>NC_060081.1:4094642-4765000 GCF_922984935.1 Meles meles
TCCCAAAGAACTGTGTATACCATCTTAGATCTCAAGGATGCATTTTTCTGCATATCTTTAGCAAGGGAACCTCAACCCCTTTTTGCTTTTGAGTGGTCCGGCCCATAGGAAGGATTCCAAGGCCAGCTCAACTGTACAAGTCTTCACCAAGGATTCAGTCTTTCACCCACCATTATTTTTTGATGAGGCTCTACACGAGGATTTGCGTGAGTACAGAACCTCCAGTCCAGTAGTCATTTTGCCACAGTATGTTGATGAATTGCTAGTAGCCACTGAGGACTATGAGTCATGTTTGCAGAGGACGAGAGCTCTCACAGCCTCTGCAGGAAAAACGGTATCGGGTGTCAGCAAAGAAAGTTCAGGTCTGTCAGAGCTATGCCACATATCTAGGCTTTGATCTCCACGAGGAAGGGAGTTCACTGAGTCCAGGAAACAAGTGATCACCCTATGACCCTGCCCCACCACATCCCGACATGTCAGGGAATTCCTTGGATGTGGGATACTGTAGGCTGTGGATACTGTGGTTTCCAGAGTTTGCCCAACCTCCCTATGAATTGGCAAAAGGGGGGGCTCACTATGATAGAGTGGACAGCTGAGGCTGAGGGAGCATTTTGAGAATTACAAACAGCTGTACTGAGTGCATTGGCCATCCCGTATGTTACCAAGCCCTTTCACTTGAATGTGGATGAAAATGCAGGCGTGGCCAAAGGAGTTTTGACTCAGAATCTGGGGCCTTGGCAAAGGCCAGTAGCCTATCTTAGCTAGAAACTGGATCCAGTAGTGGCTGGATTCCCCTGTTGCCTCTGCATAATTGCTGCCATGGCCCTCATGTTCGAGGATGCAAGTAAATTGAATTTGGGTCAAAATGTCGTCTTGACTACCACAGAAGCTATTGAGGGCCTTCTCCGGACTCCACCGGACCGATGGATGTCAAATGCCTGAAAGACAGTGTATCAGGCCCTCCTCCTCAATGAATCAAAAGTGACATTGCTGCCCCTGGCAGTGCTAAATCCAGCCACTCTGCTTCCAGAGAAGCTTGCTGACCACCCACACAACTGCGGGGTGGTCCTAAACCAGGTGCAGCATTACTGGGAGCTGCCACGCCCCAGGCAGCAGCGCCGCCACAATCGGACTCGCCTCCCAGAAGAGCAGCGCAGGCCACAACCCGCCTCACTGTGGCCCCTCCAATACTGGCCTCGCTGCCCCGAGGCACAGCCTCACCAAAGCGGCGGCATTCAAGGGAGCCACATCGTCAGCATGCGGCCTTGTCGGGAGTGGCCTGGTCCGGAGCGGCCTCTTTATCATCAGGTGCATACTTTGTCCAGTCTGTAGCCTCATCTACAGAGGACTCGTCTGGAGAGTGGCCTTGTCAGAGTGGCGTCATGGGGAGCAGAGTCTGTGTCATCAGGGTTGTCTTCCTCGTCATCCACACATGTCATCTGGAGTGGCTTCCTTGTCATCATCACTAGACATAAGAAATGGTCCCAAGGAACAGGTGGTGGGTAATAGGGAGGGCACGTTTTGCATGGAGCACTGGGTGTTGTGCAAAAACAATGAATACTGTTATGCTGAAAAAATAAATGGAAAAAAAAAATGGCCCCAAACTGTTGGTTTGATTTTCGATGCTTGGTGTGAAATAAAGCTTTGCTTGATTTTCACTTTGTGTAGTCTTGTAACATTAATCATGGACCCTTACACTCCGACGTTTCCTCTGGGGACAGATGCCTGCTAGGGTTCCATTGAGGTCCTAGGGGCATGTCATTTTCCAACTTCTAACTCAGGGCCATTGACCTGGGTGTCTATCTGGATTAGGTGTCTGGCATGTGTCAGACTGTGCCTCTCTGTCCAGAGTAGCCAATGAAATTGGGTGGGGTCAGGGGCCTTGTAGGTGTCTCCGAATATGGAGGGTTTGTGCAAATGTGACTGGCACAGTTTCCTTTGGGAGGGCAGGCAGGATCTTGTGCTGTGGCTCCAGAGGCCCCATCCTGGAGAGCCTGTCGGCCAGTGCTTTAGGGACAAAAGTCTGCAAACGCAAAATGGGGTTAGGGTGAGGGGCGAGGTGATGGCAGGCCCAATCTGCAGACCGTGAGTGCAAAGCCTCGGGATCTGACATTAGGGCAATGGGGAGGTGAGAGCGCAGGCTTTACATTCTGGGCAGTGTGTCTCACTAGGCCACGAAATGGAGGGGTGTCCTCATGGGCCCATGGGAGATTCTGCCTCTGGAGGGATTTTGCATTGCTCCCAAGGTTTCGGTGTCTTTCTGGATGAAGGGAGGAGAGATGTTTTCCATCTCAGGGGTCCCTCCATAGCAGGGATTCCAGAGTCGGCTTCTGGGTCCAGGCACCTGAAGAACCAAACCAAGGGTGAGCATTGGGCTTAGGGGCATGCCAAGCCCGATATGCCACCTCCTGGTCCAGCTAGTGAGGTGCCTTGTCAGAAATCAGGCTGAGCATCAAAAGAAATGAAATCATGCCATTTGTGACGACGTGGATGGAACTAGAGCATATCATGCTTAGTGAAATAAGTCAATCGGAGAAAGACAACTATCATATGATCTCCCTGATATGAGGACATGGAGAAGCAACATGGGGGATTAGGGGGATAGGAGAAGAATAAATGAAACAAGATGGGATTGGGAGGGAGACAAACCATAAATGACTCTTAATCTCACAAAACAAACTGGGGGTTGCTGGGGGGAGGTGGGATTGGGAGAGGGGGAGGGGGCTATGGACATTGGGGAGGGTAAGTGCTATCGTGAGTGCTGTGAAGTGTGTAAACCTGGCGATTCACAGACCTGTATCCCTGGGGATAAAAATACATTATATGTTTATTAAAAAAAAAAATTTGGAAGGGGAGGCGAACCATAAGAGACTATGGACTCTGAAAAACAACCTGAGGGTTTTGAAGGGTCAGGGGTGGGAGGTTGGGGGAACAGGTGGTGGGTAATGGGGAGGGAACGTTTTGCATGGAGCACTGGGTGTTGTGCAAAAACAATGAATACTGTTACGCTGAAAAAATAAATAAAATGGAAAAAAAAAAAAGAAATCAGGCTGAGGTTGATGGTCACAATGTCTTTTTCTGTTCAGGGCAGCATTCCTGAGTGGGCGAGGTCTCATGGGCCATGCAGCTGGTTCCCACACTGAGGTTTGGACCCCCATCCCCATAGCAACTTTTTACAGTCATGGCGATTGGCGAGAGCTCTTTTCTTCTTGACGTTCCCCCATAGGCGGGATTTGAGTTATGGTCTATGTACAGATGCCTGAACACCCGGGTTGTGTAGATCACAGCCTTGGGCCCTGGCCGGTCCAACATGCAGGAGATGGCGACTGATACTGGGGGGGCTGACTGGAGGTCGGGGCTCAGGTGGTGTCACACAGAGCATTAGTGCACAGTGAGGCCTGTTTATTGTGGTTCCGACTAGGGCCATGCAGGTTGATACTCATATGGGGATTCTAAGAAGACCCATAGGGCCCTCCTTCTTTCTGAAGGGCAGGCAGTAGGCTGTGTTGTGCCTCCAGAATTCCCAATCTGTTGGGATTTCGGGCCAGATGGGTGAGGATGGTAGTCTGAAGGCAGAAGTGCCAATTCACTTCAGTGCCAAGTACATGACAGTTCCAATGTACAGGTTCTAACTCGAGATCTCCTGCACCTGAGTCAGGGCGAGTGTCAGATCATCGCTCATGCTGGAATTTGTGTCCATGATGCCAGATGAAAGGAGTGGTGGCCTCATGAAGCAACGGAGGTTTTTACCGGCTGGGGCTTGTGAGCTGCTGCAAACAGCAAGCTTTCCTTCTACTGTACAGGGGTCTCCGTTTTGGTGGCTGCAGAGTCCCCCATATGGAAAGACATGGTAGCAGAGCTCACCAAATAGATTCTGGAAATCCCAGCTCATCTTATCATTTTTGCACAGGAGCAAGGCCTTTAGGATCTGGTGACTCTAGGTCAATTGGACAGGGGGCTGAGTTGACAGGGAGCCTCATGCTGATGCTTGTGACCAGGGAGAGTTTAGAATGTGACGCAGGTTCAGGCACCATGCAGGATTCTCCTCCCTGAGGGTTGGTCACAGCTCCCAAGAGCCAGGTAGACTTCGGGGGAACGGAGGTGTTCTGTATTGTAGCTCAGGCATCAAGTGTTGGATCATATGTAGATATTCCAGAAACTTCCTCTGGGACAGATGCCTGCAAACCTCAGCTAGAGTTCTGTTGAGGTCCTACGGGCATGTCAGTTTCCATCTTCTGACTCAGGGCCTTTGACCTGAGTGTCTGCCTGAAGATAGATTTCTTAGCCATGACAAGTTCCTGTTCTTTTGTCTCGGCATCAATTGATTCTTCCATCGTTGCCTTAGTTCAGGTTTCTGTATTCTTTGTTGTATTCAAAAAGCGCCTTCTGTTTTCTACCCTGAGAGTAATTTCTTTAGGATGAAGCTGTCATGGAGTGCCACTGGTTCACCCTTGATGGAGTCTCCAGTATATGTGGCATGCCCACTGAGTTGGGTGGTGGCTGTCCACTCTCTTCTGGGCCAGTCCTCTGCAGAGGCACTCGTTGCCTGCAATTTGGAGTGTTTGGTGACTGGACTGAATATGGTGAGTTTTATCTTGGTCGGCTCTGGTGTGCCTTTGAAAGGAGAATTTCTACCCAATCACCTGTACGAAGGTTTGCTGAATGCTGTGGTCAAGAGAGAGGATGTGGGCAGGGCTGTCTTCTAGTCCCCAATGGAGGGTCTGTTCTCCTGGCACTAAGCAACGTGGCCTGTAGAAGTTAGTCCCAACAGGTTTCCAGGGTTGGGTCTACGTGATTACAGGTGAGGCAGCTAATGTCCACATGGTCCTGTCTGTGGCCACTAGCTCAGGCTTTATGCGGACGGTGGTAGAGCCCCAAGATTTTTTTGCCCCTATCGAGGCATCTCCACGAACAGTGCCTATCATGGATGCACAGAAAGAAACAATAATCATACCACTGTTTCAACAAGTATTGTTTCTGATCATGGTTTCCAGGCTGTCTGCACCCGGTGGCTTGCTGGTGTGCTCTGCAGGAGGAACACAGTGTTCTCTGGAGTCTATGTCTGTCAAGCATGCTGATCCGTGATACCCGGGTCTCAATCCCCTTTGGTTGCAAGTGCTTGTGCCATTCAGACTGTCTCCATTTCTATGCCAACAGCTATGGGTCAGCATCCAACTTGTGGGTTCGCAGTGTTGTCCTATCTCCTGGGCCTTTGCCTTTGGCCATGGCCCCTGCCCTCTGAAGCATCAAATGTCCTCTTCTCCCGAAGACATTCTACACCCTTCTCCCATGATCTCTGCGAATTCTTCTCTCTTTCCTCATAGAGTTTAATTTCAAGGCTTCAGGTTCATTGACACCATGGTTCCATTGATATGGTCATCTTCCTGTTGTGCTGATGGCTGAAGACAAGCCTGGAGCTCCCAGACATTTCTGCATTCTCCCTGTCCTCCCAACGCATCACAGACTCTTACCCAGCCATAAGCTAGAAGGAATCTTGAAACTTGCCACATGTGGCAGAAAGGTGGCGAGCATTGGGCTGCGGCCCATCTGTCAGTCACAGAAAGACAAATAACATACGATTTCACTCACTCCTGGAAGGAAAGGAACATGTGAAAAAGCAAGAAAAAAGGGACACACAATGAGACTCTAACCGGACACACAAAATTTGGTGTTTGTTCCACAGCAGGTTAGGGAAAGTCTGTGTTTCTAAAAGAGGATTAAATGGGACATTCATTGCAGGAAATGTGTTCAAACGAGATGGAACATGTTTGAAGGTGAATTGTGATCCAAAGGATAGCAGTTTCATATCTCTTAAATTATTCTAAGCATTTTGTGAAACACACCTTCCCCCCCTCCTCCCTCCCACACACACACTTAAAAGAGTCCCACAGAATTTATGGAGTAAGTGAGGAGTAGCACTCATAGAAACAAACCTCAGAGAAAATACCTTAAGGATAAAAATTATCAATATCTGAAAACGACAAAACTGGAATAGTTATCTTCTTAACTATCAAGAAGTAATTAAAGCATTCAGGAGTAAACTCGCCTAAACAACCTAACCTAAAAGTCCAATACACACCAGTATGCCAGCAAATCCAAGACATGGGAGAAAAGGATAAATTTCAAGACACAGAACCCCTACCAAACAAGGTCATTAACATACACATCTGACGGCTCAGGTAATGACAAAAGTGTTTGAAGCATTCCTGAAACATCTCCCAGCATCCAAAAAACCAGGTCAAACCAATTCACTGGTCATCACTCCGAGACATTTCATGAAGGCAATGCCGGTTCTTCTCATCTATTCCCGAAATGTAGGAAGAGGGAACAATCTAATTTGTAATGTCCAAAGACCCAATTCAGATAAGGACCTCATAGGAATCCAATTGCATACCATTTCAATCAGTATGATAATAAAACAATACTTCATTTATTTCCTCTTTCTTTCTTCATCTACACGTGAAACCACCTGTCTTTCTTTCTTTTCATTACTTTTTTTGTTGCTGTTGTTCAGGAAGCCAGCATTTCATCCCTCATACTTTTGTTAGATAGTGTTCCCTGATTCTTTAGTTACACATTCCACCGAATGTTCATCAACAGCATATATGCCAGATCACCTCCATACCATGAACCAGTTTCCTCATTCCTGTCACGTCTCATCCTTCTGTAACCCTCATCTTGGTTCCCAGAATCCCGAGTCTCTCCTGGTTTGTCTCCCTGTATGACTTCTTCTCTTTCCGTTTTCCCTTGCTTTTAATCATGTCCATGGTTCTCCTCATGGGCTACATATGAGTGAAGCCATATGATATTTCCCTTGGACTTCTCTGTTTTCATTGAGAATAAGCCATCCCTGTATCATTCATGTCAAGTCGAGTATCGGGGCTTCATCCCACTCTATGTCGGAGGTATCATCTGTGTCCTGGATGGACCACACCTTCTTTATCCAGTAGCCTATTGAAGGGCATCTCGGCTCCTTCCACAGTTCTGTTAGAGTGGGCATGGCAGGCCATCGATCAGCCAGGAGGACTCCCTGTCCATAAACAGGCACTGTGACCCTCAGCCTGAGCACGATTTCAAACCAGTCGCTTTGCTAGCTGGACCAGGGGCCCACATATCGGGCCTGACATGCCCCAGGCCCAAATTCTCACCCTCGGTTGGTTCTCTAGGCGCCCGGAGCCAGAAGCCAACTCTGGAATCCCTGCTATGGCAAGACCCCTGAGATGGAAAACAGTACTGTTCTCATCCCCAACAAAGACACCAAACCCTGAGAGCCGGGCAAAATCCTCACAAAGGCAGAATCTCCCATGGCCCAATGAGGATACCAATACATTCCGTGGCCAACCAAGACTCACAACCCAGACAGAAAAAGCCTACACTCCAGCCTCCCCATCGCCCTCATTTCAGATCCTGCAGCACTGCCCTCATGGTCCACAGATCGGGCAGGCCATCACCTTGACCAGAACCCTATCCCGAGTTTGCGTTTGCAGACTTTTGTCCCCAAATCCCTGGCCGACAGGCCCTCCAGGATGGGGCTTCTGGAGCCACATTGCAGGACTCTAGCTGATCACCCGAAGAAATCTCTACCAGTATCACATTTGCACAAACCTTCCAGATTGGAAGACACATGCAATGCCTCTGAGTCCAACCCAAATATGTTGGCCGCCTTGGAAAAAAGGTGCATTCAAACACATGCCAGATACCTACTTCCAGGCAGACACCCAAGTATATGGCCCTGAGTCAGAGATGGAACCAGAAATACCCCCTAGGACCACAACGGAAACCTAGCTTAGGTTTGCAGGCATCTGACTCCAGGGGCAAACTCTGGAATACCTACATATGGTCCAACACTTGATCCCTGAGCCACAAATCAGAACATTTCCTGTCCCCATAAGGCAACCTGACTCTTGGTATCTGCGTCCAAATCCTTAGCGGAGGAGAATCCTGCATGGCGCCTTGGACCCCGCCTCATTCTAAGGTCTCCCAGGACACAAGCCAGCATTGTGACAGCAGAATAAGGATCCCTGACAACTGAGCCCCCTGGGCACTTTGCCACAGAGCCACCAGAACCAAATGGCCTTGTTCCTGGGCTGGAAGGCTTAGCGGAGCAGGGCTTTCCAGGCATCCATGCGGTGAATTCTGCCACAATGCCTTTCCATATGGGGGACCCTGGTGCTATCTAAACGCACTCCCCCTGTCCCGCAGAAGGAAGGCTTGCTGTTCGGAGCAGCTCACAAGCCCCAGGTTGGGACGATCTCCATGGCCTCATAAGGCCACCCCTCCATTCTTCAACCATCATGGACACAAACTCCAGCGTGACCATCTACCCATGCCCTGACTCAGGTGCTGAAAATATCAAGTTAGACACTGCACATCGAAAATGCCATGTTTTCAGCAATGAACAGAATGGGCACTTCTGCATTCAGAATACCGTCCTCATCGTCTTGGCCAGCCAGCCTTCCAGATTGTTTATTCGGGAGCCACAACACAGTCTTCTGCCTCCCTCCAGAAATAAGAAGGGCCCTAGGTTTCTGCCCAGAATCCCCACATGAGGATCACCCTGCTGGAAACTCGTAGGCACCCCAATGTCCTAGGCCACCCTGTGCACTAATGCTCTGTCTGACACAGCCTGAGCCCCGACCTCCCATCAGCCCCCCAGGTAGCGAGCCCCATATCCTGCACTTGGGACATGCTAAGGCCAGAATCTCTCATCTCTACAAAACCTGGGTATTCAGGGATCTGTCCCCAGACCATACTCAAATTCCGGCCTATGGGGGAATCTCAAACATTAAAGAGCACTCCTCCTCCCCCATGACGGAAAAAGCTTGCTGTAGGGATAGAGGTCTAACCCTCAGATTGGGGGAAAGCTGCATTGTGACCAAGAAACCATGCCCAACCAGGAGGGCTGCCCTGGCCTCAAACAGGCATTGTGACCCTAGCTGGAACCCGCTTTCAAACCAGTCCCCTCGCTACCTGGACCAGGAGCCCGCATATCAAGACTGACATGCACCTAGGCCCAAATCCGCACCCTCAGTTGGGTTCTCCAGGCCCCCCCTCCTGGACCCAAAAGCCAACACTGGTATCCCTGCTATTGTGGGACCCTCAGATGGATATCAGCACTCTTCCTTTCCTCCCAAAAGACACCAAACCCTTGGGAGCCGGGCAGAATCCTCACAGAGGCAGAATCTCCAATGGCCCCATGAGGCTACACTACATTCCATGGCCAACCGGGACACACAACCCACACAGAAAAGTCTGCTCCTGCTTCCCCATGGCCCTAATTTCATATCCAGTGACACTGTACTCACATTCCAAAGATCAAGCCTTCCATCACCTTGGCCCTAACCCTATCCCGAGTTTGTGTTTGCAGACTTTTGTCCCCAAAGCCCTGGCTGATAGACCATAGAGGATGTTGTTAGGGTCCGTGATCAATGTAACAAGACTGACACAAAGCAAAAATCCAGCAAAGCTTAATTTCACGCCATGCATCAGAAATCCAACTGACTGGTAGGTGCCCGAGCCTTGTTGGGGCCCACCGCCTCCTTGCCCAGGGGTCACTCCTGGAGGCTCCCTGCCTCACCCACACTGTACCACAGGCCGTTCCCTGGGACAAGGCCGCTCCTGACAAGGACGCTCCTGAAGAGGCCGCTCACTACGAGGCTGCTGCCAAAAAGGCCACTCCCTGGGACGAAGCTGCTCTGGACGAGGCTGCTCCCCAACCATCTAGTGACAGCGCCACTGCTCGGGTGGTGAGGCCACTGCATATTAGGCCACTCCCCGAGACAAAGCCACCCGCGATGATGCTGCTCATGATGGAGCCATTTGTGATGAGGCCGCTCCAGACGGCGCTGCTCCCCGGGATGAGGAAGCTGCAGATGAGGCTGCTCCGTGATCATCTAGTGAGAGCATCACTGCTAGGATGGTGAGGCCGCTCGTGGGGCGCCACTGCTCTGGGTGGCGAGGCCGCTGCAGATGAGGCTGCTCCCTGGGACGAGCCCGCTCCTGATGAGGCCACTCCCTGACCATCTAGTTACAGCACTACTGCTCGGGTGGTGAGGCTGCTCAGGGTGGCCATGCTGCTTAGGGCAGCGAGGCTGCTCTAGTTGAGGCCACACCCCTGGGATGAGGATCCCAGCAATGCTGCTCTTGACAAAGCTGCTCCCAGTGGCGCTACAGATCAGGGCGGCAAGGCTCCCGCAATGCTGCTCCCGATGCTCACAATGACGAAAAGGGCACTGTCACTCTCCACAACCAAAACACTACCACTCCTACCACTACCCTAACAGCTCCCAATGGCTCCCCTAATGGCTATTCTAACAGCTCCTGCTACCCCCTACTCTAACTCCTCCTGCTACTCTCCCTCCCGCAGCCACACAGACAAGCCTTTATAGAAGTGGTTGAGACAGGCCCACACACAGGTGGCCAATGTGATTGCAACTCACCTCAGTAAATATATGCATGCCCCACTGATTGGCCAACTCCTCTAGCTGACCTGGCCTGCCCCTACAATCCTCCCTTTTATTTGGAAATTAGTAAAATCCATGACCTTTCAGCCAGTTCTATGCACTCCTGTTGTAAGGGGGCTACATTGAGCATGTAATACTGGGGTCAAAAAGGAACAGTAGCATGCAGTCAGCTGATGAGTTAGCAATTCAACACTTTGTATAACCTTTGTGATTTTTTCCTAATCTGTTCATCTAGTTTCCCACCTATAATTTCATATACAGTAATAATAAGAGCAACAATAAACTCAGGTTTTTTTTAGTCCTAGCTTTAGTCCAAGGTCAGCGGGGTTTGTCGGCTGCAGTTTCCATCTCTGGGGGGCATCCACGTCCTCGGCTCATTTGACGTGACCCGCATGAATCCAGGCATTAATGCCTTCTACTTTTACTGCCATGGGGGTGATAAAGATAACAGTAAATGATCCCTTCAAGCGAGGCTCCAAGTTTCCCACTTGATAGCGATGTATCCAAACCAAGTCCCCAGGTTGGTAAGGATGTGGTTCCACCTCTGTCTCCATCCCAGTGTGGGCAGTCTGGATCCCTGAGTGGGTTTTTTTTTAGGACAGAATGTAGGCCTTTCAGTGGCTGGAGTACAGTTTCATCAGTAATTTCTGCTAGGGCAACCTCTTATAGTCGAGGACAGAGGTAGGGGTCTCCAAACATTATTTCAGATGGGGTCACCTTGCTTAAATAGGGTGTACATCATACCCTGAGGAGGGTGAAAGGAAGGAGATCCACCCATCCACCACCAGTCTCCAGAATTAGTTTTGTCAAGGTCTCTTCAAGAGTCCGGTTCATTCTCTCTATTTGCCCCCAACTCTGGGACTGGTAGGCAAAATGTAGTTTCCAATTAGTGCCCACGGCCTTCACCAATGCCTGCGAGAATGAACTCAGAAATGCAGGGCCACTGTCTGACCTGATTGCGAGAGGCAGCCCAAACATAGGAGTTATTTCTTCTTGTAGATTTTTGGCTGCCACACCTGCCATCTCATGTTTGGTGGGAGAAGCCTCTACAAAGTCTGAAAAGGTATCTACAAAAACTAACATGTACTTCTGCCCATATTTTCCAGATTTCATTTCTGTAAAATCTATTTCCCAATAAATTCCTGGTTCCTTACCTCTTTCTCTTTTCCCTCTTCCCATTTTAGTTCTTCCCACATGGACTGCCAGACATTGAGCACATCTATCAACTACATCCGGAACAGTATGCCCTAATTTAAAAACCTGAAACAGCTTTCCTATAAGCTCCTTGAGTTTGCATGTCCCCAAATTAATATGCTGATGTATCTGGTCTACTAACATTTTGCCCAGTCTACAAGGAAGAATTGTTTTCCTTCTTCAGTCTTAGCCCAGTCCCCTTCATAGTCCAATTTAACCCATTTCTGTAAATACTTTAGTTGTTCTTCTGAATTATTTGGGTTTTCTGGTAGGGCTGGATCTGGGAGTGTAACCAGTTCTTGTACTGTTTCTCGGGCTGCTTGCTTTGCGGCTTGATCTGCTTATTGGTTTCCTTTTGAAATCATATCAGTCCCCTTTTGGTGTCCCAGGCAATGCATAATGGCCACCTCTTTTGGGTCCCAAATAGCCTGGAGGAGAGCCAATATTTCTACTCTGTTTTTAATTTCTTCTCCTTGTGCTGTTAATTTGCCCCTTTCTTTATAAATAGCCCCATGTATATGGAGAGTAGCAAAGACGTACCTGCTGTCCATATAGATGTTGGCTGTTTTACCTTTGGCCATCTGCAGTGCCTTAATGAGTGCAATCAGTTTCGCTTTTTGTGCCGGAATTCCATGTGTCAGGGCTGCCGTCTAGAGTTTCTGCTCAGGAGAAACTACTGCAGCCCCCGCATACCTATTTCCATTTTCCATGTAGCAACTCCCATCTGTGGACAGAGTCATTTCGCCATTGGGATGGGAATGTCTCTGAGATCCGCCCTTATTCCTGCAACTTGGGTTAGGACCTCCCCACAGTCGTGTGGGTGATCAGATAGCTCCGCTGGCAGTAGCGTGGCTGGATTTAGCACCGCCAGGGGCCGGAAGGTCACACTTGGTTCATTGAGGAGGAGGGCCTGATACCCCGTCACTCAGGTCTTTGTCATTCATTGGCCTGTTGGAGTCCGGAGAAGGTCCTTGATAGTGTGTGTGGTGGTTATGATGAGATTTTGACTCAACGTCAAAATGCCCTGAGCACACCCAATTTTGTAGGCCGCGCTGGATAAAAACGTGCAGTCTGTTACATGCCAGACACTTACCTCCAGGCAGACACGTGGGTCAATGGCCCTGAGTCAGAAGATGGAACCCGACATGCCCCTAGGACCTCAATGGAACCCCAGTTAGGTTTGCAGGCATCTGTCCCCTAAGACAGGTTCTGGATTACCTACATAGGTTCCAACGCTTAGTCCCTGAGCCACAAAACAGAACACCTCCTCTCCACAGAAGGAAACATGGCTCTTGGGAGTTGTGTCCAACCCTCAGATGAGGAGAATCCAGAATGGCGTCTGAGCCTCCACCACATTCTAAGGTCTCTCTGGACACAAGCCAGCATTGTGATCCATCAGTATGAGGCTCCCTTTCAACTCACACGCTGAGCATGTGCCCCAGAGCCACCAGATCGAAACTGCCTTGATCCTGAGCTGAAAGGATAAGCTTATCTGGGCTTTACAGACATCAATGCGGTGAGCTCTGCTACCATGTCTTTCACTATGGGGGACCCTGGAGCAATCAATACGGACTCCCCTAGTCCCGCAGAAGGAAAGCTTGCTGTTCGGAGCAGCTCACAAGCCCCACCCAGGGAAAATCTCCATGGCCTCATGAGGCCACCCCTCCATTCATCGGGCGTCACGGACACAAACTCCAGTGTGAGTGACCATCTGACACTCGCCCTGATTCGGGTGATGGAGTTCTCGATCCAGATGCTGCACTTTGGAACTGCCATGTGCTCGGCACTGAACAGAACCGACGTTTGTGCATTCAGAATTCTGTCCTCACCCATCTCGCCAACAAGCCCTCCAGATAGGGAATCCTGGAGCCACAATGCAGCCTTCTGCCTGCCCTCCAGAATTAAGAAGAGCCCTATGGGTCTGCCAAGAATCCCAATGTGAGGATCAAACTGCATGGCCCTAGACGGAACCCCAATATCCAGGACGCACTGTGCAGTAATTCTCTGTCTGACACAGCCTGAGCTCTGACCTCCAGTCAGCCCACCAGGTAGCGGGCCCCATGGTGGGACCACCCATGGCTCTACGCTTTCATGTCTACCCGACCTAGGTGTTCAGGCATCTGTGCCCGGACCATAACTCAAATCACGGCCTATGGGGGATCCTCAAGCAAAAAAGTGCACTCCTCATTCCCCATGGCTGGAAAAGCTTGCTGTGGGGATAGAGGTCATACCCTCAGAGTGGAGCCAGCTGCATATCTGATGAGCCCACGTCCATCAAGGAGGTCCGCCCTTGGCACAAAGAGACATTGTGACCGTCAGCCTGAGCCTGCTTTCAAACAAGCCCCTTGCTAGCTGGACCAGCAGCCCACATATTGGGTCTGACATTCCCCTTAGGACTCAATCCTCACCCTTGGTCTGGTTCTTCAAGCGCCTGTAACCCAGAAGCCGACTCTGGAATCCCTGCTATGGCAGGACCCCTGAGAAGGAAAACGGCTCTCTTCACTTTATCCAGAAAGACACCAAAACCATGGCACGAGGCTGTCATCTCTACCCAACCTGGTTGTTCAGGCATCTGTGCCCAGACTTTAGCTTAAATCCCAGCCTATGGGGGAACCTCAAGCACAAAAGAGCAGTCCTTCTTCTTTAAGGCAGGGAAAGCTTGCTGGGGAGGTGGGTGTCAAACGCTCTGAGTGGGATCCAGCTACATGAACCATGAGAACGCGCCCTCACATGAGGGCTGCCCTGGTCACAAAAAGGCATTGTGAGCCCACTTTCAAACAAGCTGGAACAGGATCACGCATACCGGGCCTGAGATTGACCCTAGGCCCAAAACCTTACCCTCAGTCATGTTCTACAGGGGCCCGGACCTAGAAGCGGCCTCTGCATTCCCTGTTATGGCTGTACCCCTGAGATGGAAAACAACACTCTTCCCCTCCCCACGAATGACACCAAAATTTGGGAGTTGGGCAGAATCCACACAGAGGCAGAATCTCCCATGGCCCCATGAGGTCACTCGTCCATTCCTTGGCCAACCGAGACACACAACCCAGACAGGAAAGCATGGGCTCCCGCCTCCCAATAGCCCTAATTTCAGATACTGAGGCACTGCCCACAGGTCTGCAGATCGGACCTGCCCTCACCTCACCCCTCACCCTAACCCGAGGTTGTGTTTGCAGACTTTTCTCCCAAAAGACTTGGCCAAAGGACCTCAGATGGGCCTCTGGAGCCACAGCACAGGACTCTGCCTGCCATCCTGATGGAAAAACTGCCCATCACAGTTGCACAAAACCTACAGATTGGGAGACACCTGCAAGGCCCCTGAGCCCACCCAATTTCGTTGGCTGCTCTGGATAGAAATACGCACTCTGACACATGCCAGACACCTACCTCCAGGCAGACACCCATGTCAATGGCCCTGAGCCAGAAGATGGAAACTGATATGCATCTAGGACTTCAAGGGAACCCTAGGTGATATTTGCAGGCATCTGTCCCCAGAGGCAGGTTAAGGAATACCTACAAATGTTCCAATGCTTGGTCCCTGAGCCGCAAAACAGAACACCTGCTGCCCCAGAAGGCAACCTGGCTCTTGGGAGCTCCGTCCAACCCTCTGGAGAAGAGAACCTGCATGGCACCTGACCCCCGCCATGTTCTAAGGTCTCCCTGGACACAAGCCAGTATTCTGAACCATCAACATGAGTCTCCGTATCAACTCAAGGTCCTGGGAACTTGCCCAGAGCCACCAGATCGAAACTGCCTTGTTTCTGGGCTAAAGGATAAGCTAAGCTGGGATTTCTAAACTTCTATGTGGAAATCTCTGCTACCACGTATATCCATTTGGGGGACCTGGAGCCATCAAATGGACTCCCTTGTCCCCAGAAGGAAAGATTGCTGTTTGGAGCAGCTCACAAGCCCAGCCTGGGAAAACATCCATGGCCTCATGAGGCCATCCTTCCATTCATCAGGCATCATGGACACAAACTCCATCGTGAGTGACCATCCGACAATTTTCCTGACTCAGGTGCTGGAGATCTCGAGTCAGACGTTGCACATTGGAACTGTCATCTGCTCGGACTGAATTGAACTGGCGCTTGTGCATTCAGAATTCCGTCCTCACCCTCCTGGCCAGCAGGACCTCGAGATTGGGAAGTCTGGAGCCCAAACACAACCTTCTGCCTGCCCGCCAGATAGAAGAAGGGCCCTATGGATCTGCCCTGGATACCCATATGAGGATCAACATGCACGGCCCTATACAGAACCCCAATATGCAGGCCGCACTGTGCACTACTTCTCTGACACTTCCTCTGGCCTGACTCCAGTCAGGCCCCAGGTAGTGGCCACCACCTTCTGTCAGTAGAAATGGCCATGGCCCGAGGCTGTCATCTCAACCCAACCTGGATATCAGGCATCTGTGCCCCAAAAATAGCTCCAGTGCCGGCATATGGAGGATCCTCAAGCACAAAAGAGCACTTCTCCTTCCCCACAGCAGTAAAAGCTTGCTGTGGAGATGGGGGTCAAACACTCAGAGTGGCAGCCAGCTGCATGGCCCAGGAGACCACGCCCAACCAGGAGGGACGCCCTGGGCACAAACAGGCATTGTGACCATCAGACTGAGACTCCTTTCAAACAAGTCCCCATGCTAGATAGACAAAGAGTTCGCAATCAGGCCTGCCATGACCCTAGACCCAAAACCTCACCCTCTGTAGGATTCTCCAGGCGCCTGGAGCCAGAAACCAACTCAGGAATCCCTGCAACGGTGGGACGCCTGAGAAGGAAAACAGCTCTCTTCACTTCATCCAGAAATTCACCAAAACCTTAGGAGCTGTGCAAAATACCCACAGAGGCAGAATCTCCCAAGGCCCCTTGAGGCTACTGCTACATTCTGTGGCCAACCGAGACACCCAACCTAGAGAGAAAAGCCTGCACCCCCGTCTCCCCGTCACCTCATTTCAGATCTCGCAGCACTGCCCTCATGGTCCACAGATCTGGCCGGCCTTCACCTTGCCCATAACCCTATCCCGAGTTTGGGTTTGCAGACTCTTGTCCCCAAAGCCCTGGCAGACAGGACCTCCAGGATGGGGCCTCTGGAGCCCAAGCACAGGACTCTGCAAGCCCAACTGAAGGAAGCTTTTCCCGTCACATTTGCACAAACCCTCCAGACTGGGAGATAACTGCAATGCCCTGAGCATTGCCCCAAATTCGTAGGCTGCCTTGGAATAAATGCGCATTCAGACACAATCCAGACACCTACCTCCAGGCAGACACCCAGGTCAATGGCCCTGAGTCAGAAGATGGAACCTGACATACCCCTAGAACGTCAATGAAACCCTAGTTTAGGTGTGCAGGCATTTGTCTCCAGAGGCATACTCTGAAATACCTACGTATGGTCCAACACATGATCCCTGAGTGAAAAAACGGAACACCTCCTGTCCCCAGAAGGCAACCTTTTTCTTGGTAGCTTCGTCCAACCCTCAGGGGAAGAGAATCCTCCGTGGAACCTGAGACCCAGCCACATTCTAAGGTCTCCATGGACAAAAGCCAGCTTTAGGACCCATCAGAATGAGGCTCCCAGTCATCTCAGCCCACTGGACACTTTAACACAGAGCCACCAGATCAAAAAGGCCTTGTTCCGGGCCTGGAAGGTAAGCGGAGCTAGGCTTTCTAGCCATCCATGCAGAGACTTCTCCCACAACCTCTTTACATATGGGGCGACACTGGTGCCATCAAAACGGACTCCCCCTGTCCCGGAGAAGGAAAATGTGCTGTCACAAGCCCCAGCCAGGGAAGACCTCCATGACCTCATGAGGCCACACCTCCACTCGTCAGCGATCATGAACACAAACACCAGCATGAGTGACCATCTGACATCTGTTCTGACTCAGGTGCTGGAGATCTTGAGTCAGACGTTGCACATTGGAAATGCCACGTGCTCAGCACTGAACTGAACTGGCACTTGTGAGTTCAGAAGTCCATCCTCACCCTCCTGGCCCGCCAGCCCTCCAGTCTTTTCATTCGGAAGTGCCAAAGCAGGCTTCTACCTGCCTTCCAGAAAAAAAGAAGGGCCCTAAGAGTCTGCCCAGAATCCCCATGTGAGGATCAACCTGCACGGACCTCGACAGCAACCCAGTGTCAACCCAATGATACAGGCATCTGTATCCAGAGGCAAACTCTGGAATACCTATATATGGCCACCCTGTGAATTGATGCCTTGTCTGACAGAGCTTACCCCCGATCCCCCATCAGCCACCCAGGTTGCGGGGCCCATATCCTGCAGGGGGGACCTGCCATGGCCAGAGACTCTCATCTCTACACAACCTGGGTATTCAGGTTTCTGTGCCCAGACTATAGCTCAAATCTCGGACTATGGGGGAACCCCAAGCATCAAAGAGAACTCCTCCTTCCCCACGACAGGAAAAGCTTGCGGTGGGGTTGAGGGTCTAACACTCAGAGTGGGAGGCAGCTGCATGGTCCATGAGACGATGCCCAACCAGGATTGCTTCCCTGGCCACAAACAGGCATTGTGAGCCTCAGCCTGAATAGGCTTTCAAACCATCCCCTTCGCTAGCTGGACCAGGAGTTCGCATATCAGGCCTGACATGCCTCTAGGCTCAAATCATCACCCTTGGTCGGGATCTCCAGGTGCCTGGACGCAGAAGCCGACTCTGGAATCCCTACAATGGTTGGACCCCTGAGACGGAAATCAACCCTCTTCCCTTCCCCCCAAAAGACACCAAACCCATGGGAGCCGGGCAGAATCCTCACGGAGGCAGAACCTCCCTGGCCCCATAAGGCTACCGCTACATTATGTTGCCAATCAAGACACACAATCCAGACAGAAAAGCCTGTGCTCCCGCCTCCCGTCGCACTCATTTCAGATCCTGTGGCACTGCCCTCACGGTCTGCAGATCAGGCCTGCTATCAAGTCCCCCAGAACCATATCCGAGTTTGTGTTGCAGACTTGTGTCCATGAAGCCCTGGCCAACAGGCCCTCCAGGATATGACCTCTGGAGCCACAGCGCAGGACTCTACCTGCCCACCGGAAGGAGGCTCTGCAAGTCAATTTGCACAAAGCCACCAGATTGAGAGACACTTGCAAGGCCCCTGAGTCCATCCCAAATTCATTGGCAGCCTTGGAAAAAAGGTGCCTTCGGACACAGACACTGGGTGTACTACCTCCAGGCGTACACCCAGGACAATGGCCCTGAGTCAAAAGATGGAACCTGACATACCCCTACTTCCTCAACGGAACCCTGGCTTAGATTTGCAGGCATCTGTATCCAGAGGCAAACTTAGGAATAGCTACATATGATCTAACATGTGATCCCTGAGCAAAAAACAGAACACTTCCTGTCCCCAGAAGGCAACCTGGCTCTTGGGAGCTTTGTCCAGCCCTCAGGGGAGGAGAATCCTGCATGGCGCCTGAGCCCCCACCACATTCTACGGTCTCCCTGGACACAAGCCAGCATTGTGACCCATCAGAAAGAGGCTCCCTTTCACCTCAGCCCCCCGGGAACTTTGCACCAGAGCCACCAGATCAAAAAGGCCTTGTTCCTGGGATGGAAGGGTAAGCAGAGCTGGTCATTGCAAGCATCCATGTAGTGACTTCTGCTGCAACATCTTTCCATATGAGGGACACTGGTGCCATCAAAACAGATGCCCCTCTACCGCAGAAGGAAAGCTTGCTGTTCGAAGCAGCTCACAAGTCCCAGCTTGGGAAGACAGCCAAGACCTCATGACGCCACTCCTCCATTCGTCGGCCATCATGGATAGAAACTCCAGCATGAGCGAACATCTGACATGTGCCCTGACTCAGGTGCTGGAGATCTCGAGCCAGACGCTGCACATTGGAATTGCCAGGTGCTTGGCCCTGAATAGAACTGGTACTTGTGCGTTCAGAATTCCGTCCTCACCCTCCTGGCCCACCAGCCCTCCATATGGTTCATTCGGGAGCCACAATGCAGTCTTCTGCCTGCCCTCCAGAAAGAAGAAGTGTCCTAGTGGTCTGCCCAGAATCCCCACATGAGGATCAACGTACACGGACCTCAACAGCACCTCAATGTCCTAGGCCGCCCTGTGCACTAATGCTCTGTCTGACACAACCTGATCCCTGAGCTCCCATCAGCCCCCCAGATAACGGGCCCTGAATCCTACACATGGGTACATGCCAAGACCATATAATGTCATTTCTACCCAACCACAGTACCCAGGCATCTGTTTACAGACCATAGCTCAAATCCCGGGCTATGGGGTAATCTGAAGCAAAAATACCACTCCTCCTTCAAAATGATGGGAAAAGCTTGCTGTGGGGATGGGGGTGTAACCCTCAGAGTGGGAGCCAGCTGCATGGACCATGTACCTCGCCCGCCCAGGAGGGCTGCCCTGGCCACAAACAGGCACTGTGTCCCTCAGCCTGAGCCCACTTTCAAACCAGCCCCCTTGCTAGGTGGACCAGGAACTCGAATATCAGGCCTGACATGCAACTCGGCCCAAATCTTCACCCTTGGTGGGGTTCTCCTGGCATCCAGACACAGAAGCCTAAACTGGAATCCCTGCTATGGCGGGACAGTGAGATGGAAAACAGCACTCTTCCCTTCCCCCCGAAGATACCTCTCTAGTCCATGGCCAACCGAGACACACAACCCAGACCAAAAAGTCTGTGCTCCTTCCTCCCCGTTGCCATCATTTCAAATCGCATGGCAGTGCCTTCATGGTTCGAAGATTGTGCCTGCCATCACCCCACCAATAACCCTATCCCGAGTTTGGGTGTACAGACTCTTGTCCCCCAAAGAGCTGGCTGTCAGGCCCTCCAGGATGGGGCCTCAGGAGCCATAGCGCAGGACTCTGCCTGCCCACCTGAAGGAAACTTCTTGTCACATTTGCACAATCCCTCCTGATTGGGAGACACTTGCAATTCCCCTGAGCCCACACAAAACTCGTTGGCTGCCTTGGAAAAAAGGCGCTTTTGGACACAGGTCAGACCCCTACCTCCAGGCAGTCACCCAGGTCAATGACCCGAATCTGAAGATGGAAACTGACATACCCCTAGGACCTCAACGGAAATCTAGCTTAGGTTTGCAGGTATCTTTCTCCAGAGGCAAACTCCGGAATACCTAGATATGGTCTAAAACTGGATCCCTGAGCCACAAAAGAGAAGATCTCCTGTCCAAGAAGGCAACCTGGCTCTTGGAAGCTGCGTCCAACCCTCTGGGGAGGAGAATCCTGCATGGCGCCTGAATTCCCGCCAGAGTCTAAGGTCTCGTTGGACACAAGCCAGCATTGTGACCCATCAGAATGAGTCTCCTTGTCACCTCAGCCCCCTGGGCCCTTTGCCCCAGAGTCATCATATCGAAATGGCCTTGTTCTTGGGCTGGAAGAGTATGTGGAGCTGGGCTTTCCAAGCGTCCATTCGGTGACTTCTGCTAAGTCTTCTTTCCATATGGGAGACCCTGATGCTTTTCAAATGGACTCCCCCTGTCGTGCAGAAGGAAATCTTGCTGTTCGGAGACGCTTCCAAGCCCAAGCCTGGAAAGACCTCCATGGCCTCATGAGGCCACACCTCCATTCATTGGTCATCATGGACACAAACTCCAGTGTGAGCGACCATCTGACACTTGCCCTGACTCCAGTGCTGAGATCTCAAATCAGACGCTACACATTGGAAATGACAGGGGCTCGGCACTGAAGTGAATGGTCGCTTGTGTGTTCAGAATTCCATCCTCACCCACCTGGGCTGCAAGCCCTCCAGATTGTTCATTCAGGAGTCCAATGCTGGCATCTGCCTGCCCTCCTGAAAAAAGAAGGGGCCTTGGGTCCAGCCCTGAATCCCCACTTGAGGATCAACCTGCACGGAACTCGACGACACCCCATTACCCTAGGCCGCCCTGTACACTATTGCTCTGTATGACACAGCCTGAGTAACGAACTACCATCAGCTCCCCAGGGAGCGGGCCCCATATTCTGCACGTGGGACGTGCCAAGGGCAGACTGTCATCTCTACCCAACCTGGGTATTCAGGCTTCTGTGCCCAGACCATAGCTCAAATCACGGCAAATGGGGGAACCTCAAGCGTAAAGAGCACTTCTCCTTCCCCATGATGGGAAAAGTTTGCTATGGGGATGGGGGTCTAACCCTCAGAGTTGGAGCCAGCTCAATGGACCATGAGACCACGCCCAACCAGGAGGTCTTCCCTGGCCACAAACAGGCATCCCAGCCTGAGCCCACTTACAAACCAGCCCTCTCGCTAGCTGGACCAGGAGCCCACATAATAGATATAACATGCCCCTACGCCCAAATCCTCACCCTGGGTCAGGTTCTCCAGGCACACGGTCCCAGACACCAACTCTGGAATCCCTGCTATGGCGGGACCACCGAGACAGAAAACAGCTTTAGGGTCCATGATCCAAGGAACAAGACTGACACAAAGTGAAAATCAAGAAAAGCTTTATTTCACGCCAAGCATCAGAAACCAAACAGACTGGTCGAGGCCATCTCTTACGTAGAGGTCACCGCTCTTGATGAAAAAGTGGCGAGGATGATGAGGACGACAATCCTGATGACACAGTCTCTGCTCCCTATGAGGCCACGCGGACAAGGCAACTCCCTGGAGGAGGCCGCTCCCCAGATGAGGAAATACACCAGAAGAGGCCGCTCCCAATAATGAAGAGGTTGCTCCGGACAAGGCCGCTTCAGACGATGAAGAGACTGCTCTGGAGGAGGCCGCTCGACGACGAGGCTGCATGCCAATAAGGCCGCTCCCCGGAATGACCCTACTCTAGCGAGGCCACTCCAGCCAGGCCACTCCAGCAAGGCCGCGGCTCGTGGTGGCGAGGCTGCTGCTGGCAGGACATGGCTTGGGGCGGCGCTGCTCCTGACGAGCCCAAAGCTATGACTCCTATGACTACCCTAATGGCTACCCTAATGGCTCCCAACAGCCTCTCTTACAGCTATTGTGCTATTCTAATGGTTATTCTAACTCCTCCTACTTCTCTAACAACTATTCTAACTCCTCCTATTTCTCTAATGGCTATTCAAACTCCTCCTACTTCTCTAACAGCTATTCTAATTCCTCCTATTCCCTAATGGCTATTCTAACTTCTCCCACATCTCTAACGGCTATTCTAACTCTGCCTACTTCTCCAATGGCTATTTTAACTCCTCCTAGTTCTCCCCACTCCCAGCTTCACAGACTAACATTTAAAGTGGTGGTTGATTTGGGCTCTCACACAGGTGGCCAATTAGATTTCAACTCACTACAGTTAATATATGTGCACCCCACTCATTGGATATGGCTATCTGGCCTGGCCCACCCCTATGTCCAGGGTTGAAAGTTTCTTTGGCTAAACAGACCCCTCCATTCCCCGCTTCTCTTTGGAAATTAATCAAATCCTTGACTTTTCAGCCAGTTCTATGTTCTCCTGTTGTAAGGGGTTTTATTAACATGTAAGACTTACATTTTTATCGCTCCAATTTTCTTTGGTACAAATGACATTAGGGCATTTATAATACAGGGGCCAAAATGTAACCATAATGCACAGTCAGCTGATGAGTTAGCCATTCAACGCTTTGTATAAACTTTTCCGTTTTTTTCCTAATTCCGTTCATCTAATTTCCCACCTATACTTTACATAAACAGGTAACAATAGGAGCAACAATAAACTCACAGTTTTTTAGACTTAGATTTAGTCCATGGTCACCAGGGTCCATCGGCTGCAGCTTCCATCTCTGGGGGGCATCCTCGACCTTGGCTCATTTGATGTGACCCACGTGAATCCAGGCCCTGATGATTTCTACATTTACTGCCATGGGGGTGGTCAGGATAACAGTAAATTGTCCCTTCCAGCGAGGCTCCAAGTTTCCCACTTGATAGCGACAAATGCTAACCAAATCCTCAGGTTGGTAAGGATGTGGTTCCACCACCATCTCCTTCCCAGTGTGGGCAGTCTGGATCCCTGAGCAGGCATTTTTTAAGACAGACTGGAATGCCTGCAGTGACTGGAGTACAGACTGATCAGTCATTTATGCTATGTCAACCTCTTGTAGCCGAGGAGAGAGAGTGGGGGTTCTACCAAACATTATTTCAAATGGGGTCACCTTGCTTAAATAGGGTGTACATCGTGCCCTGAAGAGGGCGAAAGGAAGGAGTGTCGTGCCCGCACGACAAACAGCAAGGGGAAAAGAAAGGGGAAAAAGAGGGAGAGTCCCGAGGGAAAGGGAATGCGAAGAACACGCGAGGGACACCAGGCCGATTGACACAAGTGACAAAGTTCTTTATTAAGCACATACTCTTATAATCTGTTTCATAAGTGATTACCATAGCATATTTCTGTTTCATAAGTGATTGCCACAGCATTTTTGCGCAAAGATGAGACATGTCTCATGTACAGGATGTGTCAGTCATAATTATAGAAAATGCAGCTGCAGGGTAGACCACAAGGTCCGCTTTCGGAATGACAGCAGAACATGGGAGAATAATCTTAAGGCAAACAACAGGGCCTTAACGAGCCCAGGGGATTAGCCATGAGTGCCCTCCGACCGAGGAACAGGGAGCCTTTGCTACCACCTGCTCAACTCACTCTAGGAGAGCCGCTCACAACATCTCCCCCTTTTTGTTTTAATTGCCAAAAATGTAGGTGGGCATTAACACGTTGCAAGAAATGTTTCCATACATTGTAGAAACAACACCATATAGCAAATAAAATTTCTAGCAAGATTATTAGTCCCAGAAGATACCAAAAGGTATGTTGCAGCATGTTACCTGGGTTAAAACCCTGCATAGTATGCATTATAGAACGAGCAAGGTCAGAGGGGTTAGCAATGTCAAGGTGGGCATGCCCAATGGCAGATATACTCTTTTGGAGTTCAAGAAGGTCAAGGCTAACATTTGCATCATGCCATATGCCTTTAAGATGATTTTGGATTTTGGGCCAAGAATAATTTGTCGCTGGTAACGGTGTGACACAAATATGTTGAAATGCACCATGACATATTAAAGACATTTGTGTTTTTAATATTGATAATTGTGAACCTAAGAACTCCACTGCTTCCTCTAGACCATCTAAGCGGGCTAGGATTTTTTGGTCTATATTTTGTTGTATATGTAGAGCGGCCGAAACATTTTTTGGACAGCTGATTAACATGGGTAGCAGTATGGATGGTATTACTGAGGGCCACAGTAGAAACTGTGGCTGAGGCAATTAGAGATATCAGAGCAGTAACACCAGCTATAGCAAGCCCAATAAATCTCTTAGGTCTATGCAAATGGTTTTCTAATTCAACAGCGAATTGATAGCCATAATTAGCATATCAGGGGCCTTCAATTTCAACAGGGAGAAGAACAAAAGGTGGTTGCATCACCGAAAACACATGTACAGGGGATCGGGGCCAACTCATAGCATCTATAGGGATACAATTGGTTAGTCTGCACCTAGGACAATGGATATCATACATGATTGTACCATTAACCCTCACGGATGCAACAACCCTTACCCCCAAGACTAGCAGAAATGGACGCGGGACATAAGCACGAAGTGTTAGTTGGCCTGATACAAGATCTTGGTTTCACACGGGCCCCATGGCAGCGACAAGTTTCCAAAGTTCAGGATGAAACATACCCTGGGGGGTGGACAGCATAGACACAGGGAGCTGACCAAAATTTACTTCTCGAGGTCCAGTCGGACGCAAAGGAACATGAGGGATGCTCATTTCTTCTTTCTTCCTTTTGGACCAGTCTGTAAGAGGAAAGTCGATGCCAGTGGGAGCAAGGAGCAACGGTTCCTCCTGGACACACTCAGTCCACAAACTGTCGGATCTCTTCCAGGCATAGGTAGTTGCACAAGGGGGATGTCCCAGGGGATGCATTCCGAATTTCTGAGTGATGACTGGGGTCATGGGCACAACTTCGAGAATATTCCAGGGCGTGGTAGGTCCCTTCGGCGTGTGGGGGACGTACCCGGTAGTGCCAGGATCCCTAAATAAAGCTCGAGAATATTTAGCAGTGGATACATATCCGTAAGTGGGGTTATCATCGGTAAAGAACTGGAAGCAAATGGGGGGGTGGTGGCTCGAGCTTGCCAATCAAAAGGGCGAGCCACCGTCTCTCCGACATTATAATCATTAAGGCCTCCAAATCCCCAAGTGAAATTAGTATGCACTCGAGGTGTGGGATCATTCCAGGTAACAGGTTGAACAAGAGGGGGATCAGGGAGATAAGCCCAATAAGGGGCAGCTTCTGTGTTTGCGGTAATCAACGCTATAAAAGCCAGAAAGAGCATAGAAGGGGTGCATGGTTGATTCTGTTCCTTTAAAAGGAATACTGCCTTTGTTGACATGGCCTTAATTTGGCCCCAAGATAACATGGACTGGGGGGGAGACCGTATAAGGCATGTTGCAAGGGAGTGACACCTATGGCAGAAAAGGTCAGAGCTTGTTCGTCCTGAGCAGAATGAATAACTGGACATACCTTTCGGGGAGCAGGCAAGGGTGGCCTACTAGGAGGGGGCAATTTGAAACGTTGTTTCTTCCATTGGGCATTATGTTCGGGATCTGATGTGGGAGGTGTCCTTTTAGGAGGGGAAAGGGTTAATCCTTCCAAGGGAATATTACCAAGGTCGTCCTCTCCCTTATCCAAAAAGGAACGTAAGGGCTGAGGAGACGAGGAAAGGTTAAAAACGTCATTATTATTATCATCATCTAGATACACATCATCATCCCCAAACTCATCCCCTCCTGATAGAACATTTGGAGGAGGGGGAGGAAAATCATCTGTAGGATGCCCTAAATGGGACCCTGATCGAGAAGAGTCAGAAGATATTGATATAGGGGACCCCGGATATAAGGCGGGAGTCGGTTCTATATAATCAGGCTCTTCAGATAAATATTCATCTGCCCGAGTAGGGGCTAAACTGCCCACAGGCGAGCCAGGTTTTGGAGAAACTAAGACTATACTATGAGAAGGGTCCAACAAATCACGAATGACAGACCAGGTAGTCATGGTCCGAGGGGGCACCGCGTCAGCACCCCTAGCAAAAATTTTTTTCTTAATCTCCTGTCCGATGCGGCGCCAATGATTAAGGTCTATATTCCCTTCCTTAGGGAACCAGGGACAAAAATCATGTATCACTTTAAAAAGTCCCTCAAGTTCCTTTTTGGAGATTTTTGACCCCCTTTCTCTGAGGAGAGTCTGCAAAGTTTGCATGAAATAAGTGGACTCTGCTGATTGCGAAAGTCCCATTTTACTCGCGGCGTCCCGGGCCAACCGGGTTCCCTTACCTGAATCGAAAGCAGCACCTCGTTCCCGAGACGTCCCTGTTCGGGTGCCACTTGTCGTGCCCGCACGACAAACAGCAAGGGGAAAAGAAAGGGGAAAAAGAGGGAGAGTCCCGGGGGAAAGGGAATGCGAAGAACACGCGAGGGACACCAGGCCGATTGACACAAGTGACAAAGTTCTTTATTAAGCACATACTCTTATAATCTGTTTCATAAGTGATTACCATAAGCATATTTCTGTTTCATAAGTGATTACCACAGCATTTTCACGCAAAGATGAGACATGTCTCATGTACAGGATGTGTCAGTCATAATTATAGAAAATGCAGCTGCAGGGTAGACCACAAGGTCCACTTTCGGAATGACAGCAGAACATGGGAGAATAATCTTAAGGCAAACAACAGGGCCTTAACGAGCCCAGGGGATTAGCCATGAGTGCCCTCCGACCGAGGACCAGGGAGCCTTTGCTACCACCTGCTCAACTCACTCTAGGAGAGCCGCTCACAACAAAGGAGATCCATCCATCCACTGCCAGTCTCCAGAATTAGTTTTGTAAAGGTCTCTTCAAGAGTCCGTTCCATTCTCTCTACTTGCCCAGAAATCTGAGGCCACTAGGCACAATGTAGTTTCCAATTAGTGCCCACGGTCTTGGCCAATACCTGTGAGACTGAACTCAGAAATGCAGGGCCATTGTCTGACCCGATTGTGAGAGGCACCCCAAACCTAGGAATTATTTCTTCTCATAGCTTTTTGGCTACCACTCCTGCCATCTCATGTTTGGCGGGAAAAGCCTCTACCAAGCCTGAAAAGGTATCTACAAAATCTAACATGTACTTGTGCCCATATTTTCCAGGTTTCGTTTCTGTAAAATCTATTTCCCAATAAATTCCTGGTTCCTTATCTCTTTTAGGTAAGGAACTTACCCATTTAAGTTCTTCCCACATTAACTATCTGGCATTGAGCACATCTATCAACTACATCCTGAACCATACGCCCTAAGTTAGAAAACTGGAACTACTTGCCTATAAGCTCCTTGAGTTTGCATGTCCCAAAATGAGTATGCTGATGGATCTGGTCTACTAACTTTTTGCCTTATTTTTCCTGCTTTAGTCTTAGCCTGTCCCCTCCATAGTCAAATTTAACCCATTGATGTAAATACTTTAAAACTTCTTCTGAATAATTCAGTTTTTTTGGTAGGTCTGTAGCCGGGGGTGTAACTAGTACTTGTACTGTTTCTCGGGATGCTGGCTTTGTGGCTTGATTTGCTAATTGCTCTCCTTTTGAAATCAGATCAGTCCCCTTTTCTTGTCCCGAGCAATGTATAACGGCCACAACTTTTGGGTCACAAATAGCCTGGAGGAGAGTCAATATTTCTCCTCTGTTTTTAATTCCTTTTCCTTCTGCTGTTAATTGGCCCCCTTCTTTATAAATAGCCCCATGTATATGGAGAGTAACAAAGGCATACCTGCTGACCATATAGATGCTGGCAGTTTTACCATTGGCCATCGGCAGTGCCTTAGTGCCTGCAATCAGTTCAGCTTTTTGTGCCAAAGTTCCGTGTGGCAGGGCTGCTGTAAAGAGTTTCTGCTCAGGATAAACCACTGCAACCCCTGTATACCTCTTTCCATTGACCACGTAGCTATTCCCATCTGTGAACAGAGTCATCTCAGGATCCAGGAGAGGAATGTCTCTGAGATCCGATCTTATTCCTGCAACTTGGGTTAGGACATCCCCGCAGTTGTGTGGATGGCCAGCCAGCTTCTCTGGCAGCAGTGTGGCTGGATTTAGCACTTCCAGGTGTCGGAAGGTCACTCTTGGTACATTGAGGAGGAGGGCCTGATACCGCGTCACTCAGGTGTTTGTCATCCATTGGTCTGGTATAGTCCGGAGAAGGCCCTCAGTAGCGTGGGTTATGGTCAAGATGAGATTCTGACCCAAATTCAATTTACTTGCATCCTTAGCCAAGAGGGCCATGGCCGCAATTATGCAGAGGCAAGAGGGGAACCCAGCCACTACTGGATCTAGTTTCTTGTTAAGAAAGGCTACTGGCCTTTGCCAAGGCCCCAGATTCTGAGTCAAAACTCCTTTGGCCATGTCTGCATTTTCATCCACATTCAATTGAAAGGGCTTGGTAACATCTGGGATGGCCAATGCACTCAGTACAGTTGTTTGTAATTCCCGAAATGCTCCTTCTGCCTCAGCTGTCCAATCTATCATAGTGATCCCCCCACCCCCGCCTTTTGCCATTTCGAAGGGAGGTTGGACAATCTCTGCAACCTGCCATATCCACAGCCTACAGTAACCCACCTTCCAAAGAACTCCCTGACTTGTCAGGACATGGTTGGGAGAGGGTATCGGGTGATCCCCTGTTTCCTGGACTCAGTGAACGCACTTACTCGTGGAGATCAAAGCTTAGATATGTGGCATGGCTCTGACAGAGCTGTTCTTTTTTTGCTGACACCCGATACCCTTTTCCCTGCAGAGTCTGTAAGAGAGCTCTTGTCCCCGCCAAGCATGACTTATAGTCCTCAGTGGCTATGAGCAAGTCATCAACATACTGTAACAGAGTGACTACTGGATTGGAGGTTCTGTACTCATGCAAATCCTTGTGTAGTGCCTCGTCAAACAATATGGAATCCTGACTGAAGGTTGGACCACTCAAAAGCAAAAAGGGGTTGAGTTTCCCATGCTAAAAATATGCAGAAAAATGCATCCTAGAGATCTGAGACGGTATACACAGTTCTTTTGGGGCCCAAGAGGGAGAGTAGGGTATACGGGTTAGGCACCTTTGGGTGGATAACTTCAACCCGTTTATTAACTTCCCACAATTCCTGAATGGGTCAGTACTCCACAGTCTCGACCTTTTTGATGGTTGTCAAAGGTATATTCCACGGAGATTGGCAAGGATCGCTTCTCCTCTGAGGCAGTTAATGTACTCTTTGATCCCTTCCATTGGTGCCGGGCAACGGGGGTGCTGCCAAAAGTGAAAAGGCATCGCCTTTAATTGTAGCACCACTGGAGGTGTCCCCTGGCCAAGCCATGGGGCTTCCCTTCTGCCCAGACCTTGGTAAACTTGACCTGTATGATTTGGAGAAGCCTCCCCACCTTTGTCTCCTCTGGTTTTGAGACTGGCTTGTAAAGGAGGTATTCATCTACTGCTGCCATAAGCACCTGTACAGGGTGTTGTCTCAAGGTTACAGTCATGTCTACTTCCAAGACCTGAATGCCAGCTTGTAACTTGTGGAGGAGATCTCTTCCCATCAAGTTATATGGGGCATTAGGGAGGACCAAAAATTGTTTCACTACTCCCGAGGCCAGATTTAAAGACGTTTCTGTTGTCCATTTATGTCTCGCTGTGCCATTTGCCCCTTGTACCCAAACTTCCTCTCCAGATAGTTTTCCCATAGGTTTAAGTAATGATGAAAACTGGGCTCCAGTTTCCACCAAAAAAAAAAAAAAATTAACTGATTTCCCTTTCACTTCAATTTGTACTCTGGTGGCCAGCATTGCCGTCTTCCTTTTGGGGCACTCCCTGGCCCAGTGTCATTTTTCCTTACAGTAAACACTCTTATCTGAATCTACGTCTTCCCACCTGCCTTCTCTGTGCTTAGGATTTTCCTTCCATTTACTATCTTCTACCTTTCTCATGTAATGCCAAAACCTTAACCAGCTTTTTATCTCTTTTTCATCCTCCTGTGCATCCCTCTTGTTAAATTCCTTTTCTGCTATTCCCAATAGCTCAATCAGGTTCTTCCCTTCAAATCCTTCAATTTCCTGAAGTTTCTTCCTTATATCCGGGGCTGAATGACTGGCAAAAGCAAGATTCACTGCCCCCTGATTTTCGGGTGCCTCAGGGTCGATCAGGCTATACATTTTCTAGGCTTCAATGAGCCTTTCTGGGAAAGCTCCTGGAGACTCATTCTTACCTTGAGTCACCATATTAACTCTGGTTTAGTGCTAGTGAAACTTTTACTTCTGGAAATACAGTTCCAGGATTTCAACATATCAAAGAACCGTATTTGATCTGAAAGTCTCATATATGAATTTCCGTTAAGGCGGACTTCATCTTACAAGAGAATTAAATCAATTACAAATGACAAAAAAACTCAGAATAGATATGGTTAAAAATCAAATGACCCTTATCAGCAAGGGGAGGGGCTAGGCAGTCCACGTCAGGACAGAGAAGGCAAGGAATTCCCCAAAAGAAAAGGAGTTTCGGAAGCTGCTTGGGAATATTCCTTAAAGTCTCTCTCCCAAGTTAGACTAACACCAGTTGGCTCCAGTTATAGCCTTTAACACATGAAATGAGTGAGGACGAATCCCCACATCTACTATGAGGAAATGAGAAACGAAAGTGAGAGTCCCCTTACTCTCTGCCTGTCCCATTCCCCCAAACACAACAAACAACACAGCAGAAAACAAAAAGACAAGACAAAGACAACTGCAGGCCCAGTGATCCTGCCACCTGTAGGGATTTTCTAGGGATACTTAAACCTGCTGACCACCTAGGGGGACTCGAATCACCGATGACTGCCTCGGGGGATGTGAACACCCAAAGACCGCCTAGGTGGATGCAAATGTCTTGACTGCCTAGGGGGATCAAACCCCCTGGTGACCACCTAGGGGGACTCAAATCCCCGGGTGACCGTCTAGGGGGATTCGAACCCCCTGACCATCTAAGGGGACTCAAAACCCCCCGACCGCCAAGGGGGACTTGAACCCAATGTCGATCTACCAACAGAGGAATGGGGCATCCCCACATCCACTCTAGCCCAGGGGAGCATAGCTGCGTCCAGTTCTCCCTGGTGGGCCATACCCTGGTGCTCCAACAAGATCTCAACACCTCCGGAGGCTTTTCACATAAATTCTGATGGTGGCTCAGTTCTCGTTGTTTGATCCCGGGCAAGCCCACAATCTTAGGGTCCGTGATCAAAGGAATCAGACTGACACAAAGCGAAAATCAAGCAAAGCTTTATTTCACGCCAAGCATCGAAAATCAAACCGACTGGTCGGGTCCATTTCTTACATAGAGGCAATGACAAGGACGCCATTCCCGATGACAAGGAGGTGAGGATGACGAGGACGACAACCCTGATGACACAGACTCTGCTCCCCATGATGCCACTCTGACAAGGCTTCTCCCCAGACAAGTCTGTTCTGGATGAGGCCACATGCTGGACGAGGGCCACAACCTATGAGGAAGAGGCCTCTCCAGACCAGGCCACTCTCCAATGAGGTTGCAAGCTGACGAGTCTGCTCACCAGAATGATGCCGCTCTGGCGAAGCTGCAGCTTGGGGCAGCGAGGCAGGTCGTGGCGAGGCTACAGCAAGGCGAATCGCTGGTCGTGCTACTCCTCAGGGAGACAAGGCCGCTCATGGCCATGTCGCCCCCAGTAATGCTGCTCCCGATGCTCCTGATGATCCTGAGCTCTGACGCTCCTGACGATGCCATCGCTATCACTCCTATTACTACCCTAATGGCTCACAATGGCTACTCTAATGACTACTCTAACTCCTACTACTCTAATGGCTATTCTAACTCCTCCTTTTCTCTAACAGCTATTCTAACTCCTCCTACTTACCCACCCCCTCCACTGCCAGCCTCACAGACTAACCTTTATAGAGGTGGTTGAGCCCGGCCCACACACAGGTGGCCAATGAGATTTCAACTAACCACAATTAATATATGCACACCCCACTGATTGGATAAGGCAATCTGGCCAGTCCCGTCCCTATATCCGGGGTTTACAAGTAAGTTCCTCCGGCTAACCAGGCCCCTACATTAGTACCTACATATGTTCCAATACTAGGTCCCTGATCCAAAAAACAGAACAACTCCTGACCCTAGAAGGCAACCTTGGCTCCTCTGTGGGGAGGAGAATCCTGCATGGCACCTGAGCTCCCTACACATCCTAAGGTCTCCCTTGACACCACCCAGCATGGAAATCCCATCAGCATGAGGCTTCCTGTCAACTCAGCACCCTGAGCACTTGCCCTAGATCCATCAGATGGAAACTGCCTTGTTCCTGAGATAAAAGGATAAGCTGAGCTGGGCTTTCCAGACATCTATGAGGTGAGCTCTGCTATCATGTCTTTCCATATGGGGGACATTGGAGCCATCAAAAGGGACTCACCCTTTCCCGTAGAAGGAAAGCTTGCTGTTCAGAGCAGCTCACAAGGCCCAGCCTGGGAAAACCTCCATGGGCTCATGAGGCTACCCTTCCTTTCATCTAGTATCATGCACACAAACTCCAGAGTGAGCGACCATCTGACACTCGCCTGACTCAGGTGCTGGTGATCTCGAGTCAGACGCTGCACATCAGAACTACCATGTGCTTGGCACTGAACAGAAACGGTGCTTGTGCGTGCAGATTTCCATCCTCACCCTCCTGGCCAACAAGCCCTCCAGATTGGGAATTCGAGAGCCACAGCACAGCCTTCTGCCAGCCCTCCAAAAAGAAAAGCCCTCACGGTCTGCAGATCGGGCCTGCCATCACCTCGCCCCTCACCCTAAACCGAGTTTGTGTTTGCAGACTTTTGTCCCCAAAGCCCTGGCCCAGAGGCCTTCCAGGACGGGGCCTCTTGAGCCACAGTACAGGACTCTCCTGCCCTTTCAAAGGACATTTTGCTCATCACAGTTGCTCAAAACCTCCAGATTGTGAGACACATGCAAGGACCCTGAGACCACCAATTTCATTGGCCGTTCTAGTCAGAAATGCACATTCCGACACATGCCTGACACCTAATTCCAGTCAGACACCCAGGTCAATGGAACTAACTCAGAAGATGGAAACTGACATGCCCCTAGGATCTCAATGGAATCCTAGCTTAGGTATGCAGGCATCAGTCCCCAGAGGAATGTTCGGAGTACTTACCTATGTTCCAACGCTAGGTCCCTTATGCAAAAAACAGCACACCTTCTATTCCCAGAAGGCAACCTGGCTCTAGGGAGCTGCATCCACCCCTCACGGGTGGAGAATTCTGCATGGGTCCAGAGCCTCTGCCACATATTTAGGTCTCATGGGACACAAGCCAGCATTGTGATCCATCAGATTGAGGCTCCTTGTCAACACAGCCCCCTGGGCAATTCGCCCCAGAGCCACCAGATCGAAACTGTCTTATTCCTGGGCTGCAAGTGTAAGCTGAGGTGGGATTTCCAGGTGTCCATGCGGTCAGCTCTGTTACCAAGTCTTTCCATATGGGAGACCTGAATCCATTAAAACAGACACCCCCTGTCCCGCAGAAGGAAATCTTGCTGTTCGGAGCAGTTCCCAAGTCCCAGCCTGGGAAAACCTGCCTAGAATCTTGAGGCCTCCCCTCCATTCGTCAGCCATCATGGACACAAACTCCAGCATGAGTGACTATCCGACACTCGCCCTGACTTCGGTGCTAGAGATTTCGAGTCATAAACTGAACATTGGATTTACCATGCACTCGGCACTGAACTGAACCAGTGCTTGTGCATTCAGATTTCTCTCCTCAACTTCATGGCCAGCTGATCCTCCAGATTGGGAATTCTGGAGAGACAACACAGCCTTCTGCATGCCCTCCAGAAAGAACAAGTGCCCTATGGTTTGTCCAGAATCCACATGAGAGGATCCACCTGCACGGCCCTCGACGGAACCCCAATATCCTAGGCCGCCCTGTGCACTAATGCTCTGTCTGACATAGCCTGAGACCTGTCCTCCCATCAGACCCCCACGTAGTTGGTCCAATATCTTGCAAGTGGGACGTGCCAAGGCCAGATTGTCGTCTCTACAAACCTGGGTATTCAGGCATCTGTGCAGAGACCATGATTCAAATCCCGGCCTAAGGGGGAATCTGAAGAACAAAAGAACTATCCTCCTTCACCACGGCAGGAAAAGCTTGCTGTCAGTGTGGGAGCCGTCTGCATGGCCCATGAGACCACACCCACATATAAGGGTGACCCTGGCTACAAACATGTATTTTGACCCTCAGCCTGAGCTTGGTTTCAAACAAGCCCCCTATCTAGCTAGACCAAGAGCCCGCATAAAGAGACTGCCTTGCTGCTAGGCACAACCTCACCCTTGGTCTCGTTCTCCAGAAGCACTAACACAAAAGCCAACTCTGGGATCCATGATATGGCCCTACCCGTGAGACAAAAACAGGACTCTTCCCTTCCCCCCGAAGGACACCAACCCTTGGGAGCCGGGCAGAATCCTGACAGAGGCAGAATCTCCCAAGTCCCCATGAAGCCACCCCTCATTTATGTGGCTATCTGAGACACACACACCGACAGAAAAGCCTGCACTCCTGCCTCGCCATCCAACTAATTTCATATCCCGGGGTACTGCCCTCACGGTCTGCAGATCAGGCCTGCCATTACCTTAATCCTCACCCTAACATTAGCTTGTGTTTGCAGACTTTTGTTCCCAAAGCACTGGCTGACAGGCGCTCCAGGACGGGGCCTCTGGAGCCAAAGTGCAGGACACTGCCTGTCATTCAGAAGGAAACTGTGCTCGTCACAGTTGCACAAAACCTCCAGATTGGGAGACAATTGCAAGGCCTCCAAGCCCACCACAATTTCGTAGGTCGCTCTGGGAAAAAAGGGGATTCTGACACATGCCAGACACCTACCACCAGGCAGACACCAGGTCAATGGCCTGGGGTCAGAAGGTGGCATGTGACATGCCCTTAGGACTTCAACGGAACCCTAGATTAAGTTTGCAGGCATCTGTCCCCAGAGGCAAGTTCTGAAATACCTTCATATGTTCCAACGTTTGGTCGCTGTCCACATAACAGAATACCTCCTGTCCCCAGAAGGCAACCTGGCCCTCGGGAGCTGGGTCCAACCTTCAGATGGGGAGAATCCTGCATTGTACCTGAGACTCTGACACGTTGTAAGTTCTCACTGGACACAAGCCAGCATTGTGACCCATCAGCATGAGGATCCCTGTCAACTCAGCCCCCAGGGTTCATCGCCCCAGAGCCACCAGATCGAAACTGCCGTGTTCCTGAGCTGCAAGTGTAAGCTGAGATGGGCTTTCCAGGCATCTATATGGTGAGTTCTGCTACCAAGTCTTTCCATATGGGGGAGCCAGGAGTCATCAGAATGGACTCCTCCTATCCCAGAGAAGGAAAGGTTGCTGTTCAGGGCAGCTCACTAGCTCCAGCATGGCAAAACCCCCAAAGCCTCCTGAGGACACCCCTCCATTCTTCAGTCATGATGGGCAAAAACTCCAGCGTGAGCTACCATCTTACACTCGCCCAGACTCAGTTGCTGCTGATCTCATATCAGATGCTGAACACTGGAACTGCCATGCACTTGGCAGTGAACTGAACCAGCGCTTGTGTATTCTGGCTTCCGTCCTCTCCCTTCTGCCCTGCAAGCACTCCAGATTGGGAATTCTGGAGCCACAGTGCAGCCTTCTGCCAGCCATCGAGATAGAAGGAACCTATGGGTTTGCACAGAATCCCTACGTGAGTTCAACCTGCAGTCCTCGACGGCACACTAATATGCTAGGCCTCCCTGAGCACCAATGCTCTGTCTGACAGAGCTTGAGCCCTGAATTCCTATCATCCCCCAGGTAGCGTGCTCCATATCCTGCAAGTGGGACCATATATAGCCCGAGGCTACCCAACCTGGGTATTCAGGCATCTGTGCCCGGACCTTAGCTCAAATCCCAGCCAATGAAGAATCCTCAAGCACAAAAGAGCACTACACCATCCCCAAGGCAGGAAAAGCCTGCTGTGGGGCTGGGGTTCAAACCCTAAGAGTGGGAGCCAGCTGCATGGCCCTTTAGACCAGACCCACACAGGATGGCCGCCCTGAGCAAAAACAGGCATAGTGACCCTCAGACTGACCCCACATGAAAACAAGCCCCCTCACTAGCTGGATTAGGAGACCGCATATCAGGCCTGCCATGCCCATTGCCCGAATCCTCACCCACAGTAGGGTGCCCCAGGCAACCGGAATCAGAAGCTGACTCTGGAATCCCTGCTATGGCACAATCCCTGAGATGGAACACATCACTCTTCCCTTCCCCTGAAAGACACCAAACCCTTGGGAGCTGGGCAGAATCCCAAGCGAGGCAGAATCTCCCATCGCCCCATGAGGCCACCCCTCCATTCTGTCTCCAAGGGAGACACATAACCCAGACAGAAAAGCGTGCATTCCCACCTCTCCATTTCCCTAATTTCAGATCCCGAGGCACTGACCACATGGTCTGCAGATCGGGCCTGCCATCACCTCGCCCCTAAACCTAAACCGATTATGTGTTCCCAGTCTTTTGTTCCCAAAGTCCTGGCCGACAGGCCGTCCAGGATGTGGCCTCTGGAGTCAGAGCGCAGGACTCTGCCTGCCGGCCTGAAGGAATCTCTGCACAACACGGTTGCACAAACCCTTCGTATTGGGAGACACCTGAAAGGCCCCTGAGCACACACCAATTTCATTGGACATTCTGGATGAAAATGCGCAGTCTGACACATGCCAGACACCTAAATGTAAGCAGACACCCAGGTCAATGGCCCTGAGTCAGAAGATGTAACCTGACATGACCCTAGGACTTCAACGGAACCCTAGCTTAGGTTTGCAGGCATCTGTCCACAGAGGCAAGGTCTGGAATACATACATATGGTACAACACTTGGTCCCTGAGCCACAAAATTAAACACCTCCTGTCCCCAGAAGGCAATCTGGCTCTTGGGAGCTGTTTCCAAACTTCAGCAGAGTAGAATCCTGCATGGCACCTGAAGCCCCTCCACATTCTAAGGTCTCCCTGGACACAAGAGAGCTTTGTTTTTTTAAAGATTTTATTTATTTATTTATTTGATAGCGAGAGAGAGAGATCACAGGTAGGCAGAGAGGCAGGCAGAGAGAGAGAGAGAGAGAGGGAAGCAGGCTCCCTGCCGAGCAGAGAGCCCGATGTGGGACTCGATCCCAGGACCCTGAGATCATGACCTGAGCCGAAGGCAGCGGCTTAACCCACTGAGCCACCCAGGCGCCCCACAAGAGAGCCCTGTGACCCATCAGCATGAGGCTCCCTGTCAACTGTCAGCGTCCTGAGCACTAGACCCCTGAGCCTCTAGATTGAAACTGCCTTGTTCTTGGGCTTCAAGTGTAAGCTGAGCTCAACTTTCCATATATCCATGCGGTGAGCTCTGCGAACAATTCTTTCCATTTGGGGGACACTGGAAACTTCAAAATGGACTCCTGCTGTCCTGCAGAAGGAAAGCTTGCTGTTTGGAGCTGTTCACAAGCCCCAGCCTCAGAAAACCTCCATGATCTCTTGAAGCCACCCCTCCATTAGTTGGCCATCATGGACACAAACACCAGCGTGAGTGACCATCTGACACTTGCCCTGACTTGGGTGCTATGGATCACGATTCAGATGCTGCATATTGGAACTGCCATGTGCTCATCACTAAACTGAACCGGCCCTTGTGCGCTCAGATTTCTGTCATCAACCTCCTGCCCTGCAAGCCCCCCAGATTGGGAATTCTGGAGCCACAACACAGACTTTGACCTGCCTCCCAGAAAGAAGAAGGGCCCTTTGGGTCTGCCCAGAATCCCCACGTGAGGATCAACCTGCATGGCCCTCGAAAGCACCCCAAAATCCTCAGCCGTCCTGTGCACTAATGCTCTGTCTGCCACTGTCTGAGCCCGACGTCTAGTCAGCCCCACAGGTAGCAGACTCCATCTCCTGCAGGTGGGAGCGTCCATGGCCAGAGACTGTCATCTCTACCCAACCTGTGTATTCAGGTGTCTCTGCCCAGACCATAGCTCAAATCCCGGCCTTTGGGGTAACCTCAAGCATCAAAGAGCATTCCTCCTCCCAACAACAGTAAAGCTTGCTGTGGGGATGGGGCTCTAACCCTCACAGTGGGAGACAGCTGCAAGGCCCATGAGTCCATGCCCACCCAGGAGGAGTGCCCTGGTCACAAACAGGCATTGTGACTCTCAGCCTGAGCCCGCTTTCAAACCACCCCCTGGCTAGGTGGACCAGGAACCCCCCAATCCGGTGTGACATGGCCCCAGTCCTCACCCTCGATCGGGTTCTCCAGAAGCCAGGACCCAGAAGATGACACTGGAATGCCTGCTATGGAAGGACCTGTGTGATGAAAAAATCACTCTTCCCTTCTCCCGGAAAGACACTAAACCCTTTGGAGATGGGCAGAATCCACACAGAGGCATAATCTAGCATGTCTCCATGAAGCTAACGCTACATTCTGTGGCCAACCGAGACATACAACCCAGACAGAGAAGCCTGTGCTCCCGCCTCCCCGTTGCCCTCATTTAAGATGGCGTGGAACTGCCCTCATGGTCTGCAGATCAGGTCAGCCATCACCTTACCCCTAACACTATCCAGAGTTTGTGTTTACAGACTTTTGTCCCCAAAGCTCTGGCAGACAGGCTCCCCAGGATGGGGCCTCAGGAGCCACAGCGCAGGACTCTGCCTGCCCACCCAAAGGAAGCTCTTCCTGTCATATTTGGTCAAAGCCCCCAGAGTGGGAGACACCGGCAATGCCTCTGAGACAACCCCAAATTCGTTGGCCACCTTGGAAAAAAAGCGCATTCAGAAACAGGTGAGAAACCTACCTCCAGGCAGACACCCATGTCAATGGGCCTGAGTCAGAAGATGGAATGTGACCTACCCCTAGGACTTCAACGGAACCCTAGCTTAGGTGCAGGCATCTGTATACAGAGGCAAAGACTGGAATACCTACATTAGGTCCATCACTTGATCCCTGAGCCAAAAAACAGAGTATATCCTATCCCCAGATGGCAATCTGGCTTTTGGGAGCTGCGTCCAACTCTCAGGGGAGGAGAATCCTGCATGGCGCCTGAACTCCTGACATATTATAAGGTCTCCCTGGACACAAGCCAGCCTTGTGATCCATCAGAGTGAGGCTCCTTGTCACCTCAGGCCCCTGGGCACTTTACCCCAGAGACACCAGATTAAAACGGCTTTGTTCCTGGGCTGGAAGGCTAAGAGGATCTGGGCTTTAAAGGCATCCAGCTGGTAACTTCTGCTACAACGTCCTTTCATACGGGGGACAATGGTGCCATGCAAATGGACTCCCCCGTCCCCCATACTAAAGCTTGCTGTTCAGAGCAGCGCACAAGTCCACCTTGGGAGGACCTCCATGGCCTCATGAGGCCACCCCTCCTTTCGTCGGCCATCATGGACACAAACTCCAGTGTGAGGGTCCCTATGACATGGGCCCTGACTCAGGTGCTAGAGATCTCGAGTCAGATGCTGCACATTGGAAGTACCATTTGCTCAGCACTGAAAAGAACCGGCACTTGTGTGTTCAGAATTCCGTCCTCACCCTCCTGGCCAGCAAGCCCTCCAGATTGTTCATTCCCGAGCCACAACGCCATCTTCTGTCTGCCCTGCAGAAAGAAGAAGGGACCTAGAGGTCTGCCTAGAATCCCCACATGAGGATCAACCTGCACGGTCCTTGATGGCACCCCAATGTCTTAGGACGGCCTCTGCACTAATGCACTGTCTGACAGCCTGAGCCCCAACCTCCCATCACAGTCCCAGGTAGTGGGCACCATATCCTGCAGGTAGGACCTGCTAAGGCCACAGACTGTCATCTCTCCCCAACCTGAGTATACAGATATCTGTGCCCAGACCATAGCTCAAATCCTGGCCTATGGGGAAACCTCAAGCATCAAAGAGCACTCCTCTTTCCACACGACAGGAAAAGCTTGCTCTGGGCATGGGGGTCTTAACTCCGAGTGGGATCCAGCTGCATGGCCCATGAGACCATGCCCACCCAGGGGGGCTGTCCTGGGCACAAACAGGCGTTGTGACCCTCACGGTGTGCCCACTTTCAAACCAGCCCCCTTACTAGCTGAAGCAGGAGGCCGCACATAGGGCCTTCCTGCCTCTAGCCCCAAATCCTCACCCTCGGTCGGTTTTCCAGGCACCGGAACCCAGAAGTCGACTCCGAATCCCTGCTATGGCGGGATACCTCAGATGAAAAACAGCACTCTTGCATTCCCCTGAAAGACACCAAAACCTTGGGAGCTGTGCAGAATCTTCACAGAGGCAAAATTTTCTATGGCTCCATGAGGCTACTGCTACATTCCATGACCAGCTGAGACACACAACCCAGACAGAAAACATTGCGCTCCCGCCTCCCCGTCCAACTCATTTCTGATCCCGGGCACTGTCCCAATGGTCCGCAGATCGGGCCTGCCATCACCTCCCCCAGAACCCTATCCCGAATTTGTGTTTGCAGACTTTTGTCCCCAAAGCCCTGGCCAAAAGGCCCTCCAGGATGGGGCCTCTAGAGTCCGAGCGCTGGACTCTGCCTGCCCACCCAAAGGAAGCTCTGCCTGTCACATTTGCACAAACCCTCAAGATTGGGAGACACCTGCAATGCCCCTGAACCAACCCCAAATTCGTTGACCGCATTGGAAAAACGTGCTTGCGACAAATGCTTGACACCTACCTCCAGGGAGACACCCAGGTCAATGGCCCTGAGTCAGAAGTGGAAACTGACTGACCCCTAGGACCACAAAGGAAACCTAGCTGAGCTGTGCAGTCATCTCCCTCCAGTGTCAAACTCTGCAATACATACAAATGGTCCAATACTTGATCCCTGAGCCAAAAAACAGAACACTTCCTGACCCAATAAGGCAACCTGACTCTTGGGAGCTGCATCCAACCCTTAGGGGAGGAGAATCCTGCTAGGCGCCTGTGACCCCACCACATTCTCAGGTATCCCTGGCTGCCCTGGCCACAAACAGGCATTGTTTACCTCAGCCTGAGCCAGTTTCCAGGATATCTGCACCCGGTGGTCAAACCTCCCAGATATCACATGATATGCAAGAGGCCTCCCTGTTGATTGAGATCTCTAGACGTTGCAGTGGAAATATGAACACCTGGTGAGTCGTTGTCACCTTCTCCATGGCCGAATTTATAATCTTTGGTTGGGACTGTCACCACGAGCCCTCTGCACTCCTGAGACGGGCAAGGATCCTCAATTCCAACTTACCCCAAAAGGTCAAGAAATGGTCAATACTACAACCAAGTCTCAGGCCAGGAACTCCACACTCCGCACATGTGCATGGTCCTCTGACCCATTCAGGACACTTGTGACCAGGAAAAGGGCCACCCAAGGAAAGCTCCCAGTGAACACCAGCAACCATGCCAAAGACACGCCTGTAGTCTTCACCAGCGAGGACACGAGTTCCTCTAGCATCTCCAGTAACCGTACCAAGAAGGCCTCCCTATCATCCAAGCTGACCAAGCACCAAAGGCAGACCCCACACCCTAGAACCTTAGGCCCAGGACGGACTCATCGGTATGGAGCCAACAGGAACAAGCACGGAGCCTGGTGGAGCAGACCCATTGCCCATGTGCAGCGATCGGAGAGGCTTCCATGCCAGTTTCAGGAAGACAAACTGTATTTACAAAAGGATGCCTTGAAGAGGAATCAACAGCCTAAGATCCCTGAGCATTCCCACAGGGTGTTGCAGCTTCCTTCTGTGGAACTAAATGGAGATGTTGCAGCACAAGGCTGACTTAAGCCTCCCATTTTCATTCCACAATGGTTTTCATGGGAAAAACACACAGGGCATGTTGCACATGATGGGCATGTTCTAAAGGAGCCAGGTGAGGAGGAACAATGGGAGAACAAAGGGCCATAGCAGCAGGACAGAGAGCAGATGCTCCATGCTGGTGGGGAGATGCAAGACGACGAAGAAGAGGAGAACAAACAAGGGACATCAGAGCCAAGGTCTGGCATTTTAAGATGGTGGGATGTGCTCTGGACTTGGCTGCGTTCCATAGGGGCATAGGTCCAAATTGAATAAAGCATCCTCTGGCCCCAGTCAGTCATTATCTACTGTTTCTTGTTGTTGCTGTTGTGGTTTTTCAACAATGTGATTTCATGTCTGGGACAGAGATAGACAGCGAGAACACAATCAGTGAGGGAGCTGTGGAGGGAGAAGAAGACTTACATCTGAGTTGGGAACCTGAGGTGGGAGCCATTCCAATGAGCCTGGGATAAGGAGCAGAGTTGAAGGCCGCTTCTGAACTGATGCAGACACCCCTGTACACAATCTTTGTCTGCTTAACACCTCATTGTACTAAACAAGAAGTAGACAAGAACTCCTGCTCTGTCATTCTTTAGAAATGCAGGGCATAGTGTTTGGGCTTGGGCTGGTGTGGCTTGCTGTATACAACGTGCTGATAGAGCTGGCATAGCTGGTCACTTCGAAGTAACGCACTTGGCTTTAGAAACACTCTTCTCCCAAGTATATTTGGGCGAAGAGAATTCCTCCATTGCTAGCTTTGGAAGGTTGAATGGCACTATGTCTTGTGTTGTTCTGCTTCTGTGGATGGTGCTGGGAGTCCTCCGTGCATCGGAATCTGGATCTCTGTTTCTGCCCCCAGTTGAGGGATGTTTTCCATTCTGATTTCTCAAAGAAATGTTGGGTCCACTATTTTCTCTCTCTTGTCGGTCTCCTACAATAAGCACCCATAGACATCCATTACAGTCAAGGATTTCCCGTAGTCCATTGTCATATTCCTTCATTCTTCCTTCTCTGCATTGCTTCGCTTCTTTTTTTCCCAGTACTTGTATTCCAGGTACCTCATTGGATTCTCTGGTTCTGCAAACTTCCTGAAATTTGCATCCATCCTGCTAAGAAATCTTTTCACAAGGGTCTCTTCATTTTATTTAATTTTTTATCACCTTTATCTCTGTGGTCCGAGACACCCTGATTACTTCTAGTTTTTTCTAATCCAGAGTGAATATCCTGGCTGCTGCTTAAATTGTCCACTGGCATGTGACATGTACAGGTTTCACTTCGATTTCTTAGCTATGACCAGTTCCTGTTCTTTTGCCGTGGCATCAATGGATTCTTCCATCGTTGCTTTAGTTCAGGTCTCTGTGTTCTTCTCTGTATTTGAAAAGTTCCTTCCGTTTTCTACCCTGAGAATAATTTCTTTAGGATGAAGATGTCATGGAGTGCCACTGGGTAACCCTTAATGGAGTCTCCAGTATATGGAGTGGCATGCCCACTGGGTTGGGTTGTGGCTGTCCACCCTCTTCTGGGCCAATCCTCTGCAGAGACACTCATTGCCTGCCGTGTAGAGGGTTTGGTGTCTGGACCTCATATGGTGAGGTTTAGCTTGGTCGGCTCTGGTGTGTCTGTTAAAGGAGTCTTTCAACCCACTCAACATTTAAGGCCTGCTGAATGCTGTGGTCAAAAGAGAGAATGTGGGCAGGGCTTTCTTCTAGTCTTCAGTAGAGGGTCTGTTCTCCTGGTACTAAGCAACGTGGCCTGAGGAAGGTAGTACCAGCAGGTGTATCATGGTTGCTGCTTAAATCCTCCACCTGGCATGTGACATATACAGGTTTCACTTCAGTTTCTTGGCCATGACCAGTTCCTGTTCTTTTGCTTGTGAGGTTACAATGCTAGCTTGTGTCCAGGGAGACCTTAGAATGGTGGGGGCTCAGGCGCCATGCAGGATTCTCTGCCCCTGAGGGTTGGACAGAGCACCAAAGAGCCAGGTTTCTTTCTGGGGACAGGATGTTTTCTGTTTTGTGGCTAAGCGATCAAGTGTTGGACCATATGTAGGTATTCCAGAGTTTGCCTCTGGAAGCAGATGCCTGCAAATCTAAGCTAGGGTTCCATTGAGGTCCTATGGGTATGTCAGGTTCCACCTTCTGACTGAAGTCCATAGACCTGGGTGTCTGCCCAGAGGTAGGTGTCTGGCTTGTGTCTGAATACTCCTTTTTTCCAAGGCGGCCAATGAATTTCAGGTAGGCTCAGGGTCATTGTATGTGTCTCTCAATCTGGAGGGTTTGTGCAAATGTGATGGGCAGAGTTTCCTTCGGTGGGCATTCAGAGTCCTGCGCTATGCCTCCAGAGGCCCCATCCTGGAGGGCCTGTCGGCCAGCGCATCGTGGACCAAAGTCTACAAACACAAACTCTGGATAGGGTTTTGGGCGAGGTGATGGCAGACCCAAATTAGGGACAGTGAGGGCAGTGCCACGGTATCTGAAATGAGAGCAAGGCAGAGGCAGGAGCGCAAGCTTTTTGTCTGGGTTGTGTGTCTCAGTTGGCCAAGGAATGAAACAGTAACCTCATGGGTCCATAGGAGATTCTGCCTCTGTGAGGATTCTGCCTGGCTCCCAAGTGTTTGGTGTCTTTCGGGAGGAAGGTAAGAGTTCTGTTTTCCATCTCATGGGTACCACCATAGAAGAGATTCCAGAGTCGGGTTCCGGGTGCCTGTGCCTTGAGAGCCCGACCAAGGGTGAGGAATTGGGCCTAGCATCATAGCAGGCCAGAAATTCGGGCTCCTGGTCCAGCTAGCGAGGGTGCTGCTTTGAAAGCGGACTCAGGCTGATGGTCACAATGTCTGTTTGTGGCCAGGGCAGTCCTCCTGGGTTGGCATGGTGTCATGGGCCATGCAGCTGGCTCCCACTCTGAGGGTTAGAGCCCCATCCCCACAGCAAGCTTTACTTTTGGGGAAGGAGGAGTGCTCTTTGATGCTTGAGGTTCCCCCATACGCTGGGATTTGAGCTATGGTCTGGGCACAGATGCCTGAATAACCAGGTTTGGTAGAGATGACAGTCTCTGGCCTTGGCACATCCCACTTGCAGGATATGGTGCCCAATACCTGGGGGAATGATGGGAGGTCAGAACTCAGGCTGTGTCAGACAGAACATTATTGCACAGGGCGGCCAAGGACATTGGGGTGCCGTCGAGGTTCTTGCAGGTTGATCCTCACGTGGGGATTCTGGACAGACCACTAGGGCCCCCCCCCTTTTTTTTCTGGAGGCCCGGCAGAAGATGGCGTTGTGGCTCCAGAATGAATAATCTGGAGGTTTGGTGGACCAAGAGGGTGAGGATGGAATTCTGAATGCACAAGTGCCTGTTCAGTTCAGTGCCGAGCACATGGCATTAAAAATGTGTAGCATCTACTGGAGATCTCCAGCACGTGAATCAGAGCACTTGTCAGATGTTCTCTCATGCTGGGGATTGTGTCGATGGTGGCCGAGGAAGGGAGGGGTGCCCTCATGTGGCCATGGAGGTCTTCGCAGGCTGGGGCTTGTGAGCTGCTCTGAACAGCAAGCTTTCCTTCTGCGGGACAGGGGGAGTCCATTTTGGTGGCACCAGGGTCCCCCGTATGGAAAGACATCATAGCAGAAGTCACCACATGGATGCCTGTAATGCCCAGTTGCGCTTAGCCTTCCAACCCAGAAACAAGACCATTTCGATGTGGTGGAACTGCGGCAAAGGGCCCAGGGGGCTGTGGTGAATGGGAGCCTCATTCTGATGGGTCACAAGGCTGGCTGGTGTCCAGGTAAACCTTAGAATGTGGCGGGGGCTCAGGCTCCATGCAGGATTCTCCTCTCCTGAGGGTTAGTCGCAGCTCCCAAGAGCCAGGTAGCCTTCTGGGGACAGGAGGTGTTCTGTTTTGTGCTCAGGAATCAAGTGTTGTACCATATGTAGGTATTCCAGAATCTTACTCTGGAACAGAGGCCTGCAAATCTAAGCTAGGGTTCCGTTGAAGTCCTAGGGGCATGTCAGATTCCATCTTCTGACTCAGGGCCATTGACCTGTGTGTCTGCCTGGAGGTAGGTGTCTGGCATGTGTCAAACTGTGCTTCTATGTCCAGGGCGGCCATAGATCAGTGCCTTGGAATCTGAAATTAGGGCAACGGGGAGCGGGAGTGCAGGCTTTTCTGTCTGGGTTTTGTGTCTCGTATTGCATGGCATGATGGCTGGCCTCATTGGTGCACTCTGCCTCAGTGGGGATTTTGCATGGCTCCCAAGGTTTTGATGTCCTTCTGGATGAAGGGAAGAGAGCTGTTTTCCTTCTCAGGGGTCCCACCATAGCATGGATTCCAGAGTTGGGTTCTGGGTATGGGTGCCTGGAGACCCCGACTGAGGGTGAAGATTTGAGCCTAGAGGCATGACAGAACCGATGTGGCTCCTGGTCCAGTTCCTGAGGGGGCTTCATTGAAAGCAGGCTCAGACTGATGGTCACAATGCCTATTTTTTTTGCCCACAGTGGACCTCCTGGGTGGGCGTGGTCTCAAGGGCCATGCAGCTGGCTGCCACTCGTAGGGTTTGACCCCATCTCCACAGCAAACATTTCTGACCATGGGAAAAGAAGAGTGCTCTTTTGTGCTTGAGGTTCCCCCATAGGCCGCAATTTGAGCTATGGACAGGGCACAGATGCCTGAACACCCAGGTTGCGTAGAGATAACAGCCTGGGGCCAAGGCCGGTCCCACCTGCAGGTGATGGCGCCCACTCCCTGGGGGCCTGACATCAGGTTGGGGCTCAGTCTGTGTCACATAGAGCATTAGTGCACAGTGTGGCCTGGATATTGTGGTTCCGACTAGGAACGTGCTGGTTTATCCTCACATCGGGATTCTCGGCAGCTCATGGGGCCCTTCTTCTTTCTGGATGGCAGCAAGAAGGCTGCTTTGTTGCTCCAGAATTCCCAGTCTGGTGGGCTTTCGGGCCAGATGGGTGAGGATGGAAGTCTGAACGCAGAAGCGCCAGTTCAGTTCAGTGCCGAGCACATTGCAGTTCCAATGTACAGCGTGTGACTCGAGATCTCCAGCACCTGAGTCAGGGCGAGTTCAGATGGTCGCTCACTCTGGAGTTTGTGTCCATGATGGCAGATGAATGGAGGGGTGGCCTCATGAAGCCATAGAAATTGTCCCAGGCTGGGTCTTTTGAGCTGCTCCGAACAGCAAGCTTTCCTTCTGTGGGACAGGGGGAGTCCGTTTTAATGGCTCCTGGGTCCCCCATATGGAAAGACATGATAGCAGAGCTCACCCCATAGATGTCTGGAAAGCCCAGCTCAGCTTATCCTTTCAGCCCAGGAACAAGGCAATTTCGATCTGCTGGCTCTGGGGCAAGTGCCCAGTGGGCTGAGATAACGGGGCCTCATTCTGATGGCACATAATGCTGGCTTGTATCCAGGGAGACCTTAAAATGTGGTGAGGGCTCAGTCGCCTTGTAGGATTCACCTCCCGTGAGGGTAGGACACAGCTCCCAGGAGCCAGGTGAACTTCCGGGGACAGGAGGTGTTCTGTTCTGTGGCTCAGGGACCAAGCGTTATCGTTGGCCCATATGTAAGTATTCCAAAACCTGCCTCTGGGGACAGATGCCTGCAAATCTCAGTTAGGGTTCCATTGAAGTCATAGTGGTATGTCAGTTTAAATCTTCTGACTCAGGGCCATTGACCGTGGTGTCTGCCTGGAGGTAGGTGTCTGGCATGTGTCAGACTGTGCATTTCTGTCCAGAGCAGCCAACGATATTGGGTGGGATCAGGGGCCTTGCAGGTGTCTCCCAATCTGGAGGGTTTCTCCAATATGATGGGCAGAATTTCCTTCAGGAGGGCCGGTAGAGTCCCGTGTCATGGCTCCCGAGGCCCTATCGGAGGCCTGCTGCAGGTGACTCCCCATCGTGGAGGGCCTGTCGGCCAGGGCTTTGGGGATAAAAGTCTGCAAACACAAATTGGGGTTAGTGTGAGGGCAAGGAGATGGCAAGCCTGATCTGCAGACCATAAGGGCAGTGCCTCAGGATCGAAAATTAGGGTGACAGGGAGGCGGGGGAGCAGGCTTTTCTGTCTGGGTTGTGTGCCTGAGTTTGGCACGGAATGGAGGGTTGGCCTCATGAGTCCATGGGAGGATCTCCCTCTGTGCAGATTTTGCATGACTCCCAAGGTTTTGGAGTCTTTCTGGATGAAAGGAAGAGTGCTAAGGGGTCCTGCCATAGCAGGGATTCCAGAGTGGGCTTCTGGTATGGGCACCTGAAGAACCCGACTGAGCGTGAGTATTTGGGCCTAGGGGCATGGAGGCCTGATATGCGGGCACATGGTCTAGCTATTGAGGGGGGTGGTTTGAAAGCGGGCTCAGGCTGAGAGTCACAATGCCTGTTTGTGGCCAGGGCGGCCCTCTTGTGTGGGGAGTGGTCTCATGGGCCATGCAGCTGGCTCCCACTCTGAGTATTAAACCCCCATCCCCACAGCAAGCTTTTCTGGCCATGGGGAGGGAGCAGTGCTCTTTTGAGCTTGAGGTTCCCCCATAGGTCGGGATTTGAGTTATCATCTGGGACCAGATGCCTGAATACCCATGTTGGGTAGAGATGAATGCCTGGGGCCATAGCTCGCCCCACTTGCAGGAGATGGCACCCGCTACCTGGGGGATGACTTGGGTTGGGGCTCAGGCTGTGTCAAACAGAGCATTAGTGCACATTGTGGCCTGGATATTGGGGTTCCTTCTAGGGCCGTGTGGGTTGATACTCACCTGGGGATTCTGGGCAGACCCTTAGGACCATTCATCTTTCCAGAGGGCAGTCAGAAGACTGCGTTTGTGGCTCCAGAATTCCCAATCTGGAGGTCTAGTGGACAAGACGGGTGAGGACATAAGTCTGAATGCACAAGCTCCTGTTCAGCTCATCACCGAGCACATGGCAGTTACAATGTGCAGCGTCTGATTGGAGATCCCCAGGACCTGAGTCAGGGAGAGTGTCGAATGTTAGCTCACGCTGGAGTTTTGTCCATGATGCCCAATGAATGGAAACCATGAGTCCATGGAGATTTTCCCAGGCTGGGGCTTGTGAACTGCTCCGAACAGCAAACTTTCCTTAGCAGGACACAGGGAGTTCATATTGGTGGCTCCATGGTCCCACATATGGAAAGACACGGTAGCAGAGCTCACTGCATAGATGTCTGGAAAGCCCAGCTCAGCTTATACTTTCAGTCCAGTAACAAGGCAGTTTTGATCTGGTGGCTCTGGGGCAAGTGCCCAGGGTGCTTAGTTCACAAGGAGTCTCGTGCTGATCGGTCACCATTCTGGCTTGTGTCCAGGGAGACCTTAGAATGTGGTGGGGGCTCAGACGTCATGCATGACTCAACTACCACGAGGGCTGGACGCAGCTTCCAAGAGCCAGGTTGACTTCTGGGGACAGGAGGTGTTCTGTTTTATGGTTCAGGGACCAAGCATTGGACCATATGAGGTATTCCAGAACCAGCCTCTGGGAACATATGGCTGCAAAACTTAGCTAGGGTTCCATTGAGGTCCTAGAGGCATGCCAGTTTCCATCTTCTGATTCAGGGCCATTGACCTGAGTGTCTGCCTGGAGGTAGGTGTCTGCATGTGTCAGACTGTGTATTTCTGCCTAGAGCGGCCATCAAAATTGGGTGGGCTCAGGGGCCTTGCAGGTGTCTCCAAATCTGGAGGGTTTGTGCAACTGTGATGGGCAGAGTTTCCTATGGGAGGCCAGGCAGAGTCCTGCGCAGAGGCTCCAGACGCCCCATCCTGGAGGGCCTGTCGGCCAGGGATTGGGGGACAAAAGTCTGCAAACACAAACTAGGTTTAGAGTGAAGGGCGAGGTGATGGCCTGCCCAATCTGCAGATCTTGAGGGCAGTGCCTCGGGATCTGAAATTAGGGCGTCGGGGATTCGGGGATGCAGGCTGTTCTGAGTTGTGTGTCTTGACTGGCCAGGAAATGGAGTGGTGGCCTCATGGGACCATGAGAGATTCTGCCTCTATGAGGATTCTGCCCAGCTCCCAAGGGGTTGGTGTCTTTCAGGGGGAAGGGAAGAGTGCAGTTTTCCATCTCAGGGGTCCCACCATAGCAGGGATTCCAGAGTCAGCTTCTAGATCCGGGCGCCCAGAGAACCCGACCGAGGGTGAGTATTTGGACCTAGTGGAATGTCACACCCGATATGCGGGTTCCTGGTCCAGCTAGTGATGTGGCTGGTTTGAAAGCAGGCTCAGGCTGAGAGTCACAATGCCTGTTTGTGGCCAGGGTGGCCCTCCTGGGTAGGCGTGGTCTCATGGGCCATGCAGCTGACTCCCACTCTGAGTGTTAAACCCCCATCCCCACAGCAATGTTTTCCCATCGTAGGGAAAGACGTGTGTTCTTTATTGCTTGAGGTTCCCCCAGAGGTCGGGATTTGAGCTCTTGTCTGGGCCCAGACGCCTGACAACACAGGTTGGGTAGAGATGACAGTCCCTGGCTATGGCAGGTACCTCCTGTGGATGTAGGGGCTGCAACCTGGGGGGCTGATGGGAGGATGGGTGTCAGGCTGTGTCAGACAAAGCGTTAGTGCACAGGGCGGCCGAGGATATTGGGGTTCCTTCGAGGTCCATGCAGGTTTATCCTCACTTGGGGATTCTGAGCCGACTCCTAGGGAACTTCTTCTTTCTGGAGGGCCAGCAGAAGACTGCGTTGGAGCTCCCGAATGAACAATCTGAAGGGCTGGAGGGCCACAAATTGAGGACGGAATTCTGTACACAAAGGTGCCAATTCTGTTCAGTGCTGAGCACCTTGCATTTGCAATGTGCAGAGTCTGACTCGAGATCTCTTGCACCTGTGTTAGGGCATGTGTCAGATGGTTGCCAACCCTGGAGTTTGTGTATATGATGGCCGACGAGTGGAGGGGTGGCCATATGAGGCCATAGACGTCTTCCCAGGCTGGAGTTTTTGTTCTTCTCTGAACAGCAACCTTTCCTCCTGCGGGACAGGGGGGGACGGTTTTGAAGGCAGCTAGGTCACCCATTGGGAAAGACGTCGTACCAAAAGTCCCCACATGGGTGCCTGGAAAGCCCAGCTCCGCTTACACTTCCAGACCAGGAACAAGGCCGTTTGGATCTGGTGGCTCTGCGGTAAAGTGCCCAGTGGGCTGAGGTGACAGGGAGCCTCATTCTGATGGGTTACAAGGCTTGCTTGTGTCCAGGGAGACCTTAGAATGTGGTGGGAGCTTAGGCGACATACAGGATTCTCCTCCCCTGAGGGTTGGACGCAGTTCCCAAGAGCCAGGGTGCCTTCTGGGGACAGGAGGTGTTTTGTGTTGTGGCTCAGGGATCAAGTGTTGGACCATATGTAGGTATTCCAGAGTTTGCCTCTGGACGCAGATGCCTGCCAACCTAGCTAGAGTTCCATTGAGGTCCTAGGGGTATGTCAGATTGCATCTTTTGACTCAGGGACATTGACCTGGGTGTCTGCCTGGAGGTAGGTGTCTGGCAGATGTCCTAATGCGCCTTTTTTCAAAGGCATCCAACGAATTTGTGGTGGGCTCAGGAGTATTGCAGGTGACTCCCCATCTGGCGGGCGTTTCCAAATGTGACGGGCAGAGTTTCCTTCAGGTGGGCATTCAGAGTCCTGCACTTTGCCTCCAGATGCCCCATTCTGGAGGGCCTGTTGGCCATGGCTTTGGGAAAAGAAGTCCGCAAATACAAACTCACAATAGGGTTTTGGGCGAGGTGATGGCAGGCCCTATCTAGTGACTGTGAGGGCAGTGACGCGGAATCTGAAATGAGGGTGACACGGAGGCAGGAATGCAGGCTTTTCTGTCTGGGTTGTTGTCTTGGTTGGCCTCAAATTGTAGCAGTAGCCTCATGGGGCCATAGGAGATTTTGTTTCTGTGAGGATTCTGCATGGCTCCCAAGGGTTTGGTGTCTTTTGGGGGGAAGGGAAGAGTTCTGTTTTCTGTCTCAGTGGTCCAGTCATAGTAGTTATTCGGAGTCTGCTTCTGGGTTCGGGCGCATGGAGAACTCGACCGAAGGTGAGGATTTGGGCCTAAGGGCAAGTCAGGCCCGATATGCGGGCTCCTGTTCCAGCTAGCAAGGGGGATGGTTTGAAAGTGGGTTCAGCCTGAGGGTCACAATGCCGGTTTTGGTCCAGGGCAGCCCTTATGGGTAGGCGTGGTCTCATGGGCCCTGCTGCTGGCTCCCACATGAAGGTTGGATCCCCATCACCACAGCAAGCTTTTTCCTTCGTGGCGAAGGAGGAGTGCTCTTTTATGCTTAAAGTTCCCCCATAATTGGGGATTTGAGCTATGGTCTGGGTTGGGTAGAGGGTTGGGTAGAAATGACAGTCTCTGACCTTGGCATGTCCCACCGGAATGTAATGGGGTCCGTTACTTGGGGGGCTAGTGGGAGGTCGAGACTCAGGCTGTGTCAGACAGAGCATTACTGCACAGAGCGGCCACAGATATAGGGATGCCGTCGACGTCCCTTCAGGTTGATCCTCACGTGAGGATTCTGGGCAGACACCTTGGGCCCTACTTCTTTCTGGAGGGCAGGCAGAAGACTGTGTTTTTGCTCCCGAATGTACGATCTAGAGGACTGGTGGGCCAGGTGGGTAGGACGGAATTCTGAATGAAGAAGCGCCAGTTCAGTTCAGTGCTGAGCACATGGCATTTCCAATGTGAAGCTTCTGACTCCAGATATCCAGCACCTGAGTCAGGGCATGTGTCTGATGGTCACTCACACTGGAGTTTGTGTCCATCTATAGGGACAGCAGGTACACCTTTGCTACTCTCCATATACATGGGGTTATTTATAAAGAAAGGGGACTTTAACAGCAGAAGGAAAAGGAATTAAATACAGAGGAGAAATATTGGCTCTCCTCCAGGCTATCTGGGACCTAAAAGCGGTGGACATTATGCATTGCCCGGGACACCAAAATGGGAGTGATCTGATCTCAAAAGGAAACCAATTAGCAGATCAAGTTGCAAAGCAAGCAGCTCGAGAAACAGTACAAGAACTAGTTACACTCCCAGCTCCAGCCATACCAAAAATACTGAAGTATTCAGAAGAAGATTTAAAGTATTTACAGAAATGGGTTAAATTGGTCTATGAAGGGGACTGGGCTAAGACTGAAGCGGGAAAAATAATTCTTCCCCGAAGACTATGCAAAAAGTTAGTAGACCAGATACATCAGGGTACTCATTTGGGGATACACAAACTCAAGGAGCTTATAGGCAAGCAGTTCCAGGTTTCTAAATTAGGGCCTATGGTTCAGGATGTACTTGATAGATGTGCTCAATGCCAGGCAGTTCATGTGGGAAGAACTAAAATGGGAAGAGGGAAAAGAGAAAGAGCTTAGGAACCAGGAATTTACTGGGAAATAGATGTTACAGAAAAGAAAACTGGAAAATATGGGCACAAGAACATATGAGTTTTTGTAGATACCTTTTCAGGCTGGGTAGAGGCTTTTCCCACCAAACATGAGACAGCAGCAGTGTTAGCCAAAAAGCTACTAGAAGAAATAATTCCTAGGTTTGGGCTGCCTCTCACAATCGGGTCACACAATAGCCCTGCATTTGTGAGTTCAGTCTCACAGGCATTGGACAAGGCCATGGGCAATAATTGGAAACTAATTGGGCCGACCCCCCCCCCCCCCAAGAGTTCTGGGCAAGTAGAGAAAATGAACCAGACTCTTAAAGAGACCTTGACAAAACTAATTCTAGAGACTGGCAGTGGATGGGTGGCTCTCCTTCCTTTCGCCCTCCTCAGGGCACGATGTACACCCTATTTAAGCAAGGTGACCCCATTTGAAATATTGTTTGGTAGACCCCCCATTCTCGACTACAAGAGGTTGCCCCAGAAGAAATGACTGATCACTCTGTACTCCAGTCACTGCAGGCATTACAGTCTGTCTTAAAAAAATCCCACTCACGGATCCAGACTGCCCACACTGGGATGGAGACGGAGGTGGAACTACATCCTTACGAACCCACGGACTTGGTTTGGATACGTCACTATCAAGTGGGAAACTAGGAGCCTCTCTGGAAGGACAATTTACTGTTATCTTGAACACCCCCATGGCAGTAAAAGTAAAAGGCATTACGGCCTGGATTCATGTGGGTCATGTAAAATGAGCCGAGGACAAGGACACCCCCCAGAGATGGAAGGTGCAGTCGACAGACCCCGCTGCCCATGGACTAAATCTAAGACTAAAAGAACTGTGAGTTTATTGTTGCTCCTATTGCTACCTGTTTATGTAAAGCATAGGTAGGAAATTAGATGAAGGAAATTAGGAAAAATGGTAAAGGTTATACAAAGTGGTAAATGGCTAACTCATCAGTGCATGAGTGCCATTTGTACAAAAGAAAACTAGAGGGATAAAGATGTTAGACTTACATGCTCAATATAACCCCTTACAACCAGAGAACATAGAACTGGGTGAAAAGTCAAGGATTTGCCTAATCTCCAAAGAAAAGGGGGGAATGTAAGGGCCTGGTTGGCCATAGGGAGTCATTTTGTGTTTATGTAGTGAACTTAGATTGACCCCACCCCTCCCAGAGACACTTACTTGCCAAGCTTAGATACAAGGGCGGGTCATGCCAGGTGAAGACATCCAATCAGTGGGGAGCACATCTATCTACTAGGCCAAATTGAAATTCAATTGGCCACCTCTGTGTTACCTAGCAGTTTTGTGTGTGTGTGTGTGCGTGCATGTGTGTGTGTGTGTGTGTGTGGCAGACCTAGCATACCTGTGCAGTTTTCTTTGTGTATTGCAATACCATTGGCCACCTCTGTGTGGGCCGGGCTCAACCACCTCTGTAAAAGCTGGTCTGTGAGGCTGCAGAGGGGAGCAGGAGGAGTCAGAGTAGCTGGTAGCACCAGCACCAGCAGCGGCCTCGCTGCCCTGAGGAGGAGCATAAGCAGCAGCAACAGCAGCAGCGCCATCGCAAGCCGTCTCACTACCTCAGGCAGTGCCGCCACCGGGCACAGCCTCTCAGGAGCCGATGGTGCAGCCTCATCAGGAGCAGCATTGTTGGGAGGCTCGTTGGCAACAGCCTCATCTGGGGAACGGCCTCTCCAGGAACAGCCTGTGGTACAGTGAGGGTGGGGCAGGGAGCCTCCAGGAGGGACCCCAGTGTCTGGGAGACGGTGGCCACCAGCAAGGCTCAGGCACCTACCGGTCAGTTTGGTTCCTAATGCATAAGGCTCAGGCACCTACCGGCCAGTTTGGTTTCTAATGCATAAGGCTCAGCTACCTACTGGTCATTTTGTTGCTAATGGATGGGGCTTGGGCACCTACCAGTCATTTTAGTTTCTAATGCAGGGGCTCGGGCACCTACCGGTCACTTTGGTTTCTAAGAAAACTAAGAGAGTTTAGGCAGCTGCTTGGGAATATTAAAGTCTCTGTCCTGAGTTATACTAACCCCAGTTGGCTCCAGTTATAGCCCTTAACACAGGAAATGAGTGAAGAAGAAGCCTCACATCTATTATGAGGAACAGAGAGACAAAAATCAGATTCCCCTTACTCTCTGCCTGTCCCATTCCCCCAACAAAACAAGCAACACAGCAGACAACATAAAGACAAGACAAAGACAACTGCAGGCTCAGCAGTCCTGCCAACGGTGGGGGATTTCTAGGGGTCTCAAACCTCCTGACTGCCTCAGTGGACTCAAAACCCCAATGACTGCCTCAGTTGACTCGAACACCTGATGACCGCCTAGGAGGATGCAAACCCCCTGACTGCGTAGAGGGACTAAAATCCCCTGGTGACTGCATAGGGGGACTCGAACTCCCTGGCAACCATCTAGGGGGACTTGAACCACCTGGCCATCTTGGTGGACTCGACCCCCCCAATTGCCAAGGGGGACTCGACCCCATGTCAATCTACAAACAGAGGAATGGGGCATCTCCGCATCCAATCCAGCCCTGGGGAGCATAGCTGTGTACAGCTTGTCCCCAGTGGGCCATAACCTGGAGCTCCAACCAGACAGACGAACAAGATCCCAACACCTCCAGAGGCTTTCCCATAAATTCTGATGCTGGCTCAGTTCTCGTTGATTGATCCCGGGCGAGCCCCCAATGTTAGAGTCCATGATCAAAGGAACAAGACTGACACAAAGCGAAAATCGACCAAAGCTTTATTTCACGCCAAGTATTGAAATGAAACCGACCGATTGGGGCCAAATCTTACGTAGAGGCAACAACGATGAGGACGCTGCTCCGGATGACAAAGAGGCAAGGATGACAAAGAGTACAACCCTGACGACACAGACTCTGCTCTTCTAGGTGTCCTAAAATAAGCACCCATTGACATTCATTGCAGTCAAGAATTTCCCTAAGTCAATTGTCATGTTCCATCATTCTTTCTTCTCTCCTTTGCATCGTTTCTTTTTTTCCCAGTACTTGTATTCCAGGTACCTCGTTGAATCCTCTGTTCCTGCCAGCTTCCTGGATTTTGTACCCAGCCAGCTAACAAATCTTTTCATAAGGGCCTCTTCATTTTATTTAATTTTTTTTATCACCTTTATCTCTGTGGTCCGAGATTACCTGATTCCTTCTAGATTTTTCTGATCCATAGTGAGTATCCTGGCTGCTGCTTAAATTCTCCACCTGGCATGTGACAAGTACATGTTTCACTTCGATTTCTTAGACATGACTAGTTCCTGTTCTTTTGCCTCGGCATCAATTAATTCTTCCATAGTTGCCTTAGTTCAGGTCTCTCTATTCTTCTCTGAATTCGAAAAGTGACTTCTGTTTTCTACCCTGAGAGTAATTTCTTTAGGATGAAGATGACATGGAGTGCCACTGACTGACCCTTGATGGAGTTCCGTATATGTTGCATGCCCACTGGTTTGGTTGGGCTGTCTGCTCTCTTCTGTGCCAGACCACTACAGAGGCACTCGTTGCCTGTCGTTTGGAGTGTTTGGTGTCTGGACCAAATATGGTGAGGTTAAGCTTGGTTGGCTCTGGTGTGCCTATAAAAGGAGACTTTCAACCCAATCACCCTACAAAGGCCTGCAGAATGGTGTGGTCAAGAGAGAGGATGTGGGCAGGGATTTCTTCTAGTCCCCAATGGAGGACCTGTTCTTCTGGTATTAACCAATGTGGCCTGAGGAAGGTAGTCCCATAGTCCCAACAGGTTTCCAGGGTTGAGACGACGTGATTGCAGGTTAGGCAGCTAATGTCTGCACTGTCCTGTCTGTGGCCTCTAGCTTGGGTTTTATGCTGACGGTGGTAGAGCCCCAAGATTCTTTTGCCCCCATCAAGGCATCTCCATGAACAGTGCTAATCATGGATGCACAGCAAGAAACAATAATCATACCACTGTCAACAAGTATTGTTTCTGATCATGGTTTCCAGCCTGTCTGCACCCGGTGGCTTGCTGGTGTTCTCTGCAGGAGAAACACAGTGTTCACTAGAGTCTATGTCTGTCAAGCATTCTGATCTGTAATATCCAGGCATCAAGACCCTTTGGTTGCAAGTACTCATGCCATTCAGACCATTTCCATTTCTATGCCAACAGCTATGGGTCAGCATCCAACTTGTGAGTTCCCAGTGTGGTCCTCTCTCCTGGTCCTTTGTCTTTCGCCATGGCTCCCTGTCCTCTGAAGCACCAACCATCCACTTCTCCCTGAAGACATGTCTACACCCTTCTCCAATGGTCTCTGTGACTTCTTCTCTCTTTTGCCGTGGAGTTTGATTTGAAGTCTTCAGGTTCATTGATGCCAAGGTTCCATTGATGTGGTCATCATCCTGTTGTGCTGATGGCTGAAGACAAGCCAGGAGGTCCCAGAAAATTCTGTAATCTCCGTGACCTCCCAATGCACTACAGACTCTTACCCAGCCATAAGCAAGAAGGAATCTTGAAACTTGCCACATGTGGCAGAAAGGATGTGAACATGAGTTCTGTCCCATCGGTCAGTCACAGAAAGTCAAATAACATACAATTTCACTCCCTCGTGGAAGGAAAAGAACATGTGAAAAATCAAGAAAAAAGGGACACACAATGAGACTCTAACCGGGCACACAAAATTTGGTGTTTGTTCCACAGCAGGTTAGGGAGAGTTTGTGATTCTGAAATATGATTTAATGGGACATTCATTGCGGGAAATGTGGCTAAACGAGATGGAACATGAGTTTCAATATGTTTGAAGGTGAATTGTGATCCAAAGAATAGTGGCTTCATATCTCTTAAAATATCATTCTAAGTGTTTTGTGAAACACACATTTCCTCCCACTCCCCTCCCCACACACACTTAAATGAGTCTCACAGAATTTAGGGAGCAATTGAGGCACAACACTCATGGAAACAGACCTCAGAGAAAATACCTTAAGGAAAAAAAAGTATCAACGTCAGAAACTGACAAAACCGGAAAAGTTAACTTCTTACCTATCAAGAATTAATTAAAGCATTCAAGACTAAACTCTCCTAAACAACCTAAAATAAACGTCCCCTACATATAAGTATGCCAGCATATCGAAGACCTGAGAGAAAAGTTTAAATTCCAAGACCCATACCCACTACCAAGACTAGGTAATGAACATACACAGCTTACATCTCAGGTAATGACGGAAGGCTTTGAAGCATTCCTCAAACACCTCTCAACACCCCAATAGCCAATTCAAACCAATATGCTGGTCAACACTCCGAGATATTTAATGAAGACAATACCTGTTCTTCCCATCTATTCCCGAAATGTAGGAAGAGGGAAAATCTAATTTTCTATGTCCAAAGACCCAATTCAGATAAGGACCTCAAAGGAAACGAATTGCATACCATGTTTATCAGTAAGATAATAAAACTATACTTCATTTCTTGCCTCTTTCTCTCTTCATCTTCATGGGAAATGGCCTGTTTTTCTTTGTTTTCAATATTTTTCTTTTGTTCAGGAAGACAGCCTTTCATCCCTCCTACTTTTGTGAGATAGTGTTCCCTGATTCTTTAGTTGCATATACCACAGAGTGCTCATCAAGAGCATATATGCTACACTGCCTCCATACCATGAACCAGTTCCCTCATTCCTGCCATGACTCATCCTTCTGTAACCCTCAGCTTGGTCCCAGAGTCCTGAGTCTCTCCTGGTTGGTCTCCCTGTCTGACTCCTTCTCCTTACGTTTTCCCTTGCTTTTACTCATGTCAATGGTACTCCTCATGGGCCACATATGAGTGAAGCCATATGATATTTCCCTTGGACTCCTTGGTTTTCCAAGGTAAACACACTCAGTCAGGTGCAAGGTTAACCTGGGAGTACTAAAAACACTCTGCCAATTAGAGTGGCCCACTTTCTCCACAGGGTGGCCGCCATAAGGAAGATTTGCCTTGGCTCAGATCTATTCTACCCTGAGTGAGGTCTTCGATCTACATCGTGACCAAATACCATACATTGTGGCCTGGCGATATCTGATAGAAGAGCCACCGTCATGGCTCATGTCCCACCTTCCCCCTGCTAATGAAACCATCTCTCTCCTTCTAAGGTAGGTCAGAGAACCAAAACCAGAACAGATAGATGAGTGGAACCATGGAAGAAGACCGTCCTACCTCCATCAGATGTGGAGGATGTGGAATTCCCACCCCTTTTTCTGTCCCCTAAATCTGACTCTCTATCCTGAAATGCCTTTACCAGTCTATCTCTTATGTGGTCGGGGTCTACCTATGGGACCACCAAGCAGAGAGACCACTCTGATCCTACCCTTTCCTCTATCTCCCTCATCCTCCCTTTACCTCACCAGAACTGTTGGCACCAATGCTGCCTCTCCATGAGGTTGCTCTAGCAGATGGGAGAGGGCGCCCCCACCTAAGCTATTTCCCTTTCTTCTCTTCCGATATCTATAACTGGAAGACCCAACACAAATCCTTTTCTGTCTACCCTCAGGATTTAATTAGTCTCTTGGAGACGGTTTTTCTTACCCACCAACCTACGTGGGTGGATATTCAACAGCTCCTTATGGCTCTCTTTAACATGGATGATAGGGATCGCATTATGTGAGAAACTCATAAGGGGGTAAGCAACAGACTTGGCAGGGATCTCAATCCCCGCTGAATGGAAGACTACTGCCCAAGGGAACCCCATGGCTGGGATCCAAATTCTGATGAAGGTAAGGAGAGCTTATGCTTCTAATGCCAGGCTCTAATGGGAGGCCTCCATGCAGCTGCAAAGAGACCCATAAATTTATCCAAAATTAATATGGTGACTCAAGGTAAGAATGAGTCTCCAGGAGCTTCCCTAGAAAGGCTAATTGAAGCCTCTAAAATGTATATCCCAATCGACCCTGAGGCACCCAAAAATCAGAGGGCAATGAATCTTGCGTTTGTTAGACAGTCACCCCCAGATATACGGAGGAAACTTCAGAAAATCGAAGGATTTGAAGGGCAGAATCTGACTGAGTTAGGGGGAATAGGAAAAAAGTTGTTTAACAACAAGAATGCACAAGAAGATGAAAAACAGACAAAAACTGGTTAAGGTTTTGTCATTACATGAGGTGGAGAGGAAAGAGGTTGGGGATATTAAATGGAAGGAAAAGCCTAAGCACAGAGAAGGTAGGTGGGAAGACTTAGATTCAGAACAGTAAACTTATTGTAAGGGAAAAGGACTTTGGGCCATGGAGTGCCCCAAGTAAGACAGCAATGCTTGCCATCAAGACTGAAGGGGCCATGGTTCAGAGCCTCTTCCCGAACCTCAGGTAAAAATTTAAGTGGAGGGGAAATCACTTGATTTTTTGGTGGACACGGGAGCCCAATATTCATCATTACTTAAACCTATTTGAAAACTCTCTGGAGAAGAAGTCTGGGTACAAGAAACAAATGGCACAGAGAGAGATAAATGGACAACAGAAAGGACTTTAAATTTGGCCTCAGGAGTAGTGAATCATCGATTTTTGGTCCTCCCTAATGCCCCATATAACTTGATGGGAAGAGATCTCCTCCACAAGTTATGAGCTGGCATTCATATCTCAGATGAGACATGACTGTAACCTTGAGACAACGGACTGTACAGGTGATTATGGCAGCAGTAGATGAATACGTCCTTTAGGAGCCAGTCTCACAACCAGAGGAGACAAAAGGGGGGAGCCTTCTCCAAATACTACAGGTCGAGTTTCCCGAAGTCTGGCAAATTGGAAGCCCGCTGGCTTGACCAAGGAAGAACCTCCAGTGGTGATACAATTAAAGGCAATGGCTAAGGCTATTCATGTTCGGCAGCACCCCCCTTCCACAGGAAGCAAAGGACGGGATCAGGAAACACATTAACTGCCTCCAAGGAGATGGGATCCTAGTTCCTTGCAAATATCCATGGAACACACCTTTGCTGCCCATCAAAAAGGCTGAGACTAGGGAGGACCGACCTGCTCAGGAGTTGCAGAAAGTTAATAAACAGGTTGCAGATATCCACCTGATGGTGCCTAACCCCTGTACCCTACTCTCCCGTCTGGGCCCCAAAAGAACTGTGTATACCATCTTAGATCTCAAGGATGCATTTTTTTTTTGCATATGTTTAGCAAAGGAATCTCAGCCCCTTTTCGTTTCTGAGTGGTCCGACTCACAAAAGGGTTTCAAGGCCAAATCACTGGACAAGACTTCCACAAGGATTTAAGAATTCACCCACCATTTTTGAAGAGGCCCTACATGAGGATTTGCATGAGTACAGAACATCCAACCCAGGAGTCACTCTGTCTCAGTATGTTGATGACATTCTGATAGCAACTGAGGACTATAAGTCATGTTTGTGGGGGACGAGAGCTCTCTTACAGCCTCTGCAGGAAAAAGGATATTGGGTGTCAGCAAAGAAAGCACAGCTCTGTCAGAGCCATGCCACTTATCTACGCTTTGATCTTCACGAGAGAGTGCATTCACTGTCTGAGTCCAGGAAACATGTGATCACCCGTATCCCCACCCCACCAGGTCCCAACGAGTGAGGGAGTTTCTTGGCACAGTGGGCTACTGTAGGCTGTGGATCCCGTGGTTTGCAGAGATTGCCCGACCTCTAGGAACTGGCAAAAGGGGGGCTCACTATGATAGAGTGGCCAGCTGAGGCCAAGGGAGCATTTCGGGAATTACAAGCAGCCTTACTGCGTGCCCCAGCATTGGCCATCCCAGATGTTACAAAGCCCTTCCACTTGTATGTGTATGAAAATGCAGGGGTGGCCAAAGGAATTTTAACTTAGACCCTGGGGCCTTGGCAAAGGCCAGTAGCCTATCTTAGGAATAAACTAGATCCAGTAGCAGCTGGGTTCCCCCCTTGACTCCACATAATTGCTTCCATGGCCCTCCTGGTCAAGGATGCATGTAAATTGACTTTGGGTCAAAATCTCATCATAACCACCACACACGCTATCAAAGGCCTTCTCTGGACTCCACCAGGCTGATGGATGACAAATGCCTGAGTGACAGGGTATCAGGCTGCCCTCCTCAATGAACCAAGAGCGACCTTCTGGCCCCCGGCGGTGCTAAATCCAGCCACACTGCTGCCAGAGAAGCTGACTGACCACAACATGACTGTGGGGAGGTCCTAACCCATAATGCAGGAATAAGGCCAGATCTCAGAGACATTCCCTTCCCGGATGCTGAGATGACTCTGTTCACAGATGGGAGTAGCTACATGGTCAATGGAAAGAGGTATGCGGTGGCTGTGGTGGTTTCTCCTAAGCAGAAACTCTGGAAAGCATCCCTGCCACCTGGAACTTCGGCACAAAAAGTGGAAATTATTGCACTCACTAAGGCACTGCAGATGGCCAAAGGTAAAACTGCCAACATCTTCACGGACAGCAGGTATGCCTTTGCTACTCTCCATATACATGGGGCTATTTAAAAGAAAGGGGCCTGTTAACAGCAGAAGGAAAAGGAATTAAAAACAGAGGAGAAATATTGGCTCGCCTCCAGGCTATCTGGGACCCAAAAGTGGTGGCCCTTATGCATTGCCCAGGACACAAAAAAGGGACTGATTTGATTTCAAAAGGAAACCAGTTAGCAGATCAAGCCGCAAAGCAAGCAGCCCAAAAAACAGTGCAAGAACTGATTACACTCCGGGCTCTAGCCCTACCAGAAAAACTGAACAATTCAGAAGAAGATTTAAATTATCTACAGAAATGGGTTAAATTGTACTATGAAGGGGACTGGGCTAAGACTGAAGCGGGAAAAATAATTCTTCCTCAAAGACTAGGCATAAAGTTAGTAGACCAGATACATCAGGGTACTCATTTGGGGATATGCAAACTCAAGGAGCTTATAGGAAAACAGTTCCAGGTTTCTAAATTAGGGTGCATGGCTCAGGATGTACTTGATAGATGTGCTCAATGCCAGGCAGTTCATTTGGGAGGAATTAAAATGGGAAGAGGGAAAAGAGAAAGAGGTAAGGAACCAGGAATTTATTGGGAAATAGATTTTACAGAAATTAAACCTGGAAAATATGGGCACAAGGGTATGTTAGTTTTTGTAGATACCTTTTTGGGTTGGGTAGAAGCTTTTCCCACCAAACATGAGATGGCAGGAGTGGTAGCTACTAGAAGAAATAATTCCTAGGTTTGGGCTGCCTCTCGCATTCGGGTCAGACAATTGCCCTGCATTTGTGAGTTCCATCTCACAGACATTGGCCAAGGCCATGCGCACTAACTGGAAACTACATTGTGCCTACTGGCCCCAGAGTTCTGGGCAAGTAGAGAGAATGAACCAAAATCTTAAAGAGACCTTGACAAAACTAATTCTGGAGACTGGCGATGGATGGGTGGATCTCCTTCCTTTCGCCCTCCTCAGGGCAAGATATACACTCTATTTAAGGAAGGTGACCCCATTTGAAATAATGTTTGGGAGACCCCCTCTCTCTGTCCTCGACTACAAGAGGTTGCCCTAGCAGAAATGACTGATCAATCTGTACTCCAGTCACTGCAGGCATTACAGTCTGTCTTTACAAAAAAGCCTGGGGCGTATGGTTGGCTCAGTGGATTAAGCTGCTGCTTTTGGCTCAGGTCATGATCTTGGGGTCCTGAGATTGAGCCCCGCATTGCGCTTTCTGCTCTGCAGGGAGCCTACTTCCTCCTCTCTCTGCCTGCCTCTCTGCCTACTTTTGATCTCTCCCTCTCTATCAAATAAATAAAATAAAATCTTAAAAAAAAAGCCCACTCAGAGATCCTGACTGCCTACATGGAGACGGAAGTGGAACCCCATCGTTACCAACCCAGGACCTTGTTTTCCATATGTCTCTATCAAGTGGGAAACTTAGAGCCTTGCTCGAAGGGACCATTTACTGTTATCTTGACCACCCCCATGGCAGTAAAAGAAGAAGTCATTAGTGCCTGGATTCATGTGGGTAATGTCAAATGAGCTGAGGATGAGGACACTCTCCAGAGATAGAAGCTGGAGACGACAGACCCCGCTGACCATGGACTAAAGCTAAGGCTAAAAAAAACTGTGAATTTATTGTTGCTTCTATTGTTTTCTGTTTATGAAAATTATAGGGGGGAAATTAGATGAACGGAATTAGGAAAAATTTGAAAAGATTATACAAAGTTTTGAATGGCTAACTAATCAGCTGATTGTGCCCTACTGTTACTTTTTGGCCCCAGTATTACATGCTCAATATAACCCCTTTACAACAGGAGAGCATAGAACTGGCTGAAAAGTAAAGGATTTGACTAATTTCCAAAGAAAAGGGGGGAATGTAGGGGTAGGCCAGGCCAGCTAGATGGAGATAGCCATCAGTTTGTCATGCATATATTTACTGAGGTGAGTTGCAATCCCATTGGCTATTTGTGTGTGGACCGGGCTCAACCATCTCTATAAAGGCTGGTCTGTGAAGATGCCTATGGGGAGGTTAGCAAGAGGAGTTAGAGAAGCTGGTAGCAGTTTCGAAGAAATATTAGGGGAGCCATTTGTAGCCATGAGGGTAGTGGTAGGAGTGGTAATTTCGGGGTTGTGGAGAGTGACAGTGAACATTTCATCATTGGGGGTGGTGCCTCCTCGAGCGGCCTCACAGCCCAAGCAGTGGCGCTGTCACTAGACGCTCGGGGAGCGGCCTCGTCAGGAGTGGCCTCGTCCCAGGGAGCTGCCTCACCTGAAGCGGCCTCATCAGAAGCGGCACTTCTGGGAGCCTTGACGCCCCAAGAAGCGTCGCCTCATTGAGCAGCCTCGCTGCCCGAAGCTGCAGCGCTGTCACTAGTCCGGGGAGAGGCCTCATCCAGAGCAGCCTCGCCACCCCTGAGCAATGGCGCCACTGGGATCAGCCTCTTTATGAGTGGCCTCGCACAGGGGAGTGGCCTGTGGTTCAATGAAGGTGTGGCAGGGAGCCTCTATGAGGGACCCCAGGGCAAGGTGGTGGTCGACCACAACAAGAATCAGGTACCTACCAGTAAGTTTGATTTCTAATGCATGGGGCTTGGGCACCTCCCGTTCAGTTTTGTTTCTGATACATGGGATGAAATAAAGCTTTGCTGGATTTTCGCTTGGTGTCAGTCTCATTCCTTTGATCACAGACCGTAACAATCGGCATGTAAAGTTAACTGATGATGACAGGTGTGATGTCTAGGGCTCTTTTTTCAGAGGTAGCAATCATGCAGACTGTCACTCTACTTGAGGCCTTTGCAAAGATGAACACCTGCAAAATACCAAAGACATGCCTGTAGTCTTCAACAGTGAGGGCACGAGTTCCTCTAGCATCTCCAGTAACCATACCAAGAAGGCCTCCCCATCTTCCAAGCTGACCAAGCACCAAAGGCAGAAACCTGAACCCTAGATCCTTAGGCCCAGGATGGACTCATTGGTTTGAGCCAACAGGAGAAAGCACGGAGCCTGGTGGAGCAGACCCATTGCCAATGTGAAGCCATCGGAAAGGCTTCCGTGCCAATTTCAGGAAGACAACATGTATCTACAAAAGGACGCCTTGAAGAGGATTCAATGGCATAAGATCCCTGAGCATTCCCACAGAGTGGTGCATCTTCCTACTGTGGAAATAAATGGAGATGTTGCAGCAAAAGGCTGCCTTAGGCTCCCATTTCATTCTGCAATGGTTTCCATGTGATAAACACACAGTGCCTGTTGTGGATGATGGGCATGTTCTAAAGGAGCCAGGTGAGGAGGAACAATGAAAGAACAAGGGGCCATTGCAGTGGGACAGAGAGTGGATGCTCCATGCTTATGGGAGATGCAGAAAGATGAAGAAGAGGAGAAAAAACAAGGGAGCTCAGAGCCAGGTTCTGGCATTTTAGGATGGTTGGAGGAGCTCTGGACATGGCTGTGTCCCATGGGGGCATAGGTCCAAATTGAATAAAGCAGCCTCTGACCCCAGTCAATCCTTATCTACTGTTTCTTCTTGTTGTTGTTGTTGCCTTTCAAAGATGTGCTCACATGTATGGGACAGAGAGATACAGAGAGAACATAATCAGTGTGGGAGCTGGAGAGGGAGAAGCAGAATTGCCTCTGAGTGGGGAACCTGAGGTGGGACACATTGCAATGAGCCTGGGACAAGGAGCAGAGCTGAAGGCTGCTTCTGAACTGATGGCGACACCCCTGGACAAAATCTTTGTCTTCTTAACACCTCATTGTTCTAGACAAGAACTCCTGCTCTGTTATTGTTTAGAAATGCAAGAGATAGGATTTTGGCTTGGGCGGCTGTGGCTTGCTCTGTACAACGTGCTGCTAGAGCTGGCATAGCTGGTCGCCTTGAAGTAACGCACTTGACTTTAGAAACACTCTTCTCCCAAGCATATTTGGGCAGAGAATTCCTTCATTGCTAGCGTTGAAGGGTGAATGACACTATAGCTTGTGTTGCTCTGCTTCTGTGGATGGTGCTGGGAGTCCTCTGTGCCTCGGAAACTGGATCTCTGTTTCTGCCCCAGATGAGGGATGTTTTCATCTCTGATTTCTCAAAAAAAATTTTGGGACCACTATTTTCTCTCTCTTCTAGGTCTCCTACAATAAGCACCCATAGACATTCATAGCAGTCATGGATTTCCCTACGTCCATTGTCATGTTCCATCATTCTTCCTTCTTTCCTTTGCTTCGCTTCTTTTTTTCCCAGTACTTGGATTCCAGGTACCTCATTGGATCCTCTGGTTCTGCCAACTTCCTGAACTTTGCATCCAGCCTGCTAACAAATTTTTCATAAGTTCCTTTTCATTTTATTTAATTTTATTTAATCACTAATATCTCTATCTGACACAGGCCAGAAACCTACCTCCAGGCAGACAGCCACGTCAATGGCCCTGAGTCAGAAGATGGAACCTGACCTACCCCTAGGACCTCAGTTGAAATCTAGCTTAGGTGAGGCAGATATATCCAGAGACAAACTCTGGAATAACTACATATGGTCCAACACTTGATCCTGAGCCACACAACAGAACACCTCCTGCCCCAGAGGGCAACCTGGCCATTGGAGATGCGTCCAACCCTCAGTGTAGGAGAATCCTGCATGGCGTCTGAGCCCCCGCCACATTCTAAGGTCTACCTGGAAAGAGGCCAGTTTTGTGACTATCAGATTGAGGCTTCCTGTCACCTCAGACCCCTGGACACTTTCCCCAGACAATAGATAGAAATAGCCTTATTCCTAGGCTGGAAGGGTAAGCAGAGCTGGGCTTTTCAGGCATCCATGCAGTAACTTCTGCTACAACGTCTTTCCATATGGGGGACGCTGGTGCCATCCAAACAGACTTCCCCTGTCCTGCAGAAGGAAATATTCTTGTTTGGAACAGATCACAAGGCCCAGCCTGGGAAGACCTCCATGGCCACATAAGGCCACCCCTTCATTCTTCGGCCATCATGGACAAAAACTCCAGCATGAGCGACCATCTGACACGTGCCCTGACTCAGGAGCTGGAGATCTAGTCTCTGACACTGCACATTGGAAATGCCATGTACTCGGCACTAAACGGAACCAGCACTTGTGCGTTCAGAATTCAGTCCTCATCCTCCTGGTCGGCCAGCCCTCCAGATTTTTCATTCAGAAGCCCCAACGCAGTCTTCTCCTGCTGTCAAGGAAGAAGAAGGGCCCTAGGGTTCTGACGAGAATCCCCACGTGAGGATCAACCTGCATGGACCTCGATGGCACCACAATGTCCTAGGCTGCACTGTGCACAAATGCTCTGTCTGACACAACCAGAACCCTGGCTTCCCATCAGCCCCCAAAGTAGCAGGCCCCATATCCTGCAGGTGGGCTGTACCATGACAAGAGGCTGTCTCTACCCAACCTTGATATTCAGGTGTCAGTGCCCAGACCATAGCTCAAATCCCGGCCTATGGGATAAAAGAGTAAAAGAGCACTCCTCCTTTGCCACAATGGGAAAAGCTTGCTTTGGGATTGGGGATCTAACCTTCAGAGTGGGAGCCAGGTGCATGGCCCACGAGACCACACCCAGACAGGAGGGCTGTGTTGGCCACAAACATGCATTTTTGAACCTCAGCCTGAGCCCGCTTTCAAACCAAACCCCTCAGTAGCTGGTCCAAGAGCCCGCATGTCATTCCTTTCTTGCCCCTAGGCCCCAATACTCACCTTCGATCATGTTCTCAAGGCACCCGGACCCAGAAGCCGACTCTGGAATCTCTGCTATGGCGGGCCCCATGATATGGAAAACAGCTCTCCTACCTTCCCCCCAAAAGACACCAAAACTTGGGAGCTGGGCAGAATCCTCACAGGGGCAGAATCTCCCATGGCCCCATGAGGATACTGCTATATTCCATGGCCAACCAAGACACACAACCCAGACAGAAAAGCATGCACTCCCTCCTCTCCCTCGCCCTAACTTCAGATCCTGAGGCACTGCCCTCATGGTCCGCACATTGGGTCAGCCATTACGTCACCCCTCACTGAAACCCGAGATTAAGTTTGCAGACTTTTGTCCCCAAAGCCCTGGCTGACAGGCCCTCCTGGATGGGGCCTCGGGAACCAGAGCACAGGACTCTGCCTGCCTTCCCAAAGGAAAATCTGCCCATCACAGTTGCACAAACACTCCAGATTGAGAGACACCTGCAAGGCCCCAGAGCTCACCCAATTTCTTTGGCATCTCTGGTCAGAAATGCACAGTCTGACACATGACAGACAGCTACCCCCAGGCAGACACCCAGGTCAATGGCCCCGAACCAGATGATGGAAACTGATAATCCCCTTGGACATTAACAGAACCCTAGCTTAGCTTTACAGGCATCTGTCCCCAGAGGCAGGTTCTGGAATACCTACATATGTTCCAACGCTTGGTCCCTGAGCCACAAAACAGAACACCTCCTGTCCCCAGAAGGCAACCTGGCTCTTGGGAGCTGCGTCCAACATCAGGGGAGGAGAATCCTGCATGTTGCCTGATCCCCTGCCACATTCTAAGGTCTCCCTGGACAAAATGTAGGGGCCTGATTACACAGAGGAACTGTAAACCCCGGATATAGGGGTGGGCCAGGACAGCTAGATGGAGACATCCAATCAGTGGGGCATGCATATATATACTGAGTTGAGGTGCAATCTCATTGGACTCCTGTGTGGGGGCCAGGCTCAACCACTTCGAGAAAGGCTGGTCTGTGAGGCTGGGTGGTAGCAGGAGGAATTAGAGTAGCCATTGAGAGCCGTTGGGAGCCATTAGGGTTTCGGGGTCGTCCATATTGACAATGGCCTCTTCATAATCAGGAGCGATGGGAGCAGCATTGCTGGGAGACTCATCCGGAGTGGTCTCATCCAAGGGAGCTGCCGTTTCAATCTGGTGGTCTGGGGCAAAGTGCCCAGGGGGCTGAGGTGAGAGGGAGCCTCATTCTGAGGGATCACAATGCTGGCCTGTTCCCAGGAAGACCTTAGAATGTGGCTGGGGCTCAGGCGCCATGCAGGATTCTCCTCCCCTGAGGGTTGGAGACAGCTCCCAAGAGACAGGTAGCCCTCTGGACCAGGAAGTGTTCTGTTATTTCGCTCAGGGATCAAGTGTTGGACCATATGTACGTAGTCCAGAATTTGCTTCTGGAGATAGATACTTGCACCTAAGCTAGGGCTCCGTTGAGATCCTAGGGGTTTGTCAGGTTCCATCTTCTGACTCAGGGCCATTGATGTGGCTGTCTGCCTGGTGGTATGTTTCTGGCCTGTGTCAGATAGAGATATTGGTGATAAAATAAAATTAAATAAAATGAAGAGGAACTTATGAAAAGTTTTGTAAGCAGGCTGAATGCAAATTCAGGAAGCTGGCAGAACCAGAGAATCCAATGAGGTACCTGGAATCCAAGTACTGGGAAAAAAAGAAGCGAAGCAAAGGAGAGAAGGAAGAATGATGGAACATGACAATGGACGTAGGGAAATCCATGACTGCTATGAATGTCTATGGGTGCTTATTGTAGGAGACATAGAAGAGAGAGAAAATAGTGGTCCCAAAATTTCTTTGAGAAATCAGAGCTGTAAACATACCTCATCGGTGTGTAGAAACAGAGATCCAGATTCTGAGCCACAGTGGAATCCCAGCACCATTCACAGAAGGAGAGCAACACAAGACATAGTGTCATTCACCCTTCAACGTTAGCAATGCAGGAATTCTCTTTGCCCAAATATTCTTGGGAGAAGAGTGTTTCTAAAGCCAAGTGCATTACTTCGAGGCGACCAGCTATGCCAGCTCTAACAGCACGATGTATAGAGCAAGCAACCCCAGCCCAAGTCAAAACCCAATTCCTAGCATTTCTAAACAATAACAGAGCAGGAGTTCTTGTCTAGAACAATGAGGTGTTAACAAGACAAAGATTGTGTCCAAGGGTGTCTCTATCAGTTCAGAAGCAGCCACCTCAGGTTCCCCACTCAGAGGCAATTCTGCTTCTACCTCTCCAGCTCCCTCACTGATTATGTTCTCGCTGTCTCACTCTGTCCCATACATGCAAGAACATCTTTGAAAAACAACAACAAGAAAGAGTAGATAAGTATTGACTGGGGTCAGAGGATGCTTTGTTCAATTTGGACCTATGCCCCTATGGAATGTATCCAGGCCCAGAGCCCCTCCCACCATCCTATAATGTCAGATCTTGGCTCTGAGCTCCCTTGTTTGTTCTCCTCTTCTCCATCTTCCTGCATCTCCCCACCAGCATGGAGCATCTGCTCTCTGTCCCACTACAATGGCCCCTTGTTCTCACATTGTTCCTCCTCACCTGGATCCTTTAGAACATGCCCATCATCCACAACAGGGACTGTTTGTTTATCCCATGAAAACCATTGCAGAATGAAAATGGTAGGCTTAAGGTAGCCTTGTGCTGAAACATCTCCATTTAGTTCCAAAGAATGAAGCTGCACCACCCTGTGGAATGATCAGGGATCTTAGGCCGTTGAAACCTCTTCATGGCGTCCTTTTGTAGATACATATTGTCTTCCTGAAACTGGCACGAAAGCCTATCCGGTGGCTTCACGTGGGCAATGGGTCTCCTTCAGCAGTCTCTGTGCTTGCTCCTGTTGGCTCCAAACCGATGAGTCAGTCCTGGGCCTAAGGTTCTAGGGTGCAGGGTCTGCATTTGGCGCTTGGTCAGCTTGGACAATGGGGAGGCCTTCTTGGTATGGTTACTGGAGATGCTAGAGGAACTCGAGTCCTCGCTGTTGAAGACTACAGGCATGTCTTTGGCATGGTTGTGGGTGTTCACTTTGAGCTTTCCTCAGGTGGCCCTTTTCCTGGTCACAAGTTTCCTGATTGTGTCAGAGGACCATGCACATGTGTGCGTGGAGTTCCTGGCCTGAGGGTTGTTTGTAGTCCTGACCATTCCTTGAACTTTTGGGGTTAAGATGGGATTGTGGATCCTTGCCCTTCTCAGGAGTGCAGAGGGCTGGTGGTGACAGACCCAGCCTAAGACTATAAATTCGGTCATGGATAAGGTGACACAGACTCGCTTCGCAAACTGTCTTGGTGAAATACCCAGGCGGCTCCAATGATTTGGGAGGACTTTGGCACCTCCTGACTGACACATGACTACTAAAGCCATGTGGAGTAATTAGGCATGGTTTGGGGAGGAGTGGTTGCTAGGAGCTCAAAACTTTGTGACGTCACAGAAGCTGATTTCACTGAAGCAGCAATCCCTCTCTCATGAGCTATGAGTCCTATGGCTTTAGGTAGGAAGCCCTGGGAAGGACCCTAAAAGAGCCCTGATTGCCTACTCATGAACTCAGGTGGTCTCTGCAGTTTCTTTCCCACGTCAACTTTCTATACAAAGAGAAAAAAAACATGACATTCATTGTACCATCATTTAGGCCAACATTTCTTTTTTTTTTTTTTTTTAAGATTTTATTTATTTATTTGACAGAGAGAGATCACAAGTAGGCAGAGAGGCAAGCAGAGAGAGTGAGAGGGAAGCAGGCTCCCTGCTGAACAGAGAGCCCGATGCGGGACTCGATCCCAGGACCCTGAGATCATGACCTGAGCCGAAGGCAGTGGCCTAAACCACTGAGCCACCCAGGCGCCCCTAGGCCAACATTTCTGAAGAGAAATGTTCCTATTTCCACTGAAATATCTAGTGATCTCAATAAACAGGGAGTCCTCTTGTTTATCATTAGCTCTCTGGGAGGTTTGACATCCTAGTGGGGACAGCGTCCTTTCGTAGGTTCTTTTCCCAATTTGTTCTAAGGAGAAGGGTCTGCCCTTGGTGTTTGGTCAGCTTGGAAAATAAGGGAAGGAATAAGGGAAGGAAAGGCACATTTCAAGGAAACGTGCTAGGGCTTGGATGCATTGAGCTTCCGTATCCTGATCTCCTGGTATTCTGAAACACCACTCCTATGGGAGGACAGCTCTGTCTACCTGACTATACCTGAAACACCTTTGAAAATGCTTCTTGGAGAGTGACATTCTTCATGATCACTACCTCTGAAAGAAGAGCCCTTGACAGCACACCTGTTATCATCAGTTAAGGTTATATGCCGAGGTCATGGGGAGGGCCATGTTGACCAACTGTCTTAATTCAGAAAAAAAGGATCTTCCTAGATTGATGGCCAGCCATGGCCACTCGAGCAGAACTGTGGAAAGAGCCGAGATGCCCTTCAATAGGCTACTGGATAAAGAAGGTGTGGTCCATCCAGGACACAGATGATACCTCCGACATCGAGCAGGATGAAGCCCTGATAATTGCCTTGACATTAGTGACACAGGACTGTGTTATTCTCAATGAAATCAGAAGGAGTCCAATGGAAATATCATATGGCTTCACTCATATGTTGCCCATGAGTAGTACCATGGACATGAGTAAAAGGAGGGAAAATGGAAAGAGAAGAAGTCAGACAGGGAGACAAACCAGGAGAGACTCAGGACTCTGGGAACCGAGCTGAGGGTTACAGAAATTTGAGACGTGCCAGGAATGAGGGAACTGGTTCATGGTATGGAGGTGGTGTGGCATATATGCTGTTGATGAGCACTCAGTGGTATATGCAACTAAAGAATCAGCGAAAAATATCTCACAAAAGTATGAGGGATGAAAGGCTGGCTTCCCGAACAAAAGAAACATATTGAAAAGAAAGAAAAATAGGCCGTTTCCCATGTAGATGAAGAAAGAAGGAGGCAGGAAATGAAGTATAGTATTATTATCTTACTGATTAAAATGGTCCTGCAATGAATGTCCCATTTAATCCTCGTTTAGAAACACAGACTCTCCCTAACCTGCTGTGGAACAAACTCAAAATTTTGAGGCCCAGTTAGAGTCTCATTGTGTGTCCCTTTTTTCATGATTTTCACATGTTCCTTTACTTCCACAAGTGAGTGAAATCATATGTAATTTGTCTTTCTGTGACAGACAAATGGGTCACAGCCCCATGCTCTCCACCTTTCTGTCACATGTGGCAAGTTACAAGATTCCTTCTTGCTTTTGGCTGGGTAAGAGTCTGGGTGCATTGGAAGAACAGGAAATTGCATAAATATCTGGGAGCTCCAGGCTTGTCTTCAGCCATCAACAACCGGAAGATGACCACATCAATGGAACCATGGAATCAATGATCCTGAAGCCTTGAAATCAAACTCCATGGTGAAAGAAAGAAGTCACGGAGACCATGGGAGAAGGGTTTTGACATGTTTTAGGGGAGAATTGGACGGTTGGTTCTTCCTACGGCAGGTAGCCATGGCCCAAGACAAAGGCCCAGGTGAGAGGACCACATTGGGAACCCACAAATTGGATGCTGACTCATAGCTGTGGGCGTTGAAATTTAGATGGTCTGAATGGCACAAGTACTTGCAAACAAAGGGTCTTTAGGCCCAGGAACCTCAGATCAGCAAGCTTGACAGACATAGACTCCAGAGAAAAACTGTGTTTCTCCTGAAGAACACACGAGCAAGCAACCAGGTGCAGAAAGCCTGGAAACCATGATCAGAAATGATACTTGTTGACACTGTGGTATGATTATTGTTTCTTGCTGTGCATCCGTGTTAGGCACTGTTCATGAAGATGCCTCGATTGGGGCAAAAGAATCTTGGGGCTCTACCCCCGTCAGCATAAAGCCTGAGCTAGTGGCCACAGACAGGATGGTGCGGATATTAGCTGTCTAACTTGCAAACACGTAGTCCAAACCCTGGAAAAGTGTTGGGACTACATTCCTCAGGCCACGTTGCTTTGTACCAGGAGAACAGACCATCCATTGGGGACTAGAAGAAAGCCCTGCCCACATCTTCTCTCTCTCTTTTTTTAATTTTTTAATTTATTTCTTATTTTTTATAAACATATAATGTATTTTTATCCCCAAGAGTACAGGTCTGTGAATCTCCAGGTTTACACACTTCACAGCACTCTCCATAGCACATACCCTCCCCAAAGTCCATAACCTATCCCAACCACCTCCCCAGCACCCCTCAGTTTGTTTTGTGAGATTAAGAGTCATTTATGGTTTTCTCCCTCCCAATCCCATCTTGTTTCAATTATTCTTCTCCTATCTCCCTAATCCCCCATGTTGAATCTCCATGTCCTCATATCAGGGAGATCATATTATATTGTCTTTCTCCGATTGACTTATTTCACTAAGCATGATACCCTCTAGTTCCATCCACGTCCTCGCAAATGGCAAGATTTCATTAGTTTTGATATCTGCATAGTATTCCATTGTGTATATATACCACATCTTCTTTATCTATTCATCTGTTGATGGACATCTTGGTTCTTCCCATAATTTGGCTATTGTAGACATTGCTGCTATAAACATTCAGGTGCATGTTCCCCTTTGGATCACTACGTTTGTATCCTTAGGGTAAATACCCAGTAGTGCAATTGCTGGGTCATAGGTTAGTTCTATTTTCTACATTTTGAGGAACCTCCATGCTGTTTTCCAGAGTGGTTGCACCAGCTCGCATTCCCACCAACAGTGTAGGAACGTTACCCTTTCTCTGCATCCTTGCCAGCATCTGTCATTTCCTGACTTGTTAATTTTAGCCATTCTGACTGGTGTGAGGTGATATCTCATTGTGGTTTTGATTTGTATTTGCCTGATGCCGAGTGATGTGGAGCACTTTTTCATGTCTGTTGGCCATCTGGATGTCTTCTTTGCAGAAATGTCTGTTCATGTCCTCTGCCCATTTCTTGATTGGATTGTTTGTTCTTTGGGTGTTGAGTTTGTTAGTTCCTTATAGATTTTGGACACTAGCCCTTTATCTAATATGTAGTTTGCAAATATCTTCTACCATTCTGTCAGTTGTCTTTTGGTTTTGTTAACTCTTTCCTTTGCTGTGCAGAAGCTTTTGATCTTGATGAAATCCCAATAGTTCATTTTTGCCCTTGCTTCCCTTGCCATTGGCAATGTTCCTAGGAAGATGAGCTGCGGCTAAGGTCAAAGAGGTTGCTGCTTGTGTTCTTCTCAAGGATTTTGATGGATTCCTTTTTCACATGAGTTCCTTCATCCATTTGGAGTCTATTTTTGTGTGTGGTGTAAGGAAGTGGTCCAATTTCATTTTTCTGCATGTGACTGTCCAATTTTCCCAGCACGATTTATTGAAGAGGCTGTCTTTTTTCCATTGGAAATTCTTTCCTGTTTTGTCGAAGATTAGTTGACCATAGAGTTGAGGGTCTATTTCTGGGCTCTCTATTCTCTTCCACTGATCTATGTATCTGTTTTTGTTCCAGTACCATGCTGTCTTGATGAGGACAGCTTTGTAATAGAGCTAGAAGTCCAGAATTGTGATGCCACCAACTTTGGCTTTCTTTTTCAATATTCCTTTGGCTATTCGAGGTCTTTTCTGGTTCCATATAAATTTTAGGATTATTTGTTCTATTTCTTTGAAAAAAATGGATGGTATTTTGATAGGGATTGCATTAAATGTGTAGATTGCTTTAGGTAGCATAGACATTTTCACAATATTTATTCTTCCAATCCAGGAGCATGGAACATTTTTCCATTTCTTTGTGTCTTGCTCAATTTCTTTCATGAGCACTTTATAGTTTTCTGCATGTAGATTCTTAGCCTCTTTGTTTAGGTTTATTCTTAGGTATCTTATTGTTTTGGCTGCAATTGTAAATGGAATTGACCCCTTAATTTCTCATTCTTCTGTTTTGTTGTTGGTGTACAGAAATGCAACTGATTTCTGTGCATTGATTTTATATCCTGACACTTTACTGAATTCCTGTACAAGTTCTAGCAGTTTTGGAGTGGAGTCTTTTGGGTTTTCCACATATAGTATCATATCATCTGCGAAGAATAATAGTTTGACTTCTTCTTTGCTGATTTGGATGCCTTTAATTTCTTTTTGTTGTCTGATTGCTGAGGCTAGGACTTCTAGTACTATGTTGAATAGCAGTGGTGATAATGGACATCCCTGCCGTGTTCCTGACCTTAAAGGAAAAGCTTTCAGTTTTTCTCCATTGAGAATGATATTTTTTTTCCATTTTATTTATTTTTTCAGCGTAACAGTATTCATTCTTTTTGCACAACACCCAGTGTTCCATGCAAAACGTGTCCTCCCCATTACCCACCACCTGATCCCCCAACCTCCCACCCCTGACCCTTCAAAACCCTCAGGTTGTTTTTCAGAGTCCATAGTCTCTTATGGTTCGCCTCCCCTCCCCAATGTCCATAGCCCGCTCCCCCTCTCCCAATCCCACCTTCCCCAGCAACCCCCAGTTTGTTTTGTGAGATTAAGAGTCATTTATGGTTTGTCTCCCTCCCAATCCCGTCTTGTTTCATTTATTCTTCTCCTATCCCCCTAACCCCCCATGTTGCTTCTCCATGTCCTCATATCAGGGAGATCATATGATAGTTGTCTTTCTCCGATGGACTTACTTCACTAAGCATGATACGCTCTAGTTCCATCCAAGTCGTCGCAAATGGCAAGATTTCATTTCTTTTGATGGCTGCATAGTATTCCATTGTGTATATATACCACATATTCTTTATCCATTCATCTGTTGATGGACATCTAGGTTCTTTCCATAGTCTGGCTATTGTAGACATTGCTGCTATAAACATTCGGGTACACGTGCCCCTTCGGATCACTATGTTTGTATCTTTAGGGTAAATACCCAGTAGTGCCATTGCTGGGTCATAGGGTAGTTCTATTTTCAACATTTTGAGGAACCTCCATGCTGTTTTCCAGAGTGGTTGGACCAGCTTGCATTCCCACCAACAGTGGAGGAGGGTTCCCCTTTCTCCACATCCTCTCCAGCATCTGTCATTTCCTGACTTGTTAATTTTAGCCATTCTGACTGGTGTGAGGTGATATCTCATTGTGGTTTTGATTTGTATTTCCCTGATGCCGAGTGACGTGGAGCACTTTTTCATGTGTCTGTTGGCCATCTGGATGTCTTCTTTGCAGAAATGTCTGTTCATGTCCTCTGCCCATTTCTTGATTGGATTGTTTGTTCTTTGGGTGTTGAGTTTGCTAAGTTTCTTATAGATTTTGGATACTAGCCCTTTATCTGATATGTCGTTTGCAAATATCTTCTCCCATTCTGTCAGTTGTCTTTTGGTTTTGTTAACTGTTTCCTTTGCTGTGCAAAAGCTTTTGATCTTGATGAAATCCCAGTAGTTCATTTTTACCCTTGCTTCCCTTGCCTTTTCCGTTGTTCCTAGGAAGATGTTGCTACGGCTGAGGTCGAGGAGGTTGCTGCCTGCATTCTCCTCAAGGATTTTGATGGATTCCTTTCTCACATTGAGGTCCTTCATCCATTTGGAGTCTATTTTCGTGTGTGGTGTAAGGAAGTGGTCCAATTTCATTTTTCTGCATGTGGCTGTCCAATTTTCCCAGCACCATTTATTGAAGAGGCTGTCTTTTTTCCATTGGACATTCTTTCCTGCTTGTCGAAGATTAGTTGACCATAGAGTTGAGGGTCGATTTCTGGGCTCTCTATTCTCTTCCACTGATCTATGTGTCTGTTTTTGTGCCAGTACCATGCTGTCTTGATGAGGACAGCTTTGTAATAGAGCTTGAAGTCCGGAATTGTGATGCCACCAACTTTGGCTTTTTCTACAATATTCCTTTGGCTATTCGAGGTCTTTTCTGATTCCATATAAATTTTAGGATTATTTGTTCCATTTCTTTGAAAAAAATGGATGGTATTTTGATAGGGATTGCATTAAATGTGTACATTGCTTTAGGTAGCATAGATATTTTCACAATATTTATTCTTCCAATCCAGGAGCATGGAACATTTTTCCATTTCTTTGTGTCTTCCTCAATTTCTTTCATGAGTACTTTATAATTTTCTGTGTATAGATTCTTGTCTCTTTGGTTAGGTTTATTCCTAGGTATCTTATAGTTTTGGGTACAATTGTAAATGGGATTGACTCTTTAATTTCTCTTTCTTCAGTCTTGTTGTTGGTGTACAGAAATGCAACTGATTGCTGTGCATTCATTTTATATCCTGACACTTTACTGAATTCCTGTACAAGTTCTAGCAGTTTTGCAGTGGAGTCTTTTGGGTTTTCCACATATAGTATCTTATCATCTGCGAAGAGTGATAGTTTGACTTCTTCTTTACCAATTTGGATGCCTTTAATTTCTTTTTGTTGTCTGATTGCTGAGGCTAGGACTTCTAATACTATGTTGAATAGCAGTGGTGATAATGGACATCCCTGCCGTGTTCCTGACCTTAACGGAAAAGCTTTCAGTTTTTCTCCATTGAGAATGATATTTGCGGTGGGTTTTTCATAGATGGCTTTGATAATATTGAGGTATGTGCCCTCTATCCCCGCACTTTGAAGAGTTTTGATCAGGAAGGGATGTTGTACTTTGTCAAATGCTTTTTCAGCATCTATTGAGAGTATCATATGGTTCTTGTTCTTTCTTTTATTAATGTGTTCTATCACATTGATTGATTTGCGGATGTTGAACCAACCCTGCAGCCCTGGAATAAAACCCACTTGATCGTGGTGAATAATCTTTTTAATGTACTTTTGAATCCTATTGGCTAGTATTTTGGCGAGAATTTTTGTGTCTGTGTTCATCAAGGATATTGGTCTGTAGTTCTCTTTTTTGGTGGGATCCTCATCTGGTTTTGGGATCAAGGTGATGCTGGCCTCATAAAATGAGTTTGGAAGTTTTCCTTCCATTTCTATTTTTTGGAACAGTTTCAGGAGAATAGGAATTCTTGCTTCTTTAAATGTTTGGTAGAATTCCCCTGGGAAGCCGTCTGGCCCTGGGCTTTTGTTTGTTTGGAGATTTTTGATGACTGTTTCAATCTCCTTACTGGTTATGGGCCTGCTCAGGTTTTCTATTTCTTCCTGGTTCAGTTGTGGTAGTTTATATGTCTCTAGGAATGCATCCATTTCTTCCAGATTGTCAAATTTGTTGGCGTAGAGTTGCTCATAGTATGTTCTTATATTTGTCTGTATTTCTTTGGTGTTAGTTGTGATCTCTCCTCTTTCATTCATGATTTTATTGATTTGGGTCCTTTCTCTTTTCTTTTTGATGAGTCTGGCCAGGGGTTTATCAATCTTATTGATTCTTTCAAAGAACCAGCTCCTAGTTTCATTGATTTTTTCTATTGTTTTTTTTTGGTTTCTATTTCATTGATTTCTGCTCTGATCTTTATGATTTCTCTTCTCCTGCTGGGTTTAGGGTTTCTTTCTTGTTCTTTCTCCAGCTCCTTTACGCATAGTGTTAGGTTGTGTACTTGAGACCTTTCTTGTTTCTTGAGAAAGGCTTGTGCTGCTATATATTTTCCTCTCAGGACTGCCTTTGTTGTGTCCCATAGATTTTGATCCCTTGTGTTTTCATTATCATTTGTTTCCATGAACTTTTTAAATTCATCTTTAATTTCCTGGTTGACCCATTCATTCTTTAGAAGGATGCTGTTTAGTCTCCATGTATTTGGGTTCTTTCTAGCTTTCCTCTTGTGATTGAGTTCTAGCTTCAGAGCACTATGGTCTGAAAATATGCATGGAATGATCCTAATCTTTATACCGGTTGAGACCTGATTTATGACCCAGGATATGACCTATTCTGGAGGATATTCCATGTGTACTAGAGAAGAATGTGTATTCTGTTGCTTTGGGATGAAATGTTCTAAATATATCTGTGATGTCCGTCTGGTCCATTGTGTCATTTAAGGCCTTTATCTCTTTGTTTATCTTTTGCTTGGATGATCTTTCCATTTCAGTGAGGGGAGTGTTAAAGTCCCCTACTATTATTCTATTATTATTGATATACATCTTTGATTTTTTTTATTAATTGGTATATATAGTTGGCTGCTCCTACGTTAGGGGCATAGATATTTAAAATTGTTAGATCTTCTTGTTGGACAGACCCTTTGAATATGGTCTCTTATTATAGTCTTTGGCTTAAAATCTAATTGATCTGATATAAGGATTGCCACCCCAGCTTTCTTCTGATGCCCATTAGCATGGTAAATTGTCCTACACCTCCTCACATTAAATCTGGAGGTGTCTTCGCATTTAAAATGAGTTTATTGTAGGCAACATATAGATAGGTTTTGTTTTTTTATCCATTCTGTTACCCTGTGTCTTTTGATTGGGGCATTTAGCCCTTTTACATTCAGGGTAACTATTGAGAGCTATGAATTTAGTGCCATTATATTGCCTGTAAGGTGACTGTTACTGTATATTGTCTCTGTACCTTTCTGATCTACCACTTTTAGGCTGTCCTTTGCTTAGAAGACCCCTTTCGATATTTCCTGTAGAGCTGGTTTGGTGTTTGCAAATTCTTTCAGTTCTTGTTTGTCCTAGAAGCTTTTTATCTCTCCTTCTATTTTCAATGACAGCCTAGCTGGATACAGTATTCTTGGCTGCATGTTTTTCTCGTTGAGTGCTCTGAATATATCATGCCAGCTCTTTCTGGCCTGCCAGGTCCCTATGGATAATTCTGCTGCCAATCTAATATTTTTACCATTGTATATTACAGACTTCTTTTCCCGGGCTGCTTTCAGGATTTTCTCTTTGTTACTAAGAGTTGTAAATTTTACTATTAGGTGACGGGGTGTGGACCTATTCTTGTTGACTTTGAGGGGGTTCTCTGCATCTCCTGGATTTTGATGTTTGTTCCCTTTGCCATGTTAGGAAAATTCTCTCCAATAATTCTCTCCAATATACCTTCTGCTCTCCTCTCTCTTTCTTATTCTTCTGGAATCCCAATTTTTCTAATGTTGTTTAACCTTATGGTGTCACTTTTCTCTTGAATTCTCCCCTCGTGGTCTAGTAGATGTTTGTCCCTATTTTGCTCAGCTTATTTATTCTCTGTCATTTGGACTTCTGTATCACAAATTCTTTCTTCTGCCTCCTTTATCCTAGCAGTGAGAGCCTCCATTTTTTATTGCACCTCATTAATAGCTTTTTTTATTTCAACTTGGTTAGATTTTAGTTCTTTAATTTCTCCAGAGAGGGCTTTTATATCTCCAGAGAGCGTTTCTCTAGTATCTTCCATGCCTTTTTCGAGCCCGGCTAGAACCTTCAGAATTGTCATTCTGAACTCTAGATGACATATTACCAATGTCTGTATTGATTAGGTCCCTAGCCTTCGGTACTGTCTCTTGTTCTTTTTTTTGGAGGGTGCAAATTTTTCAGCCTTGTCATTTTGTCCAGATAAGAGTATATGAAGGATGGGGTGCCTGGGTGACTCAGTGGGTTAAAGCCTCTGCCTTTGGCTCAGGTTATGATCTCAGGGTCCTGGGATCGAGCCCCACATCGGGCTCTCTGCTCCGCAGGGAGCCTTCTTCCTCCTCTCTCTCTGCCTGCCTCTCTGCTTACTTGTGATCTCTCTCTCTCTCTGTCAAATAAATAAATAAAATCTTTAAAAAAAAAAGAGTATATGAAGGAGCAAGTAAAATACTAAAGGGGAGTAAAGACCCCAGAAAAATGTGCTTTAACCTAATCAGAAGAGACCCTAAATCCTTTGGGGGGGGGAGGGAATAAAAAGAGGTTCAGAAAAAAAAAATAGAAAAAAAAGAAAAAAGAAAACAAATAAAGAAAAATATAAAATGAATATATGTATATATATACATATATATACATATATATATATTAGTTTTACTAGTTAAAAAAACATTAAAAAAGAAAAGGGTAAATGTTTAAAAAAATTAGCAGAAGAAGAAAAAAGAAAGAAAAAAATTGAAAAAAAATTAAATTAACCACAAGAGTAAATAATCATGGGGAGAAAACCATGAGTTCCATCCTTTGCTTTCTCCATCTCTGGAATTCTGCTACTGTCCTAGGTATTGAACCTGCTTTACTTGGCAGATGAACTTCGTCCTGGCTGGATTTTTTGTTGATCTTCTGGGGGAGCGGCCTGTTGTATTGACTCTCAAGTGTCTTTGCCCAAGGCAGAATTGCACCGCCCTTACCAGGGGCCAGACTTAGTAATTTGCTCGGGTTCGCTTTTGGGAGCTTTTTTTCCCCTGAATACTTTCCATAGAGATCGGGAGTATGGGAATGAAAATGGCAGCCTCCAAGTCTCCGGCCCAGAGGAGCCTAGAGCCCGGGGCCTCACTTCTCAGTGCACTCCCAGAGAACAGCGCCCAATCACTCCCATATCCCCAGCCTCCAGCCGCACTCTGATTTCACCCAGCCTGCGACCAGTACAAGGTAATCTCGAGCTGAGAGATCAGTCCTCAGTTCTGTCTCTGTTGCCAGATTCCATGTTCTAAATCCTATGAGCTCTGTGACACTCCGATACCCCCGATCCTTCTGTGACTCTGCCGGACCTGGGGCCACGCTGTCCCGCATTGGCTTCACCCCGGTTTAGCCTCTGGAGCAACGTCCCTCAGTGCAACAGACTTTTAAAAATCCTGAATTCGTGCTCCGTTGCTTTGCCGCTTGCCAGGAGCCAGCCCATCCCCCCGTGGTCTATCTTCCCGTTGTTTTGGATTCACTTCTCTGACAGTACTACCTTTCAGAAAGTGGTTGATTTTCTGTTTCTAGACTTGCTGTTCTTCTTCTCTTCTATCTCCCATTGGATTTTTAGGTGTTTCCAATGTTTATATAAGCTATATACCTGATCTCCTGCTACCTGATGTAGTCTCAGCCTGCTACTTCTCCACCATATTGACTCCTCCCACCTGTGGGATGTAGGTGACATTCCCCAGCCACTATTGGCTGCCCTAAATGGAAAACAAATAATTAACGTGTAGAGATCACCGTCCTGCAGGATCTTCCACATCTTCTCTCTTGACCACAGCATTCAGAAGGCCTTACTAAGGTTGAGTGGGTTGGTAGTCTCCTTTAACAGGGACACCAGATCCGACCAAGCTAAACCTCACCATACTCGGTCCAGACACCAAACACTCCAAACTGCAGGCAACGAGTGCCTCTGCAGAGCCCTGGCCCGGAATAGAGTGGGCAGCCACAATCAACATAGTGGACATGCGAAATATAATGGAGACTCCATCAAGGTTCAGCCAGTGGCACTCCATGACATCTTCAGCCTAAAGAAATTGCTCTCAGGGTAGAAAACAGAAGGCGCTTTTTGAATACAGAGAAGAATCCAGAGACCTGAACTAAGGCAACAATGGAAGAATCAATTGATGCCGATGCAGAAGAAGAGGAAATGGTCATGGCCAACAAATCGACGTGAAACCTGTACATGTCACATGCCAGGTGGAGGATTTAAGTAACAGCCATGATACTCACTCTGGATCAGAAAACCCTAGAAGGAATCAGGGAGTCTCAGACAACAGAGGTAATGGTGATAAAAAAGTTAAATAAAATGAAGAGGCCCTTATGAAAAGATTTGTTAGGCTGGATGCAAAGTTCAGAAATCTGACCGAACCAGAGGATCCAATGAGGTACGGGGAATCCAAGTACTGGGAAAAAAGAAGCGAAGCAAAGGAGAGAAGGAAGAATGATGAAACATGACAATGGACTTCGGGAAATCTGTGACTACAATGAATGTCTATGGGTGCTTATTTTAGGAGATCGAGAAGAGAGAGAAAATAGTGGGCCCAACATTTCTTTGAAAAATCAGAGATGCAAACATCCCTCATCTGGGGGCAGTAACAGAGATCCAGATTCTGAGGCACAGAGTACTCCCAGCACCATCCACAGAAGCAGAGCAACACACGACATAGTGTTATTCACCCTACCAAAGCTAATAATGGAGGGATTCTCTTCACCCAAATATGCTTGGGAAAAGAGTGTTACTTAAGCCAAGTGCCTTACTTTGAGGTGACCAGCTATGCCAGCTTTAGCAGCATGTTGTATAAAGCAAGCCACACCAGCCCAAGCCAAAACCCTATCCCCAGAATTTCTAAACAGTAACAGAGTAGCAGTTCTTGTCTAGGACAATGAGGTGTTAAGAAGACAAAGATTGTGTCCAGGGGTGTCTCCATCAGTTCAGAAGTGACCTTCAGCTCTGCTCCTTATGCCAGGCTCATTGAAATGTCTCCCACCTCAGGCTCCCCACTCAGAGGCAAGTCTGCTTCTCCCTCTCCAGCTCCCTCACTGATTATGTTCTCGCTGTCCCTCTCTGTCCCAAACATGCAAGCACATCATTGAAAAACAACAACAATAAGAAACAGTAGATAAGGATTTACTGGGGCCAGAGAATGCTTTATTCAATTTGGACCTATGCCCCTATGGACACAGCCAGTCCAGAGCACCTCCCAGTATCCTACAATGCCAACCTTGGCTCTGAGATCCCTTTTTGTTCTTCTCTTCTTCGTCTTCCTGCATCTCCTCACCACCATGGAATATCCACTCTTTGTCCCGCTGCAATGGCCCCTTGTTCTCCGATTGTTCCTCCTCACCTGGCTCCTTTAGAACATGCCCATCATCTGTAGCAGGCACTGTTTGTTTATCCCATGAAAAAAAAAGTTGAATTAAATTGGGAGGCTTACGTCAGCCTTGTGCTGCAACATCTCCATTTAGTTCCATAGAAGGAAGCTGAATCACCCTGCGGGAATGCTCAGGGATCTTAGGCCACTGAATCCTCTTCAAGGCGTCCTTTTGAAGATCCATGTTGTCTTCCTAAACCTGGCACGATAGGCTTTCCGATAGCTTCACATGAGGAATGGGTCTCATCCACCAGGCTCTGTGCTCCATTCTGTTGGCTCTAAACTGATAAGTACGTCTTGGGCCTAAGGTTCTAGGTGTAGGGTCTGCATTTGTTGCTTGGTCAGCTTCGAAGAAAGGGTGGTCTTCTTGGTATGGTTACTAGAGAAGCTAGAGGAACTCGTGTCCTCACTGATGAAGACTACAGGCATGTCTTTGGCATGGTTGTGGGTGTTCACTGGGAGATTTCCTCGAGTGGCCCTTTTCCTGGTCACAAGGGTCCTCATTGGTTTGGAGGACCATGCAAGTGTGCGGCGCATAGAGACCCTAGCCTGTGGGTTGGTTGTAGTCATGACCATTTCTTGACCATAAGGGGGTAAGATGGAACTGTGAATTCTTGCCACTCTCCGGAGTGCAGAGGGCTGGTGGTGACAGTCCTGGGCAAAGACTATAAAATTGGCCATGGACAAGGTGACACCAACTTGCTTCGCAAACTGTCTTGGTGAAATACCCAGGGGACTCCAACGGTTTGGGAGGGCTTTGGCACCTCCTGGATGACCTATGATTACTAAAACCATGTAGAGTGATTAGACATGGTTTGTGGAGGAGTGGTTGCTAAGAGCTCAAAACCTTGTGATATTGCAGAAGCTTACTTCCCTGAAGCAGCAATCCCTCTCCCATGAACTATGAGTCCTATGGCTTTAGGTAGGAAACCCTGGGAAGGACCAAAAAAGAGCCCTGATTGCCTGCTCATGAACTCTCGTGGTCTTTGCGGTTTCTTTCCCACGTCACCTTTCTATACAAAGAGAAGGAAAATGACATTTGGTGTAAAATTCTTTTCTGCCAACTTTTCTCCAAAGAGAACCAGGTGTTCCTATATCCACTGCAATGTCTAGAGATCTCAATCAATAGGGAGGCTTCTTGGGTATCATGAGATCTCTGGGAAGTTTGACATCCTATGGGTGAGAGTGTCCTTTTAGGTTCTTTTCCCAATTTGTTCAGGAATAAGGGTCGGCCTTTGGTGCTTGGTCAGCTTAGAAGAAAAGGGAAGGAATAAGGGAAGGAAAGTCACATTTCAAGGAAAGGTGCTAGGGCTTGGATGCATTGTGCTGTCCGTGTCACAATCTCCTAGTATTCTGAAACACCAGTCCTAAGGTATGAGGGCTCTGTCCACCTGACTTTACCTGAAACACTTTTGAAAATGCTTCAAGGAGAGTGACATTCTGCATGATCGCTACACCTGAAAGAAGAGCACCAGACAGCAGACCTGTCATCATCAGTTAACATTACATGCTGAGGACATGGGGAAGGTCAGTATGACCAACTCTCTTAATTCAATGGAAAAGGATCTGCCCAGATCGATGGCCTACCATGCCCACTCTAGCAGAACTGTGGAAGGATCCATGATGACCTTAATTAGGCTACTGGATAAAGAAGGTGTGGTCCTTCCAGGACACAGATGATACCTCCGACATCGAACGGATGAAACCCTGATACTCGCCTTGACATGAGTGACACTGGGCTGGGATATATTCACTGAAATCAGAAGGAGCCCAAGGGAAATATCATATGGCTTCAATCATATGTGGCCCATGAGGAGTACTATGGACATGAGTAAAAGCAAGGGAAAATGGAAAGAGAAGTCAGACAGGGAGACAAACCACTAGATACTCAGGACTCTGGGAACAAAGCTGAGTGTTACAGAGGGATGAGACATGCCAGGAATGATGGCACTGGTTCATGGTATGGAGGTGGTGTGGCATATATGCTGTTGATGAGCACACGGTGCAATATGCAACTAAAGAATCAGGGAACACTATCTCACAAAAGTATGAGTGATGAAAGGCTGGCTTCCCGAACAAAAGAAAAAGTATGGAAAAGAAAGAAATACAGGCCATTTCCCCTGTAGATGAAGAAAGAAAGAGGAAAGAAATGAGTATAATTTTATTATTTTACTGATTAAAATGGTATGCAATTGGTTTCCAATGAGGTCCTTATCTGAACTGGGTCTTTGGGCATTGCAAATTAGATTCTTCCCTCTTTTTACATTTCGGGAATCAGTGAGAAGAACCGGCCTTGCCTTCATTAAATGTCTCGGAGTGTTGACCAGCAAATTGGCTTGACCTGGCGTTTTGGGTGTTGGGAGGTGTTTGAGGAATGCTTCAAACACTTTTGTCATTACCTGAGATGTCAGAGGTGTATGTTCAAGAACAATTTGGTAGTTGGTACGTGTCTTGGAATTTATCCTTTTCTCTCAGGTCTTGGATTTGCTGGCATACTTGTGCATAGTGGACTTTTAGGTTAGGTTGTTTAGGAGAGTTTAGTCCTGAATGCTTTAATAATTCTTGATATTTAAGAAGTTAACTTTTCCGATTTTGGTCGTTTCTGACTTTGATAATTTTGTTCCTTAAGGTATTTTGCCTGAGATTTGTTTCCATGAATGCTACTCCTCACTTGCTCCATAAATTCTGTGAGACTCTTTTATGTGTGTGTGGGGGGAGGTGGGAAGGAAGGTGTGTTTCACAAATCGCTTAGAATTATATTTTAATAGATGTGAAGCCGCTCTTCATTGGATCACGATTCACCTTCAAACATAATGAAATTCATGCTCCATCTTTTTCAGGCCACATTTCCTGCAAGGACTGTCCCATTTAATCCTCTTTTAGAAATGCAGACTCTCCCTAACGTGCCATGCAAAAAACACCAAGTTTTGTGCCGGGTTAGAGTCTCATTGTGTGTCCCCTTTTTCTTGCTTTTTCACATGTTACTTTAATTCCACAAGTGAGTGAAATCATATGTTATTTGTCTTTCTGTGACTGACAGATGGGCCGCAGCCCAATGCTTGCCACCTTTCTGCCACATGTGGCAAGTTACAAGATTCCTTCTTGCTTATGGCTGGGTAAGAATCTTTGGTTCATTGGGAGGACAGGGAGATTGCAGAAATGTCTGGGAGCTCCAGGCTTGTCTTCAGCCATCAGCACAACTGGAAGATGACCACCTCAATGGAACCATGGCATCAATGAACCTGAAGCCTTCAAATCAAACTGTATGGCAAAAGAGAGAAGAAGTCGCTGAGACCATGGGAGAAGGGTGTAGACATGTCTTTGGGGAGATGTGGATGGTTGGTGCTTCAGAAGGCAGGAAGCCAGGGCCAAAGAAAAAGGCAAAGGAGAGAAGAGCACACTGGAAAAACAGAATTTGGATGCTCACCCATAGTTGTTGGCATAGAAATGCAGATGGTCTGAATGGCACGAGTACTTGCAACCAAATGGACCTTAGGCCTGGGTATCTCAGATCAGAATGCTTGACAGACATAGACTCCAGAGAACAGCTCTGTTTCTCCTGCAGAGCACACCATCAAGCAACCAGGTGCAGACAGCCTGGAAACCATGATCAGAAACAATATTTGTTTGATTATTGTTTCTTGCTGTGCATCCTTGATAGGCACTGATTGTGGAGATGCCTCAATGGGGACAAAAGAAGCTTTGGGTTCTACAACCGTCAGCATAAATCCCGAGTTAGAGGCCACAGACAGGACAGTGTGGATATTAGCCACCTAACCTGCTATCATGTAGACCCAACCCTAGAAACCTGTTGGGACTAACTTCCTCAGGCCACATTGCTTAGTACCAGGAGAAAAGATACTCCATTGGGGACTAGAAGAAAGCCGTGCCTACATCCTCTCTCTTGACCACAGCATTCAGAAGGCCTTAGTAAGGTTGAGTGGGTTGAAAGTCTCCTTTCACAGGCACACCAGAGACGAACAAGCTAAATCTCACCCTATGCGGTCCCAAAACCAAACACTCCGACCGGCAGGCAACAAGTGCCTCTGCGGAGAACTGGCCCAGAAGAGAGTGGACAACCACAACCCAACCAAGTGAGCATGCCACATATACTGGAGACTCCATCAAGGGTCAGCCAGTGGAACTCCATGACATCTTCATACTAAAGAAATTACTCTCAGGGTAGAAAACAGAAGGCGCTTTTTGAATACAGAGAAAAATCCAGAGACATGAACAAAGGCAACAATGGAAGAATCAATTGATGCCCAGGCAAAAAAAAGAGGAACTGGTCATGGCCAAGAAATCAAAGTGAAACCTGTACATGTCACATGCCAGGTGGAGGATTTAAGCAGCAGCCATGATACTCACTCTGGATCAGAAAAACCTAGAAGGAATCAGGGAGTCTTATACTACAGAGATAAAGGTGATTAAAAAATAAATTAAATAAAATGATGAGGCCCTTATGAAAAGATTTGTTAGCAGGCTGGATTCAAAGATCAGGAAGCTGGCAGAACCAGAGGATTCAACGAGGTACCTGGAATGCACGTACTGGGAAAAAAAGAAGTGAAGCAAACGAGAGAAGGAAGAATGATGGAACATGACCATGAACTTCAGGAAATCCATGACTTCAATGAATGTCTATGAGTGCTTATTGTAGGAGACCTAGTGAGCAGAGTCAGGGTTGTCATCCTCATCATCCTCACCTCTTTGACATCAGGAGCGGCGTCCTCATCATCGTCGTCTCTATGTAAGAAATCCCCCCAACCGGTCTGTATCATTTTCGATGCTTTGCGTGAAATAAAGCTTTGCTTGATTTTCGTTTTGTGTCAGTCTTCTTCCTTTGATCACAGACCTTAACACTGGGGCCTCGCCTGGGAACAAACAACGAGAACTGAGCCAGCATCTGAATTTATGTGAAAAGCCTCTGGAGGTGTTGGGATCTTGTTTGTCTCTCTGGTTGGAGCTCCAGGGTATGGCCCACTGGGGACAAGCTGGATGCAGCTATGCTCCCCAGGGCTGGATTGGATGTGGAGATGCCCCATTCCTCTGTTGGTAGATCGACATGTCCCCCTTGGTGGACAGGGAGGTTTGAGGCCCCCTAGATAGTCAGGGGGTTCGAATCCCCCTAGATGGTCACCAGAGGGTTCGAGTCCCCCTAGGAGGTCACCAGGTGGTTTGAGTCCCCCTATACAGTCAGGGGGTGTGCGTCCTCCTAGGCGGACACCGGGTGTTCGAGTCCCCAAGGTAGTCTTTGGGGGCTTGAGTCCCCCTAGGCAGTCAGAGGGTTTGAGACCCCTAGAAAATCCCCACCGGTGGCAGGACTGCTGGGCCTGCAGTTGTATTTTTCTTGTCTTTTTGTTGTTTGCTGTGTTGTTTCTTGTGTTTGGGGGAATGGGACAGGCAGAGAGTAAGGGGACTCTGACTTTCATCTCTCTGTTCCTCATAATAGATGTGGGGCTTCATTTTTACGCATTTCCTGTGTTAAGGGTTATAACTGGAGCCACTGGGTTTAGTCTAACGTGGGACTGAGACTTTAAGGAATATTCCCAAGCAGCTTATGGAAGCTGTAGATAAATACCTCCTTTACGAGCCAGTCTCAAAACAGAGGAGACAAAGGCAGGGAGCCTTCTCCAAATCCTACAGGTCGAGTTTCCCGAGGGCTGGGCAGAAGGGAAGTCCCCTGGTTTGGCCAGGGGACAACCTACAGTGGTGGTACAATTAAAGGTGGTGGCTATGGTTGTTCACGTTCAGAATCACCCCCTTCTCCAGGAAGCAAATGAAGGGATCAGAAAGCACAATAACCACCTCTGAGAAGACGTGATCCTAGTTCCTGCAAATCTCCATGGAATATACCTTTGCTGCCTGTCAAAAAGCAGAGACTGGGGAGTACTGACACGTTCAGGACCTGTGGGAAGTTAATAAACAGGTTGAAGATATCCACCCGACGGTGCCTAACCCATATACCCTACTCTCCCTCCTGTGCCCCAAAAGAACCGTGTATACCATCTTAGATCTCAAGGATGCATTTTTATGCATACCGTTAGCAAGGGAATCTCAACCCCTTTTTGTTTTTGAGTGGTCCGATCCACAGTAAGGATTCCAAGGCCAGCTCAGCTGTACAAGAATTCCCCAAGGATTCAGTCATTCACCCACCATTATTTTTGACGAGTCCCTACACAGGATTTGCGTAAGTACGGAACCTCCAACCCAGTAGTCACTCTGCTACAGTATGTTTATGACTTGCTAGTACCCGCTGACGACTATGAGTCATGTTTGCAGGGGGCGAAAGCTCTCTTACAGACTCTGCAGGAAAAAGGGTATCGGGTGTCAGCAAAGAAAGAACTGGTCTGTCAGAGCCATGCCACATATCTAAGCTTTGATCTCCATGAGGGAGTGCGTTCACTGAGTCCAGGAAACAGGTGATCACCTGATACCCTTGCCCCACCACGTCCCAACAAATGAGGGTGTTTCTTGGACAGTGGGTTACTGTAGGCTGTGGATACTGCGGTTTGCAGAGATTGCCCAACCTCCCTACGAAATGTAAAAAGGGGGGGGCTCATTATGATAGAGTGGACAGCTGAGGCAGAAGGAGCATTTCGGGAATTACAAACAGCAGTCCTGAGTGCATTGACCATCCCAGATGTTATCAAGCCCTTCCACTTGTGTGTGGATAAAAAATGCAGGGGTGGCCAAAGGAGTTTTGACTCAGAATCTGGGACCTTGGCAAAGGCCTGTAGCCTATCTTATCAAGAAACTAGATCCAGTAGTGGCTGGATTCCCCTCTTGCCTCTGCATAATTACTGCCATGGACTTCCTGGTCAAGGATGCGAGTAAATTGAATTTGGGTCAAAATCTCATCTTGACCACCACCCAAGCTATTGAGGGCCTTCTTCGGACTCCACCAGACCGCTGGATTACAAACGCCTGAGTGACTGGAATCAGGCCCTCCTCCTCACCTAATCAAGAGTGACCTTCTGGCCCCAGGCGGTGCTAAATTCAGCCACGATACTGCCAGAGAAGCTGGCTGCCCACCCACACTACTGAAGGGAGGGCCTAACCTCAACCTGCAACATAAGTTTCAGGAATAAGGCCAGATCTCAGAGACATTCTCCTCCCAGATGCCAAGATGACTCTGTTCACAGATGGGCGTTGCTACATGGTCAACGGAAAGAGGTATGCAGGGGCTGTGGTGGTTTCTCCTGAGCAGGAACTCTAGACAGCAGTCCTGACACATGGAATTTCTAAATTAGGGCCTATGGTTCAGGATGTACTTGATAGATGTGCTCAATGCCAGGCAGTTAATGTGGGAAGAACTAAAATGGGAAGAGGGAAAAGAGAAAGAGCTAAAGAACCAGGAATTTGTTGGGAAATAGATTTTACAGAAATGAAACCTGGAAAATATGGGCACAAGTACATATTAGTTTTTGTAGATACATTTTCAGGCTGGGTAGAGGCTTTTCCTGCCAAACATGACACAGCAGGAGTGGTAGTCAAAAAGCGACTAGAAGAAATAATTCCTAGGTTTGGGATGCCTCTTTCAATCGGGTCAGACAATGGCGCTGCATTTGAGAGTCAGTCTCACAGGCATTGGGCAAGGCCGTGGGCATTAAGTGGCAACTACATTGTTGCCTGACTATACAATGAGCCTGACTATTAAAGAGACCTTGACAAAACTAATACTGGAGACTGGTGGTGGATGGTTGTATCTCCTTCCTTTCACCCTCCTCAGGGCACGATGTACACCCTATTTAAGCAAGGTGACCCCATTTGAAATAATGTTTGGGAGCCCCCCCCCCCCCCGTCCTAGACTACAAGAGTTTGCCCTAGCAGAATTGACTGATCAATCTGTACTCCAGTCACTGCAGGCATTGCAGTCTGTCTTAAAAAAAAAAAGCCCACTCAGGGATCCTGACTTCCCACACTGGGATAGAAACAGAGGTGGAACCCCGTCCTTACCAACCGAGAGACTTGTTCTGGATATGTCACTATCATGTGGGAAACGTGGAGCCTCGCTGGAAGGGACCATTTACTGTTGTCTTGACCACCCCCACATCAGTAAAAGTAGAAGGCATTAGGGCCTGGAATCATGCAGTTCATATCAATTGAGCCTAGGACAAGGACACCCCCCAGAGATGGAAGCTGCAGCCGAAAGACCCCGCTGGCCATGGACTAAAGCTAAGACTAAAAAAACTGTGAGTTTATTGTTCCTCTTATTTTTACCTGTTTATGAAAAGTATAGGTGGGAAATTAGATGAATGGAATTAGGAAAAAAATGGAAAAGGTTATACAAGGTGTTGAATGGCTAACTCATCAGCCGACTGTACACTACTGTTAGTTTTTGGCCCCAGGATTATTTGCTCAATGTAGCCCCCTTAAAACAGGAGAGCATAGAACTGGCTGAAAGGTCAAAGATTTGACAAATTTCCAAAGAAAAGGGGGGAATATAGGGGCAGGCCAGGCCAGCTAGAGGAGTTGGCCAATCAGTGGGGCATGTATATATTTACTGAGGTGAGTTTCAATACCATTGGCCATGTGTGTGTGGGCTGGGCTCAACCACCTCTATAAAAGCTAATCTCTGAGGCTGCAAGGTCGAGGTTTAGTAGCAGGAGGAGTTATGGTAGCTGGTAGCAGGAGCCATTGGGAGCCGTTAGGGTAGCGGTAGTGTCGTGGTTGTTTAGAGTGACAGCCCCCTTTTTATCATCGGGAGCAGCATTGCCAGGAGCCTTGCCACCCCAAGCAGCAGCACCACCAGGAGCGGTCACGTACCTGGGAGCGGCCTCACTGCCCCAAGCAGCAGCGCTGCCAAGAGTGGCCTCCCTGCTGCAAGCAGCGCTGCTGCTGGGAGCAGCCTAATCAGGAGCCGTCGGTGCAGCCTCATCAGGAGTGGCATTGCTGGGAGCCTTATCTGCAGTGGCTCCCCCAGGAGTGGCCTCGTCGGGAGCGGCCTCATCTGCAGCAGCGCTGCTGCGAGCGGCCTCGCTGCCTGAGGAGTGGTGCTGTCACTAGACGGTCGGGGAGCAGCCTCATTGCCAGCGGCCTCGTCCTGGGGAGCGGCCCCATCTGGAGTGGCCTCGTCAGGAGCGGCCTGTGGTACAGTGAAGGTGAGGCAGAGATCCTACAGAAGGGACCCCAGGGCAAGGAGGCGGTGGCCCCCAGCAAGGCTCAGGCACCTACCGGTCAGTTTGATTTCTAATGCATGGGGCTCAGGCACCTACCTGTCAGTTTTGTTTCTGATGCATGCAGCGAAATAAAGCTTTGCTTGATTTTCGCTTTATGTCAGTCTCGTTCCTTTGATCCCAGAACCTAACATCTAACACACAAGCCAGCATTGTGACCCATCAGAATGAGACTCCCTGTCACCTCAGCACCCTGGGAACTTTGCCCCAGAGCCAACAGATCAAAATGGCCTTCTTCCTGGGCTGGAAGTGTAAGCGGAGCTGGGCTTTCCAGGCATCCATGTGGTGACTTTTGCATATGGGGGACCCTGGTGCCATCAAAATGGGCTCCCTTTGTCGCGCAGAAGGAAAGCTTGCTGTTCAGAGCAGCTCACAAGCCCCAGCATGGGAAGAACTCCATGGTCTCATGTGGCCACCCCTCCATTCATCGGCCATCATGGACACAAACTGCAGTGTGAGTGCCCATCAGACACGTGCCCTGGCTCAGGTGCTGGAGATCTGGAATAAGAAGATACAAATTGGAAATACCATGTGCTCGGCACTGAACTGAACCAGCACTTGTGTGTTCAGAATTCCATCCTCAACCTCCTGGCCCACCAGCCCACCAGATTGTCCATCGGGAGCCCCATTGCAGTCTTCTGCCTGCCTTCCAGAAAGAAGAAGAGCCCTAGGGGTGTGCCGAGAGTCCCTATATGAGGATCAAACTGCACGGACCTCGATGGCACCCCAATGTGCTAGGCCGCCCTCTGCACTAATGCTCTGTCTGAGACAGTCTGAGCCCTGACCTCCCATCAGCTACCCAAGGTAGCAGGCCCCATATCCTGTAGATGGGACCTGCCATGGCCAGAGACTGTCATTTCTACCCAACCTGGGTATTCAGGCATCTGTGCCCAGATCATAGCTCAAATCCCGGCCTATGGGGGAACCTCAAGCATAAAAGAGCACTCTTCCTTCCCCAAGAAGGGAAAAGCTTCCGGTGGGGATGGGGGTCTAACCCTCAGAGTGGGAGACAGCTGCATAGCCCATGAGACCATGCCTAACCAGGAGGGCCGCCCTGGCCACAAACAGGCATTGTAACCCTCAGCTTTAGCACGCTTTCAAACCAGCCTACTTGCTAGCTGGACCAGGAGCCCACATATCAAGCCTGATATGCCCCTAGGCCCAAATCCTCACACTCGGTCAGGTTCTCCAGGCGCCCGGACCCAGAAGCCGACTCTGGAATCCCTTCTATGGCTGGAACCATGAGACGGAAAACAGCACTCCTCCCTTGCCCTGAAAGATACCAAACCCTTGGGAGCTGAGCAGAATCCTCACAGAGGCAGAATCTCCCTTGGCCCCATGAAGTTACCACTACCTTCCGTGGCCATCTGAGACACACAACCCAGAAAGAAAAGCCTGTGCTCCTGCCTCCCTGTTGCCTTCATTTCAAATAATTCGGCACTGCCCTCACGGTCTGGGATTGGACCTGCCATCACTTCACATCACCAGAGCTCTATCCCGAGTGTGTGTCTACCCAACATAGGTATTCAGGTGCCAGTGCCCAGACCATAGCTCAAATCCCAGCCAATGGGTGAACCTCAAGCATAAAAGAACACTCATCCTTCCCCAGGACAGGAAAGTCTTTGTGATTGGGGGTCTAACCCTCAGAGTGGGAGCCAGCTGCATGGCCCATGAGAACTCGCCCACACATGAGGCCTGCCCTGGTCACAAACAGGCATTGTGATCCTCCGCCTGCGCCTACTTTCAAACCAACCCCTTTCGGTAGCTGGACCATGAGCCCGCATATGGGGCCTGATATGCCCCTAGGCCCAAATCCTCACCCTTGGTCAGGTGCTCCAGGCGCCCAGATCCAGAAGCTGACTCTGGAATCCCTGCTATGGTGGGATCCTTGAGACAGAAAATAACACTGTTCCCATCCCCACCAAACCCTTGGGAGCTGGGCAGAATTCTCATAGAGGCAGAATCTCTCATGGCCACATGAAGCCCACCCTCTATTCAGTGTCCAACACAGACGCACAACGCAGACAGAAAAGCGTGCGCTCTCGTCTCGCTGTAGCCATAATTTCTAATCCCGTGGCACTGCTCTCATGGTCTGCAGATCGGGCCTGCCATCACCTAGTCCCTCACTCTAACCCGAGTTTGTGTTTGCCGACTTTTGTCCCCAAAGCCCTGGCCAAGAGGCCCTCCAGGAGGGGGCACCTGGAGTCCCTGCCCAGGACTCTGCCTTCCCTCCCTTAGGATCTCTGCCCGTCACAGTTCCACAAAACTTCCAGATTGGGAAACAGCTGCAAAGCCCCTGAGCCCACCCAATTAATTTGGCCGCTCTGGACAGAAATGCACAGTTTGACACATGCCAGACACCTGCATCCAGGCAGACACCCAGGTCAATGGCCCTGAGTCAGAAGATTTAAACTGACATGATCCTAGGACCTCAAAGATCCCTAACTGAGATTTACAGGCATCTGTCCCCAGAGGCAGATTCTGGAATACCTACGTATGGTCCAATGCTTGGTCCCTCAGCCACAAAACAGAACACCTCCTGTCCCTAGAAGGCCACCTGGCTCGTGGGAGCTGCATTCTGCCCTCACGGGAGGAGAATCCTGCATGACGCCTATGCCCCCGCCACATTCTAAGGTCTTCCTGGACACAAGCCAGCATTTTGACCCATCAGCGTGAGGCTCCCTGTCAACTCAGCACCCTGGGCGCTTGCCCCAGAGACACCAGATTGAAACTGTCTTGTGCCTGGGCTGAAAGGATAAGCTGAGCTTGGCTTTCCAGAAATCTATGCAGTGAGCTCTGCTACGATATCTTTCCATATGGGGGACCCTGGTGCTATTAAAATGGACTCCCTCTGTCCCACAGAAGGAAAGCTGGCTGTTCGGAGCAGCTCACCAGCCCCAGCCTGGGAAAACCTTCATGGCTTCTGAGGTCACCCCTCCATTCATCTGGCATCATGGACACAAACTCCAGCGTGTGTGATGATCCGACACTCGCCCTGACTCAGGTGCTGGAGATCTCGAGTCAGACGCTGTACATTGGAACTGCCATGTTGCTTGGCACTGAACTGAACCAGCACGTCTGCGTTCAGACTTCCATCCTCATCCATCTGGCCCGAAAGCCCACCAGATTGGGAATTGTGGAGCCACTACTCATCCTACTGCCTGACCTTCAGAATGAAGGAGGGCCCTACGGATCTGCCGAGAACCCCATGTGAGTATCAACCTGCACGGCCCTAGTTGGAACCACAATATCCAGGCCACACTGGGCACTAATGCTCTGTGTGACACATCCTGAGCCCTGACCTGCCGTCAGTCCCACAGTAGCGGGCGCCATCACCTGCAGGTGGGACCAGCCATGGCCCCAGGCTGTCATCTCTACCCAACCTGGGTTTTCAGGCATCTGTACCCCAACCATAGCTCAAATCATGGCTTATTGCAGAACCTCAAGCACAAAAGAGCACTCCTCCTTACCCATGGCCAGAAATGTTTGCTGTGGAGATGGGGGTCAAACCCTCAGAGTGGCAGTCAGCTGTATGGCCCTTGAGACCAGGCCCATCCAGGAGGTCAGATGGGGACCAAAGAACAGGCATTGTGACCATCAGCCTGAGCCTGCTTTCAAAGAAACCCCCTAGGGAGCTGGACCAGGAACCCGCATTTTGAGCCTGCCATGCCCCTAGACCCAAATCCTCACCCTCGGTCGGGTACTCCAGGCGCCTGGACCCAGAAGCCGACTCTGGAATCCCTGCTATGGAAGGATCCCTGAGAAGGAAAACAGCTATCTTCTCTTCATCCAGAAAGACAACCAAACCTTTGGAGCTATGCAAAATCCCCACTAAGGCAGTATCTTCCATGTACCAATGAGGCCACGAATCCATTCCATGCAACCCGAGACATACAACCCAGAAAGAAAAGCCTGGGCTCTGACCCCATTCCCCTAATTTCAGATCCTGAGGCACTGCCTTAATGGTCTGCAGATCGGGCCTGCCATCACGTCACCCCACACCCTAACCCGAGTGTGTGTTTATAGATTTTGTCCCCAAAGCCCTGGCTGACAGGCTGTCCAGGATGGGGCCTCTCAAGCCACAGCACAGGACTCTGCCTGCCCTCCCAAAGTATACTCTGCCAGTCATATTTGCACAAACCTTCCAGATTGGGAGACACCTGCAAGGCCCCTGAGTCTACCCAATTTCTATAGCTGCTCTGGATATAGAAGCACAGTCTGACACAAGCGAGACACCTACCTCCAGGAAGACACCCAGGTCAATGGCCCTGAGTCGGAAGATGGAAATTGACATGCCCCTAGGACCTCAACGGAACTCTAGCTGAGGTTTGCAGGCATCTGTCCCCAGAGGAAGGTTCTGGAATACATACATATGGTCCAACACTTGATCCCTGAGCCACAAAACAGAACACCTCCTGTCCCCAGAAGGCTACCTGGCTCTAGGGAGCTGCAACCAACCCTCAGGGGAGGAGAATCTTGCATGGCGCCTGCGCCCCCGCCACATTCTAAACTCTTCCTGGACACAAGCCAACATTTTACCCATCAGCATGAGGCTCCCTGTCAACTCAGCCCCCTGGCCAATTGCCCTAGAGTCACCAGATCCTAAATGCCTTGCTCCTGGGCTAAAATGATAAGCTGAGCTCGGATTTCCAGACTCTTTTTGGTGAGCTCTGCTACCATGTCTTTCCATATGTGGGACTCTGCAGCAACCAAAACAGAGCCCCCCTGTACAGTAGAAGGAAAGCTTGCTGTTCGGAGCAGCTCAAAAGCCCCAGCTGGGAAAACCCCCATGGCCTCATGAGGCGACCCCTCCATTAATCAGGCATCATGTACACAAACTCCAGTGTGAGAGACAATCGACACTTGCCCTGACTCAGGTGCTGGAGATCTTGAATCAGATGCTGTACATTGGAACTGCCATGTAATTGGCACTGTACTGGACTGGCACTTGTGCGTTCAGACTTCCGTCCTCACCCTCCTGGCTGGAAAGCTTTCCAGACTGAGAATTGTGGAGCCACAATGCAGCCTTCTTTCTGCCCTCTAGAAAGAAGAAGGGTCCTATGAGCTGCGGAGAATCACCATGTGAGGATCAACCTGCACGGCCCTAGATGGTACCCTAATATCCAGAGTGCACTGTGCACTCATTCTCTGTGTGACACAGCCCGAGCCCCGACCTCTACTCAGCCCCCCGGGTATCATGTGCCGTCTCCTGTAGGTGGGACCGGCCAGGGCCCGAGGCTGTGATCTCTACCCAAACTGGGTGTTCAGGCATCTCTGCATAGACCATAACGCAAATCCCGCATATGGGGGAAACTCAAGCAGAAAAGAGCACTCCTCCAATGCCACAGCCAGAAAAGCTTGCTGTGGGGATGGGGTCCAAACCTCAGTGTGGGAGCCAGCCACATCGCCGATGAGACCACGCCCACCCAGGAGTGAGGTCCTGGACAGAAATAGGTATTGTGACCATCAGCCTGAGCCTGCTTTCAAACAAGGCCCCTCTCTAGCTGGAGCAGGAGCCCGCATATCAGGCCTAATATGCCCCTAGGCCCAAATCCTCACACTCGGTTGGGTTCTCCAGGCTCCTGTACCCAGAATCCCCTGCTATGGAGGGACGTCTTAGATGGGAAACATCACTCTTCCCTTCATCCAGAAAGACACTGAAATCTTTGAGCCATGCAATATCCCCCCAGAGGCAGAATCTCCCATGGGCCCATAAAGCCAGCCCTCCTTTCCATGGACTAGTGAGACACACAGCCCAGAAAGAAAAGCTTGCGTGCCCGCCTCCCCGTCGCCCTCATTTCAGATTCCGAGGCTCTGCCCTCACGGTCTGCAGATTGGGACTCTTAAAACCTCGACCCTCACCTTAACCCCAGTTTCTGTTTGCAGATTTTGTCCCTAAAGCCCTGGCCGACAGGTCCTCCAGGATGGGGCTCCTGGAGCCACAGCACAGGATTCTGCCTGCCCTACCAAAGGAAACTCTGCCCGTCACATTTGTACAATCGCTCCAGATTGGGTGACAACTGCAAGGCCCCTGATCCCACCCAATTTCGTTGGCCGCTCTGGACAGAAATGCACAGTCAGACACATGCCAGACACCTACCTCCAGACAGACACCCAGGTCAATGGCCCTGAGTCAGAAAATGGAAAATTATATGCCCCTAGGGACCACAACGGAACTCTAGCTGAGGTTTGCAGGCATCTGTTTCCAGAGGAATGTTTCGGAGTGTAAGGGTCCATGATCAAAGTACGAGACTAAACAAAGCGAAAATAAACAAAGCCAACCATAGAAAATCAAACCGACATTTCGGGGCCATTTCTTACGTCTAAAGACGACGACTAGAATGCAGCTCCCAATGACAAGCGTGAATGACGAGGACGACAACCCTGAAGACTCTGCTCCACATGACGCCACTCTGACAAGGCCACTCCCCAGATGAGGCCGCTATGGCCAAGGTTACACGCTGGATGAAGTCTGCACCCGATGATACAGATGTCACTCTGGACCAGGCCACTATCCGACGAGGCCAAATGATGACGATGCAGCTCCCTGGAATGATGTCGCTATGGTGATGCTGTCCCAGTGTGGGTAGTCCGGATCCCTGAGTGGGCTTTTTTAAAGACATACTGTAATGCCTGCAGTGACTGGAGTACATATTGATCAGTCATTTCTGCTAGGACAACCTCATAGTCAAGGACAGAGGGGAGGTCTCCAAAGATTATTTCAAATGGGGTCACCTTGCTTATATAGGGTGTACATCATGCCCTGAGGAGGATGAAAGGAAGGAGATCTACCCATCCACCACAAGACTCCAGAATTAAATTTGTCAAGGCCTCTTGAAGAGTCAGGTTCATTTTCTCTACTTGTTCGGAACTCTGGGGCCAGGAGGCACAATGTGGTTTCCAATTCGTGCCCACGGCCTTGGCCAATGCCTGTGAGACTAAACTCGCAAATGCAGGGCCATTGTCTGACCCGATTGTGAGAGGCAGTCCAAACCTAGGAATTATTTCTTCTAGTAGCTTTTTGGCTACCACACCTGCTGTCTCATGTTTGGCAGGAAAAGTGTCTACCCAGCCTGAGAAGGTATCTACAAAAACTAACATGTACTTGTGCTCATATTTTCCAGGTTTCATTTCTGTAAAATCTATTTCCCAATAAATTCCTGGTTCCTTACCTCTTTCACTTTGCCCTCTTCCCATTTTAGTTCTTCCCACATGAACTACATGGCATTGAGCACATCTATCGACTACCTCCTGAACCATACACCCTAATTTAGAAACCTGGAACTGCTTGCCTATAAGCTCCGAGTTTCTGTATCCCCAAATGATTACCCTGATGAATTTGACTACTTTTGACCCAGTCTTCTAGGAAGAATTATTTTTCCTCCTTCAGCCCTAGCCCAGTCACCTTCATAGTCCAATTTAACCATTTCTGTAAATACTTTAAATCTTCTTCTGAATAGTTCGGTTTTTCAGGTAGAGCCAGAGCCGGGAGTGTAACCAGTTCTTGCACTGTTTCTTGAGCTGCTTGCTTTGCAGCTTGATCTGCTAAATGGTTTCCTTTTGAAATCAGATCAGTCCCTTTTGGTGTCCTGGGCAATGCATAACAGCCATCTCTTTTGGGTCCCAAATAGCCTGGAGGAGAGCCAATATTTCTACTCTGATTTTAATTCCTTTTCCTTCTGCTGTTAATAGGCCCCTTTCTTTATAAACAGCCCCATGAGAGATATGTGGCATGACTCTAACAGACTAGTGCTTTCTTTGCTGACACCCGATACCCCTTTTCCTGCAGAGTCTGTAAGAGAGCTCTCGTCCCCTGCAAACATGACTCATAGTCCTCAGCGGGTACTACCAAGTCATCAATATACTGTAGCAGAGTGACTACTGGGTTGGAGGTTCTGTACTCATGCAAATCCTCATGTAGGGCCTCATCAAAAAATAATGGCGGGTGAATCATTGAATCCTTGGGGAAAGTATTGTACAGGTAAGCAGGCTTTGGAATTCTTCCTGTGGGTCGGACCACTCAAAAGCAAAAAGGGGTTGAGATTACCTTGCTAAAGATATGCATAAAAATGCATCCTTGATATCTAAGATGGTATACACAGTTCTTTTGGGGCACAGGAGCGAGAGTAGGGTATAGGGGTTAGGCACCGCCAGGTGGATATCTTCAACCTGTTTATTAACTTCCCACAAGTCCTTAAAAGGTCAGTACTCCCGAGTCTCGGCCTTTTTGATGGGCAGCAAAGGTGTATTCCATGGAGATTTGTAAGGAAATAGGATCGCGCCTTCTCGGAGGGGATTAATGTGTTTTCTGATCCCTTCATTTGCTTCCCATGGAAGGGGATGCTGCCGAACGAGAACAGCCATAGCCATCGCTTTTAATGGTACCACCACTGGAGGTTGCCCCTGGCTAAACCAGGGGACTTCCCTTCTGCCCAGACCTCGGGAAACTGGACCTATAGGATTTGGAGAAGGCTCCCCGCCTTTGTCTCCTCTGGTTTTGAGACTGGCTCGTAAAGGAGGTATTCATCTACTGCTGCCATAAGCACCTGTACTGTGTGTTGTCTCAAGGTTACAGTCATGACTCCTTCTGCGAACTGAATGCCATCTCATAAATTGTGGAGGAGATCTTTTCCCGTCAAGTTATATGGGGCATTAGGGAGGATGAAAAAATCAATGTTTCACTACTCCTGAGGCCACATTTAAGATCCTTTCTGTTGCCCATCTATGTCTCGCTGTGTCACTTGCAATTTATACCTAAACTTCCTCTCCAGAGAGTTTTCCCACAGGTTTAAGTCAGGATGTAACCTGAGTTCCCATGGCCACCAAAAAAAAGAATTGACTTCCCCTCCACTTCAATTTTTACTCTGGTGGCCAGCATTGCCATCTTCCTTTAGGGACATTCCCTGGCCCAGTGTCCTTTTTCCTTACAGTAAGCACACTGATTTTAATCTAAGTCTTCCCACCTGCCTTCTTTGTGCTTAGGCTTTTCCTTCCATTTACTACCCTCTACTTATCTCATGTAATGCCAAAACCTTAACCAGCTTTTTGTCTGTTTTTCATCCTCCCATGCATCCCTGTTCTTAAACACTTTTTATGCTATTTCCAATAGCTCAATCAGATTCTTCCCTTCAAATCCTTCAATTTCCTGAAGTTTCCTCCTTATATCTGGGGCTGACTGACTGGTAAAATCAAGATTCACTGCACCCTGTTTTTCGGGTGCCTCAGGGTCCATTGGGCTATACATTTTATAGCCTTCAATAAGCCTTTCTAGGAAAGCTCCTGGAGACTTATTCTTACCTTGAGTCAACATATTAATTCTGGTTTAGTGCAAGTGCAACTTTTACTTCTGCAAATGCAGTTCGAGGATTTCAAAATATCAAAGAACCATATTTGTTCTGAAAGTCTCCTATATGAATTTCCTTAAGGCGGAATTCATCTTACAGGAGAATTAAAACATTTACAAATGACAAAAAAACTCAAAATAAATATGGTTAAATATCAAATGATGACCCTTATCAAAACATTAAAATTTTAGAAAATGTATAGATCCTCTGCAGTAGTTACAGCATTTACCCAAATGTAACCCAATTTTTATCATTGATTTAGCAGTATTACCTGAGTAACTTAGCATATCAGGAAAAGCCTTATGAGTCAAAGAGATCTCATTTACAATTCTGGGTGGGCAAGGAAAACTATTTACATTTTCTTAGAAATATCTCAATCTCTAGTGAAGACTACATATTAACCAATTGTGAACTGCTGCAAGAGCAGTTAAGTACAAAGCATGTTTACCAACAGATTTCAAACACAAACCTAGTTCCAGCAACCAGCGCCTTAGCACTTCATCCCATTTGTCATCCAAGCAAAACTTCAAAGCATCAGGTTACCAAAGACTCTGAAAGCTACTATAACAATTACCCATTAAAACCCTGAGACAGGGGAGGAGTCAAGATGGCGGAGAAGTAGCAGCCTGAGACTACATCAGGTAACAGGAGATCAGCTCGATAGCTTATCTAAACATTGCAAACACCTACAAATCCAAAGGGAGAGCGAAGAGAAGAAGAACAGCAACTCTAGAAACAGAAAATCAACCACGTTCTGAAAGGTAGGACTGGCGGAGAAGTGAATCTAAAATGACAGGAAGATAGACTGCGGGGGGAGGGGCCGGCTCCCGGCAAGCGGCGGAGGAACGGAGCACAAAATCAGGACTTTCAAAAGTCTGTTCCACTGAGGGACATTGCTCCAGAGGCTAAACCAGGGTGAAGCCCACGCGGAGCCAGTGTGGCCCCAGGCCCCACAGGGTCCCAGAAGGATCGGGGGTGTCGGAGTGTCGGAGAGCTCGCAGGTATTAGAACTGAGAAGCCGGCTGCAGAGACAGAGCCGAGGACTGAACTCTCAGCTCAGGGTTACCTTGAACTGGTCGCGGGCAGGGTGAGCTCGGAGCGCAGCTAGAGGCTGGGGATACAGGAGTGATTGGGTGCTGTCCTCTGGGGGCACACTGAGGAGTGGGGCCCCAGGCTCTCGGTTCCTCTGGGCCGGAGACTGGGAGGCCACCATTTTCATTCCCGTCCTCCGGAACTCTACGGAAAGCGTTCAGGGAACAGAAGCTCCCAAAAGCGAACCCAAGCCGATTACTTAGTCCGGCGGCCGGTAAGGGTGGTGCAATCACGCCTCGGGCAAAGACACTTGAGAGTCACTACAACAGGTCCCTCCCCCAGAAGATCAACAAAATATCCAGCCAGGACGAAGTTCATCTATCAAGGAGAAAGCAGATTCAATTCCTAAGACAGCAGAGCAATTCCAGAGGAGGAGAAAGCAAAGCACGGAACTCATGGCTTTCTCCCCATGATTCTTTAGACTTGCGGCTACTTCAATTTTTTTTTCTTTTTTCATTTTTTTTTCTTTTTTCAATTTTTTTTCTTTTTTCAATTTTTTTTCTTTTTTCTTTTTTCTTCTTCTGCTAAATTTTTTAAAACTTTTACCCTTTTCTTTTTTAACGTTTTTTGACTAGTTCATCTAAATATATATATTTTTTCTTTCTTTTTTATATTTTTTATTTGTTTTATTTTTAAAATTTTTTTCTTTTTTTTCTTTTTTTTTTCTTTTTTTCTTTTTTTTTCAGAACCTGTTTTTTATCCCCTTTCTCCCGCCCACAATTTGGGGTCTCTTCTGATTTGGTTACAGCGCATTGTTCCGGGGTCTTTGTCACCCTTTTAGTAGTTTATTTGCTCCTTCATATCCTCTTATCTGGACAAAATGACAAGGTGGAAAAAATCAACACAAACAAAAGAACAAGAGACAGTACCGAAGTCTAGGGACCTAATCAACACAGACATTGGTAATATGTCAGATCAAGAGTTCAGAATGACGATTCTGAACATTCTAGCCGGGCTCGAAAAAGGCATGGAAGATATTAGAGAAACCCTCTCTGGAGATATTAAAGCCCTTCCTGGAGAAATTGAAGAACTAAAATCTAACCAAGTTGAAATCAAAAAAGCTATTAATGAGGTGCAATCAAAAATGGAGGCTCTCACTGCTAGGATAAATGAGGCAGAAGAAAGAATTAGTGATATAGAAGACCAAATGACAGAGAATAAGGAAGCCGAGCAAAAGAGGGACAAACAGCTACTGGACCATGAGGGGAGAATTCGAGAGATAAGTGACACCATAATACGAAACAACATTAGAATAATTGGGATTCCAGAAGAAGAAGAAACAGAGAGGGGGGCAGAAGGTCTATTGGAGAGAATCATTGGAGAGAATTTCCCTAATATGGCAAAGGGAACAAGCATCAAAATCCAGGAGATGCAGAGAACCCCCCTCAAAGTCAACAAGAATAGGTCCACACCCCGTCACCTAATATTAAAATTTACAAGTCTTAGTGACAAAGAGAAAATCCTGAAAGCAGCCCGAGAAAAGAAGTCTGTAACATACAATGGTAAAAATATTAGGTTGGCAGCAGACTTATCCACAGAGACCTGGCAGGCCAGAAAGAGCTGGCATGATATATTCAGAGCACTCAACGAGAAAAACATGCAGCCAAGAATACTCTATCCAGCTAGGCTGTCATTGAAAATAGAAGGAGAGATCAAAAGCTTCCAGGACAAACAAAAACTGAAAGAATTTGCAAACACCAAACCAGCTCTCCAGGAAATATTGAAAGGGGTCCTCTAAGCCAAGAGAGAGCCTAAACGTAGTAGATCAGAAAGGTACAGAGACAATATAGAGTAACAGTCAACTTACAGGCTACTAATGGCACTAAATTCATATCTCTCAATAGTTACTCTGAATGTTAATGGGCTAAATGCCCCAATCAAAAGACACAGGGTATCAAAATGGATAAAAAAACAAAACCCATCAGTATGTTGCCTAGAAGAAACTCATTTTAGACGCGAAGACACCTCGAGATTTAAAGTGAGGGGGTGGAAAACAATTTACCATGCTAATGGGCGTCAGAAGAAAGCTGGGGTGGCAATCCTTATATCAGATCAATTAGATTTTAAGCCAAAGACTAGAATAAGAGATGAGGAAGGACACTATATCCTACTCAAAGGGTCTGTCCAACAAGAAGATCTAACCATTTTAAATATCTATGCCCCTAACGTGGGAGCAGCCAACTATATCAACCAATTAATAACAAAATCAAAGAAACACATCAATAATAATACAATAATAGTAGGGGACTTGAACACTCCCCTCACTGAAATGGACAGATCATCCAAGCAAAAGATCAACAAGGAAATAAAGGCCTTCAATGACACACTGGACCAGATGGACATCACAGATATCTTCAGAACATTTCATCCCAAAGCAACAGAATACACATTCTTCTCTAGTGCACATGGAACCTTCTCCAGAATAGATCACATCCTGGGTCACAAATCAGGTCTCAACCGGTATCAAAAGATTAGGATTATTCCCTGCATATTTTCAGACCACAATGCTCTGAAGCTAGAACTCCATCACAAGAGGAAAGCTGGAAAGAACCCAAATACATGGAGACTAAACAGCATCCTTCTAAAGAATGAATGGGTCAACCAGGAAATTAAAGAAGAACTGAAAAAATTCATGGAAACAAATGATAATGAAAACACAACAGTGCAAAATCTGTGGGACACAGCAAAGGCAGTCCTGAGAGGAAAATATATAACAGTACAAGTCTTTCTCAAGAAACAAGAAATGTCTCAAGTACACAACCTAACCCTACAGGTAAAGGAGCTGGAGAAAGAACAAGAAAGAAAACCTAAACCCAGCAGGAGAAGAGAAATCATAAAGATCAGAGCAGAAATCAATGAAATAGAAACCAAAAAAACAATAGAAAAAATCAATGAAACTAGGAGCTGGTTCTTTGAAAGAATCAATAAGATTGATAAACCCCTGGCCAGACTCATCAAAAAGAAAAGAGAAAGGACCCAAATCAATAAAATCATGAATGAAAGAGGAGAGATCACAACTAACACCAAAGAAATACAGACAATTATAAGAACATACTATGAACAACCCTACACCAACAAATTGGACAATCTGGAAGCAATGGATGCATTCCTAGAGACATATAAACTACCACAACTGAACCAGGAAGAAATAGAAAACCTGAAGAGGCCCATAAACAGTAAGGAGATTGAAAGAGTCATCAAAAATCTCCAAACAAACAAAAGCCCAGGGCCAGACGGCTTCCCAGGGGAATTCTACCAAACATTTAAAGAAGAACTAATTCCTATTCTCCTGAAACTGTTCCAAAAAATAGAAATGGAAGGAAAACTTCCAAACTCATTTTATGAGGCCAGCATCACCTTGATCCCAAAACCAGACAAGGATCCCACCAAAAAAGAGAACTACAGACCAATATCCTTGATGAACACGGACGCAAAAATTCTCGCCAAAATACTAGCCAATAGGATTCAACAGTACATTAAAAGGATTATTCACCACGATCAAGTGGGATTTATTCCAGGGCTTCAGGGTTGGTTCAACTTCCGCAAATCAATCAATGTGATAGAACACATTAATAAAAGAAAGAACAAGAACCATATGATACTCTCAATAGATGCTGAAAAAGCATTTGACAAAGTACAGCATCCCTTCCTGATCAAAACTCTTCAAAGTGTAGGGATAGAGGGCACATACCTCAATATTATCAAAGCCATCTATGAAACACCCACCGCAAATATCATTCTCAATGGAGAAAAACTGAAAGCTTTTCCATTAAGGTCAGGAACACGGCAGGGATGTCCATTATCACCACTGCTATTCAACATAGTATTAGAAGTCCTAGCCTCAGCAATCAGACAACAAAAAGAAATTAAAGGCATCCAAATTGGTAAAGAAGAAGTCAAACTATCACTCTTCGCAGATGATATGATACTATATGTGGAAAACCCAAAAGACTCCACTCCAAAACTGCTAGAACTTGTCCAGGAATTCAGTAAAGTGTCAGGATATAAAATCAATGCACAGAAATCAGTTGCATTTCTGTACACCAACAACAAGACTGAAGAAAGAGAAATTAAGGAGTCAATCCCATTCACAATTGTACCCAAAACTATAAGATACCTAGGAATAAACCTAACCAAAGAGACTAAGAATCTATACACAGAAAATTATAAAGTACTCATGAAAGAAATTGAGGAAGACACAAAAAAATGGAAAAATGTTCCATGCTCCTGGATTGGAAGAATAAATATTGTGAAAATGTCTATGCTACCTAAAGCAATCTACACATTTAATGCAATCCCTATCAAAATACCATCCATTTTTTTCAAAGAAATGGAACAAATAATCCTAAAATTTATATGGAACCAGAAAAGACCTCAAATAGCCAAAGCAATATTGAAGAACAAAGCCAAAGTTGGTGGCATCACAATTCCGGACTTCAAGCTCTATTACAAAGCTGTCCTCATCAAGACAGCCTGGTACTGGCACAAAAACAGACACATAGATCAGTGGAACAGAATAGAGAGCCCAGAAATCGACCCTCAACTCTATGGTCAACTAATCTTCGACAAAGCAGGAAAGAATGTCCAATGGAAAAAAGACAGTCTCTTCAATAAATGGTGCTGGGAAAATTGGACAGCCACATGCAGAAAAATGAAATTGGACCACTTCCTTACACCACACACGAAAATAGACTCCAAATGGATGAAGGACCTCAATGTGAGAAAGAAATCCATCCAAATCCTTGAGGAGAATGCAGGCAGCAACCTCTTCGACCTCAGCCGTAGCAACATCTTCCTAGGAACAACGGCAAAGGCAAGGGAAGCGAGGGCAAAAATGAACTATTGGTATTTCATCAAGATCCAAAGCTTTTGCACAGCAAAGGAAACAGTTAACAAAACCAAAAAACAACTGACAGAATGGGAGAAGATATTTGCAAACGACATATCAGATAAAGGGTTAGTATCCAAAATCTATAAGGAACTTAGCAAACTCAACACCCAAAGAACAAACAATCCAATCAAGAAATGGGCAGAGGACATGAACAGATATTTCTGCAAAGAAGACATCCAGATGGCCAACAGACACATGAAAAAGTGCTCCACGTCACTTGGCATCAGGGAAATACAAATCAAAACCACAATGAGATATCACCTCACACCAGTCAGAATGGCTAAAATTAACAAGTCAGGAAATGACAGATGCTGGCGAGGATGCGGAGAAAGGGGAACCCTCCTCCACTGTTGGTGGGAATGCAAGCTGGTGCAACCACTCTGGAAAACAGCATGGAGGTTCCTCAAAATGTTGAAAATAGAACTACACTATGACCCAGCAATTGCACTACTGGGTATTTACCCTAAAGATACAAACATAGTGATCCGAAGGGGCATGTGTACCCGAATGTTTATAGCAGCAATGTCTACAATAGCCAGACTATGGAAAGAACCTAGATATCCATCAACAGATGAATGGATAAAGAAGATGTGGTATATATACACAATGGAATACTATGCAGCCATCAAAAGAAATGAAATCTTGCCATTTGTGACGACGTGGATGGAACTAGAGCGTATCATGCTTAGTGAAATAAGTCAATCGGAGAAAGACAACTATCATATGATCTCCCTGATATGAGGACATGGAGAAGCAACATGGGGGGGTAGGGGGATAGGAGAAGAATAAATGAAACAAGATGGGATTGGGAGGGAGACAAACCATAAATGACTCTTAATCTCAAAAAACAAACTGGGGTTGCTGGCTGGAGTTGGGATTGGGAGAGGGGGAGCGGGCTATGGACATTGGGGAGGGGAGGCTAACCATAAGAGACTGTGGACTCTGAAAAACAACCTGAGGGTTTTGAAGGGTCAGGGGTGGGAGGTTGGGGCAACCTGAGGGTTTTGAAGGGTCAAGGGTGGGAGGTTGGGGGTACAGGTGGTGGGTAATGGGGAGGGCACGTTTTGCATGGAGCACTGGGTGTTGCCCAATAAGAATTAATACTGTTACGCTGAAAAAAATAAATAAAATGAGGAAAAAAAAAAAACCCTGAGACAGACAATTAACCATCAGTTCAGTCATCTCTTTGCTAACAGATTTCATCTTCCACCTGGGCCCATTACACTTCAGACCCCATGCTTTCCCGCCAGCAACGTGGAGGGGCTAGGCAGTCCAAGTCCTGCCAGAGAAGGCAAGGAATTCCCTGAAACAAAGGGAGTTTTGGCAGCTGCTTGGGAATATTCCTTAAAGTATCAGTCTCAAGTTAGACTAAACCCAATTGGCTCCAGTTATAGCCCTTAACACAGGAAATGAATGAGGAAGAAGCCCCATATCTATTATGAGGAATAGAGAGACAAAAGTCAGAGTTCCCTTACTCTCTGCCTCTCCCATTCCCCCAAAAACAAGAAACAACACAGCAGAAAATAAAAAGACAAGACAAAGACAACTGCAGTTCCAGTGGTCCTGCCACCAGTGGGGATTTTCTAGGGGGGTTCAAAACCTGTGACTGCCTCTGGGAACTCGAACACCCGATGACCACCTAGGAGGATGTGCACCCCCTGACTTCCTAGGGGGACTGAAACCCCCTGGTGACCGCCTAGGATGACTCGAACCACCAGACCATCTAGGGGGCCTCAAACCTCCCTGTCCACCAAGGGGGACTTGAACCACATGTCGATCTACCAACAGAGGAATGGGGCATCTCCACATCCAATCCAGCCCTGGGGAGCATAGCTGTGTACAGCTTGTCCCCGGTGGGCCATACTCTGGAGCTCCAATGAGACAGACGAACAAGATCCCAACACCTCTGGAGGCTTTTCCCATAAATTCAGATGCCGGTTCAATTCTCGTTGTTTGTTCCTGGGCTATCCCCCAATGTTAGGGTCCATGATCAAAGGAATGAGACTGACACAAAGCGGAAATCAAGCAAAGCTTTTTTTCACGCTAAGCATAGAAATGAACCTGACAGATCGGGGCCATTTCTTACTTAGAGGCGACGACGATGAGGATGCTGCTCCTGATGACAAAGAGGTGAGGATGGCGAAGGCGACAACCCTGACAATACAGACTCTGCTCTTCTTTGTCTCCTACAATAAGCACCCATAGACACTCACTGCAGTCACGGATTTCCTGAAGTCCATGGTCATGTTCCATCATTCTTTCTTCTCTCCTTTGCTTCGCTTCTTTTTTTCCCAGTACGTGGATTCCAGGTACCTCGTTGAATCCTCTGGTTCTGCCAGCTTCCTGATCTTTGAATCCAGCCTGCTAACAAATCTTTTCATAAGGGCCTCATCATTTTATTTAATTTATTTTTTAATCACCTTTATCCCTGTGGTCCAAGGCTCCCTGATTCCTTCTAGGTTTTTCTGATCCAGAGTGAGTATTCTGGCTGCTTCTTAAATCCTCCAACTGGCATGTGACATGTACAGGTTTCACTTCGATTTCTTGGCTATGACCAGTTCCTCTTTTTTTTGCCTGGGCATCCATTGATTCTTTCATCGTTGTGTTAGTTCATGTCTCTGGATTCTTCTCTGTAATCTAAAAGCGACTTCTGTTTTCTACCCTGAGAGTAATTTCTTTAGTATGAAGATGTCATGGAGTTCCACTGGCTGACCCTTGATGGAGTATCCGGTATATGTGGCATGCTCTCTTGGTTGAGTTGTGGCTGTCCACTCTCTTCTGGGCCAGTTCTCTGCAGAGGCACTCGTTGCCTGCCATTCAGGGTGTTTGGTTTTGGGACCGCATATGGTGAGATTTAGCTTGTTCTCCTCTGGTGTGCCTGTGAAAGGAGACTTTCAACCCACTCAACCTTACTAAGGCCTTCTGAATGCTGTGGTCAAGAGAGAGGATATAGGCAGGGCTTTCTTCTAGTTCCCAATGGAGGGTCTCTTCTCCTGGTACTAAGAAACATGGCCGGTAGAAGGTAGTCCCAACAGGTTTCCAGGGTTGGGACTACGTATTTGCAGGTGAGGTAGCTAATGTCCGCACCATCCTGTCTGTGGCCACTAGCTCAGCATTTATGCTGATGGTGGTAGAGCCCCAAGATTCTTTTGCCCCCATGGAAGCATCACCATGAACAGTGCCTATCACGAATGCACAGCAAGAAAAAATAATCATACTAATGTGTCAATATGTATTGTTTCTGATCATGGTTTCCAGGCTGTCTGCACCTGGTTGCTTGCTGGTGTGCTCTGCAGGAGAAACACTGTGCTCTGTAATCTGTCTGTCAAGCATTCTGATCAGAGATACCCGGGCATAAAGACCCTTTGTTTGCAAGTACTCGTGCCATTCAGACTGTCTCCATTTCTACGCCAACAGCTATGGATCAGCATCCAAATTGTGCTTTTCCAGTGTGCTCCTCTCTCCTGGGCTTAAGTCGTTGGCCATGGATTCCTGCCTTCTGAAGCACCAACCGTCCAATTCTCCCAGAAGAGAGGTCTAGACTCTTCTCTCATGGTCTCTGCGATTTCTTCTCTCTTTCACCATGGAGTTTGATTTCAAGGCTTCAGGTTCTTTGATGCCATTGTTCCATTGATGTGGTAATCTTTCTGTTGTGCTGATGGCTGAAGAAAAGCCTGGAGCTCCCAGACAAAATTTGGTGTTTGTTCCACGGCAGGAGTGTCTGTGTTTCTAAAAGAGGATTGAATGGGACATTCTTTGCAAGAAATGTGACCGAACGAGATGGAGCATGAGTTTCATTATGTTTGAGAGTGAATTGTGATCCAAAGAAGAGCAACTTTATATCTCTTAAAATATCATTTTAAGCGTTTTGTGAAAAACACCCTCCCTCTCACCTCCATCCCCACACACACTTTAAGAGTCCCACTCTTAAAGCCATATGATATTTCTCTTGTACTCCTTCCGATTTCATTGAGAATAACACAGCCCAGTGTCACTCACGTCAAGGCGAGTATCGGGGCTTCATCTTGCTTGATGTCAGTGGTATCATCTGCGGCCTGGATGGACCAAACCTTCTTTATTCAGTAGCCTATTGAAGGGCATCTTAGCTCCTTCCACAGTTCTGCTAGAGTGGGCATGCCAGGCCATCGATTTAGGCAGTTCCTTTTCCTCTGAATTAAGAGAGTTCATCAACATGGCTCTCCCAATGTCTTTAGCATATAAAGTTAACTGATGATGACAGGTGTACTGTCCAGGGCTCTTCTTTCAGGGGTAGCGATCATGAAGAATGTCACTCTCCTCTAAGCCTTTTCAAAGGTGTTTCAGGTAAAGTCAGGTAGACAGAGCCCTCATTCCTTAGGACTGGTGTTTCAGAATACTAGGAGATCAGGACACGGACTGCACAATGCATCCATGCCCTAGCCCCTATCCTTGAAATGTGACTATCCTTCCCTTATTCCTTCCCTTATCTTCCAAGCTGAACAAGCACCAAGGGCAGATGCTTTGCCCTAGAACAAATTTGGAAAAGAACCTACGAAAGGACACTCTCACCCATAGGATGTCAAACCTCCCAGAGATCTCATGATACACAAGATGCCTCACTGTTGATTGAGATCTCTAGACATGCAGTGAAAATAGGAATACCTTGCTCTCTCTGGAGAAATGTTGGCTGAATGAATGGTACACCAAATGTCATTTTGTTTTCTCAGCTAAAGGTGAAGTGGGAAAGAAACCGCAAGGCCACCTGAGTTCATGAGCAGGCAATCAGGGCTCTTTTTTGGTCCTTCCCAGGGCTTCCTACCTAAAGCCATAGGTCTCCTAGCTCATGAGAGAGGGATTGCTGTTTCAGTGAAATCAGCTTCTGTGACATCACAAAGTTTTTCCTCCTAGCAACCACTCCTCCCCAAACCATGTCTAATCAGTCTACATCGCTTTCATAGTCATGGGTCATCCAGGAGGTGCCAAAGCCCTCCCACACCTTTGGACTCGCCTGGGTATTTCAGCAAGACACTTTGCGAATCAAGTCAGTGTCACCTTCTCCATGGCCGAATTCATAGTCTTTGGCCGGGACTGTCACTACCAGCCCTATGCACTCCTGAGAAGGGCAAGGATCCACAATTCCAACTTACCCCCATAAAGTCAAGAAATGGTCAGGACTACAACCAAGCCTCAGGCCAGGAACTCCACGCTCCGCACAGGTGCATGGTCCTCCGTCCCAACCAGGACCCTTGTGACCAGGAAAAGGGCCACCCAGCGAAAGCTCCCAGGGAACACCCACAACTATGCCAAAGACATGCTTGTCATCTTCAACAGCGGGGAAATGAGTTCCCCTAGCATCTCCGGTAACCATCCCAAGAAGGCCTCCCTATCTTCCAAGGTGACCAGTATTCAAAGGCAGACCCTACACCCAAAAACCTTAGGTCCAGGTGGGCTCATCGGTTGGATTCAACAGGAGCAAGCACGGAGCCTAGTGGAGAAGACCCATTGCCCATGTGAAGCCATTGGAAAGGCTTCCATGCCAGTTTCAGGAAGACAACATATATCTACAAAAGGATGCCTTGAAGATGATTCAATGGCCTAAGATCCCTGAGCATTCCCGCAGGGTGGTACAGCTTCCTTCTGTGGACCTAAGCGATATGTTGCAGCACAAGGCTGCCTTAAGCCTCCCATTTTCATTCTGCAGAGGTTTTCATGGGATAAACAAACAGTGCCTGTTGCGGATGATGTGCATGTTCTAAAGGACCAGTTGAGGAGGAACAATGGGAGAGCAATGGGCCATTGCAGTGGGACAGAGAGCAGATGCTACATGTTGGTGGGGAGATGCAGGAATAAGAAGAGGAGAACAAACAAGGGAGCTAAGGGCCAAGGTCTGGAATTTTAGGATGGTGGGAGGTGCTCTGGATCTGGCTGCGTTCCATAGGGGCATAGGTCCAAATTGAGTAAAGCATCCTCTGGCCCCAGTCAATCCTTATCTACTGTTTCTTGTTATTGTTGTTGCTTTTCAATGATGTTCTTACATGTATGGGACAGAGTGAGACAGCGAGAACATAATCAGTGAGGGAGCTGGAGAGGGAGAAGCAGACTGTCTCTGAGTGGGGAACCTCAGGTGAGAGACCTTCCAATGAGCCTGGGATAAGGAGCAGAGCTGAAGGCCTCCTCTGAACTGATGGAGACATGCCTGGACACAAACTTGTCTGCTTAACACCTCATTGTTCTAGACAAGAACTCCTGCTCTGTCTTGTTTAGAAATGCAGGGGATAGGGTTTTGGCTTGGACTTGTGTGGCTTGCTCTATACAATGTGCTGCTAGCGATGGCATAACTGGTCACCTCAATGTAAGGCACTTGGCTTTAGAAACACTCTTCTCTCAAGCATATTTTGGCGATGGTAATTCCTCAATTGCTAGCTTTTGAAGGCGAATGCAACTATGTCTTGTGTTGCTCTGCTTCTGTGGATGGTGCTGGGAGTCCTCTGTGCCTCGGAATCTGGATCTCTGTTTCTACCCCAAGATGAGGGATGTTTTCAGCTCTGATTTCTCAAAGAAATGTTGGGACCACTGTTTTCTCTCTTCTAGGTCTCCTACAATAAGCACCCATAGACATTCATTGCAGACATGTATTTCCCTAAGTCCAATGTCCTGTGCCATCATTCTTCTTTCTCTCCTTTGCTTCGCTTCATTTTTTTCCAGTACTTGTTTTCCAGGTGACTCATTCGATCCTCTGTTTCTGCCAGCTTCCTGAACTTGCATCCAGGCTGCTAATAAATCATTATATTTGGGTCTCTTCATTTTATTTTTTTTATCACCTTTATCTCCGTGGTCCGAGACTCCCTGATTCCGTCTTTGTTTTTAGATCCAGAGTGAGTATCCTGGCTGCTGTTTAAATCCTCCACCTGACAAGGAACATGTACTGGTTTCACTTCGATTGCGTGGCCATGACCATTTCTTTTTCTTTTGCCTCGGCATCATTTGATTCTTCCATCGTTGCCTTAATCAGATCTCTGTATTCTTCTTAGTATTCAAAAATGCCTTCTGTTTTCTACACTGAGGGTAATTTCTTTAGCATGAAGATGTCATGGAGTGTCACTGGCTGACCCTTGATGGAGTCTCTGCTGTATATGGAATGTCCCCTTGGTTGAGTTGTGGCTATCCACTCTCTTCTTTGCCAGTCCTCTGCAGAGGCACTTGTTGCCTGCCATTTGGAGTGTTTGGTGTCTGGACCAAATATGGTGAGGCTTAGATTGGTGGGCTCTGGTGTGCCTGTGAAAGGAGACTTTTGACACACTCAACATTACTAAGGCCTAATGAATGCTGTGGTCAAGAGAGAGGAAGTGGGAAGGGCTTTCCTCCAGTCCCCAATGGAGTGTCTGTTCTACTGGTACTAAGCAACATGGCCTGAGGAAGTCAGTCCAAACAATTTCCCAGGGTTAGGATTACATGATTGCAGGTTAGGCAGCTAATGTCTACACATCCTGTCTGTGGCCACTTGCTCAGGGTTTGTGCTGACGGTGGTAGAGTCCCAAGATTCTTTTGCCCCCATTTCCATGAACAGTGCCTATCACGGATGCATAGCAAGATACAATAATCATACCACTGTTTCAACAAGTATTGTTTCTGATCATTTTTTTCCAGGCTGTCTGCACCCAGCTGCTTGCTGGTTTACTCTGCAGGAGAAATACAGTGCTCTATGGGGCTACGTCTGTCAAGCATGCTGATCTGAGATTCCCAGGCCTCACGTCCCTATGGTTACAAGTTCTCATGCCATTCAGAACCTCTCCATTTCTCTGCCAATATCTATGGGTCAAATTCCAAATTGTGGGTTCCCAGTGTGCTCCTCTCTCCTGAGCCTTTGTCTTTGGCAATGGCTCCCTGCACTCTGAAGCACCAACCATCCACTTCTACCCTAAGATATGTCTACACCCTTCTCCCATGGTCTATGTGACTTCTTCTGTCTTTCGCTGTGGAGTTTGATCTAGGCTTCATGTTCATTGACACCATGGTTCCATTGATGTTGTCATCTTCCTGTTGCTCTGATGGCTGAAGACAAGACAGGGGCTCCCAGATAATACTGCAATCTCCCTGTCCTCCCAATGTACCACAGACTCTTAGCCAGCCATAAGCAAGAAGGAATCTTGAAACTTGCCACATGTGGCAGAATGGTGGAGAGCACTGGGATGCGTCCCATTTGTCAGTCACAGAAAGAAAATATCTTACGATTTCTCTCATTCATGGAAGTAAAGGAACAGGTGAAAAAGCAAGAAGAAAGGGACACGAAATGAGACTTAACTGGGCACATATAATATGGTGTTTGTTCCAAGGCAGGTTACTGAGAGTCTGTGTTTCTAAAAGAGGATTAAATTGGATATTAATTGCAGGAAATGTGGCCAAACGAGATGGAGTATGAGTTTCCATTATGTTTGAAGGTGACTTGTGATCCAAAGAAGAGTGTCTTAATATTTCTTAAAATATCATTTAAAGCGTTTTGTGAAACACACCCAACCTCATACCCACCCTCACACACACACTTAAAAATGTCCCACAGAACTTAGGGAGCAAGTAAGGAGGGGCACTCATGGAGACAAACCTTAGAGAAAATACCATAAAGGAAGAAAGTATCAAAGTCACAGACCAACAAAACTGGAAAAGTTAACTTCTTACCTATCAAAAATTAATTAAAGCATTCAGGACTAAACTCTCCTAAGCAACCTCACCTAAAAGACCTCTACACACAAGTATGCCCATAAATCTAATACCTGAGAGAAAAGGATAAATCCTGAGACACATACCCACTGTCAAGACTAGGTCATGAACATACACATCTGACGTCTCAGGTAATGATGAAGTTGTTTGAAGCATTACTGAAACACCTCCCAACACCCAAAAAGCCAGTTTCAAATCAATTTCCTGGTACACGCTCTGAGACATTTAATGAAGGCAATTTCGGTTCTTCTCATCTATTCCCGAAATGTACGATGATGGAAGATTCCAATTTGCAATGTCCAAAGATCCAATTCAGATAAGGACCTCATAGGAAACCAATTGCATACCATTTTCATCAGTAAGATAATAAAACTATACTTAATTTTTTTCCTCTTTCTTTCTTCATCTCTATGTGAAATGGCCTGTTTTTCTTTCTTTTCAATACTTTTTCTTATGTTTCAGAAGCCAGCCTTTCATCCCTCATACATTTGTGAGATAGGGTTCCCTGATTTTTTAGTTGTATATACCACCGAGTGCTCATCAACAGCATATATGCCACACCACCTCCATACCATGAACCAGTTCCCTCATTCCTGGCACGTCTCATCCTTCTGTAACCCTCTGCTTGATTCCCAGAGCTCTGAGTCTCTCCTGGATTGTCTCCCTGTCTGACTTCTTCTCTTTCCGTTTTCCCTTGCTTTTTCTCATGTCCCTGGTACTCTTTGTGGGTCACATATGAGTGAAGACATATGATATTTTCCTTGGATTCCTTCCGATTTCATTGAGAATAACCTAGCCCTGTGTCACTCATGTCAAGGTGAGTATCGGGGCTTCAGCCCAGGACTCTGCCTGCCCACCCGAAGGAAACTCTGCCCGTCACATTTGCACAATCCCTCCAGATTGTGAGACACCTGCAATGCCCCTGAGCCCACCCCAAATTCGTTGGCCACCTTGGAAAAACGACGCATTTGGACACATGTCAGACACCTACTTATAGGCAGACAGCCAGGTCAATGGCCCTGAGTCAGATAATGGAACCCTGACATACCCTTAGGATGTTAATGGGACCCTAGAATAGGTTTTCTGACATCTGTCTCCAGAGGCAAATTCTGGAATACCTATATATGGTCCAACACTTGATACCTGAGCAACAACATAGAACACCTCCTGTCCGCAGAAGGCAACCTGGCTATTTGGAGCTGCGCCCAACCCTCAGCGGAGGAGCATCCCACATGGTGCCTGAACCGCCGCCACATGCTAAGGATTCCCTGGAAACAGGCCAGCATTGTGACCCATCAGAATGAGGCTCCCTGTCACCTCAGCCCCCTGGGCACTTTGCCCCAGAGACACCAGATCAAAATGGCCTTGTTCTTGGGCTGGAAGTGTAAGCGGAGCTGGGTTTTCCAGGTGTCCATGCGGAGACTTCTGCTACTACGTCTTTCCATATGGGGGACCCTGGTGCCATCCAAATGGACGCCCCCTCTCCTGCAGAAAGAAAGCTTGCTGTTCGGAGCAGCTCACAAGTCCCAGCCTAGGAAGGCCTCCAAGGCCTTATCAGGCCACTCCTCCATTCGTCAGCTATCATGGACAGAAACTTCATCATGAACGAACATCTGACACGTGACCTGAATCAGGTGCTGGAGATCTCGAGCCAGACGCTGCACATTGGAAATGCCATGTGCTCAGTACTGAACAGAACCAGCACTTATGAGTTCAGAATTCTATCCTCACCCTGCTTGCCCGCCAGCCCTAACGATTGTTCATTTAGGAGATACAACGCAGTCTTCTGCCTTCACTCCAGAAAAAAGAAAGGCTCGAGGGGTCTCACCTGAATTCCTACGTGAGGATCAATCTGAACAGACCTCAATGGCACCCCAATGTACTAGGCCACCCTGTGCACTAATGCTCTGTCTGACACAGCCCATACCCAGCTCCCATCAGGCCCCCAGATATCATGCCCTGTATCCTGCAAGTGGTTACGTGCCAAGACCAGATACTGTCATCTCTACCCAACCATGGTATTCAGGCGTCTTTGTCCAGACCATAGCTAAAGTCCGGGCCTCTGGGGGAACCTGAAGCAAAACACAGCACTGCTCCTACGCCATGACCGGAAAAGCTTGCTTTGGGAAGGGGGTCTAACCCTCAGAGTGGGAGCCAGCTGCATGGACCATGTACCATGCTCAACTAGGAGGGATGCCCTGGCCACAAACAGGCATTGTGACCCTCAGCCTGAGCAGCTTTCAAACCAGCCCCCTCACTAACTGGACCAGGAACTCACATATCAGGCCTGACATGCCCATAGGTCCAAATCCAAACCCTCGGTCGCGTTCTCCAGGCACCGGAACACAGAAGCTGACTCTGGAATCCATACTATGGTGGGACTCCTGAGATGGAAAACAGCACTCTTCCCTTCACCCTGAAAGACACAAAACCCTTGGGAGTTGGGCAGAATCCTTGCAAGGTGAATCTCCTGTGATGCCAGAGGCTACCGCTCCATACCATGACCATGTGAGACACACAACCCAGACAGAAAGGCCCACGATACCGCCTCCCCATTGCAATCATTGAAGATCCCAGTCCGCAAATCGGGCCTTCCATCACCTCACCCCTAACCCTATCCCGAGTTTATGTTTGCAGAATTTTGTCCCCAAAGGCCTGGCCAAGAGGCCCTCCAGGATGGGGCCTCTGGGGCCAAAGCGCAGGACTCTGACTGCTCACTCACAGGAAGCTCTGCCAATCCACATTTCCACAAAAGCTCCATTTGGGAGACATCTGCAATGCTCCGGAACCCACTGCAAATTGGTTGGCGGCCTTGGAAAAAAGCTGCATTTGGACACAGGCCAAAAACCTACCTCCAGGCAAAACCCATGTCAATGTCCCTGTGTCAGAAGATGGAACCTGACATAACCCTAGGACCTCAAGAGAAAGATAGCTTAGGTTTGCAGGCATTTGTCTCCAGAGATGAAATCAGGAATACCTACATACGGTCCAACACTTGATCCCTGAGCCACAAAACAGAACACATGCTCACCCCAGAAGGCAACCTTGCTCTTGGGAGCTGCATCCGACCCTCAGGGGAGGAGAATCCTGCATGGTGCCAGAACACCCGCCACATTCTAAGGTCTCCCAAGACACAAGCCAGCATTGTGACCCATCAGAATGAGGCTCCCTGTCACCTCAGCCCCCTGGGCGCTTTGTCCCGGAGCCACCAGATCAAAACGGCCTTGTTTTGGGATGGAAGGCCAAGCGCAGCTGGGCTTTCCAGGCAGCCATGCGGTGATTTCTGCTACGAAGTCTGTCCATACGGGGGATGCTGGTACCATCCAAACGGACTCCCCCTGTCCCGCAGAAGGATAGCTTGCTGTTCGGAGCAGCTCACAAGCCCCAGCCTGGTAAGACTTCCATGACCTCATGAGGCCAGCCCTCCATTCATCGGCCATCATTGACTCAATCTCCAGGGTGAGGGACCATCTGAACCGTGCCCTGACTCAGGTGCTGGAGATCTTGAGTCAGACGCTGCACATGGGAATGCCATGTCCTCGGCACTGAAAGGAACTGGTGTTTGTGCGTTCAGAATTCCGTCCTCAAACTCCTGGGCCGCAAACCCTCCAGATTGTTCATTCAGGAGCCCCAAAGCAGTCTTCTGCTTGCCCTCCAGAAAGAAGAACAGCCTTAGGGGTCAGCCCAGAATCCCCACATTAGGATCAACCTGCACGGACCTCAATGGCACACCAATATTGGAAGCCTGCCCTCTGCACTAATGCTCAGTCTGACACAGCGTGAGCCCCGACCTCCCATCAGTCCCCCAGGTAGCGGGCCCCATATCCTGCAGGTGGGACCTGGCATGGCAAGAGACTGTCATCTCTACCCAACCTGGGTATTCTGACTTACCTTCCCAGACCAGAACTCAAATCCCGGACTATGGGGGAACCTCAAGCATAAAACAATACTCTTTCTTCCCCATGATGGGAAAAGCTTTCTGTGGGGATGTGGGTCTAACCTCAGAGTGGGAGCCAGCTGCATGGCCATTGAAACCATGCCCACCCAGGAAGGCTGCCCTGGCCACAAATAGGCATTGTGACCCTCAGCCTGAGCACGTTTTCAAACCAGACCCGTAGCAAGCTGGTCCAGGAGCCCGTATATCAGGCCTGACATGTCCCTAGGCCCAATTCCTCACCCTCGGTCGGGCTCTACGGGCGCCCAGACCTAGAAGCCGACTCTGGAATCCCTGCTATGGCGGGACACCTGAGTCGAAAAACAGCACTGTTCCCTTCCCCTTTGAAGACACCAAACCCTGAGAGCTGGGCTGAATCCTCATACAGGCAGAATCTCCCATGACCCTATGAGGATAACGCTACATTCTGTTGCCAACAGAGACACACAACTCAGACAGAAAATCCTGCGCTCCTGCCTGCCTGTCGCCCTCATTTCAGATCCCGCAGCACTACCCCCACGGTCCGCAGATTGGGCAGACCATCACCTCGACCAGAACCCTTTCTCGAGTCTGCATTTGCAGACATTTGTCCCCAAAGCCCTGGCCGAAAGGAACTCCAGGATGGGGCCACTGGAGCCACAGTGCAGGACTCTGCATGCCCACCCTAAGAAATCTCTGCTGGTCCACATTTGCACAAACCCTCCAGATTGGGAGACACATACAATGCCTCTGATCCCACCCAAAATTTGTTGGCCGCCTTAGAAAAATGGCGCATTCAGACACGTGCCAGACACCTACTTCCAGGCAGACAATAGGTACATGGCCCTGAGTCAGAAGATGGAACCTGACATAACCCTAGGACCTCAACAGAACCCTAGCTTAAGTTTGCAGGCATTTGTCTCCAGAGACGATCTCAGGAATACCTACATATGGTCGAACACTTGATCCCTGAGCCAAAAAACAGAACACTTCCTGTCCCCAGAAGGCAACCTTGCTCTTGGGGGCTGCATCCAAACCTCAGGGGAAGAGAATACTGCATGGCGCCTGAGCCCCCCGCCACATTCTAAGGTCTCCCAGGTCACAAGCCAGCATTGTGACCCAGAAGAATGAGGATCCCTGACAACTGAGCCCCCTGGACATTTTGCCACAGAGCCACCAGAACCAAATGGCCTTGTCCCTGGGCTGGAAGGCTAAGTGGAACTGGGATTTCCAGGTATCAATGTTGTGACTTCTGCCACAATGCCTTTCCATATGGGGGACCCTGGTGCCATCTAAACGGACTCCCCCTGTCCCGCAGAAGGAAGGCTTGCTGTTCGGAGCAGCTCACAAGCTCCAGCCTGGGACGACCTCCATGGCCTCATGAGGCAACCCCTCCATTCATCGGCAATCATGGACACAAACTCCAGCGTGAGCAACCATCTGATCCGTGCCCTGACTCAGGTGCTGAAGATCTCGGGTCAGACACTGCACATTGAAAATGCCATGTGCTCAGCACTGAAGGGAACGGGCACTTGTGTGTTCAAAATACCGTCCTCATCCTCTTGGCCAGCCAGCCTTCCAGATTGTTCATTCTGGAGCCACAACGCAGTCTTCTCCCTGCCCTTAGAAATAATAAGGGCCCTAGGTTTCTGCACAGAATCTCACGTGATGATCACCCTCCTGGAACCTCGAAGGCTCCCCAATGTCCTAGGCCACCCTGTGCACTAATGCTCTGTCTGACACAGCCTGAGCCCTGACCTCCCATCAGCCCCCCAGGTAGAGGGCCCATATCCTGCATGTGGGACATGCCAAGGCCAGAGACTGTCATCTCTACAAAACCTTGGTATTCAGGCATCTGTGTCCAGACTATAGCTCAAATTCTGAACTATGTGGGAAACTCAAGCATCAAAGAACACCCCTCCCTCCCCACGATGGGAAAAGCTTACTGTGGGGATGGATGTCTTACTCTCAGAGTGGGGGCCAGCTGAGTGGCCCATGACACCACGCCCACTAATGACAGCTGCCCTGGCCACAAACAGGCATTGTTACCCTCAGCCTGAGCCTGATTTCAAACCAGCCCCCTTGCAAGCTGGACCATGAACCCGCATGGTGGGCCTGACATGCAACTAGGCCCAAAACCTCACCCTCTATCGTGATCTCCAGGCACCTGGACACAGAAGCCGACTCTGGAATCCCTGCTATGGCAGGAACACTGAGATGGAAAACAGCACTGTTCCCTTTCCCCCAAAATACACCAAACCCTTGAGAGCCGGAAAGAATCATCACAGAGGCAGAATCTCCCATGGCCCCATGAGTCTACCACTCCATTCCATGGCCAACCGAGACTCACAACCCAAACAGAAAAACCTGCACTCCCGCCTCCCTGTAGAACTAATTCCAGATCCCGCAGCACTTCCCTCAGTGTCCACAGATCTGGACTCCCATAACGTCACCCAGAACACTATACCAAGTGCCTGTTTGCAGACTTTTGTACCAAAAGCCATGGCCGACCGGCTCTACAGGATGGGGCCTCTGGAGCCACAGTGCAGGACTCTGTCTGCCCACCCGAAGAAAACTCTGCCCGTCACATTTGCACAAACCCTGCAGATTGGGAGACACCTGCAATGCCCCTGAGCCCACCCCAAATTTGTTGGCCGCCTTGGAAAAAAGGCACTTTAGGACACATGCCAGACACCTACCTCCAGGCAGACACTCTGGTCAAGAGCCTTGAGTCAGAAGATGGAACCTGACATACCCCTAGGACTTCAATGGAACCCTAGCTTAGGTTTGGTGCCATCTGCCTCCAGAGACAAACTCTGGAATACCTATATATGGTGCAATATTGATCCCTATTCACAAAACAGAACAACTCCTTTCCCCAGAAGGCAACATGGCTCTTGGGAGCTGTGTCCAACCCTCAGGGGAGGAGAATCCTGCATGGCGCCTGAGTCCCCGCCACACTCTAAGGTCTCCAAGGGCACAATCCAGCATTGTGACCCATCAGAATGAGGCTCCCTGTCACCTCAGTCCCCTGGGTGCTTTGCCTCAGAGTCACCAGAAAAAATTGGTCTTGTTCCTAGTCTGGAAGGGTAAGCATAACTGGGCTTTCCAGGCATCCATGCGGTGAATTCTGCTAAGAATTCTTTCCATATGGATTACTCTGGTTCCATCCAAATGGACTCCCCCTGTCCCGCAGTAGGAAAGCTTGCTGTTTGGAGCAGCTCACAAGCCCAAGCATGAAAGACCTCCAAGGCCTCAAGAGACCACCCCACCACTCGTCAGCCATCATGGACACAACTCCAGAGTGAGTGACTATCTGACACATGCCCTGAGTCAGGTGCTGAAGATCTCCAGTCAGATGCTGCACCTTGGAAATGCAAGGTGCTCCGCACTGGACGGAACCGGCACTTGTGCGTTCAGAATTCCATCCTCAGCCTTCTGGCAACACAGTCTTCCAGATTGTTCATTTGGGAGCCCCAACACAGTCTTCTGACAGCCCTCCAGAAATAACAAGAGCCCTAGGGGTCTTCCAGAATCCCCACGTGAGGATCAACTGCACAGACATTGACAGGCTCCAATGTCCTAGGCCACCCTGTGCACAAATGCTCTGTCTGACACAGCTTGAGCCCCGACCTGCCAACAGCCCCCCAGGTAGTGGAACCCATATCCTGCAGGTGATACGTGCCAAGTTCATAGACTGTCATCTCTACCCACCTGGGTATTCAGGCATCTGTGTCCAGACCATAGCTCAAGTCCTGGCCAATGGGGGAACCTCAAGAATCAATGAGCACTCCTCCTTCCCCATGAATGGTAAACCTTGCTCTGGGGATGAGGGACTAATACTCAGAGTGGGAGCCACCTGCACGGCACAAGAGACAACGCCCACCCAGAAGGGCTGCCCTGGCCACAAACAAGCATTGTGACCCTTAGCCTGAGACCGCGTTCAAAACAGCCCCCTCGTTAGCTGGACCCGGAGCTCACATACCGGGCCTGACAGGCCTCAGGCCCAAATCTTCACCCTCAGTTGGGTCCTCCAGGCACCCGTATCTGGAAGCTGATTCTGGAATCCCTGCTATGGCGGGACCCCTGAGACAGAAACCTGCACACTTCCCTTCCCCCTGAAAGACACAAAACCCTTCAGAGCAGGGCAGAATCCTCAGAGGTAGAATCTCTAATGGCCAGAGTAGGCCAACCATCCATTCCATGGCCAACCCAGACACACAACCCAGACAGAAAAGCTTGCGCTCCCACCTCCCCGTCAGCCTCATTTCCGATCATGAGGCACTGCCCTCACGGTCTGCAGATCGGGCCTGCCATTACCTCGCCCCTCACCCTAAACCCAGTTTGTGTTTGCAGACTTTTTTCCCTAAAGCCCTGGCTGGCAGGCCCTCCAGGATGGGGCTCTGGAGCCACAGCACAGGATTCTGCCTGCCCTCCCAAAGGAAAGTCTACCTGTCACATTTGCACAAATCCTCCAGATTGGGAGACACCTTCAAGGCCCCTGATCCCACCCAATTTCGTTGGGTGCTGGACAGAAATGCACAGTCAGACACATACCAGACACCTACCTCCAGACAGACACCCAGGTCAATGGCCCTGAGTCAGAAGATGGAAAATGACATGCCCCTAGGACCTCAACAGAATCCTAGCTGAGGTTTGAAGGCATCTGTCCCCAGAGGAAAGTTTTGGAGTGTAAGGGTCCATGATCAATGTCATGAGACTACACAAAGCAAAAATTAAGCAAAGCTTTTCAGGCCAAGCATTGAAAATCAAACCGACATTTCAGGGCCATATCTTACGTCTAGGGACGATGACAAGGATGCCGCTCTCAATGACAAAGAAGCATGGATGACGAGGACGACAACCCTGACGACACAGACTATGCTCCCCCTGACACCACTCTGACAAGGCCGCTACTCAGACGAGGCTGCTGTGGACGAGGCAGACTGGATGGGTCTGCTCAAGATGAGACTGCTCCCCAGACGAGGTCGCTCTGGATGAGGCTACATGCTGGACGAAGTCCGTACCCGATGATGAAGAGGCCGCTCTGGACCAGGCACTCTCCGACTAGGCCTCAAGCCAACTATGTGGCTCCCAGGAATGACGCCACTCTGGCGAGGCTGCTCCTCGGAGCAGTGAGGCCAGTCTTGGCGGGGCCAAGTTGAGGAGGGTCACAGGCTGCGCTGCTGCTCGGGTAGGCGAGGCTGCTCATGGTGATGCTGCTGCTCGGTGTGGAGCGGCTCCCAGTAATGCCGCTCCCAACACTCCCGATGATCCTGAAGCTCTGATGCTCCTGATGACCCCGACACTATCACTCCTGTGACTACCCTAACAGCTCTCAACGACTGCTCTAACGGCTACTCTAACTCCTCCTACTACTCTATGTGCTATTCTAACTCCTCCTACTTCTCTAATGGCTATTCTAACTCCTCCTAGTTCTCCCCCGCCAGCCTCACAGACTAACCTTTATAGAGGTGGTTGAGCCCGGCCAACACACAGGTGGCCAATGAGATTTCAACTCACCCCAGTTAATATATGCATGCTCAACTAATTGGATAAGGCAATCTGGCCAGGCCCGCCCCAATATCCAGGGTTCAAAAGTAATTTCCTCTGGCTAACCAGGCCCCTACATATGTTCCAACGCTAGGTCTCTGAGCCACAAAACAGAACAACTCCTGTCCCCAGAGGGCAACCTGGCTCTTGGGAGCTGCGTCCAACCCTCGGGGGGGTTCAGGGAGCATCCTGCATGGTGTCTGAGCTCCCGCCACATTCTAAGTTCTCCCTGGACACGAGCCAGCATGGTGACCCATCAGCATGAGGCTCCCTGTCAACTACGCCACCTGGGCACTTGCTCAACAGCCATCAGATCTAAACTGCCTTGCTCCTGGGCTTAGAGGATAAGTTGAGCTGGGCTTTCCAGATATCTATGCAGTGAGCTCTGCTACCATATATTTCCATACGGGGGATAATGGAGCCATCAAAAGAGACTTCCCCAGTCCCGCAGAAGAAAAGCTTGCTGTTTGGAGCAGCTCACAAGCCTCAGTCTGGGAAAACCTCCATGGCCTCATGAGGCCACACTTCTATTCATCTAGCATCATGCACACAAACTCCAGCGTGATCGATCATCCGACACTAGTCCTGACTCACGTGCTAGAGAATTTGAGTCAGATGCTACATATTGGAACTACCATGTGCTCGGCACTGAACAGAAATGGTTCTTGTGCGTGCAGACTTCCATCACCACCCTCCTGGCCAAAAAGCCCTCCAGATTGGGAATTCTAGAGCCACAAAGGAGCCTTCTGACTGCCAACCAAAAAGAAGAAGGGTCCTATTCGTCTGCCCAGATTCACAATGTAAGGATCAACCTTCACAGCCCTAGATGGAATGCCAATATCCAGGCCGACTGTGCACTAATGCACTGTGTGACACAGCAGAGTACCGACCTCCATTCAGTCCCAAAGGTAGTGGGTGCCACCACCTGCAGGGGGACCTGCCATGGCCCTAAGCTGTCATGTCTACCCAACATTGGTGTTCAGACATCTATGCCCAGACCATAACTCAAGTATTGGCCTATGGGGGAACCTCAAGCACAAAGGAGCACTCCTCCTTCCCCATGTCTGGAAAAGCTTCATGTGGAGATAGGGGTCACACCTTCAGTGTGGGAGACATCTACATAGCCCAAATACATGCCCACCCAGGAGGTCTTCCCTGGGCACAAACAGGCATTGTGACCATCATCCTGATCCTGCTTTCAAACAATCCCCCTCACTAGCTGTACCAGGAGCCCGCATTTTGGGCCTGCCATGGCCCTAGGCCCAAATCCTCACCCTCGATCGAGTTCTCCAGGCACCTGGACCCAGAACCCAACTCTGGAATCCCTGCTATGGCGGGACCACTGAGACGGAAAACAGCTCTCTTCCCTTCATCCAGAAAAACACCAAAACCTTGGGAGCCATGCAAAATCCCCACAGAGGCAGAATCTCCCAGGGACCATGAGGCCACCACTCCATTCCATGGCCAACTGAGACACACAATCCAGACAGAAAAGCCTACACTCCCGCCTCCACATCAAACTAATTTCAGATCTCAAGGCACTGAACTCATCATCTGCAGATCAGGCCTGCCATCACCTCACCCCTCACCCTAAACCGACTTTTTGTTTACAGACTTTTGTCCCCAAAGCCTGGCCCACAGGCCCTCCAGGATGAGGCCTCTTGAGTCACAGCACAGGACTCTCCTGTCCTTCCAAAGGATATTCTGCTCGTCACAGTTGCACAAACCCTCCAGATTGGGAAACACATGCAAGGACCCTGAGCCCACCCAATTTCGTTGGCCGCTCTAGTCAGAAATGCACAGTCTGACACATGCCAGACACCTACTTCCAGGCTGACACCCAGGTTAATGGCCCTAAGTCAGAAGATGGAAACTGACATGCCCCTAGGATCTCAATGGAATCCTAGCTTAGGTTTGCAGGCCTCTATCCCCAGAGGAATGCTCAGAGTACTTACCTATGTTCCAACCCTAGGTCCCTTATGCAAAAACAGCACACCTCCTGTCCCCAGAAGGCAACCTGATTCTTAGAAGCTGCGTAAGACCTACAGGGGTAGAGAATTCAGCATGGCGCCAGAGCCTCTGCCACATACTTAGGTCTCATGGGCCACAAGCCAGCAATGTGATCCATTAGCTTGAGGCTCCCTGTCAACACAGCCCCCTGGGCAATTCGCCCCAGAGTCACAACATCAAAACTGCCTTGCTCCTGGGCTGCAAGTGTAAGCTGAGCTGGGATTTCCAGGCATCCATTCGAAGAGCTCTACTACCAAGTCTTTCCATATAGGGGACCCTGAATCCATCAAAATGGACTCCCCCTTTAAAGCCTCTGCCTTCGGCTCGGGTCATGATCCCAGGGTCCTGGGATCGAGCCCCACATCAGGCTCTCTGCTCCGCAGGGAGCCTGCTTCCTCCTCTCTCTCTGCCTGCCTCTCTGCCTAGTTGTGATTTCTCTCTGTCAAATAAATAAAATATTAAAAAAAAAAAATGGACTCCCCCTGTCCCACAAAAGGAAATCTTGCTGTTTGGAGCAGTTCACACGTCCCAGCCTGGGAAAACCTCCCTGGAATCTTGAGGCATCCCCTTCATTAGTCGGCCATCATTGACACAAACTCCAGCGTGAGCGACTATCCCACACTCGCTCTGACTTGGGTCATAGAGATTTCGAGTCTGACGCTGACATTGGAATTACCATGCGCTCGTCACTGAACTGAACCAGCGCTTGTGCGTTCAGATTTCCGTCCTAAACTTCATGGCCAGCAGGCCTTCCAGATTGGGAATTCGGGAGAGACAACACAGCCTTCTGCATGCCCTCCAGAAAGAAAAAGGGCTTTATGGGTCTGTCCATAATCCCCACGAGAGGATCCACCTGCACGGCCATTGAAGGCACCCCAATATCCTAGGCCGCCCTATGCACTAATGCTCTGTCTGACAAAGACTGAGCCCTGACCTCCCATCAGACCCCCAGGTAGCAGGTCCCATATCCTGCAGGTGGGATGTGCCAAGTCCAAACTGCCATCTGGAGCCAACCTGGGTATTTAGGCATCTCTGCAGAGACCATGACTCAAATCCCAGCCTATGGGGGAATCTCAAGCACAAAAGAACAATCCTCCTTTCAAACAGCAGGAAAAGCTTTCTGTGGGGATGGGGTCAAACCCTCAGTGTGGGAGGCATCTTTATGGCCCATGATACCACACCCACATATTAGGGTGGCCCTGACCACAAACAGGCATTGTGACCCTCAGCCTGAGCCTGCTTTCAAACAAGCCCCCTATCTATCTGGACCAAGAGCCCACATAGCAGGCCTGCCATGACCATAGGCACAAATCCTCACCATCGGTCTCCTTCTCCAGAAGCACAAACCCAGAGGACGACTCTGGGATTCCTGATATGGCGGGACCACTGAGATGAAAATAGACTCTTCCCTTCCCCCCGAAAGACACCAAACCCTTGGGAGACGGGGCGAATTCCCACAGAGGCAGAATCTCCCATGGCCCTATGAAGCCACCCCTCATTTCCATGGCCATCCGAGACACACAACCCAGACAGAAAAGCCTGCGCTTCTGACTCCTCGCCGAACTTATTTCAGATCCTGTGGCACTGCCCTCACGGTGCACAGATCAGGCCTGGCACTAACCTCAGTTTGTGTTTGCAGACTTTTATCCCCAAAGCCCTGGCTGACAGCCCCTCCAGGATGGGGCCACTGCAGCCAAAGGGCAGGACCCTGCCTGCCATCCCGAAGGAAACTGTGCTCATTACAGTTGCACAAACCGTCCAGATTGGGAGACAACTGCAAGGCCCCTGAGCCCACCCCAATTTCGTCGGCCGCGCTGGAAAAAAAAAGGAATTCTGACACTGCCAGACACTTACCACCAGGCAGACATCCAGGTCAATGGCCCGGGGTCAGAAGGTGGAACCTAACATGCCTTTAGGACTTCAATGGAACCCTAGCTTAGGTTTGCAGGCATCTGTCCCCAGAGGCAATTTCCAAAATCGCTTCATATGTTCCAACGTTTGGTCCCTGTCCACATAACAGAATACTTCCTGTCCCAGCAGGCAACCTGGCTCTCGGGAGCTGGGTGCAACCCTCAGGGGAGAAGAATCCTGTATGGCACATGAGAATCTGACACATTCTAATGTCTCACTGGACACAAGCCAGCATTGTGACCCATCAACATGAGGATCCCTGTCAACTCAGCCCCCAGGGTTCATCGCCCCAGAGCCACCAGATCGAAACTGCCTTGTTCTTGGGATGCAATGCTAAGCTGAGCTGGGCTTTCCAGGCATCCATATGGTGAGCTCTTCTAACAAGTCTTTCCATATGGGGGAGCCAGGAGCCATCAGAACGGACTCCTCCTATCCCGGAAAAGGAAAGGTTGCTGTTTAGAGCAGCTCAAAAGCTCCAGCCATAGAAAACCTCCATGGTCTCCTGAGGCCACCCCTCCATTCTTTGGTCATGTTAGACAAAAACTCCACCTTGAGCTACGATCTTACACGTGCCCAGACTCAGCTGCTGCAGATCTTGAGTCAGATGCTGAACACTGGAACTGCCATGTGCTTGGCACTGAACTGAACCGGCGCTTGTGTATTCTGGCTTCCGTCCTCTCCCTTCTGGCCCGCAAGCACTCCAGATTGGGAATTCTGGAGCCACAACGCAGCCTTCTGCCTGCCATCGAGATAGAAGAAACCTATGGGTTTTCACAGAATCCCCGTGTGAGGTCAACCTGCATGGCCCTCCAGGGCACACTAATATGCTAGGCCTTCCTGAGCTCTAATGCTCTGTCTGACACAACCTGAGCTGCGAATTCCTATCAGCCCCCAGGTAGTGTGTTCTGTATCCTGCAGGTGGGACCGGATATGGACCGAGTCTTTCATATCTACCCAACCTGGATATTCAGGCATCTGTGCCCAGACCTTAGCTCAAATCCTGGCCAATGAGGAAACCTCAAGCACAAAAGAACACTGTGCCCAGATGTTACCTCAAATCCCAGCCAATGATGAAACATCAAGCACAAAAGAGCACTACACCATCCCCACGGCAGGAAAAGCTTGCTGTGGGGATGGGGGTCAAAGCCTCAGATTGGGAGCCAGCTGCATGGCCCTTTAGACCAGGCCCACACAGGATGGCCGCCCTGGGCAAAAACAGGCATTGTGATCCTCAGACTGACCCCACATGAAAACAAGCCCCCTCGCTAGCTGGATTAGGAGACCGCATATTGTGCCTGTCATGCCCATTGCCCAAATCCTCATCTTCAGTCGAGTGCTCCAGGGTCTGGACTCAGAATACAACTCTGGAATCCCTGCTTTGGCACACCACTGAGATGGAAAACATCAATCTTCCCTTCCCCCCGAAAGACACCAAACCCTTGGGAGCTGGGCAGAATCCCAAGAGAGACAGAATCTCCCATGGCCCCATGAGGCCACCCCTGCCTTCCGTGTCCAAGGGAGACACACAACCCAGGCAGAAAAGCGTGCATTCACACCTCACCGTGGCCCTAATTTCAGACACCGAGGCACTGCCTCATGGTCTGCGGATCGGGCCTGCCATCACCTCGCCCCTAAACCTAACCCGAGTTTGTTTCCCAGTCTTTTGTCCCCAAAGACCTGGCCAACAGGCCCTCCAGAAAGGGGTGTCGGAAGCCACAGAGCAAGACTCTGCCTGCCGGCCCAAAGGAATCTCTGCTGGACACTGTTGCACAAACCCTCCATATTGGGAGACACCTGCAATGCCCCTGGGTCCACACCAATTTCGTTGGACACTCCGGATGAAAATGCGCAGTCTGACACATGCCAGACACCTACATGTAGGCAGACACCCAGATCAATGGCCCTGAGTCAGAAATGGATCCTGACATGACCCTAGGACTTCAACAGAACACTAGCTTTAGTTTTCAGGCATCTGTCCACAGAGGCAAGTTCTGGAATACATACATATGGTCAAGGGCTTGGTCTCTGAGTCACAAAATAGAACAACTCCTGTCCCCAGAAGGCAACCTGGTTCTTGGGAGCTGGGTCCAAACCTCAGTGGAATAGAATCGTGCTTGTCGCCTGAAGACCCTCCACATTCTAAGGTCACCCTGGACACAAGCCAGCTTTGTGACCCATCAGCATCAGACTCACCATCAACTCAGCGTCCTGCGCACTTCACCCCAGAGCCTCCAGATTAAAACTGCCTTGTTCCTGCACTGCAAGTGTAAGCTGATTCAGATTTCCATATATCCATGCGGTGAGCTATGCCAACAATTCTTTCCATTTGGGGGACACTGGAGCCATCAAATTGGACTCACCCTGTACCGCAGAAAGATAGCTTGCTGTTTGGAGCTGTTCACAAGCCCCAGCCTCGGAAAACCTCCATGGCCTCTTGAGGCCACCCCTCCATTCATCGGCCATCAAGGAAATAAACACCAGCGTGAGCGACCATCTGACACTTGCCCTGACTTGGGTGCTGGTGATCTCTATTAAAAAGCTACATATTGGAACTGCCATGCACTTGGCACTGAACTGAACCAGCTCTTATTCATTCAGATTTCCGTCATCAACTTCCTGGCTTGCAAGCCCCACAGATTGGGAATTCTGGAGCCACAACGCAGATTTCAACCTGCTTCCCAGAAAGAAGGACCCTTTGGGTCTGCCCAGAATCCCCATGTGACAATAAACCTGCAATGGCCCTCGACGGCAACCCAAGATCCTCGGCCACGCTGTGCACTAATGATCTGTCTGCAGCTGCCTGAGCCCCAACCTCTAGTCATGCCCACAGGTAGCAGACTCCATCTCCTGCAGGTGGGAGCGGCCATGGCCAGAGACTGTCATCTCTGTTAGGGTCCGTGATCAAAGGAACGAGACTGACACAAAGCAAAAATCAAGCAATGCTTTATTTTGCGCCATGCACCAGAAACCAAACTGACTGGTAGGTGCCCGAGCCCCATGCATTAGAAACCAAACTGACCGGTAGGTGCCTGAGCCTTTCTGGGGGACACCACCTCCCTGGTCGTCCCTCCTGGAGGCTCCCTGCCCCACCCTCACTGTACCACAGGCTGCTCCGGGAGAGGCCGCCCCTTGGACAAGGCCGTAGCCAATGAGGCTCCCAGCAATGCCAAGCATCGAAAATCAAATCAACCAGTCGGGGCTGTCTCTTACAAAGAGGTGACGATGACCAGGACACCGATCCCAATTACTTCCCTTACCCAATGACTCCTGCTACCCGACGACTCCCGCTACCCGAGAACTCCCGCTACCCAACGACTCCCGCTACCCGACGACTCCCACTTCCCAATGATGACACTCTGGAAGCATTGCTCTCTGGCGAGATCACTGCCAGGCTAGTGAGGCTGCTGCCCTGCGAAGCACATGACGCTCGGGCAGCTCTGCTCCCAGCGATGCCACTCCCGATGACGAGGTTGCACCGCCGGCTCCTGAGAGGCTGCTCCCGGCGGCGGCACTGCACGGGGTGGCGAGGCTGCTCACGGCGGTGCTGCTGCTGCTGCTGATGATGATGCTGCTGCTACTGCTGCTGCTGCTGCTGCTGCTGCTGCTCGCGGCGACGAGGCCACTCGTCAGGGCAGCGAGGCTGATGAGGCTGCTCCCAATGGCTCCCCTAACGGCTACTCTGACTCCTCCTGCTATATCCCTCTTGCAGCCTCACAGACCAGATTTTATAGAGGTGGTTGAGCCCGGCCCACACACAGGTGACCAATGGGATTGCAATACACAGAGAAAACTGCACAGTCATGCTAGTTCTGCCACACACACACACAAAAACTGGTAGGTAACAAAGACATAGCCAATTGGAATTCAGTTTACCCTAGTAAATATATGTGCTCCCCACTGATTGGATGTCTTCACCTGGCCTGACCCGCTCTTGTATCTAGGCTTTGCAAGTAAGTTCCTCGGGGGGGGGGTCAATCTAAGTTCACTACATAAACACAAAATGACTCCCTCTGGTCAACCAGACCCTTACAATCTCTACCCAATTGGTGTATTCAGGCGTCTGCCCACCAGAGCAAAAATCCTGGCCTATGGGGGTAACCGCATGCGTATAATACAGCACTCCTTCTTCCCCATGACTGGTTAAACTTGCTGTGGGGATAGGGCTCTCACCCTCAGAGTGGGAGCCAGCTGCAAGGCCCGTGAGACCACGCCCACCCAGTAGGGCTGCCCTGGCCACAAACAGGCATTGTGACCCTCAGCCTGAGCCCGCTTTCAAGCCATCCCCTTCGCCAGCTTTACCAGGAGCCCGCCTGTCATGACCCTAGGCCCAAATCCTTACCCTCGGTCAGGTTCTCAGGTGCCCAGACCCAGAAGCTGACTCTGGAATCCCTGCTATGGCGGTACCCCAGAGATGGAAAACAGCACTCTTACCTTCCCCCCTAAAGACACCAAACCCTTGGGAGCCCGGCAGAATCCTCACAGAGGCCGAATCTCCCATGGCCCGATGAGGCTACCACTACATTTTGTGGCGCCGAGACACACAACTCAGACAGAAAAGCCTGCTCTCCTGCCTCCCCATCGCCCTGATTTCAAACCCAGTGGAACTGCCCTCATGGGCTACAGATCGGGACTGCCATCACCTACACCCAGACAGTATCCCGAGCTTCTGTTTGCAGAATTTGTCCTCAAAGCCCTAGCCAACAGGACAGCCAAAATGGGGCCTCTGGAGCCACAGAGCAGTTCTCTTCCTGCACACCCGAAGGAAAATCTGCCCGTCACAGTTGCATAAAGACTGCAGATTGGGAGACTCCTGCAATGCCCCTGAGACCACCCCAGATTCATTGGAAGCCTTGGAAAAAAAGGCGCATTTGAACACAGGCCAAAAACCTACCTCCAGGAGAAAAACACAGGTCAAATTCCCTGAGTCTGAAGATGGAACCTGACAAACCCCTAGGACCTCAAAGGAACCCCAGCTTAAGTTTGCCTGCATCTGTCTCTAGAGGCAAACTCAGGAATACCTACATATGGTCCAAAACTTGATCCCTGAGCCACAAAACAGAACACATTCTGTCCCCAGAAGGCAACCTGGCTCTTGGGAGCTGTGTCCAACCCTCAAGGGAAGAGAACCCTGCAAGGCGCCTGAGTCACTGCCACATTCTAAGGCCTCCCAAGACACAAGCCAGCATTGTGACCCATCAGCAGGAGGCTCCCTGTCACCTCAGCCCCCTGGTCACCTTGCTCCAGAGCCACCAGATAAAAACAGCCTTGTTACTGGCCTGGAAGAGTAAGTGGAGCTGGGTTTTCCATGCATTCATGTGGTGACTTCTGCTACGATGGCTTTCCATATGGGGGACCCTGGTGCCATCCAAAGAGACTACCCTTGTCCGGCAAAAGGAAGGCTTACTGTTCGGAGCAGCTCACAAGCCCCATCCTGGGAAGACTTCTATGGTCTCATGAGGCCACTCCTTCACTCGTCGGCCATCATGGACACGAACACCAGTGTGAGCGACCATCTGGAACATGCTGTGACTCCAGTGCTGCGATCTCAAGTCAGATACTGCATATTGGAAATGCCATGTGCTCGGCACTGAAATGAACCAGCGCTTCTGCATTCAGAATTCCGTCCGCACCCTCCTGGGCCGCAAGGCCTCCAGATTCTACATTCAGGAGTCCCTAAGCAGTCTTCTTCCTGCACTTCAGAATGAAGAACGGCCCTAGGGGTCTGCCCAGAATCCCCTCATCAGGATCAAGCTGCATGGACCTCAAAGGCCCCCCAGTGTCCTAGGCTATCCTGTCCACTAGTGCTCTGGCTGACACAGCCTGAGCCAAGACCTCCCATCGGCCCAGCAGGTAGTGGGCCCATACCCTGCAGGTGGAACCTGCCAGAGCCAGAGACTGTCAACGCTACCCGACGTGGGTATTCAGGCATCTGTGCCCAGACCACAGCTCAAATCACGGCCTATGGAAGAACCTAAAATATAAAAGAGCACTCCTCCTTCCCCACGACAGGAAAAGCTAGCTGTGGGGATGCGGGTCTAACCATCAGAGTGGGAGCCACCTGCATGGCCCATGAGACCACGCCCACCTAGGAGGGCCGCCCTGACCACAAACAGGCATTGTGACTCTCAGCCTGAGCCCGCTTTCAAACCACCACCTGGCTGGGTGGAACAGAAGCCCGCATATCGGGCCTGACATGCCCCTGCTCCCAGTCCTCACCCTCGGTCGTGTTCTCCAGACCCATGGACCCAGAAGCTGACTCTGGAATCTGGAATCCCTGCTATGGCGGGACCCCTGAGATATAAAAGACCACTCTTCCCTTCCCCCGAAAGACACCAAAGCCCTGGGAGCCATGCAGAGGCAGAAACTCCCATGGGCCCATGAGGGTACCGCTACATTCTGTGGCAAACGGAGACACACAACCCAGACAGAGAAGCCTCCACTCCCGTCTCCCCATAGCCCTGATTTAAGATCATGTGGCACTGCCCTCATGGTCTGCAGATCGGGCCTGCCATCACCTCGCCTCTAACCCTATCCCGAGTTTGTGTTTGCAGAATTTTGTCCCCAAAGTCCTGGCTGACAGGCCCTCCAGGATGGGGACTCTGGAGGAACAGCGCTGGACTCTGCCTGCACACCCAAAGGAAGCTGTGACCATCACATTTGCACAAACAACCCAGATTGAGAGACAAATGCAATGACCCTAAGCCAACACCAAATTCTTGGCTGCCTTGGAAAAAATGTGCGTTTGGACACAGGCCAGACACTACCTCCAGGCAGACACCCAGGTCAATGGCCCTGAGTCAGAAGCTGGAACCTGACATAAAACTAGGATCTCAACAGAACCTTAGATTAGGTTTGCAGGCATCTGCCTCCTGAGGCAAACTCAAAAATACCTACATATGCTCCAACAGTTGAGCCCTGAGCCAAAAAACACAACACCTCCTATCCCCAGAAGGCAACATAGCTCTTGGGAGCTGCATCTAACTATCAGGGGAGGAGTATCCTGCGTGGATACATGCAAGGTCACCCTGGAGACAAGCCAGCATTGTGACCTATCAAAATGAGGCTCCCTGTCACTTCAGTCCCATGGGCACCTTGCCCCAGAGCCACCAGATCAAAACCGACTTATCCTGGGCTAGAAGTGTAAGTGGAGCTGGGCTTTCCAGGTATTCATGTGGTGACTTCTGCTACAACGTCTTTCCATACGGGGGACCCTGATGCCATCCAAATGGACTCCCCCTTTCCCACAGAAGGAAAGCTTGCTGTTCAGAGCAGCTCACAAGTCCTAGCCTGGGAAGACCTCCTTGGCCTCATGAGGCTACCCCTACACTCTTCAGCCATCATGAACACAAACTCCAGCATGAGCAACCATATGACACGTGCCCTAACTCAGGTACTGGAGATCTCAAGCCAGATGCTGCACATTGGAAATACCATGTACTCGACACTGAACAGGACCAGAGCTTGTGCATTCAGAATTCCATCCTCACCCTCATGAGCCACAAGTCCGCCAGATTATTCATTCAGAAGCCCCAACACAGTCTTCTGCCTGCACTCCAGAAAGAAGATGGGCTGTAGGGGTCTGCCCCGAATCCCCACATGAGGATCAATCTGCACGGACCTTGACGACACCCCAATATCCTTGGCTGCCCTTTGCACTTATGCTCTGTCTGACACAGCCTGAGCCCGGACCTCCCATCAGCCCCCCCAGGTAAAGGGAACCATATCCTGCAGGTGGGACAGGCCAAGGCCACAGACTGTCATCTGTACCCAACCTGGGTCTACAGGCATGTGTGCCCAGACCATAGCTCAAATCACAGCCTATGGGGGAAAATCAAGCATCAAAGAGCACTCCTCCTTCCCCACGACAGGATAACCTGGCTGTGGGCATGGGCGTCTAACCTCCGAGTGGGAGCCAGTTGCATGTCCTTTGAGACCACGCCCACCCAGGAGGGCTGCCCTGGCCACAAACAGTCATTGTGACCCTCTGCCTGAGCCCACTTTCAAAACAGCCCCCACACTAGCATGACTAGGAACCCCCATATCGGGACTGACATGCCCTTAGGCCCAAATCCTCAACCTCAGTTTTGTTCTCCAGGCGAATGTACCCAGAAGCCGACTCCGAATGCCTGCTATGGCGGGACCCCTGAGACGGAAAACAGCACTCTTCCCTTCCACCTGAAAGACACCAAACCCTTGGGATTTGGGCAGAATCCTCACAGAGGCAAAATCTCCTAAGGTCCCATGAGGCTACCCTTACATTACGTGGCCAACCGAGACACACAACACCGAGAGAAAACCTAGCGCTCCCACCTCCCTGTCCAACTCATTTCAGTTCTGGGACACTTGCACCCACAGTCCGCAGATTGGGCCTGCCATCACCTCATCCAAAATCATATCCAGAGTTTGTGTTTGCAACTTTTGTCTCCAAAACCTGGACGACAGGCCCTCCAGATTGGGATACAACTGCAGTGCCCCTGAGCCCGCCCCAAATTTGTTGGCTGGCTTAGAAAAATGGTGGATCCGGACACATGCCAGAAACCTACTTCCAGGGAGACACCCAGGTTAATGGCGCTAAGTAAGAAGATGGAACCTGACTGACCCCAGGGACCACAAAAGAACCCTAGCTGAGCTTTGCAGGTATCTGCCTCCAGAGGCAAACTCTGGAATACCTACATATGGTCCAACACTTGATCCCTAAGCCACAAAACAGAACACCTCCTGTCCCCAGAAGGCAACCTGGCTCTTGGGAGCTGTGTCCAACCCTCAGGGTAGAAGAGAATCCTGAATGGCGCCTGGGCCCCACCGCCATATTCTAAGGTCTCCCTGGACACAAGCCAGCATTATGACCCAGCAGAATGAGGCTCCCTGTCACGTCAGCCCCATGGGCACTTTGCCCCAGAGCCACCAGATTAAATTGGCCTTGTTCCTGGGTGGGTAGTTTTAGTGGAAATGGGCTTCTCAGGCATCCATGCGGTGACATCTGCTATGACATCATTCCATATGGGTGAACCTGGTGCCAACAATACAGACGACCACTGTCACACAGAAAGAAATCTTCCTGTTCGGAGCAGCTCACAAGCCCCACCTGGGAAGACATCCATGGCCTCATGAGGCCACCCTCCATTCGTCGGCCATCATGGACACAATCTCCACCATGAGCCCCTTTCTGAAACGTGCCCTGACTCAGGTGCTGGAGATCTCGAGTCAGATGCTGCACATTGGAAATACCATGTGCTCGGCACTGAAAGGAAGCGGCACATGTGCGTTCAGAATAACGTCCTCACCCTCCTGTCCCGCCAGCCTTCCAGATTGTTCATTCGGGAGCCCCAACGCTGGCTTCTGCCTGCCCTCCAGAAAGGAGAAAGGCCCTAGCGGTCTGCCCAGAATACCCACAAGAGGATCAACCTGCACAGACCTTGATGGCACCCCAATTTCCAGGCCGCCTTGTGCACTAATTCTCTGTCTGATACAGCCTGAGGCCCGAACTCCCATCAGCCCCTCGGTCACGGGCCCCATATTCTGCCAGTGGGATCTGCCCAAGCCAGAGACTGTCATCTCTACCCAACCTGGGTACTCAGTTTTCAGTGCCCAGATCAGAGCTCAAATCCGACCTATGAGGGAACATCAAGCATAAAAGGGCTCTCCTCCTTCCCACAAGGGGAAAAGCTTGCTGTAGGGATGGGGGTCTAACACTCCGAGTAGGAGCCAGCTCCATGTCCCATGAGACCACGCCCACCCAGTATGGCTGCCCTGGCCACAAACAGGCATTGTGATCCTCAGCCTGAGCCCGCTTTCAAACCAGCCCCCTTGCTAGCTGCACCAGGAAACCACATATCATGCCTGACATAACCCAAGGCCCATATCCTCACCCTTAGTCAGGTTCTTCATGTGCCCAGACCCAGAAGCCGACTATGGAATCCCTCCTATGTCGGGACCCTTAAGACTGATATCAGCACTCTTCCTTTTCCCCTGAAAGACAACAAACCTTTGAGAGCCGGGCAGAATCCTAACAGAGGCATAATCTCCCATGGCCCCATGAGGCTACCGCTACGTTCTGTGGCCAATCGAGACACAAAACCCAGACAGAAAAGCCTGTGCTTCTGCCTCCCTGTGGCCCTAATTTCAGACACCGTGACATTGCCCACATGGTCTGTCGATCGGGCTTGCCATCACCACACCACAACCCTATCCCAAGTTTGTGTTTGCAGACTTTTGTCCCCAAAGCCCGGGCTGAAAGGCCCTCCATGATGGGGCTTCTGGAGCCACAGCACAGAACTCTGCCTGCCCACCTGAAGGACGCTCTTCCCGTCACATATTCACAAACCTTCCAGTTTAGGAGAAACCTGCATTTCCCCTGACCCACACCAAATTCGTTGGCCGCCTTGGAAAAAGGTGCATTCAGACACAGGCCAGACACCTATCTCCGGGCAGACAGCCAGGTGAATGGCCCTGAGTCAGAAGATGGAACCTGACATACCCTAGGACCTCAACAGAAGCATAGCTTAGGTTTGCCGGCATCTGTCTCCAGAGGCAAACTCTGGAATATCTACATATGGTGCAACACTTGATCCCTGACCACAAACAGAACACATCCTGTCCCCAGAATGCAACCTGGCTCTTGGGAGCTGTGTCCAACCCTCAGGGGAGAAGAGAATCCTGAATTGCGCCTGGGCCCCACCGCCATATTCTAAGGTCTCCCTGGACACAAGCCAGCATTATGACCCATCAGAATGAGGCTCCCTGTCACCTCAGCCACTTGGGAAAGTTACCCCACAGCCACAATATCGAAATGGCCTTGTTCCTGGGCTGGAAAGAAAGCAGAACTGGGCTTTCCAGACATCCATGTGGTGATTTCTGCTACGATATCTTTCCATACTGCGGACCCTGTTGCTATCTTAAAGGTCAAGTCCTCTCCCGCAGAAGGAAAGCTTGCTGTTCAGAGCAGCTCACAAAGCCCATTATGGAATGACCTCAATGGCCTTGGGTGGCCACCCCTCCATTCGTCGGCCATCATGCACAAAAACTCCAGGGTGAGCGACCATCTGATATGAGCCCTGACTCGGGTGATGGAGATTTCGAGTCAGATGCTGCACATTGGAAATGCCGTGAGCTCGGCACTGAACGATTCTGCGTTCATCATTCTGTCCTCATCCTCCTGGGTCACAAGCCCTCCAGATTGTCCATTCGAAACGGGCTTCTGCCTGCCCTCCTGAAAGAAGAAGGGCCCTAGGTGTCTGCCCAGAATCCCCACGTGAGGATCAACCTGCATGGACCTCAATGGCACCCCAATATCCTAGGCCACCTTGTGAACTAATGCACTGTCTGACACAGTCTGAGATCCGTCCTCCCATCACCCCTCCAGAAGCGGGCCCCATATCCGGCAGGTGGAACCTGCCATGGCCAGAGATCTTCATTTCTACCCAACCTGAATATTCAGGCGTCTGTGCCCAGATCATAGCTCAAATCCTGGGCTGGGGGAAACATCAAGCATCAAAGAGCACTCCTCCTTCACCACGAGGGGAAAAGCTTGCTTTGGGGATGTGGGTTAACCCTCAAAGTGGGCGCCACCTGCATGGCCCATGAGAACACGCCCAGCCAGGAGGGCTGCCCTGGCCACAAACAGGCATTGTTTCCCTCAGCCTGAGCCTGCTTTCAAAGCAGCCCCATCTCTAGCTGAACCAGGAGCCCTCATATCATGACTGACATGACCCTAGGTCCCAATCCTCACCCTTGATCAGGTTCTCCAGGAGCCCAAACCCATAGGCCGACTCTGGAATCCCTATTATGGCGAGACCCCTGAGACAGAAAACAACACTCTTCCCTTCCCCCCGAAAGACACCAAACACTTGGGAGCCAGGCAGAATGCTCACAGAGGCAGAATCTCCCATGGCCCCATGAGGCTACCGCTCCATTGCGTGGCCAACCAAGACACAACCCAGAAAGAAAAGCCTGTGATCCCGCCTCCCAGTCGCTTTCATTTCAGATCCCGTGGAACTGCCCTCCCGGTCCGTAGATCAGGCCTGCCATCACCTCAACCAGAACCCTATCCAGGGTTTGTGTTTGCAGACTTTTGTCCCCGAAGCCCTGTCTGAGAGGCCCTCCATATGGCACCTCTGGAGGCACTGCGCAGGGCTGTGAATGCCCACCTGAAGGAAACTCTGCCCGTCATATTTGCACAAACCATCCAGATGGGCAGACTCCTGCAAGGCCCCTAAGCCCACCCAATTTTGATGGCCGCTCTACACAGAAATACACAGTCTGACACATGCAGACACCTACCGCCAGGCAGACACCCAGGTCAATGGCCCTGAGTCAGAAGATGGAAACTGACATCCCTCTAGGACCTCAAAGGAACCCTAGCTAAGGTTTGCAGGCATCTGTCCGCAGAGGCAGGTTCTGGAATACCTCATATGGTCTAATGCTTTGTCCCTGAGCCACAAAACAGAACACCTCCTTTCCCCAGAAGACAACCTGGCTCTTGGGAGCTGTGTCTAGCCTTCATGTCAGAGGAATCCTGCATGGCGCCTGAGCCCCCACCACATCCTAAGGTCTCACTGGACACAAGCCAGCATGGTGAATGATCAGCATGAGGCTCCCTGTGAACTCATCCCCCTGGGCACTTGCCCCAGAGCCACCAGATCAAAACTGTCTTTTTCCTGGGCTGAACGTATAAGCTGAACTGGGCTTCCAGACATCTATGTGGTGAGCTCTGCTACCATTTCCTTCCAAATGAGAGACCCTAGAGTCATCAAAAGGAACTCACACTCTCCCGCAGAAGGAAAGGATGTTGTTTGGAGCAGCTCACAAGCCCTAGCATGTGAAAACCTCCATGACCTCATGAGGCCACCCCTCCAAACATTGGGCATCATAGACAAAAACTCTAGCCTGAGAGAACAACTGACACTCGCCATGACTCAGGTGCTGGGGATCTCCAATCAGACGCTGCACGTTGTAACTCCCATGTGCTCGGCGATGAACTGAACATGCACTTGTGCATTCAGACTTACGTTTTCACCCATCTCACCCGCAAGCCCTCCAGAGTGGGAATTCTGGAGCCACAAAATGGAGCCTTCTGACTACTCTCTGGAAAGATGAAGAGTCCTATGGTCTGCCCAGAATCCCGAGTTGAGGATCAACCTGCATGGCCCTAGACAGAACCATTTCCAGGCTGCACTGTGCACTAATGCTCTGTCTGACACAACCTGAGCCCCAACCTCCAGTCAGCCCACCATGTAGAGTGCACCATCTCCTGCATGTGGGACGGGCCATGGCCCCAGGCTGTCATGTCAACCCAACCTGTGTATTCAGGCATCTGTACCCAGAGGATAAACAAATCCCAAACTTGGGGGAACCTCAAGCCAAAAAGAGCACTCCTCCTTCCCCAGGTACAGAAAAGCTTGCTGTGGGGAAGGGGGTCAAACCCTCAGAGTGGGAGCCAGGTGCATAGCCCATGACACCAAACTCACACAGAAGGTGGGCCCTGTACACAAATAGGCATTGTGGCCCTCAGCCTGAGCCCACTTTCAAACCAGCCCCCTCGCTAGCTTGACCAGGATCCCACATATCAGGACTGACATGCCCCTAGGCCCAAATACTCACCCTCTGTCGGGTTCTCCAGGCGCCTGGACCCAGAAGCTGACTCTGCTATTCCGGCTATTGCAGGCCCCTGAGACGGAAAACAGCACTGTTCCCTTCCCCCCAAAAGACACCAAACCCTTTCGGAGCAAGGCAGAATTCTCACAGAGGCAGAATCTGCCATGGCCCCATGAGGCTACTGCTACATTCCTTGGCCAACCGAGACACACACACCACCTAGACAGAAAAGCCTGCACTCCCGCATCCCCGTCGACTAATTTCAGATGTGGCGGCACTGCCCTCACAATCCGCAAATCGGGCCTGCCATCACTTCACCCAGAAACCTATCCCGAGTTTGTGTTTGCAGACTTTTGCCCCCAAATCCCTGGCCCACAGGCCTTCCAGGATGAGGCCTTTGGAGCCACAGCGCAAGACTCTGCCTGCCCACCCAAAGGAAACTCTGCCCGTCACATTTGCACAAACCGTCCAGATTGGAGACACCTGCAATGCCCCTGAGCCCACCCCAAATTCGCTGGCTGCCTTGGAAAAAAGGCACATTCAGAAACATGCTAGACACCTACGTCCAGGCATACACCCACGTCAATGGCCCTGAGTCAGAAAATGGAACCTGACATGCCCCTAGGACCTCAACAGAACCCTAGCTTACATTTACAGGCATCTGCCTCCAGAAGCAAACTCTATAGTAACTTCATATTGTCCAACACTTGATCCCTGAGCCACAAAACAGAACACCTTCTGTCCCCAGAAGGTAACATGGATGTTGTGAGCTGCGTCCAACCCTCAGGGGAGGAGAATCCTGCATGGCGCCTGAGCCCCCGCCACATTATAAGGTCTCCCTGGACAAAAGCCAGCATTGTGACCCATCAGAATGAGTGTCCCCATCACCACAGCCCCCTGGGCACTTTATTCCAGAGACACCAGATCAAAACGGCCTTGTTCCTATGCTTTAAGGGGAAGCTGAGGTGGGCATTCCAGGAATCCATGCAGTGAATTCTGTTGCGACGTCTTTCCATACACGGGACCCTGGTGCCATCCAGATGGACTCCCCCTGTTTTGCAGAAGGAAAGCTTGCTGTTTAGAGCAGCTCACAAGCCACAGCCTGGGAAGACTTCCACGGCCTAATGAGGCAACCCCTCTATTCGTCGGCCATCATGGACACAAACTCCAGCATGAGCGACCATCTGACAGGTGTCCTGACTCAGGTGCTGGAGATCTTGAGTCAGACACTGCACATTGGAAATGCCATGTATTCGGCCCTGAACTGAACCAGCGTTTGTGCATTCAGAATTCTGCCCTCACCCTCCTGGCCCTGAGAGCCCTCCAGATTGTTAATTCTGGAGCCACAACACAGTCTTCAGCCTGCCCTCCAGAAAGAAGAAGGGCCCTTGGGTTCTGCCCAGAATCCCCACGTGCGGATCCACCTGCACCGAACTCGAAAGCACCTCAATATCCTAGGCCACCCTGTGCACTAATGCTCTGTCAAACACATCCTGAACCCCGACCTCCCATCAGGCCCCCAGATAGTGACCCCATATCCTGCATGTTAGGGTCCGTGATTAAAGGAACAAGACTGACACTAAGCGGAAATCAAACAAAGCTTTATTTCATGCCAAGTATCGAAAATCAAACCGACCGGTTGGGGCCATCTCTTATGAAGAAACGCCCACGATGAGGATGCCGCTCATGATGACAAAGAAGCGATGATGAGGAGGACAACAACCCTGACGACACAGAATCTGCTCTGCATGATGCCACTCCAACAAGGCCGCTCTGGATGACGCCGCATGCTGGACGAAAGCCACTCCCAATGATGAAGAGGCTGCTCTAGACCAGGCCGCTTGACAATGAGGCCACACGTTGAAGAGGCCGCTCCCTGGAATGACGCCGCTCTGGCAAGGATGCTCTGGCAAGGCCCTGGCTCAGGGAGCCGAGGCCTTCTGCTGCAGAGCAGCCATGAGGCGGGTTGCAGGATGTGAGGCTGCTCGCAGCAGCGCTACTGCTCGGGGCGGTGCCTCTCCCAGCAACGCTGCTCCCGATGCTCCCGATGATCCTGAAGCTCTGACACTCCCAACAACCCTGACACTATCACTCCTATGACTCTAATAGCTCCCAAAGGCTACCCTAAGCACTAATCTAATGGCTATTCTAACTGCAATTCTAATGGCTATTCTAACTCCTCTTGCTTCTTTAATGACTATTCTAACACCTACTACTTCTCCAACGGCTATTCTAACTCCTCCTATTTCTCCAATGGCTATTGTAACTCCTCCTACTTCTCGAACGGCTATTCTAACTTCTCCTACTTTTCCAACTGCTATCCTAACTCCTCCTATTTCTTCCCCCATCCAGCCTCACAGATTAACCTTTATAGAGGTGCTTGAATCCGGCCCACACAAAGGTAACCAACACAAAGGTAACTCACCACAGTTAATATATGCCAGCCCCACTGATCGGATACAGCGATCTGGCCTGGCCCGATCCTATATCAGGGTCTTAAAAGTAAGTTCCTCTGGCTAACCAGGCCCCTACACTGTAGGTGGGACATGCCATGGCCAGAGACTTTCATCTCTACCCAATCTGGGTATTCAGGCGTCTGTGCCCAGACCATAGATCAAATCCCGGCCTATGGGGGGACCTCAAGCATAAAAGAGCACTTCTTCATACCCATGATGGGAAAAGCTTGCTGTGGGGATGGGGGTCTAACCCTCCAAGTGGGAACCAGCTGAATGGACCCTGAGACCATGCCCACCCAGGAGGACTATGCTACCCACAAACAGGCATTGTGACACATAGCCTGAGCCCGCTTTCAAGCCAGCCCCCACGATAGCTGGAGCAGGAGACAGCATATCGGGCCTGACATGCCCCTAAGCCCAAATCCTCACCCTCAGTCGAGTTCTCCAGGCGCCTGGACCCAGAAACTGACTCTGGAATCCCTGCTGTGGTGGGACTCTGAGACGGAAAACAGCACTCTTATCTTCCACCCAAAAGACACCCAACCCTTGGAAGCTGAGCAGAATCCTCACAGAAGCAGAATCTGCCATGGTCCCATGAGGTTACCACTACTTTAACTGGCCACCCGAGGCACGCTACCCATCTGAAAAGCCTGGGCTCGTGCCTCTCCTTTGCCCTAATTTCAGATCCCGTGGAAGTGCCCTCATGGTCTGCAGATCGGGCCTGCCATCACCTCATCCCTAACTCTACCCGAGTTTGTGTTAGCAGACTTTGTCCCTAAAGCCCTGACGACAAGCCCTCCAGGATGGGGCCTCTGGAGCCAAAGCGCAGGACTCTGCCCACCCCCAGGAAGCAGAATCTCCCATGGGCCCATGAGGCCTCCCCTCCATTCCCTGGCCTAGTGAGATCCACAGCCGAGAAAGAAATGCCTGCGCTCCCCACTACCTGTTGCCCTAATTTCAGATCCCAAGGTTCTGCCCTCAAGGTCTGGAGATTGGGCATACCATCACCTCACCCCTCACCCTAACGCCAGTTTGTGTTTGCAGACTTTTGTCCCTAAATCCCTGGCTGACAGACTATCCAGGATGGGGCCTCTGGAGCCACAGTACAGAATTCTGCCTGACGCCCCAACAGAAACTCTGCCCATCATATTTGCACATATCCTCGAGACTGGGAGACACCTACAAGGCCCCTTATCCCACCCTATTTTGTTGGCCGCTCGGGACAGAAATGCACAGTCTGACACATGCCAGACACCTACCTCCAGGCAGACACCCAGGTCAATGGCCCTGAGTCAGAAGATGGAAAATGACATGCCCCTAAGACCTCAACGGAACCCTAGCTTAGGTTTTCAGGCATCTGTCCCCAGAGGAATATTTCGGAGTGTAAGGGTCCATGATCAATGTTACGAGAGTACACAAAGTGAAAATCAAACAAAGCTTTATTTCATGCCAAGCATCGAAAATCAAACCGGCAGTTCGGAGCCATTTCTTACATCTAGCAACGATGATAAGGATGCCGCTCCCGATGACAAAGAAGCGTGGATGATGAGGATGACAACTCTGATGACAAAGACTCTGCTCCTCATGATGCCACTATGACAAGGCCGCTCCCCAGATGTGGCCTCTGTGGACGAGGCTGCTCCACACGGGGCCGCTCCAGGTGAGGCTGATCCCCAGATGAGGACACACTGGACAAGGCTACACGCTGGATGTAGTCCGCACCCGATGATGAAGAGGCCACTCCGGACCAGGCCCCTCTAAGACGAAGCCACATGCCATCGATGCAGCTCACCGGAATGATGCCGCTCTGGTGAGGCTGCTCAGGGCCAGTCCCGGCGGGGCCACAGTGAGGCGGGTCACGGGCTGTGCTGCTCTTTGGGGAGGTGAGGCCACTCATGGTGGCGCTGCTGCTATGGGCAGGGCAGCTACCAGAAATGCCGCTCCCGATGCTCCCGATGATCCTGACACTCCAACTCTCCCGACGACCCCGACGCTATCATTCCTACGACTACCTTAACAGCTCCCAACGGCTACTGTAATGGCTACTCTAACTCCACCTGCTACTCTAATGTATATTCTAATTTCTCCTAATTCTCTAATGGCTATTCTAACTCCTCCTACTTCTCTAACGACTATTCTAACTCCACCTACTTATCCCCCCAAGCCAGCCTAACAGACTAACCTTTATAGAGGTGGTTGAACCCGGCCCACACACAGGTGGCAAATGAGATTTCAACTCACCACAGTTAATATATGTGCCCCCCACTGATTGGATATGGCTATCTGGCCATGCCCACCCCTATATCCAGGGTTCACAAGTAAGTTCCTCTGGCTAACTAGACCCCCACATTCCCCCCTTTTCTTTGGAAATTAGTCAAATCCTTGACTTTTCAGCCAGTTCTATGTTCTCCTGTTGAGCATGTAAGACTAACTTTGTATGGTTCCAATTTCTTTGGTACAAATGACATAAGGGAGTTTATAATACAGGAGCCAAAAAGTAACAGTAGTGCACAGTCTGCTGATGAGTTGGCCATTCAACGCTTTGTATAACCATTTCCATTTTTTTCCCCTAATTCCATTCATCTAATTTCCCACCTATACTTTATATGAACAGGTAACAATAGGAGCAACAATAAACTCACTGTTTTTTTTAGTTTTAGCTTTAGTCCATGGTCAGCGGGGTCTGTCAACTTCAGCTTCCATCTCTGGGGGGCGTCCTCGTCCTTGGCTTGTTTGACGTGTCCCTCATGAATCCATGACTTAATGCCCTCTAATTTTACAGTAAATGGTCCCTTCAAGGGAGGCTCCAAGTTTCCCTCTTGATAATCATGTATCCAAACAAAGTCCCAGGGTTGGTAAGGATGTGGTTCCACCTCCATCTCTGTTCTAGTGTGGGCAGTCCGGATCCCTGAGTGGGCTGCTTTTTAAAACAGACTATAATGCCTGCAGTGACTGGAGTACAGAATGATCCGCCATTTCTGCCAGGACAACCTCTTGTAATCAAGGACAGAGAGGGGGATCTCCCAAACATTATTTCAAATAGGGTCACCTTGCTTAAATAGGGTGTACTTATTTCCCTGAGGAGGGAGAAAGGAAGGAGATTCCCCCATCCAACACAATCTCCAGAATTAGTTTTGTCAAGATCTCTTTAAGAGTCTGGTTCATTCTCTCTACTTGCCCAGAACTCTGGGGGCGGTAGGCACAATGTAGTTTCCAATTAGTGTGCATGGCCTTGGCCAATGCCTGTGACATTGAACTTGCAAATGCAGGGCCATTGTCTTACCTGATCGTGAGAGGCAACCCAAACCTAGGAATTATTTTTTCTAGTAGCTTTTTAGCTACCACTCCTGCCATCTCATGTTTGGTGGGAAAAGCCTCTACACAGCCTGAAAATGTATCTACAAAAACTAGCATGTACTTGTGCCCATATTTTCCAGGTTTCATTTCTGTAAAATCTATTTCCCAATAAATCCCTGGTTGCTTATTTCATTCCTTTTCCCTCATCCCATTTTAGCTCTTCCCATATTAACTGCCTGGCATTGAGCACATCTATCAACTACATCCTGAATCAGGCCCTAATTTAGAAACCTGGAACTGCTTGCCTATAAGCTTCTTCAGTTTGTGTATCCCCAAATGAGTACCCTTATGTATCTGTTCTACTAACTGTTTGCCCAGTCCTCGAGGAAGAATTATTTTTCCTGCCTCAGTCTTAGCCCAGTCCCCTTCATAGTGCAATTTAACCCATTTCTGTAAATATTTTAAATCTTGTTCTGAATTGTTCGGTTTTTCTGGTAGGGATGTAGACGTGAGTGTAACCACTTCTTGCATTGTTTCTCGGGCTGTTTGCTTTGTGGCTTGATCTGCTAATTGGTTTCCTTTTGAAATCAGATCAGTCACGTATTGGTGTCAGGGCTATGCATAACAGCCACCTCTTTTGGGTCCCAAATAGCCTGGAGGAGAGCCAGTATTTCTCCTCTGATTTTAATTCCTTTTCCTTCTGCTGTTAATAGAACCCTTTCTTTATAAATAGCCCCAAGTATATGGAAAGTAACAAAGGCATACCTGCTGTCCGTATAGATGTTGGCAGTTTTACATTTGGCCATCTGCAGTGCCTTAGTGAGTGCAATCAGTTCCGCTTTTTGTGCTGAGTGCCATGTGGCAGGGCTGCTGTCCACAGTTTCTGTTCAGGAGAAACCACCACAGCCTCCGCATACCTCTTTCCATGGACCAGGTAGCAACTCCTATCTGTGAAGAGAGTCATCTCGGCATCTGGGAGGGGAATGTCTCTAAGATCTGGCCTTATTCCTGCAACTTGGCTTAGGACCACCTTGCAGTTGTGTGGGTGGTCAGCCATCTCCTCCGGCAGCAGCATGGTTGGATTTAGCACTCCCAGGGGATGGAAGGGCACTCTTGGTTCATTGAGGAGGAGGGCCTGATAACCCGTCACTCAGGCGTTTGTCATCCATCGGTCTGGTGGTGTCCATAGAAGGCCCTCAATAGCTTGGGTGGTGGTCAAGATGAGATTATGACACAAATTCAATTTACTTGCAACCTTGACAAGGAGGGCCATGGCAGCAATTATGCAGAGGCAAGAGGGGTATCCAGCCACTACTGGATCGAGGTTCTTGCTAAGATAGGCTATTGACCTTTGCCACGGCCCCAGATTCTGAGTCAAATCTCCTCGGCCACCCCTGCATTTGTTATACACATATAGTTGGAAGGGCTTGGTAACCTCTGAGATGGCCAATGCACTCAGTACAGGTGTTTGTAATTCCTGAAATGCTCCTTCTGCCTCAGACGTCATACTATCATAGTGAGCCACCCATTTTACAGGTTTGTAGGGAGGTTGGGCAATCACCGCAAACTGCAGTATCCACAGCCTACATTAGCCCACCGTCCAAGAAACTCTCTGACTTATAGGGACGTGGTGGGGCAGTGTATCAGGTTATCACTAGTTTCCTGGACTCAGTTAACGCACTCCCTCGTGGAGATATAAGCCTAGATATGTGGTATGGTTCTGACAGAACTGTGCTTTCTCTGCTGAGATCTTTTCCCTTTTTCCTGCAGAGTCTGTAAGAGAGCTCTCGTCTGATGCAAACATGACTCATAGTCCTCAGCGGCTACTAGGAAGTCATCAACATACTGTAGCAGAGTGACTACTGGGTTGGAGGTTCTGTACTCATGCAAATCCTCGTGTAGGGCCTTGTCAAAAAAATGGTGGGTGAATTATTGAATCCTTGGGGAACTTTTGTACAGGTGAGCTGGCCTTGTAATCATTCCTGTGGGTCGGACCACTTAAAAAAAAAAAGGGTTGAGATTCCCTTGGTAAAGATATGCAGAAAAATGCATCCTTGGGATCTAAGATGGTATAGACAGTTTTTTGGGGCCCAGGTGGGAGAATAGGGTATAGGGGTTAGGCACAGTCGGGTGGATATCTTCAACCAGTTTATTAACTTCCCACAGGTCCTGAACAGGCCAGTACTCCCCATTCTCAGCATTTTTGACAGGCAGCAAAGGTGTGTTCGATGGAGATTTGCAAGGAACTAGGATCGTGTCTCCTCCGAGGTGGTTAATGTGCTTTCTGATCTCTTCCTTTGCTTCCCGGGGAAGAGGTTGCTGCTGAACTTGAACAACTATAGCCATCACCATTAATTGTGCCACCACTGGAGGTTGTCCCCTGTCTGAGCCAGGGGGCTTCCCTTCTCCCCAGACCTTGGGAACCTCGAACTGTAGGATTTGGAGAAGGCTCCTCACCTTTGTCTCCTCTGGTTTTGACACTGGCTCGTAAAGTAGGTATTCATCTACTGCTGTCATAAGCACCTGAAGAGTGTGTTGTTTCAAGGTTACAGTCATGTCTACTTCCGAAAAATGAATGCCAGCTCGTAACTTGTGGAGGAGATCTCTTCCCATCAAGTTATATGGGGTATTAGGGAGGACCTAAAATCAATGTTTCACTATCCGAGGCCAAATTTAAAGTCCTTTCTGTTGTAGATTTATGTCTTGCTGTGCGATTTGCTCCTTGTACCCAAACTTCCTCTCCAGTGTGTTTTCCCATAGGTTAAGTAATGAAGAAAACTGGTCTCCCGTGTCCACCAAAACAATCAATTGACTTCCCCTCCACTTCAATTTTTACTCTGGTGTCCAACATTGCAATCTTCCTTTTGGGTCACTCCCTGGCCCATTGCCCCTTTTCCTTGCAGTAAGCACACTGATCTGAATCTAAGTCTTCCCACCTGCCTTATCTGTGCTTAGGCTTTTCCTTCCATTTACAATCCTCTACTTATCTCATGTAATGCCAAAACTTTAACCAGATTTTTGTCTGTTTTTCATCCTCCTGTGCATCCCTGTTATTAAACAATTTTTCTGATATTCCCAATAGCTCAATCAGATTCTTCCCTTCAAATCCTTCAATTTCCTGTAGTTTCCTCCTTATATCCGGGGCTGACTGACTGGCGAAAGCAAGATTCACTGCCCCCTGATTTTCGGGTGCATCAGGTTCCATCAGGCTATATATTTTATAGGCTTCAATGAGCCTTTCTAGGAAAGCTCCTGGAGACTCATCCTTACCCTGAGTCACCATATTAATTCTGGTTTAGGGTGAGTGCAACTTTTACTTCTGGAAATGCAGTTCCAGGATTTCAACATATCAAAGAACCATATTTGTTTTGAAATCTCCTATATGAATTCCTTTAAGGCAGAATTCATCTTACAAAAGAATTAAAACAATTACAATTGACAAAAAACTCAGAATAGATATGGTTAAATATCAAATGATAACCCTTATCAAAACATTAAAACTTTAGGAAAAGTATTGAACCACTGGAGTAGTTACAGCATTTACCCAAATGTAACCCGAGGTTTATGATTGATTTAGCAGTACTTCCTGAGTAAGTTAGCGTATCAGGGAAAAGCCTTATGAGTCAAAGAGATCTCATTTACAATTCTGGGTGGGCAAAGAAAACCATTTACATTTTCGTAGAAACATCTCAATCTCTAGTGAAGACTAAATATTAACCAATTGTGAACTGTTGCAAGAGCAGTTAACACAAAACATGATTACCAACAGATTTGAAAAGCACAAACCTAGTTCCAGCAACCAGCGCCCTAGCACTTCATCCCATTTGTCATCCAAGAAAAACTTCAATGCTTCAGGTTACCAAAGACTCTGAAAGCTACTTTCACAATTACCCATTAAAACCCTGGGACAGACAATTAACCATCAGTTCAATCATCTCTTTGCTAACAGATTTCATGTCACCCTGGGCCCATTCCACATCAGACGCCCTGCTTTCCCCCCAGCAAGGGGGTGGGGCTAGGCAGTCGACGTCGGGCAAGAAAAGGCAAGTAATTCCCCGAAACTAGGAGAGTTTTGGCAGCTCCCCTGGGGAGCATATCTGCATCCAGCTTGTCCCCAGTGGGCCATACCCTGGAGCTCCAACCAGACAGACGAACAAGATCCCAACACCTCTGGAGGCTTTTCCCATAAATTCCGATGCTGGCTCAGTTCTTTTGTTTGATCGGGCTCGAGATACCTATGTTAGGGTCTGTGATCAAAGGAATGAGACTGACTCAAAGTGAAAACCAGCAAAGCTTTATTTCACACCAAGCATCAAAAATTAATCCAACCAGTTGGGGTCATTTCTTACATAGAGGCGACAATGACGAGGACGCCACTTCTGATGTCAAAGAGGCGTGGATGACAAGGATGACAACCCTGACAACACAGACTTTGCTCCCTATGACGCCACTCCGACAAGGCCACTCCCCAGATGAGGCCATATGCTGGACGAAGGCCACAGCCAATGATGAAGATGCTGCTCCAGACCAGGCCACTCACCGACAAGGCCATTCGCTGACGAGTGGCTCCCCAGAATGACGCCGCTCTGCTGAGGCTGCATCTCGTTTCAGCGAGGCATGTCACAGTGAGGCCACAGTGAGGCGCTCACGGGAGGCACTGCTGCTTGGGGAGGCGAGGCCGCTCATGGTGGTGCCACTCCCATCAATGCCACTCCCGATGATCCCCATGATACTGAAGCTCGGAAGCTCCCAACGTCCCCGATGCTATCACTCCTACAACTACCCTAAAGGATCCCAATGGCTACTAAATGGCTACTCTAACTCCTCCTACTACTCTAACGGATATTCTAACTCCTACTACTTCTCTAAAGTCTATTCTAACTCCTCCTATTCTCTAACAGCTATTCTAACACCTCCTACTTACAACCACCACCACCCCCCAGCTAGCCTCACAGACTAACCTTTATCGCGGTGCTTCATCCCAGTCCACACACAGGTGGCCAAGGAGATTACAACCAACCACATTTAACATATGCATGCCCCAATGATTGGGTAAGGCAATATGGCCAAGCCCGCCCCTATATCTGGGGTTTACAAGTAAATTCCTCTGGCTAACCAGGACTCTACAATTAGTACTTACATCTGTTCCACGCTACATCCCTGATCCAAAAAACAGAACACTTCCTGTTCCCAGAAGGCCACCTGGCTCTTGGGATCTGCGTCCAACCCTCAGGGGAGGAGAATCCTGCATGGCGCCTGAGCTCCCGCCACATTCTAAGGTCTCCCTGGACACAAGCCAGCATGGTGACCTATCAGAATGAGGCTCCCTTTCAACTCAGGACCCTGGGCACTTGCCCCAGAGCCATCAGATCGAAACTGCCTTGTTCAGGGGTGAGCAGAGAAGCTGAACTGGGCTTTCCAGACATCTATGTGGTGAGCTCTGCTACTATCAAAACAGACTCCCCATGTCCCGCAGATGAAAAACTTGCTCTTTGGAGCAGTTCACAAGACCCAGCCTAGGAAAATCTCCATGGCCTCATGAGGCCACCCTTCCATTCATCTAGCATCATGCACACAAATTCCAACATGAGCGACCATCTGACACTCACCCTGACTCAGGTGCTGGAGACCTCGAGACTGACGGTGCACACTGGAACCACCATGTGCTCTGCACTGAACTAAAACCTCACTTGTACCTGTTGAATTCTGTCCTCCCCCTCCTGGCCAACAAGCCATCCAAATTGGGAATTCTAGAGCCACAATGCAGCCTTCTGCCTGCACTCCAGAAAGAAGAAGGGTCCTATGCGTCTGCTCAGAATCCCCATGTGAGGATCAACCTGTACAGCCCTAGATGGAGCTCAAATATCCAGGCTGACTGTGCATTAATGCTCTGTGTGACACAGCCTGAGTCCCGAACTCCAGTCAGCCCCCAAGGTAGCGGTGCCACCTCCTGGAGGTGGGGCCGACCATGGCCCTAGGCTGTCATGTCTACCCAACCTGGGTGTTCAGGCATCCGTGCCCAGAACAAAACTCAAATCCCAGCCTATGGGGGAACCTCAAGCACAAAGGAGCACTCCTCCTTCCCCACCACTGGAAAAGCTTTCTGTGGAGATGAAGGTCAAATCCTCAGAGTGGGAGCCTGCATGGCCCATGAGACCACACCCACACAAGAGGTCACCCTTGGGCACAAACAGTCATACTGACCATCAGCCTGAGCCTGCTTTCAAACATGCCTTCTTGCTAGCTGGACCAGGAGACTTCATATCGGGCCTGCCATGCCCCTAGACCCAAATCTTCACCCTCAGTCAGGTTCTCCATGCGCACAGACCCAGAAGCCGACTCTGGAATCCCTGCCATAGTGGGATCCCGGAGATGGAAAAAGGCACTCTTCCTTTCCCCTGAAAGACACTAAATCCTTGGAAGGTGGGCAGAATCCTCACAGAGGCAGAATCTCCCATGGCCCCATGAGGATACTGTAAGGGACTGGTTAGCCAGAGGGAGTCATTCTGTGGTTATGTAGTGAACTTAGATTGACCCCACCCCTCCCAGAGGAACTTACTTGCAAAGCCTAGATACAAGGGTGGGTCAGGCCAGGTGAAGATATCCAATCAGTGGGGAGCGCATATATCTAATAGGGTAAATTGAAATTCAATTGGCCACCTCTGTGTTACCTAGCAGTTTTTTTCTGTGTGTGGCAGACCTAGCATGACTATGCAGTTTTCTCTGTGTATTGCAATCCCATTGGCTACCTGTGTGTGGGCGAGGCTCAACCACCTCTATAAAAGCTGGTCTGTGAGGCTGCAGAGAGGGATAGCAGGAGGAGTCAGAGTAGCCCATAGGGAAGCCATTCTTAGCAGCCTCATCAGCGTCACCCCATCGAGCAGCAGCAGCAGCAGCACCACTGAGAGTGGCCCTGCCACCCCGAGCAGCAGCAGCAGCAGCAGCACCAGCAACAGCAGCAGCAGCAGCAGCAGCAGCGCCGACCTGAGTGGCCCAGCCTCCTCGAGCAGCAGCGGCACCAGCAGCAGCAGCAGCGCTGCCGCCGCCCCGAAGAGCAGTAGCACCACCAGCAGCAGCAGCAGCGCCGCCGCAAGCGGCCTCACCACCTGGAGCAGTGCCGCTGCTGGGACCAGCCTCTCAGGAACCGGCAGTGCAACCTCGTCATCAAGAGTGGCCTCACTGGGAGCACCGCTGCCCGAGCGTCATGAGCATCGCTGGGCAGTGGCCTCGCCAGCCACGCAGGGGCCTCGCCAGGGAGCAACGCTGCCAGAGTGTCATTATTGGGAAGCGGGAGTTGTCAGGTAGTGGGAGTTGTCAGGTAGCGGGAGTCATTGGGTAAGGGAAGTAATTGGGGTCGGTGTCCTGGTCGTCATCGCCTCTTTGTAAGAGACGGCCCCAACTGATTGATTTGATTGCCGATGCTTGCCATTGCTGGGAGCCTCATTGGCTGTGGCCTCGTCCAAGGAGCGGCCTCGCTGGGAGCGGCCTGTGGTACAGTGAGGGTGTGGCAGGGAGCCTCCAGGAAGGACCCCAGGCCAGGGAGGCAGTGGCCACCAGCAAGACTCGGGCACCTATTGGTCAGTTTGGTTTCTAATGCATGGGGCCCAGACACCTATTGGTCAGTTTGCTTCCTAATGCATGGCGCTTGGGCATCTACCCGTCAGTTTGGTTTCTAATGCATGGGGCCCGGGCACCTACTGGTCAGTTTGGTTTCTCAAGCATGGGGCTCGGGCACCCACCGGTCAGTTTGGTTTCTGATGCATGGCGCAAAATAAAGCTTTGCTTGATTTTTGCTTTGTGTCAGTCTCGTTCCTTTGTTCACGAACCCTAACACTGGGGGCTGGTCTGGGATCAAACAACGAGAACTGAGCCAGAATCAGAATTTATGGGAAATGCCTCCAGAGGTTTTGGGATCTTGCCTGTCTGTCTGGTTGGAGTTCCAGGGTATAGACCACTGGGGAGAAGCTGGACGCGGCCATGATCTCAAGGGCTAGAGTGGATGCGGGGATGCCCCATCCCTCTGCTGGTAGATCATTGGGGGGGAGGTTCGAGTCCCCCTGTGTGGTAGGGGGATTCGAGTCCCCCTAGATGGTCAGGGGTTTGAGTCCCCCTGAATGGTAACGAGGTGGGTTTGAGTCCCCCTAGGTGTTCATCAGGGGTTCAAGTCCTCCTAGGCGGTCATTGGGGGTTCAAGTCCCCCTAGGAAGTCAGGGGGTTCGAGTCCCCCTAGGCAGTCATCATGGGTTCGAGTCCCCTAGGCAGTCAGGGGGTTTGAATCCCCCTTGGAAATCCCCACTGGTGGCAGGACCACTGGGCCTGTGGTTTTCTTTGTCTTGTCTTTTGTTATGTGCTGTGTTGTTTGTTATGTTTGAATTAATGGGGCAAAAGAAGAGTATGGGACTCTGACTTTCATCCCTCCATTCCTCATAATAGATGTGCGGCTCCTCCCTCATTCATTTGGTGTGTTAAGGGCTATCACGAGAGCCAACTGGGGTTAGTCTAACTGGGGACAGAGACTTTAAGGAATATTCCCAAGCAGCTGCTGAAACTCCCTTTGTTTCGTGGAATTCCTTGCCTTCTCTGGCCCGATGTGGACTGCCTCGCCCCTCCCCATTGCTGGCGAGAAAGCATGGCATCTGAAGTGGAATGGGCCCAGGTGGAACATGAAATCTCTTAGCAAAGAGATGACTGAACTGATGGTTGATTATCTGTCTCAGGGTTTTAATGGGTAACAAAGTAACTTTCAGAGTCTTTGGTAGTTTTGGGGCTTTGAAGTTTTGCTTGGATAAAATGCTGGGGCGCTGGTTGCTGGAACTAGGTTTGTTCTTTTCAAATCTATTGGTAAAAATGTTTTGTGCTTAACAGAATTCTGTTGTAACAGTTCACAGTTGGCTAAAATATGAATGGTTTTCTCTTTTCCCACCCAGAATTGTAAATGAGGTCCTTTTGACTCATAAAGCTTTTCCCTGATATGTTAAGCTACTCAGGAAGTACTGCTAAATCAATGATAAACCTTGGGTTACATTTAGGTAAATGCTGTAACTACTCCAGAGGTTCTATACATTTCCTAAAGTTTTAATGTTTTGATAAGGGTCATCATTTAATATGTAACCATATTTATTCTGAGTTTTTTTTTTTTGTCATTTGTAATTGTTTTAATTCTCCTGTAGGATGAGTTCCGCCTTAAAGGAAATTCATATGGGAGACTTTCAGAATAAATAGAGGTATTTGATATGTTGAAATCCTGGATCTGAATTTCCAGAAGTAAAAGTTGCACTTGGACTAAACCAGAATTAGTACGGTGACTCAAGAAGGAGTCTCCAGGAGCTTTTCTAGAAAGGCTTATTGAAGCCTATAAAATGTATAGCACGATTGACACTGAGGCACTCGAAAATCAGGGGGGCAGTGCATCTTGCTTTTGCCAGTTAGTCAGCCCCAGTTATAAGGATGAAACTTCAGGAAATTAAAGGATTTGAAGGGAAGAATCTGATTCAGTTATTGGGAATAGCAGAAAAGGTGTTTAACAACGGGAATGCACAGGAGGATGAAAAACAGACCAAAAAAAACTGGTTAAGGTTTTGACATTACATGAGATAGGTAGGGGATAGCAAATGGAAGAAAAAGCCTAAGCACAGAGAAGGCAGATGGGAAGACTTAGATTCAGATCAGTGAGCTTACTGTAAGGAAAAGGACACTGGGCCAGGGAGTGTCCCAAAGGATGACAGCAATGATGACAACCAGAGTAAAAATTGAAGTGGAGGGGAAATCATTGATTTTTTTGGTGGACATGGGAGTCCAATTTTCATCATTACTTAAACCGATAGCAAAACCATCTGGAGAGGAAGTCTGGGTACAATGAGCAAATGGCACAGAGAGACATAAATGGACAACAGAAAGGACTTTAAATTTGGCCTCGGGAGTAGTTAAACATCGATTTTTGGTCCTCCCTAATGCCCCATATAACTTGATGTTAAGAGATCTCCTCCATAAGTTAAGAGCTGTCATACAGTTCTCGGAAGGAGACATGACTGTAACCTTGAGACAACCCACTGTACAGGTGCTTATTGAACACCTCCTTTACAAGCCAGTCTCAAATTCAGAGGAGACAAAAGGGGGGAGCCTTCTCCAAATCCTACAAGATGAGTTTCCCGAGGTTGGGGCAGAAGGGAAGCCCCCTGGCTTGGCCAAGAAACAACCTCCAGTGGTGGTAGAATTAAAGGCGATGGCTATGGTAGTACCCCCTTCCTAGAGAAGTAAAGGAAGGGATCAAAAAACACATTAACCACCTCCGAGGGCATGGGATCCTAGTTCTTTGCAAATCTCCAACGAACACACCTGTGCTGCCCATCAAAAGATTGTGACTGGGGAGTACCGACCTGCTCAGGACTTGCAGGAAGTTAATAAACGGGTTGAAGATACTCACTAGACAGTGCCTAACCCCTATACCCTACTCTCCCTCCTGGGCCCCCAAAGAACTGTGTATACTATCTTAGATCTCAAGGATGCAAGTAAATTGACTTTGGGTCAAAATATCATTTTGACGACCACACACACCACTGAGGGCCTTCTCCGGATTCCACCAGGCCGATGGATGACAAATGCCTGAGTGACAAGGTATCAGGCCCTCCTCCTCAATGAACCAACAGTGACCTTCCGGCCCCCAGTGGTGCTAAATTCAGCCACACTGCTGCCAGAGGAGCTGGCTGACCACCCACATGACTATGGGAGGTCCTAACCCAAGTTTCAGGAATAAGGACAGATCTCAGAGACATTCCCCTCCCAGATGCCAAGATGACTCTCTTCACAGATGGGAGTAGCTACGTGGTCAATGGAAGGAGATATGTGGAGACTGTGGTGGTTTCTTCTGAGCAGCTACTCTGGACAGCAGCCCTGACACACAGTACTTCGGCACAAAAAGCGGAACTAATTGCACTCACTAAGGCGCTGCAGATGGCCAAAGTTAAAACCGCCAACATCTATATGGACAGCAAGCATGCCGTTCCTACTCTCCATATACATGGGCTATTTATAGAGAAAGTGGCCTATTAACAGCAGAAAGAAAAGGAAACCAATTAGCTGATCAAGCCGCAAACAAAGCAGCTTGAGAAACAGTACAAGAACTAGTTACAGTCCCGGCTCTAGCCCTACCAGAAAAACCGAATTATTCAGAAGAAGATTTAAAGTATTTACAAAAATGGGTTAAATTGGACTATGAAGGGGACTGGGCTAAGACTGAAGCAGGAAATATAATTCCTAGGTTTGGACTGCCTCTCGCGTTTGGATCAGACAATTGCCCTGCATTTGTGAGTTCAGTCTCACATCATTGGCCAAGGCCGTGGGCACTAATTGGAAACTACATTGTGCCTACCGGCCCCAGACTTCCGGGCAAGTAGAGAGAATGAACCGGACTCTTAAAGAGACCTTGACAAAATTAATTCTGGAGACTGGAGGTGGATGGGTGAATCTCCTTCCTTTCGCCCTCCTCAGGGCATGATATACACCCTATTTAAGCAAGGTGACCCCATTTGAAATAATGTTTGGGAGACCTCACTCCTCTGTCCTCGACTACAAGAGGTTGCTCTAGCAGAAATGACTCATCAATCTGTACTCCAGTCACTGCAGGCATTACAGTCTGTCTTAAAAAAAGAAAAGCCCACTCAGGGATCATGACTGCCCACACTGGGACAGAGACCAAGGTGAACCCACATCCTTACCAACCTGAGGACTTGGTTTTGATACATTGCTATCAAGTGGGAAACTTGGACCCTTGCTGGAAGGGACCTTTTACTGCTATCCCGACTAACCCCATAGCAGTAAAAGTAGAAGGCATCAGGGCCTGTATCCATGCGAGTCATGTCAAACGAGCCAAGGACGAGGACACTCCCCAGAGAAGGAAGGTGCAGCCGACAGACCCCGCTGACCATGGACTAAAGCTAAGACTAAAAAACTGTGAGTTTATTGTTGCTCCTATTATTACCTGTTTGTGTAAAGTATAGGTAGGAAATTAGATCAATGAAATTAGGAAAATTGGAAAAGGTTATACAAAGCAGTAAATGGCTAACTCATCAGCAGATTGTGCACAACTGTCATTTGTACAAAAGAAAACTAGAGGGATAAAAATGTTAGACTTACATGCTCAATATAACCCCTTACAACTGGAGAACATAGAACTGGCTGAAAAGTCAAGGATTTGACTAATGTCGAAAGAAAAGGGGGGAATGTAAGGGCCTGGTTGGCCAGAGGGAGTCATTCTGTGTTTATGTAGTGAACTTAGATTGACCCCACCCCACCCAGAGGAACTTAATAGCAAAGTCTAGATACAAGGGCGGGTCAGGCCAGGTGAAGACATCCAATCAGTGGGGAGCGCATATATCTAATAGGGTAAATTGAAATTCAATTGGCCACCTCTGTGTTACCTAACAGTTTTTTTCTGTGTGTGGCAGACCTAGCATGACTGTGCAGTTTTCTCTGTGTATTGCAATCCCATTGGCCACCTGTGTGTGGGCGGGGCTCAACCACCTCTATAAAAGCTGGTCTGTGAGGCTGCAGAGAGGGATAGCAGGAGGAGTCAGAGTAGACCATAGGGAAGTCATTCTTAGCAGCCTCATCAGCCTTGCCCTCTCAAGTAGCAGCAGGCAGCAGCAGCAGCAGTAGCAGCAGCAGCAGCAGCAGCAGCAGCACCGCTGCGAGCGGCCTACTACCCCGAGCAATAGCAGCAGCAGCAGCAGCAGCGCCACCGCAAGCGGGCCCGCCGCCTGGAGCAGCAGTGGCACCAGCAGCAGCAGCAGCAGTGCCGCCACCGCGAGCAGCTCTACCGCCCCGAGCAACAGCAGCACCAGCAGCAGCAGCAGCAGCAGCACCAACAGTAGCAGCAGCAGCGCTGCCGCGAGCGGCCTCACCACCTCGAGCAGTGCCGCCACCGGACCAGCCTCTCAGGAGCCGGCGGTGCAACCCCATCATTGGGAGTGGCCTCACTGGGAGCACCGCTGCCCATGCGTCATGAGTGTCACCGGGCAGTGGCCTCGCCAGGGAACAACGCTGCCAGAGTGTCATTATCGGGAAGCGGGAGTCGTTGGGTAGTGGGTGTCGTCGGGTAGCGGGAGTCATTGGGTAAGGGAAGTAATCGGGGTCAGTGTCCTGGTCATCATCACCTCTTTGTAAGAGACGGCTCTGACTGGTTGATTGGATTGCTGATGCTTGCCATTGCTGGGAAACTCATTGGCTGCGGCCTCGTCCAAGGAGCGGCCTCGCTGGCAGTGGCCTGTGGTACAGTGAGGATGTGGCAGGGAGCCTCCAGGAAGGACCCCAGGCCAGGGAGACGGTGGCCCCCAGCAAGGCTCGGGCACCTATCGGTCAGTTTGGTTTCTAATGCATGGGGCTCGGACACCTATCGGTCAATTTAGTTTCTAATGCATGGGGCCCTGGCACCTATTGGTCAGTTTGGTTCCTACTGCATGGCGCTTGTGCATCTACCCGTCAGTTTGGTTTCTAATGCATGGGGTCCAGTCACCTACCAGTCAGTTTGGTTTCTCAAGCATGGGGATCGGGCACCCACCGGTCAGTTTGGTTTCTGATGCGTGGCGCGAAATAAAGCTTTGCATGATTTTCGCTTTGTGTCAGTCTCGTTCCTTTGATCACAGACCATAACAGATACCACTCCATTCTGTGGCCAACCGAGACACACAACACAGACAGATGAGCCTGAACTCCCACCTCCCCGTCACCCTCATTTCAGATCTCGCGGCACTGCCCTCATGGTCTGCAGATCGGGCCTGCCATCACTTTGCCCAGAACCCCATCCATGATTTATGTTTGAAGACTTTTGTCCCTGAAGCCCTGTTTGATAGGACCTCCACAATGGAGCCTCTGGAACCACAGTGCAGGACTCTGCCTGCCCACCCAAAGGAAACTCTAGCGGTCAAATTTGCAAAAACCCTCCAGATTGGGAGTCACCTGTAATGTCCATGTGCCCACTGCAAATTCATTGGCCGCCTTGAAAAAAGGCGCATTTGGACACAGGCCAGACACCTACCTCCAGGCAGACACCCATGTCAATGGCACTGAGTCAGAATATGGAACCTGACTGACCCCTAGGACCTCAACCAAACCCTAGCTTCACTTTGCAGGCATCTGCCTCCAGAGGCAAACCCTGGATTACCTACATATCGTCCAACACTTGATCCCTGAGCCACAAAACAGAACACCTCTTGTATCCAGAAGTCATGCTGGCTCTGGGGACCTGCGTCCAGCCATCAGGTGAGGAGAATCCTGCATGGCGCCTAAACTGCTGCCACATTCTAAGGTCTCCTCACACAAGTCATCTTTGTGACCCATCAGAATGTGGCTCCATGTCACCTCAGCACCCTGTGAACTTTGCCGAAGAGCAATCAGATCAAAACAGCCTTGTTTCTGGATGGGAAGGGTAAGCAGAGCTGGGCTTTCTAGTCATCCATGCGGTGACTTCTGCAACGGTGACATCCTTCCATATGGGGGACCATGGTGCCATCCAAATGGACTGCCCCTGTCCCGTAGAAGGAAAGCTTGCTGTTCGGAGAAGCTCAGAAGCCCCAGACTTGGAGGACTTGCATGGCCTAAGGAAGCCACCCTTCCACTCATTAGTCATCATGGACACAAACTCCAGCGTGAGCAACCATCTTAGACATGCCCTGACTCAGGTGCTGGAGATTTCGAGTCAGACCGTGCACATTGGAAATACCATGTTCTCGTCACTGAACAGAACTGACACTTGTGCATTCAGAATTCCGTCTTCACCCTCTTGATCCAAGAGCCCTCCAGATTGTTCATTCAGGAGCCACAATGTCGTCTTCTGCCTCCCATCCAAAAAGAAGAAGGGCCCTAGGGGTCTGCCCATAATCCCCACGTGAGGATCAAACCGCACAGACCTTGACCGCCCTCCAATGTCCTAGGCCGCCCTGAGGACTAATGCTCTGTCTGGACAGCCTGAACCCCGACCTCCCATCATTCCCCCAGGTAGCAGGCCCCAAATCCTGAAGGTGCTTTGTGACAAGTCCAGAGGATGTCATCTCTACACAACCAAGTTATTCAGGCATCTGTGCCCAGACCATAACTCATATCCCAGTCTATGGAGTAACCTCAAGTGTAAAAGAGCACTTTTCCTTCCCCATGACGGGGAAGTTTGGTGAGGGGATGGGGGTCTAACCCTCAGAGTGGGAGGCACTGCATAGCCCATGAGACCACCCCCACCCAAGAGGGCTTCACTGGCCACAAACAGGCATTGTGACACTCAGCCTAAGCCCGCTATCAAACCAGCCCCCTTGCTATCTAGACCAGGTGCCCGCATATTGGGCGTGACATGCCCCTAGTCCCAAATTCTCAATCTCGGTTGGGTTCTGTAGGTGCTTGGACCTAGAAGCCGACTCTGGAAATCTTGCTATGGCAGGATCCCCTAGACGGATACAAGCACTTTACCCTTCCCCCTGAAGGACAACAAACCCTTGGAAATGGGCAGAATCCTCACAGAGGCAGAATTTCTCATGGCCCCATGAGACTATTGCTACATTACGTGGCCAACCGAGATACACAACCCAGACAGAAAAGCCTCTGCTCCCGCCTCCCTGTCGCCCTCATTTCAGATCCCTTGGCACTGTCCTCAGGGTCCACAGATCGGTCCTGCCATCACCTTGCCCAGAACCCTACATTGAGTTTGTGTTTGCAGACTTTTGTCCCCAAACCCTGGCCAACAGGCCCTCCAGGATGGGGCCTCTGGAGACTCAGCGCAGGACTCTGCCTGCACACCTGAACAAAACTCTGCCTGTCATATTGCAAATGCCCCTGAACCCATCCCATATTCATTGGCTGCCTTGGAAAAAAGGCACATTCGGACATGTACCAGACACCTACCTCCAGGCAGACAGCCAGGTCAATGGCCCTGAGTCAGAAGATGGATACTGATGGACCCCTAGGACCTCCGTAGACCCTAGCTTAGCTTTGCAGGCAACTGCCTCCAGAGGCAAACTCTGGAATACCTACATATGGTCCAACACTTGATCCCTGAGTCACAAAACAGAACACCTCCTATCCCCAGAAAGCAACCTGGATGTTGTGAGCTACGTCCAACCTTCAGGGAAGGAGAATCCTGCATGGCGCCTGAGCCCAAGCCACATTCTACGGTCTACCTGGACAAAAGCCAGCCTTGTGCCCCATCAGAATGAGGTTCCCTGTCACCTCAGCCCCCTGGGCACTTTGCCCCAGAGCCAACAGATCCAAATGGCCTTGATCCTGGGCTGGAACAGTAAGCAGAGCTGGGCTTTCCAGGCATCCATGCAGTGACTTCTGCTACGACGTATTTCCATATGGGGGACACTGGTGCCATCCAAACAGACTCCCCCCGTTCCACAGAAGGAAAGCTTGCTGTTCGGATCAGCTCACAAGCGCCAGCCTGGGAAGACCTCCATGGCCTCATGAGGCCACTCCTCCACTCGAGAGCCATCATGGACACACACTCCATCATGAGCGACCATCTGATATGTGCTCTGACTCAGGTGCTGGAGATCTCGAGTCAGACAATGCACATTGGAAATGCCATGTGCTCGGTACTGAACGGAAATGGCACTTGTGCGTTCAGAATTCGGTCTTCAATCTCCTGGACCACCAGCCCTCCAGATTGCTCTTTGAGAAGCCACAACACAGTGTTCTGCATGCCCTCCAGAAAGGAGAAGGGACCTGGGGGTCTGCACAGAATCCCTACGAAGAGGATCAACCTGCACTGACCTCGACAACACCCCAATGTCCAAGGCTGCCCTGTGAACAAATGCTCTGTCTGACACAGCCTGAACCCCGACCTCTCATCAACCCCCCAGGTAGCGGGCCCCATATCCTGCAGTTCGGACGTGCCAAGGCCAGAGATTGCCATCTCTATGCAACCTGGGTATTCAGGGCTCTGTGCCTAGACCATATCTCAAAACCTGGCCTATGGGGGTACCTCAAGCATCATAGACTACTCCTTCTTCCCGACAATGGAAAATCTTGCTGTGAGGATGGTGGTCAAACCCTCGGAATGGGAGCCAGCTGCTTGGCACATGAGACCACGCCCACCCAGGATGCCCACCCCAACCACAAACGGGAATTATGACCCTCACCCTGAGCCTGTTTTCAAGCCAGTCCCCGGCTAGCTGGACCAGGAGCCCGCATATCATGCCTGACATGCCCCTGGCATAAATCCACACCCTCAGTCGGGGCTGTGCCTGGACGCAGAAGCAGACTCTGGAATCCCTCTATGGCGGGACCCCAGAGATGGAAAACAGCATTCTTCTCTTCCTCTAAAAGATACCAACCCCTTGAGAGCCAGGCTGGATCCTCAGAGAACAGACCCTCCAGTGGCCCCATGAGGCTCCCGCTCCATTCCATGGCCAAGCAAGAGACACAAACAAGAGAGAAAAGCCTGTGCTCCATCCTCCCCATCATCCTCATTTTAGATCCCTTGGCACTACCCTCACAGTCCGCAGATTGGGCCCACCGTCACCTCGCCCCTAACCCTATCCTGAGTTGGTGATTGCAGAATTTTGTCCCCAAAGCCCTGGCCAACAGTCCCTCTAGGATGGGGCCACTAAAGCCACAGCGCAGGACTCTGCCTGTCAACCTGAAGGAAACTCTGCCTTTCATATTTGCATAAACTCTCCAGACTGGGATACACCTGTAATGCCCCTGAGCCCACCCCAAGTTCATTGGCCACCTTGTTAAAAATGTGCATTTGGACACAGGCCAGACACCTACCTCCAGGCAGACACCCAGGCTAATGGCCCTGAGGCAGAAGATGGAACCTGACATACCCCTAGGATGGCATCGCAACCTTAGCTTAGGTTTTCAGGAATCTGTCTCCAGAGGCTAACTCTGGAATACCTACATATGGTCCAAATCTTCATCCCTGAGACACAAAACAGAAGACCTCCTGTCCCCAGAAGGCAAGCCGGCTCTTGGGAGCTGCATCCAACCATAACAGGAGAGAATCCTGCATGGCTCCTGAGCCCCCGCCACATTCTAAGGTCTCCCTTGAAACAAGCCACCATTGTGACCTATGAGAATGAGGCTCCCTTTCACCTCAGCCTCCTGTGCACTTGGCCCAAGAGCCACCAGACCGAAACGACATTGTTCATAGGAGGGAAGGGTTAGCGGAGCTGGGCTTTCCAGGTATCCATGCAGTGACTTCTGCTATGACGTCATTTCATAGGGGGATCCTGGTGCCATCCAAATGGACTCCCCTTGTTCGGCAGAAAGAAAGCTTGCAGTTCGGAGCACCTTGAATGCTGCCTGACTAGCTGGACAAGGAGCCCCTTTAACGGGTCTGATATGCCCCTAGGCCCAAATCCTCACCCTCCAATCGGTTCTCCAGGCTCATGGACCCAGAAGCCAACTCTGGAATCCCTGCTATAGCGGGATGAGACGGAAAACAGCACTCTTCCCTTCCCCTCGAAAGACACCAAAACCTTGGGAGCTGGACAGAATCCACACAGAGGCAGAATGCCCCATGTCCAACCGAGGCTACTGCTATTTTCCGTGGCCAACTGAGACACAGAACCCAGACAGAAAAGCTTGCGCTCCCACCTCCCCATCGCCCTCATTTCAGATAACGTGGAACGGCCCTCATGGTCAGCAGATCGGGCCTACCATCACCACGCCTCTAACCCTATCCTGAGTTTGTTTTTGCAGACTTTTGTCCCCAAAGCCCTGGCCAACAAGCCCTCCATGATGGTGTCTCTATAGCCACAGTGCAGTACGCTTCCTCCCCACCTGTAGGAAACTCTGCCCGTCACATTTACACATCCTTCCTGATTGGAGACACCGTCAATGCTCCTGAGCCCACCCCAAATTCATTGGCCACCTTGGAAGAAAGGCACATTTGGACACAAGCCAGACACATGCCTCCAGGCAGACACTCAGGTCAATGGACCTGAGTCAGAAGATGGAACCTGACATACACCTAGAACTTCAATGGAACCCTACCTTAGGTTTGCAGGCATTTTCCTCCAGAGTCAAACTCTGGAATACCTACATATGGTCCAACATTTGATCCTGACCCACAAAACAGAACACCTACTGTACCCAGAAGGCAACGTGGCTCTAGGGAGCTGCGTCCAACTAACAGGGGACTTGAAATCTGCATGGCGCCTGAGCCCCCACAACATTCTAAGGTCTCCTATGACACAAGCCAACATTGTGACCCATCAGAATGAGGCACCCTTTCACCTCAGGCCCCTGGGCACCTTGCCCCAGAGCCACCAGATCAGGCGGCCTTGTTCCTGGGCTGGAAGTGTAAGCTGAGCTGGGCTTTCCAGGCATCCATGCGGTGACTTCTGCTATGACGTCTGTCCATATGGGGGACCCTGGTGCCATGCAAATGGACTCCCCCTGTCCCGCAGAAGGAAAGCTTGCTGTTCAGATCAGCTCACAAGCCCAAGCCTGGGAAGACCTCCATGGCATCATGAGGCTACTCTTCCACTCGTTGGCCATCATGGACACAAACTCCAATGTGAGTGACCATCTGACACATGCCCTGACTCAGGTGCTGGAGATCTCGAGTCAGATGCTGCACTTTGGAAAAGCCATGAGCTCGACATTGAATGGAAACGGCAATGGTGCGTTCAGAATTCCGTCCTCACCCTCCTGGTGCACCAGTCCTCCAGACTTTTCATTGGGGAGATGCAACGCAGTCTTCTAGCCCTCCAGAAAGAAGGAGGGCCCTAGGGTAATTCCCAGAATCCCCACACGAGGATCAACCTCCACAGACCTCGACAGCACCCCAATGTCCTAGGCCACCCTGTGAACTAATACTCTATCTGACACAGCCTGAGCCCCGAACTCCCATCAGTCCCACAGGTAGCAGGCGCCATATCCTGCAGTTGGGACATGCCAAGGCCAGAGACTGCCATCTCTATGCAATTTGGGTATTCGGGTGTCTGTGCCCAGGCCATATCTCAAATCCCGGCCTATGGGGGAACCTCAAGCATCAAAGAGCACTCTTCCTGCCCCACTATGGGAAAAGATTGCTGTGGGGATAGGAGTCAAACCCGCAGATTTGCAGCCAGCTGCATGGCCCATGAGACCACGCCTACAAAGGAGATCCTCCCTGGGCACAACCAGGCATTGTGACCATCAGCCTGAGACTGCTTTCAAACAAGCCCTCTCGCTAGCTGGACCAGGAGCCTGCATATCGTGCCTGACATGCCCTTAGGCCCAAATTCTCACCCTCGGTCGGGTTCTCCAGGTGCCTGGACCCAGAAGCTGACTCTGGAATCCCTGCTATGGCGGGACCCCTGAGACTAAAACAGCTATCTTTCCTTCATCCAGAAAGACACCAAAACCTTGGGAGCCATGCAAAATCCCCACAGAGGCAGAATCTTCAATGGACACACGAGGCCACTGCTCCATTCCATTCCCAACTGAGACACACATCCCAGACAGAAAAGCCTGCACTCCTGCCTCCCTGTCGCCCAAATTTAAGATCCCGAGGCGCTGACCTCACAGTCTGCAGATCAGGCTGCCATCACCTCGCCCATCACCCTAAACCGAGTTTGTGTTTCCAGACTTCTGTCCCCAAACCCCTGGCCGAAAGGCCCTCCAAGTTGGGGCCTCTGGAGCCACAGTGCAGGCCTCTGCCTGCCCTCTCAAAGGAAACACTGCCCGTCACAGTTGCAGAAACCCTCCAGATTGGGAGATACCTGCAAGGCCCCTGAGCCCACCCAATTTCCTTGACTGCTCTGGACAGGAATGCGGAGTCGGACACATGCGAGACACCTACCTCCAGGCACACACCCAGATCAATGGCCCTGAGTCAGACATGGAAACTGACATGCCACTCGGGCCTCAAATTAAGCCTACCTAAGGTTTCAGGCATCTGTCCCCAGAGGCAGACATGGTCCAACACTTGGTCCCTGAGCCATAAAAAAGAACACTTCCTGCCCACAGAGGGCAACCTGGTTCTTGGGAGCTGCATCCAACCCTCAGGGAAGGAGAATCCTGCATGGTGCCTGAGGCCCCACCACATTCTAAGCTCTCCCTGGACACAAGTCAGCATTGTGTCCCATCCTCATGAGACTCCCTGTCAACTCAGTCCCCGGGCACCTGCCCCAGAGCCACCAGATCGAAACTGCCTTGTTCATGGGATGAAAAGATAAGCTGAATTTATATTTCCAGACATCTATGTGGTTAGCATTGCCACCAGGTATATCCATATGGCGGACACTGGAAATAACCAGGTATTGTGAACATCAGTCTGAGGCTTTTCAAACAAGCCCCCACGCTAGCGGGAACAGGAGCCCGCATATCGTGCCTGCCATGGCCCTAGGCCCAAATCCTCACCCTGGGTCAGTTTCTCCAGGCTCCTGGACCCAGAAGCAAACTCTGAAATCCCTGCTATGGTGGGAGCTCTTGGACAGAAATCAGCTCTCTTCCCTTCATCTAGAAAGACACCGAAACCTTGGGAGCCATGCAAAATCCCCACAGAGGCAGAATCTAACATGAACTCATGAGGCCACTCCTCCAATGGGTGGCGAACCGAGACACACAACCCAGAGAGAAAAGCCTGTCCTCCTGCCTCCCCATCGAACTAATTTCAGATACCGAGGCACTGCCCTCATGGTCTGCATATCGGACCTACAATCACCTCACCCCAAACCCTAACCCGAGTTTGTGTTTGCAGACTTTTGTACCCAAAGCCCTGGCCAAAGGCCCTCCAGGATGGGGCCTCTGGAGCCACAGCCCAGGACTCTGCCTGCCCTCACGAAGGAAACTCTGCCCAACACAGTTGCACAAACCCTCCAGATTGGGAGAAACCTGCAGGGGCCCTGAGTACACCCTTTTCATTGGTCGATCTGGACAGAAATGCACATTCTGACACATGCCAGGCACCAACCTCCAGGCAGACACCCAGGTCAATGGCCCTGAGTCAGAAGATGGAACCTTAAATACCCCTAGGACATCTATGGAACCGTAGCTGAGGTTTGCCAGCATCTGTCCCCAGAGGCAGGTTCTGGAGTACCTACATATGGTCAACACTTGGTCCCTGAGCCACAAAAGAGAACACCTCCTGTCCCCAGAAGACAATCTGGCTCTTGGGAGCTGCATCCAACCATCAGAGGAGGAGAATCCTGCATGGTGCCTGAGCCCCCGCCACATTCCAAGGTCTCCCTGGACACAAGCCAGCATTGTGATTCATCAGCATGAGGCTACTCGTCAGCTCAGTCCCCTGGGCACTTCACCCCAGAGCCACGAAATTGAAACTTCCTTGTGCATGGGCTGCAAGGTTAAGCATTGCTGGGCTTTCAAGGCATCCATGTGGAGAGCTCTGCTACCAAGTCATTCCATATGGGGCACCTGGAGCCAACAAAACCGAATCCCCCTGTCCCACAGAAGGAAATCTTCCTGATGCGAGCAGCTCACAAGCCCCAGGCTGGGATAACTTCCATGGCCTCTTGCACACAAACTCCAGCATGAGCGATCATCTGACACTCGCCCTGACTCAGATGCTGGAGATCTCGAGTCAGACCCTGCTCATTGGAACTGCCATGCGCTCGGCCAGGAACTGAACCGGCGCTTGTGCATTCAGACTTCCATCCTCTCCCTCCTGCGCAAAAATCAATCCATATTTGGAGTTCTGGAGCCACAACGCACCCTGCTGCCTGCCCTGCAGAAAGAAGAAGGGCCCTATTGATCTTCCCCGTATCCCCACCTTAGGATCAAACTGCACGACCCTAGACCGCACCTCAATATCCTAGGCCACCCTGTCCACTAATGCTGTTTCTGACACAGACTGAGCCCTGACCTCCGTCACCCACTGAGGTAAGAGGCCCCATATACTGCGGGTGGGACTGGCCATGGCTCGAGGCTGTCATCTACCCACCCTGGGTATTCAGGCATCTGTGCCCAGACTTTAGCTCAAATCCCAGCCTATGTGGGATCCTCAAGCACAAAAGTGCACTCCTCCTTCACCATGCAGGAAAAGCTTGCTGTGAGTTGAGGGTCAAAACCACAGAGTAGGAGCCAGCTGCATGGCCCATGAGACAACGCCCACCCAGGTGGTCCTCCCTGGGCACAAACAGGCATTGTCACCCTCAGTCTGAGCCCACTTTCAAATAATCCCCTCTCAGGCTGTACCAGGAGCCCGCATATCGGGCCTGCTATGTCTCTAGGCTCATCCTCACCCTCGGTCGGGTTCTCCAGGTGTACAGAACCAGGAGCCATCTCTTGAATCCCTGATATGGCGGGACCTCTGATACAGATAACAGCGCTCTTCCCTTCACCCTAAAGACGCCAAACACTTGGGACCCGGGCAGAATCCCCACAGAGGCAGAATCTCCCAAGGCTCTATGAGGCCACCACTATATTCCGTGGACAACTGACACTCAAAACAGAGACAGAAAGGGTTGCGATCCCGCCTCCCCATCACCCTAATTTCAAATCCCGAGGCACTGCACTTATGTTTGGCATTTCGGGCTTGCCATCACCTCACCCCTAACCCAATCCCGAGTTTGTGTTTGCAGACACTTGTACCCAAAGCCCTGGCTGACAGGCACTCCAGGATGGGGCCTCTGGAACCATAGCGCAGGACTCTGCCTGCCTTCCCAAAGGAAACTCGGCCGGACACAGTTGCACAAATCCTCCAGATTGGGGGACACCTGTAAGGCCCCTGAGCCCACCCCAATTTCATTGGCCGCTCTGGAGAAAAATGAGCATTTGGACACATGCAAGACACCTACCTCCAGGCAGACAACCAGGTCAATGGCCGTGAGTCAGAAGATGGATCGTGACATGCCCCTAGGACCTCAACAGAACACTAACTGAGGTTTGCCGGCATTTGTCTCCAGAGGCAGGTTCTGGAGTACCAACATATGGTCAACACTTCTTCCCTGAGCCACAAAACAGTAAACCTCCCGACGCAGAAGGCAACCTGGCTTTTGGGAGCTGCGTCCAACTCTCAGGGTAGGAGAATTCTGCATTGCACATGAGACCCTGGCACATGACCAGGTCTCACTGGACACAAGCCAGCACTGTGACCCATCAGCATGAGGCTCCCTGTTAACTCAGTCCCCTGGGCACTTCGCCGCAGAGTGACCAGATGGAAACTGCCTTGTGCCTCGGATTCAAGGGTAAGCTGAACTGCACTTTCCTGGCATCCATGCGGAGAGCTCAGGTAGCAAGAATTTCCATATGGGGATCCCAGGAGCCATTAAAAAACACACCCCCTGGCACGCAGAAGGAAAGCTTGCTCTTCGGAGGAGCTCACAAACCCAAGCCTAGGATAATTTCCATGGCCTAATGAGGCCACCCTTCCATTCATTGGCCATGATGGGCACAAACTCCAGTGTGAGGGACCATCTGACACTCACCCTGTTGCAGGTGCTGGAGATCTTGAGTCAGACACTGATCATTGGAACTGCCATGCATTTGGCACTGAACTTAACCGGCCCATGTGCTTTAAGATTTCCGTTCTCACCATCGTGGACCACAAACCCTCCAAATTGGGAATTCTGGAGCCACAACGCAGACTTCTGTATGCCGTGCAGAAAGAAGAAGGGCCCTAGGGATCTGCCCAGAATCGCAATGTGGAAAACAACCTGCACGACCTGCGACGGTACCCCAATATCCTAGGCCGCACTCTGCACTAATGCTCTGCCTGACACAGCATGAGACACATGTCCCATCAGCCCCCCAGGAAGCAGGCCCCATATCCTGCAAGTGGGATGTACCAAGACCAGAGAGTGTCATCTCTACCCAACCTGGGTATTCAGGCGTCTGTGCCCAGAAAATAGCTCAAATCCCGCCTATGGGGGAACCTCAAGCATCAAAGAGCACTCCTCCTCCCCACGACGGGAAAAGCTTACTGTGGGGATGGGGATCTAACCCTCAGAGGGGGAGCCAGCTGCATGGCCCATGAGACCACACCAACCCAGGAGGGCTGCCCTGGCCACAAACAGGCATTGTGACCTTCAACCTGAGACCGCTTTCAAGCCAGCCCCCTCGCTAGCTGGACTAGGTACCCGCATATCGGGCCTGACATGACTCTAGACCCAAATCCTCACCCTCAGTCGGCTTCTTCAGGCGCCTGGACCCAGAAGCCGACTCTGGAATCCTTGCTATGATGGAACCCCTGAGACAGAAAGCAGCATTCTTCACTTCCCCCTGAAAGACACCAAACCCTTGGGAGCCAGGCAGAATGCTCACAGAGGCAGAATCTCCCATGGCCCCATGAGGCTACTGATCCATCCCGTGGGCAACTGAGACACAACCCAGAGAGAAAAGCCTGCACTCCTGCCTCAGCATCGCCCTCATTACAAATCCCGTGGCACTGCCCTCATGTTCCCTAGATCAGGCCTGCCATCACCTCGCCAGAAAACTATCCCGAGTTTGTGCTTGAAGACATTGTCCCCAAAACCCTGGCCAAAGGCCCTCCAGGATGGGGCCTCTGGAGGCACAGCGCAGGATTCTGAATGTCCAACCAAGGAAACTCTGCCCGACACATTCGCACAAACCCTCCAGATTGGGAGACACCTGCAATGCCACTGAGCCCATCCCAAATTCGTTGGCTGCCTTGGAAAAAAGGCGCATTTGGACACACGCCAGACACCTACATCCAGACAGATGTCTAGGGCAATAGGCCTGAGTCAGAAGATGAAAACTGACATACCCCTAGGACTTCAACAGAACCCTAGCTTAGGTTTGCAGGCATCTGCCTCCAGAGGCAAATTCTGGGAATACATACATATGGTCCAATACTTGATCCCTGATCCACAAACCAGAACACCTCCTGTCCCAGAAGGCAACCTGGCTCTTGGGAGCTGTGTCTCAACCTTCAGAGGAGGAGAATCCTGCATGGCGCCTGAGCCCCTGCCACATTCTAAAGTCTCCCTGGACACCAGCCAGCATTGTGACCAATCAGAATGAGGCTCCCTGTCACCTCAGCCTCCTGGGCACATTGCCGCAGAGCCACCAGATCAAACGGCCTTGTCCTGACCTGGAAGATTAAGCGGAGCTGGGCTTTCCAGGCATCCATGTGGTGACTTCTGCTGTGACGTCTTTCCCTATGGGGGACCTTGGTGCCATCAAAACGGATTCCTTCTGTCCCGCAGAAGGAAAGCTTGCTTTTCAGAGCATCTCACAAACCCCAGCCTGGGAAGACCTCCAAGGCCTCATGAGGACACCCCTCCATTCGTCGGCCATCATGGACACAAACTCCAGCGTGATGGGTGACCATCTGACTCGTGTCCTGACTCAGGTGCTGGAGATCTCAAGTCAGACGTTGCACATTGCAAATGCCAGGTGTTCGGCACTGAATGGAACTGGCACTTGTGCGTTCAGAATTCCGTCTCACATTCCTGGCCCTCCAGGCCTCCAGATTGTTCATTCGAAAGCCCCAACCCAGTCTTATGCCTGCCCCACAGAAAGAAGAAGGGCCCAGTGGCCTGCCCAGAATCCCCACGTGAAGATCAACCTGCATGGACCACGGCGGTACCCCAATGTCCTAGGCCGCCATGTGCACTAATGCTCTATCTGATACGGCCTGAGCCCTGACCTCCGATCAGCCACTGGGTATCCGGCCCCATATCCTGCAGGTGGGACATACCAAGGCCAGAGTCTTTCATCTCTACCCAACCTGGGTATTCAGGCGTCTGTGCCCAGACCATAGCTCAAATCCCAGCCTATGGGGGAACCTCAAGCATCAAAGAGCACTCCTCCTTCCCCACAACTGGAAAAGCTAGCTGTGGGGATGGGGGTCTAACCCTCAGAGAGGGAGCAAGCTGCATGGCCCATGAGACCACGCCAAACCAGGAGGGCTGCCCTGGCCACAAACAGGCATTGTGACCCTAACCTGAGACCACTTTCAAGCCAGCCCCCTCGCTATCTGGATCATGAGCCTGCATATTGGGCCTGACATGCCCCTAGGCCCAAATCCTCAACCTCGGTCGTGTTCTTTAGGCACCTGGACCCAGAAGCTGACTCTGGAGTCCCTGCTATGGCGGGAACACTGAGAAAAAAGGCGACTTTGGAGAGAGGCCAGACACCTACCTGCAGCAGACACCCAGGTCAATTGCCCTGAGTCAGAAGATGGAACCTGACATAAACTTAGGACCTCAATAGAACCCTAGGTTAGGTTTGCAGACATCTGTCCCCAGAGGCAAACTCTGGAATACCTACATATGGTCCAACACTTTATCCCTGAGCCACAAAACAGAACACTTCCTGTCCCCAGAAGGCAAACTCTCTCTTGGGAGCTGCGTCCAACCCTCAGAGGAGGAGAATGCTGCAGGGTGCCTGAGCCCCCACCACATTCTAAGGTCTCCCTGGACGCAAGCCAGCATGGTGACCAATCAGCACGAGGCTCCCTGTGAACACAGCACCCAGGGCACTTGACGCAGAGCCACCAGATCGAAATGGCCTTGTTCCTGGGATGATAGTATAAGCTGAGCTGGACTTTCCAGACATCTATGCGGTGAGCTCTGCTACCATGTCTTTCCAGATGTGGGACCATGGAACCATCAATATGTACTCCCCCTGTCCCACAGAAGAAAAGCTTCCTGTTCAGAGTAGCTCACAAGTCCCAGCCTGGGAAGACCTCCATGGCCACATGAGGCCACCCCTCCACTCATTGAACATCATGAACAAAACTCCAGCGTGAGCGAACATCCGACACTCTCCCTGACTCAGGTGCTGAGGATCTCCAATCAGACGCTGCACATTGTAACGGCCATGTGCTTGGCGTTGAACTGAACAGGTGCCTGTGCATTCAGACTTTCGTCCTCACCCTTCTCGCCCACCAGCCCTCCAGACTGGGAATTCTGCAGCCACAAAACGCAGCCTTCTGACTGCCCTCTGGAAAGATGAAGGGTCTTATGAGTCTGCCCAGAAACCCCAGGTGAGGATCAATCTGCACAGCCCTAGATGGAACCCTAATATCCAGGCCACACCGTGCACTAATGCTCTGTTTGACACAGCCTGAGCACCGACCTCCAGTCAGACCCACAGGTAGGTAGCGGGCACCATCTCCTGCAAGTGGGATGGGCCATGTCCCCAGGCTGTCATTTCAACCCAACTTGGGTATTCAGGCATTGTACCCAGATGATAACTCCTATCCCGACCTATCGGGGAACCTCCACCCCAAAGAACACGCCTCCTTCCCCACGGCCAGAAATGCTTGCTGTGGGGATGGAGATCAAACATTCAGAGTGGGAGCCAGGTGCAGGGCAAATGATACCACGTCCACCCAGAAGCTCCGCACTGGGCACAAACAGGCATTGTGACCATTAAGTTGAGCCTGCTTTCAATACAAGCCCCCTCGCTAGCTGCACCAGGAGCCCACATATCGGGCCTGCCATGTCCCTTGGCCCAAATCCTAACCCTTGGTCGGTTTCTCCAAGCACCTGGAACCAGAAGCTGACTCTTGAATCCCTGCTATAGAGGGACCCCTGAGACAGAAAACAGCTCTCTTCCCTTCATCCAGAAAGACAACAAAGCCTTGGGAGCTGTGCCAAATCCTCCCAGAGGCAGAATCTCCCATGGACCCATGAGGCCATCCCTCCATTCTGTGGCCAACTGAGACACACAACCCAGACAGAAAAGGCTGCACTCCCGCCTCACTGTCGCCCTAATTTCCGATCCCGGGGCACTGCCCTCACGGTCCGCAGATCGGCCCAACATCACCTCGCCCCCACCCTAACCCGAATTTGTGTTTGCAGACTTTTGTCCCCAAAGCCCTGGCCGATAACCCCTCCACGATGGGGCCTTGGGAGCCACGACACAGGACTCTGCCTGCCCTCCGGAAGGAAACTCTGCCTGTCACATTTGCACAAACCCTCCAGATTGGGAGACTCCTGCAAGGCCCCTGAGTGCACCCAATTTCGTTGGCCTCTCTGGACAGAAATGCACAGTCTGACACATGCCAGACACCTACCTCCAGACATACACCCAGGTCAATGGCCCTGAGTCAGAAGATTTAAACTGACATGCCCCTAGGACCACAATGGATAACTGAGATTTGCAGGCATCTGTTCCCAGAAGCAGGTTCTGGAATACTACATATGGTCCAACACTTGGTCCCTGAGTCACAAAAAAGAACACCTCCTGTCCCTAGAAGGCCACCTGACTCCTGTTCGCTACGTTCTGCCCTCATGGGTGGAGAATCCTGCATGCCGCCTGAGCCCCTGCCACATTCTAAGGTCTCCCTGGACACAAGCCAGCATTTTGCCCCATCAACATGAAGTTCCCAGTCAACTCAGCACCAGGGCACTTGCCGCAGAGCCACCAGATCGAAACTGTCTTGTGCCTGGACTGAAAGGATAAGCTGAGCTTGGCTTTCCAGAAATCTCTGAGGTGAGCTCTGCACCATGTCTTTCCATATGGGGGATCGGGGAGCCATTAAAACGGACTCCCCCTGTTCCACAGAAGAAAGCTTGCTGTTTGGAGCAGCTCAAAAGCCCAGCCTGGGAAAACCTCCACAGCTTCATGAGGCCACCCCTATATTCATCTGGCATCATGGACACAAACTCCAGTGTGAGCAATGATCCGACACTCGCCCTGACTCAGGTGCTGCAGATCTCGAGTCAGATGCTGTACAATGGAACTGCCATGTGCTCGGCACTGAACTGAACCAGCGCTTCTGAGTTCAGACTTCCATCCTCACCCATCTGGCCTGAAATCCCACCAGATTGGGAATTGTGGAGCCACAACGCATCCTACTGCCTGCCTTTCAGAAAGAAGTAGGGCCCTATGGGTCTGCCAAGAGTCACCATGTGAGGAACAACCTGGATGGTCCTAGTCAGAACCACAACATCCAGGTCGCACTGTGCACTAATGCTCTGTGTGACACAGCCTGAGACCCAACCTGCAGTCATCCCCCAGGTAGCGTGCACCATCACCTGCAGGTGGGATGGGCCATGGCCCCAGGCTGTCATCTACACCCAACCTCTGCGTTCAGGCATCTGTGCCCTGACCATAGCTCAAATCACAGCCTATTGGGGAACCTCAATCAGAAAAGATCACTCCTTCTTCCCCATGGCCAGAAATGTTTGCTGTGGAGATGGGGGTCAAACCCTCAGGATGGCAGCCAGCTGTATGGCCCTTGAGACCACACCCATACAGGAGGTCTGCCATGGGCAAAAAACCGGCATTGTAACCATCAGCCTGAGCCTGCTTACAGAGAAGCCCCCTTGGTAGCTGGACCAGGAGCCCGCATATCGGTCCTGCCATGCCCCTAGGCCCAAATCCTCACCCTCGGTCGGCTTCTTCAGGTGCCTGGACCCAGAAGCTGACTCTGGAATCCTTGCTATGGCAGGACCCCTGAGAAGGAAAAAAGCTCTCTTCCCTTCATTCAGAAAGACACCAAACCTTGGGAGCCGTGCCAAATCCCCACTGAGGCAGAATCTCCCATGGACCAATGAGGCCACCCATCCATCCTATGCAAACCGAGACACACACCCCAGACATAAAAGCCTGCGCTCCTGCTCCCCATCACCCTAATTTCAGATAACGAGGCACTGCCCCCAAGGCCTGCATATCGGGCCTGCCACCACGTTGCCCCACACCCTATCCTGAGTATGTATTTGCATACTGTTGTCCCCAAAGCCCTGGCTGACAGGCTGTCCAGGATAGGACCTCTGGAGCCACAGCACAGGACTCTGCCTGCCCTCCCAAAGGAAACTCTGCCCATCACATTTGCACAAAACTTCCAGATTGGGAAACAATTGCAAGGCCCCTGAGCCCACCCAATTTCTATGGCCACTCTGGACATAGAAGCACAGTCTGACACAAGCGAGACACCTACCTCCAGGCAGACACCCACGTCATGGCCCTGAGTCAGAAGATGGAAACTGACATGCCCCTAGGACCTCAATGGATCCCTAGGTGAAGTTTGCAGTCATCTGTCCCCAGAGGAAAGTTTTGGAGTGTAAGGTTCCTTAATTAATGTTACTAGACTACACAAAGCGAAAATCAAGCAAAGCTTTATTTCATGCCAAACATCGAAAAAAAAAAAAAAAACCAGCAGTTTGGGGCCATTACTTATGACTAGCGACAATGACAACAACACCGCTCCCAATCACAAAGAAGCGTGGATGTTGAGGACGACAACCCTGACGACACCGAATCTGCTCCCCATGACACCAGATTGACAAGGCCGCTACCCAGAAGATGCCACTGTGGACGAGGCCGCTCTGGACGAGTCCACTCCAGATGAGGCTTCACCCCAGACGAGGCCACTCTAGATGAGGCTACACACTGGACGAAGTCCGTACCTGAAGATGAAGAGGCCGCTCCGGATCAGGTCACTCTCCGACGAGGTCGCATGCCGATGAAGTGGCTTCCTGGAATGACGCCGCTCTGGCGAGGCTGCGCCTCGGGGCAGCAAGGCTAGTTTTGGCGGGGCCACAGTGATTAGGGTCGTGGCCTGCCCTGCTGCTCAGGGAGGCGAGGCTGCTCCTGGTGGCGCTGCTGCTCGAGGTAGGGCAGCTCCCAGCAATGCCACTCCCGATGCTCCCAATGATCCTGAAGTTCTGAAGCTCCTGACAACCCCGACACTATCACTCCTATGACTATCCTAACTGCTCTCAACAGCTACTCTAATGGCTACTCTAACTCCTCCTACTATTCTAATGGCTATTCTAACTCCTGCTACTTCTCTAAAGGCTATTTTAACTCCTCCTAATTCTCTAACAATTATTCTAACTTCTCCTACTTCTATAATGGCTATTCTAACTCCTCCTACTTCTCGCCACCCCCAGCCTCACAGACTAACCTTTATAGAGGTGGTGGAAGCCGGCCCACACATAGGTGGCCAATGAGATTTCAACTCACCACAGTTAATATATGCACACCCCACTGATAGGATACAGCTATCTGGCCTCGCCCGCCCCTATATCCGGGGTTTACAAATAAGTTCCTCTGGCTAACCAAGCCCCTACATTCCCCCCTTTTCTTTGGAAATTAGTCAAATACTTGACTTTTCAGACAGTTCTATTTTCCCATATTGTAGGGGGGTTATATTGAGCATGTAAGACTAAATTTTTTACCGCTCCAATTTTCTTTGGTACAAATGACATTAGAGAGTTTAAAATACAGGGGCCAAAAAGTAACAGTAGTGTACAGTCGGCTGATGAGTTAAGCAAACAACGTTTTGTATAACCTTTTCCATTTTTTTCCTGATTCCGTTCATCTAATTTCCCACCTATACTTTACATGAACAGGTAACAAGAGGAGCAACAATAAACTCACAGTTTTTCTTAGTTTTAGCTTTAGTCTATGGTCAGCGGGGTCTGTCAACTGAACCTTCCATCTCTGCGGGGCATCCTCGTGCTTGGCTTGTTTGATGTCACCCGCATTCATCCAGGCCCTAATGCCATCTACTTTTACAGTAAATGGTCCCTTCCAGCAAGGCTCCAAGTTTCCCCCCTTGATAGAGATGTATGCAAACCACGTCCATGGTTTGGTAATGATGTGGTTCCACCTCCATCTCCGTCCCAATGTGGGCAGTCCGGATCCCTGAGTGGGTTTTATTTAAGATAGACTGTAATGCCTGCAGTGACTGGAGTACAGATTGATCAGTCATTTCTGCTAGGGCAACCTCTTGTAGTCAAGGAAGGGGGGAGTCTCCAAACAATATTTCCAAACATTATTTCCAAGCAAGGGTCACCTTGCTTAAATAGGGTGTACTTCATGCTCTGAAGAGGGTGAAAGGAAGGAGATCCACCCATCCACCACCAGTCTGCAGAATTAGTTTTGTCAAGGTCTCTTTAAGAGTCTGGGTCATTCCCTCTACTTGCTCAGAACTCTGGGACCTGTAGGCATAATGTAGTTTCCAATTAGTGCCCATGTCCTTGGCCAATGCCTGTGACATTGAACTTGCAAATGCAGGGGCATTGTCTGACCCGATCGCAAGAGGCAGCCCAAACCAAGGAATTATTTCTTCTAGTAGCTTTTTGGCTACCACTCCTGCCATCTCATATTTGGTGGGAAAAGCCTCTACCCAGTCTGAAAATGTATCTACAAAAACTAACATGTACTTTTGCCCATATTTTCCAGGTTTCATTTATGTAAAATCTATTTCCCAACAAATTCCTGGCTCCTTAACTCTTTCTCTCTTTCCTCTTTCCATTTTAGCTCTTCCAACATTAACTGCCTGGCAGTGAGCACATCTATCAACTACATCCTGAACCATATGCCCTAATTTAGAAACCTGGAACTACTTGCCTATAAGCTCCTTGAGTTTGCAAATCTCCAAATGAGTACCCTGATGTATCTTGTCTACTAAATTTTTGCCTAGTCTTTGAGGAAGAATTATCTTTCCTGCTTCAGTTTTAGCCCAGTCCCCTTCCTAATCCAATTTAACCAATTTATGTAAATACTTTAACTGTTCTTCTGAATTGTTCAGTTTTTTTTTGTCATCCAAGTAAAACTTCAAAGCTTCAGTTACCAAGAAATCTCAGTTATTTTAACAATTACCATTAAAACCCTGAGACAGACAATTAATCATCAGTTCAGTCATCTCTTTGCTAACAGATTTCATGTTCCACCTGGGCCCATTCTACTTCAGACGCCATGCTTTCCCACCAGCAAGGGGGAGGGGCTAGGCAGTCCACATGGGGCCAGAGAAGGCAAGGAATTCCTTGAAACAAAGGGAGTTTTGGAAGCTGCTTGGGAATATTCTTTCAAGTCTCTGTCCCAAGTTAGAATAAACCCTGTTGGCTCTATTTATTACCCTTAACACAGGAAATGAGTGAGGAAGAAGCCCCACATCTATTATGAGGAACAGAGAGACAAATATTAGAGTCCCCTTACTCTCTGCCTGTCCCATCCCCCAAACACAACAAACAACACAGCAGACAACAAAAAGACAAGAAAAGACAACTGCAGGCCCAGCAGTCCTGCCACCGGTGGGGATTTTCTAGGGGGACTCAAATCCGCTGACCACATTGGGGTACTCATACTCCCGATAACCACCTTGGGGGATTTGAATCCCTGATGACCCCTATGGGGACGCAAACACCCTGACTGCCTCGTGGGACTCAACCCCCTGGTGATCGCACAGGGTGACTCGAACCCCCTGGTGGTGATCTAGAGGGACTTGAACCCCATGACCATCTAGGGGGACTCTAATCCTGCTGAGAGCCAAGGGGGACTCCAACCCCATGTTGATTTACCAACAGAGGAATGGGGCATCCCCGCATCCACTCCAGCCCTGCGGAGCATAGCTGCATCCAGGTTCTCCCTGGTAGGCCATACCCTGGAGCTCCATCCAGACAGACGAACAAGATCCCAACACCTCCGGACGCTTTTCCCATAAATTCTGATGCTGGCTCAGTTCTCGTTGTTTGATCCCGGGCAATCCCCCAGTGTTAGGGTCCATGATCAAAGGAACGGGACTGACACAAAGCGCAAATCAAGCAAAGCTTTATTTTACACCAAACAACGAAAATCAAACCGACTGGTCAGGGCCATTTCTTATGTAGTTGCGACAATGATGAGGATGCCGCTCTCGATGACAAAGAGGCGTGGATGATGAGGATGACAACCCTGATGACACAGACTCTGCTCCCCATGACGACACTCCAACAAGGCTGCTCTCCAGACAAGGCCACTCTGGAAGAGGATACATGCTGGATGAACGCCCCAACCGATGATGAAGAGGCCGCTCTGGACCAGGCCGCTCTCTGATGAGGCCGCACACCGACGAGGCCGCTCACTGGAATGATGCCACTCTGGCGAGGCCCCAGCTCTGGGCAGAGAGGCAGGTGTTGTCAAGGCTGGTCGCGGGTGGCGCTGCTGCTCGGGAAGGTGAGTCCGCTCGTGGTGGTGCTGCTTCCAGCAATGCTGCTCCTAATGCTCCCAATGATCCTGAAGCTCTGACCCTCTCGATGACCCCGATGCTATCACTCCTACAACTATCCTAACAGCTCCCAAATGGCTACTCTAACGCCTTCTACTACTCTAACGGCTGTTATAACTCCTTCTACTTCTCTAATGGCTATTCTAACTTCTCCTACTTCTCTAAAGTCTATTCGAACTCCTCCTAATTCTCTAACTGATATTCTAACTCCTCCTATTCTCTAACGGCTATTCTAACTCCTCCTACTTATGCCTCCCACCCCTTAGCCTTACAGACTAACCTTTATAGAGGTGGTGAAGCCCGGACCACACACAGGTGGCCAATGAGATTTCAACTCACATTTAATATATGCACACCCCACTGATTGAATAAGGCAATCTGGCCAGGCCCGCCCCAATATCCGGAGTTTACAAGTAAGTTCCTCTGCCTAACCAGGCCCCTACATTAGTACCTACATATGTTCCAATGCTAGGTCCCTGGTCCAAAAACTGAACACCTCCTGTCCTCAGAAGGCAAATTGGCTCTTGGGAGCTGCGTCCAACCCTCAGGGGAGGAGAATCCTGCATGTCGCCTGAGCACTCGCCACATTCTAAGGTCTCCCTGGACACAAGCCCACATGGTGACCCATCAGCATGAGGCTTCCTGTCAACTCAGCACCCTGCGCACTTGCTCAAGAGCTATCATATCAAAACTGCCTTGCTCCTGGGCTGAGAGGAAAAGCTGAGATGGGCTTTCCAGACATCTATGTGGTGAGCTCTGCTACCATGTCTCTCCATAGGGGGGACCAGGGAACCATCAAAACGGACACTCCCTGTCCTGCAGAAGAAAAGCTTGCTGTTCAGAGCAGCTCACAAGTCCCAGCCTGGGAAAACCTCCATGGCCTCCTGAGGCCACCCTTCCATTCATCTAGCATCATGCAAACAAACTCCAGCATGACCATCTGACACTCGCCCTGACTCAGGTGCTGGAGATCTCGACTCAGACGCTGCCCATTGGAACTACCATGTACTCTGCACTGAACACAAACAGCGCTTGTGAATGCAGACTTCCGTCCTCACCCTCCTGGCCAACAAGGCCTCCAGATGGGAATTCTAGAGACACAACACTGTCTTCTGCATGCCCACCAAAAGAAGAAGGGTCCTATGGGTCTGCCCAGAATCCCCATGTGAGGATCATCCTGCATGGCCCTAGACGGAACCCCAATAACCAGGCCGACTGTGCACTAATGCTCTGTGTGACACAGCCTGAGCCCCAACTTCTAGTGTCAGCCCCATAGGTAGTGGCTGCCATCTCCTGCAGTTGGGACCAGCCATGGCCCTAGGCTGTCATATCTACCCAACCTCAGTGTTCAGGCATCTGTGCCCAGACCATATCTCAAATCCCAGCCTATGGGGGAACCTCAAGCACAAAGGAGCACTCCTCCTTACCCAAGGCTGGACAAGGTTGCTCTGCAGTTGGGGGGTCACACCCTCAGAGTGGGAGCCAGCTGCATGGTCCGTGAGAACACGCCCACCCAGGAGATCCGCTCTGGGCACAAACAGGCATTGTGACCATCATCCTGAGACTGCTTTCAAACAAGCCCCCTTGCTACCTGTACCAGGAACCCTCATTTTGGGCCTGCCATGCCCCTAGGCCCAAATCCTCACCCTCGGTCGGGTTCTCCAGGCACCTGGACAAAGAAGCCGATTCTGGAATCCCTGCTATGGCGGGACCCCTGAGACGGAAAACAGCTCTCTTCCCTTCATCCAGATACACACCAAAACCCTGGGAGCCATGCAAAATCCCCATAGTCGCAGAGTCTCCCATGGACCATGAGGCCACCACTCCATTCCATGGCCAACCAAGACACACAACCCATACAGAAGTGCCTGCGCTCCCGCCTCCCCGTCGAACTAATTATAGATCTTGAGGAACTGCCCTCATGGTCTGAAGATCAGGCCTGGCATCACCCTGCCCCTCATCCTAAACCGAGTTTGCATTTGCAGACATTTTTCACAAAAGCCCTGGCCACAGGCCCTCCAGGATGGGGCCTCTTGAGCAACAGCACAGGACTCTCCTGCCCCCTGAAGGATATTCTACCCATCACAGTTGCACAAAGCCTCGAGATTGGGAGACAACTGCAAGGCCACTGAGCCCACTCCAATTTTCTAGTCCGCTCTGAAAAAAGGGGGATTCTAACAAATGCCAGACACCTACCACCAGGCAGACACCCTGGTCAATGGCCCAGGGTCAGAAGGTGGAAACTGACATGCCCTTAGGACTTCAATGGAACACTAGCTTAGGTTTGGAGGCATCTGTCCCCAGAGGCAAGTTCTGAAATACCCTCGTATGTTCCAACGGTTGTTCCCTGTCCACATAACAGAATACCTCCTGTCCCCAGAAGGCAACATGGCTCTCGGGAGCTGGGTCCAACCCTCAGTGGGGGAGAATCCTGCATGACACCTGAGTCTATGACACATTCTAAGAACTCACTGGACACAAGCCAGCATGGTGACCCATCAGCATGAGGCTCCCTGTCAACTCAGCCCCCCAGGGTTCATCGCCCCAGAGCCACCAGATCGAAACTGCCTTGTTCCTGGGATGCAATATTAAGCTGAGCTGGGCTTCCCAGGCATCTATGTGTTGACCTCTGCTACCAAGTCTTTCCATATGGAGGAGACAGGAGCCATCAGAACAGACTCCTCCTATCCCGGAGAAGGGAAGCTGTTCAGAGCAGCTCACAAGCCCCAGCCTGGGAAAACCTCCATAGGCTCATGACTCCACCTCTCACTTCATTGGGCATCATGGACACAACCTTCTGCGAGAGCGACCATCCGACATTCACCCTGACTCAGGTGCTAGAGATCTCGAGTCAGACGCTGCACATTGGAACTGCCATGTGCTCAGCACTGTAGTGAACCGGTGCTTGGGTGTTCAGACTTCCGTCCTCAACCTCTTGGGCTGCAAGCCCTCAAACTGGAAATTCTGGAGCCACAACACAGCCTTCTGCCTGCCCTCCAGAAAGAAGAAGGGCCCTATGGGTCTTCCCAAAATCCCCATGTGAGGATCAACTCGCATGGCCCTAAACGGAACACAAATATCCAGGATGCACTGTGCACAAATGTTCTCTCTGACACAGCCTGATCTCCGACCTCCAGTCAGCCCCCCAGGTAGTGGGTGCCATCTCCTGCAGGTGGTAAGGGCCATGTCCAGATGCTGTCATCTCTACCTAAACTGGGCGTTCAGGCATCTGTGAACGGACCATAGCTCAAATCCCAGTCTATGGGGAACCTCAAACACAATATAGCACTCCTATTTCCAATGGCCAGAAAAGCTTACTGTGGGGAAGGGGGTCAAATCCTCAGAGTGGGAGCCAGCAGCATGACCCTTGAGACCACGCCTACCCAGGAGCTCCTCCCTGGGCATAACCAGGCATTGTGACCATCAGCCTGAGCCGGCTTTCAAACAAGCACCCTCTATAGCTGGAGCAGGAGCCCGCATATCGTGCCTGCCATGCCCGTAGGCCTAAAATCGCACCCTTCATCGGGTTTTCCAGGTGCCCGGACACAGAAGACATCTCTGGAATCTCTGCTATGGTGGGAACCCTGAGACAGAAAACAGCTCTCGTCCCTTCATCCAGAAAGACATCAAAACCTTGGGAGCCATGCAAAATCCCCACAGAGGCATAATCTCCCATGGACCCATGAGGCCACCCCTCCATTCCATGGCCAACCCGGAAAAACAACCCAGACAGAAAACCTGCACTCCCGCCTCCACATTGCCCTAATTTCAGATATGAAGGCACTGCCCTCACAGTCTGAAGATTGGGCCAGCCATCACCTCGCCCCTCACCCTAAATCGAGTTGGTGTTTGGAGAATTTTTACCCCAAATCCCTGGCCGTCAGACCCTCCAGGATGGGGCCTCTGGAGTCATAGCGTAGGAATCTGCCTTCCCTCACGAAGGAAACACTGCCACTTACAGTTACACAAACCCTCCAGCTTGGGAGACACCCTCAAAACCCCTGAGCCCACCCTATTTCAATGGATGCTCTGGATAGAAATGAACAGTCTAACAAATTCAAGACACCAACATCCAGGCAGACAGACACCCAGCTCAATGGCCCTGAGTCAGAAGATGGAAACTGACATGCCTCTAGGTCCACAACCGGACCCTAGCTGAGGTTTGCAGGCATCTGTCCCCAAAGACAGTTCTGGAATACCTACATATGGTCCAACGCTTGGTCCCTGACCAAAAACAGAGCACATTCTAAGGTCTCCCTGGACACAAGACAGCACTGTGACCCATCAGCCTGAGGCTCCCTGTCAATTCAGGCCCCTGGGAACTTGCTCCCGAGACAACAGATTGAAATTCCCTTGTTCCAGGATGAAAGGATAAGCTGAGTTGGGCTTTCCAGATATCTATGCGGTGAGCTCTGTGATCATGTCTTTCCATATGGGGGACCGGGCACATAACAAGGCATTGTGACCATCAGCCTGAGACTGCTTTCCAACAGATCTCCAGGCTAGCTGGACCAGGAGGCCGAATGTCATGCCTGCCATAACCCTAGGCCCAAAATCTCACCCTTGGTCGGGTTCTCCAGGCGCCCAGACCCAGAAGCTGACTCTGGAATCCCTGCTATGGCGGGAACCCTGAGACGAAAACAGCACTCTTCCCTTCATCCAGAAAGACACCAAAACATTGGGAGCCATACAAAATGCCCACAGAGGAAGAATCAACCATGGACCCATGATGCCACCCCTCCATTCTGTGGCCAACGGAGAAACACAACCCAGACAGAAAAGCCTGTGCTCCCACCTCCCCATCGCTCACATTTCTGATCCCGGTGCACTGCCCTCACAGTCTGCAGATCGGGCCTGTCATCACGTAGCCTCTAACCCTATCCCGAGTTTGGGTTTGCAGACATTTGTCCCCAAATCCCTGGCCCACAGGCCATCCATGATGGTGCATCTGGAGCCACAAGGCAGGACTCTGCCTGTCCTCACGAAGGAAACTCTGCCTGTCACAGTAGCACAAACCCTTCAGATTGGCAGACATCTGCAAGGCCCCTGAGCCCACCCAATTTACTTGGCCACTCTGGAAAGAAATGCTCATTCAGACACAGGCCAGACACTTACCTCCAGGCAGACACCCAGGTCAATGGCCCTGAGTCACAAGATGGAAACTGACATGCTCCTAGGACAACAACAGAGCCCTAGTTGAGGTTTGCAGGCATCTGTCGCCAGAGGCAGGTTCTGTAATACTGGCATATGGTCCAACTCTTGGTCCCTGAGCCAAAAAAACAATACCGCCTGTCCTCAGAAGGCAACCTGGCTCTTGGGAGCTGCGTCCAACCCTCAGGGGAGGAGAATCCTATGTGGTGCCTGAGCCCCAACACATTCTAAGTTATCCCTGGACAAAAGCCAGCATTGTGACCCTTCAGCAGGAGGCTCTCTTTCAACCTTCCCCCTGGGCACCTGCCCCAGAACCATCAGATCGAAACAGCCTTCTTTCTGGGATGAAAGGATAGCTGAGCTGGGCTATCCAGACATCTATGCAGTGTGCTCTGCTACCATATCTTTCCATATGGGGGACCCTGCCACCATCTAAACGGCTCCTCCTGTCCTGCAGAAGGAAAGCTTACTGTTCGGAGCAGCTCAAAAGCCCCAGCCTGGGAAAACCTCCATGGACTCATGTGGCCACCCCTCCATTCATCGGACATCATGGACACAAACTCCAGTGTGTACAAACATCAGACACTAGCTCTGACTCAAGTGCTGGAAATCTCGCGTCAGATGCTGCACCTGGGAATGGCCATGTGTTCGGCGCTGAACTGAACCTGCACTTGTGCATTCAGACATCCGTACTCACACTCATGGGATGCAACCCTTCCATATAGTTCATTCTGGAGCCACAATGCAGTCTCCTGCCCACCCTCCAGAAAGAGGAAGGGCCCTAGGGGACTGCCCAGAATTCCCACGTGAGAATCAACCTGCACAGACCACAATGTCACCCCAATATCCTAGACTACCTTGTGCACTAATTCTCTGTCTGACACAGCCTGAGCCCCTATCTTCCATCAGGCCTCCTGGTGGCTGGGTGGGCCCCATATCCTGCAGGTGGGACCTGTCATGGCCAGAGACTGTCATCTCTACCCAACCTGTGTATTCAGGCCTCTGTACCCAGACCATAATTCAAATCCCGGCCCACATGGGGGACCTCAAGCATAAAACAGCACTCCTCTTTCCCACAATGGAAAAAACTTGCTGTGGGGATGGGGCTCTAATCCACAGAGTGGGAACCAGCTACCTATCCCATGAGTCCACGCCCACCGAGGAGGGCTGCTCTGGCCACAAACAGGCATTGTGACCCTCAGGAAGAGCACACTTTAAAGCCACCCCCCTCACCAGCTGGAACAGGAGCCAGCATATCGGGCTCCTGTCCAGGCCCAAATCCCCATGCTCATTCGGGTTCTCAAGGCGCCCAGACCCAGAAGCCGACTCTGGAATCCCTTCAATGGCGGGACCCCTGAGACAGAAAAGAGCACTCTTCCCTTCCCCACAAAAGACACCAAAACCTTGGGAGATGGGAAGAATCCTCAAAGAGGCGAAATCTCCCATGGCCCCATGAGCCTACCGCTACATTTCATGCCCAAATGAGACACACAACCCAGACAGAAAAGCCTGTGCTCCTGCCTCCTCCTTGCCCTAATTTCAGATCTGGTGGCACTGCCCTCATGGTGTTCAGGTCAGGCCTGCCATCACCTCACCCCTGAGAGAAACCCGAGCTTGTGTTTTCAGATTTTGTCCCCAACACACTTGCCTACAGACCCTCCAGGATGGGGCTTCTGGAGCCACAGAACAGGTCTCTGCCTGCCCACCTGAAGGAAATCCGTCACAGTTGCACAAACCTCCAGATTGGGAGACTCCTACAGTGCCCCTGAACCCACCCCAAATTCATTGCCTGCCTTGGAAAAAAGGCGCATTCGGACACAGGCCAAAAACCTACCTCCAGGCAGACACCGCGATCAATGGCCCTTAGTCAGATGATGGAAGTTGACAAACCCCTAGGACCTCAATGGAATCCAAGAGTAGTTTAGCAGGCATCTGCCTCCAGAGGAAAACTCTGGAATACGTACATATGATCGAACACTTGAACCCTGAGCCGCAAAACAGAACACCTCCTGTCCTCAGAAGGTAACCTGGCTCCTGGGAGCTGCGTCCAACCATCACGGGAGGAGAATCCTGCATGGTGCCTGGGCATGCACCACATCATAAGGTCTCACTGGACTCAAGCAAGCATTGTGACCCATCAGCAGGAGGCTCCCTGTCACCTCAGCCCCCTGGTCACCTTGCCCCAGAGCCACCAGATCAAAACCGTCTTGTTCCTGGGATGGAAGTGTAAGCAGAGCTGGGCTTTCCAGACATCCATGCGGTGACTTCTGCTATGATGTCTTTCCATACGCGGGATCCCGGTGCCATCTAAATGGCCTCCCCCTGTCCCGCAGAAATAAAGCTTGCTATTTGGATCAGCTAACAAGCTACAAACTGGGATGACATCCAAAGCCTCATGAAGCCACCCCTCCATTCGTTGGCCATCATGGACACAAACACCAGCGTGAGCATCCATCTGACATGTGCCCTGCTCAGGCGCTGGAGTTCTTGAGTCAGATGCTGCACAATGGAAATGCCATGTGCTTGGCACTGAAATGAACCAGCGCTTCTGCATTCAGAATTCCGTCCTTACCCTCCTGGACCATAAGACCTGCAGATAGTTCTTTCAGAAGCCTCAAAGCAGTCTTCTGCCTGCCCTGCAGAAAGAAGAACATCCCTAGGGGTCTGCCCAAAATCCCCTCATGAGGATCAACCTGCATGGACCTCGAAGGCACCCCTATAACCTAGTCCACCCTGTCTACTAATGCTCAGTCTCACACAGCCTGAGCCAAGAGCTCCCATTAGCCGGCCAGGTAGCAAGCCCATACCCGGGAGGTGGGACTTGCCATGGCCAGAGACTGTCAACTCTACCCGACCTCGGTATTCAGGCATCTGTGCCCAGATCACAGCTCAAATCACGGCCTATGGTGGAACCTCAAACATAAGAGAGCACTCCTCCTTCTCCATGATGCATAAGCTAGCTGTGGGGATGGGGGTCTAACCCTCAGAGTGGGAGCCAGTTGCATGGCCCATGAGACCACACCCACCCAAGAGGGCCGCCCTGGCCACAAACAGGCATTGTGACTCTCAGCCTAGCCTGCCTTCAAACCACCCCCTGGATAGCTGGAACCAGGAGCCCACATATCGGGCCTGACATGCCCCTAGGCCCCAGTCCTCAACCTCGGTCGGGTTCTCCAGACAACCGGACCCAGAAGCCAACTCTGGAATCCCTGCTATGGTGGGATCCATGAGATGGAAATGAGAACTTTTCCCTTCCTCCCAAAGGACTCCAAACACTTTGAAGCCGGGCAGAACCTTCACAGAGGAAGAATCCCCCATGGCCCCATTAGGATACTGCTACATTCTGTGGCCAACAGAGACACACAACCCAGACAGAGAAGTCTGTGCTCCCGCCTCCCCATCGCCCTCATTTAAGATCGAGTTGCACTGCCCTCATAGTCTGCAGATCGGGCCAGCCATCACCTCACCTCTAAACCTATATTCTGTCCTCCTCCTGTCTGCAAACAGACTTTTATTTCCAAAGACCTGGTGGACAAACTCTCGAGGATGGGGCCTCTGGAGCCAACATGCAACACTCTGCCTAGACACCCGAAGGAAGCTCTGCCCTTCACATTTTCACAAACCCGCCAGACTGGAAGACACTTGAAATGGCCCTGAGCAAACCCCAAATTCATAGGCTTCCTTGGAAAAAATGCACATTCGGACACAGGCCTGGAACCTACCTCCAGGCAGACACCCAGGTCAATGGCCCTGAGTCAGAAGATGGAACCTGACATAACCCTAGGACCTCAATGGAACCCTAGCTTAGGTGCAGGCATCTGTCTCCAGAGGCAAACTCTGGAATACCTACATATGGTCCAACACTTGATCCCTGAGTGAGAAATCAGAACACATACTGTCCTCAGAAGGCAACCTGGCTCTTGGGAGTTGCGTCCAGCCCTCAGGAGAGGAGAATCTTGCATGGCGACTGAGCCCCCACCACATCCTAAGGTCTCACTGGACACAAGCCAGCCTTGTGACCCATCAGAATGAGGCTCCCTGTTACCTCAGCCCCCTGGGCACTTTGCCACAGAGCTACCAGATCAAAACGGCCTTGTTCCTGGGCTGGAAGTGTAAGCGGAGCTGGGTTTTCCAAGGATCCATGCCGTGACTTCTGCTATGACGTCTTTCCATATACGGGACACTGATGCCATCCAAACGGACTCCCCCTGTCCCAAAGAAGTAAGCTTGCTGTTCGGAGCAGCTCACAAGCCCCAGCCTAGGAAGACCTCCATGGCCTCATGAGGCTACCACTGCACTCCTCAGCCATCATGGGCACAAACTCTAGCGTGAGCAACCATCTGACACGTGCCATGAATCAGGTACTAGAGATCTTGAGTCAGACGCTGCACATTGGAAATGCCATGTGCTCAGCACTGAACTCGATGGGCGCTTGTGCATTTAGAATTCCGTCCTTACCCTCCTGAGCCACAAGCCCTCCTAACTGTTCATTCGGGGGCCACAGTGCAGTCTTCTGCCTGCCCTTTAGAAAGAAGAAGGGCCCTAGGGATCTGCCCAGAATCCCCACGTGAGGATGAACCGGCACGGATATTGACAGCACGCCAATATCCATGGCCGCCCTGTGAACTAATGCTCTGTCTGACACAGCCTGACTGGACCCTCCATCAGTCCCCGAGGTAGCGGGCCCCATATCCTGCAGGTGAGACCTGCCATAACCAGAAACTCTTATCTCGACCCAACTTGGGTATTCAGGAGTCTATGCCCAGACCATAGCTCAAATCTTGGCCTATGGGGAAACGCAAGCATAAAAGAGCACACCTCCTTCCATACGACGGGAAAAGCTTGCTGGGGGTATGTGGGTCTAATCCTCAGAGTGGGAGCCAGCTGCATGACCCATGAGACCATGCCCAAGCTGGAGGGGTGCCAGGGCCACAAATAGGCATTGTGACACTCACCTGAGCCAGTTTTCATACCAGTCCCCTCTCTAGCTTGACCAGGGGCTGAATATTGGGCCTTACATGCCTATAGACCCCAATCTTCACCCTCAATTGTGTTCTCCAGATGTCCAGACCCAGAAGCCGACTCTGGAATCCCTGTTATGGCGGGACTTCTGAGACGGAAAACAGCACTCTTCCCTTCAACACTGAAAGACACCAAGCCCTTGGGCGCTGGGCAGAATCCTCACAGATGCAGAATTTCCCATGATCCCATGAGGCTACACCTGCATTCTGTGGCCAACCCAGCCACACAACCCAGACAGAAAAACCTGCACTCCCGCCTCCGCATCGCCTTCATTTTTGATCCCGTGGCAATGACCTCATGGTCCGATGATCGGGCCTGCCATCACCTCGCCCCTAAACAAATGCCGAGTTTGTGTTAGCAGAATTTTGTCCCCAAATCAATGGCTGACAAACCCTCCAGGAAGGGACCTATGGAGCTACAGCAGAGGACTCTGCCTGAGCACCCAAAGGAAGCTCTGCTCTTCACATTTGCACAAACCCTCCAGATTGGGAGACACCTGCAATGCCCCTGAGATAACCCCAAATTTGTTGGCCGCCTTGTAAAAAGTGTGCATTCAGACACATGCCAGACACATACCTCCAGGCAGACATCCAGATAAATGGCCCTGAGACAGAAGATGGAACCTAATATACCCCTAGGACCTCAACGGCACCCTAGCTTAGGTTTGCAGGCATCTGCCTACAGAGGCAAACTCTGGAATACCTACATATGGTACAACACTTGATCCCTGAGCCACAAAACAGAACACCTCCTGTCCACTGACGGCAACCTGGCTCCTGGGAGCTGCGTCCAACCCTCAGTGAAGGAGAATCCTATCCCGAGTTTGTGTTTGCATACTTTTGTCCACAAAGCCCTGGCTGCCAGGCCCTACACGATGGGGCCTCTGGAGCCACAGCACAGGACTCTGCCTGCCCATCCGAAGGAAGCTCTGCCCATCACCTATGCACAAACCTTCCAGATTGGGAGAAACCTGCAATGGCCCGACCCACACAAAATTAGTTGGCTGCCTGGGGAAAAAAAAGGTGCATTCAGATACAGGCCAGACACCTACCTGCAGGCAGACACCCAGGTCAATGGCCACAGTGAGAAGATGGAACCTGACATACCCTAGGACCTCATTGGAACCCTAGCTTAGGTTTGCCGGCATCTGTCGCCAGAGGCAAACTCTGGAATACCTACATATGGTGCAAAACTTGATCCCTGAAAAACAAAACAGAACACATCCTGTCCACAGAAGGTAACCTGGCTCTTAGGAGCTGCGTACAACCCTCAGTAGAGGAGAGAATCCAGCATGGTGCCTGAGACCCCGCCACATTCTAAGGTCTCCCTGGACACAAGCCAGCATTGTGACCCATCATAATGAGGCTCTCTGTCACCTCAGTCACCTGGGCATGTTGCCCACAGCCACATGAATGAAATGGCCTTGTTCCTGGGCTGGAATTGTAAGTGAAGCTGGGCATTCCAGACATCTATGTGGTGATTTCTGCTACAATTTCTTTCCATAAGGGGGGCCCTGGTGCCATCCAAATGGACTCCCTCTGTCCCACAGAAGGAAAGCTTGCTGTTCCGTGCAGCTCACAATCCCCAGCCTGCGAAGACACCCATGGCCTTATGAGGCCACCCCTCCATTCGTCGGCCATCATGGACACAAACTCCAGTGTGGGCGACCATCTGACTCGTGCCCTGACTCAGGTGCTGGAGATCTCGAGTCAGATGTTGCACATTGCAAATGCCAGGGGCTCAGCACTGAACAGAACTGGCATCCAGAGGGCAACTTCTGCTATGACTTCAATCCATACGGGGAACCCTGGTGCCATCCAAATGGACTCCCCCGTCCCTCAGAATGAAAGCTTGCTTTTCCGAGCAGCTCACAAGCCCCAGACTGGGAAAACCTCCATGGCCTCATGAGGCCACTCCTCCATTCAGCGGCCATCATGGAGACAACCTCCACCATGAGCGACCATCTGACATGAGCCCTGACTCAGGTGCTGGAGATCTCGAGTCAGACGCTGCATATTGGAAATGCCAGGTGCTCAGCACGGAAAGAAACGGGCATTTGTACATTCAGAATTCCATTCTCACCCTCTTGGCCAGCCAGCACTCCAGATTGTTCATTAGGGAGCCAAAACACAGTGCTCTGCCTGTTCTCCAGAAAGGAGAAGGGCCCTAGGGGTCTTCCCAGCATCCCCACGTGAGGATCAACCTGCACGGAACTCGACGGCACCACAATCTCCTAAGCCATCCTGTGCACTAATGCTCTGTCTGAAACAGCCTGAGCCCCGACCTCACATCAGCCCCCCAGGTAGTAGGCCACATATCTTGCAGGTGGGACGTGCCAAGGCCAGACACTGTCATCTCTACCCAACCTAGGTATTCAGGTGTTTGTGCCCAGACCATAGCTCAAATCCAGATATATGGGAGAAACTCAGCATCAAAGAGCACTCCTCCTTGCCCATGATGGGAAAAGCTTGCTGTGGGGATGGGGGTCTAACCCTAAGATTGGGAGACAGCTGCATGTCCCATGTGACCACACCCACCCAGGAGGGCCACCCTAGCCACAAACGGGCATTGTGCCCCTCAGCCTGAGCCCGCATTCAAACCATCCCCCTCGCTAGCTGGACCAGGAGCCCGTTAATCGGGTGTAACATGACCCTTGTCCCAAATCATCACCTTCGACGTGTTCTACAGGTGCCCAGACCCAGAAGCTGACTCTGGAATCTCTGCTATCGCGAGAACGCTGAGACAGAAAACAGCACTATTCCCTTCCCCCCAAAGGCACCAAACTCTTGGGAACAGGGCAGAATCCTAACAGAGGCAGATCTCCAATGGCCCCGTGATGGTACACTACATTCCATGGCCAACCCAGACTCACTACCCAGACAGAAAAGCCTGTGCTCCCGCCTGCCAATCGCCCTAATTTCTGATCCAAAGGTACTGCCCACATGGTCTACAGATTGTGCCAGCCATCACCTTGCCCCTCACCCTAACCTCAGTTTGTGTTTGCAGACTTTTTACCCAAAGTTCTGGCCCATAGGCCCTCCAGAATGAGCCTCTAGAGACCAGCACAGGATTCTGCCTGCCCTCCCAATGGAAACTCTGACCATCACACTTGCACAATCCCTCCAGATTGGGAGACAACTGCAATACTCCTGAGCCCAACCCAAATTCATTGGCCGCCTTAGACAAAAGGCATTTTCAGACACATGCCAGACACTTACCTCCACGCAGACACCCAGATCAATAGCCCTGAGTCAGATGAAGGAACCTAATATACCCCTACCTCAGCAGAACCCTATGTTAGGTCTGCAGGCATCTGCCTCCAGAGGCCATCTCTGGTATACCTACATATGGTCCAACAATTGATGCCTGAGCCACAAAACAGAACACCACCTGTCCCCAGAAGTCAACCTGGCTCTTGGGATCTGTGTCCAACCCTTAGGGTAGGAGAATCCTGCAAGGCGCCTGAGAACCCGCCACATTCTAAGAACTCCCTGGACAAAAGCCAGCATTTTGACACATCAGAATAAGGCTCGCTGTCACCTCAGCTGCCTGGGCACATTGCCCCAGAGCCACCAGAATCAAACGGCCTTGTTCCTGGCATGGAAGAGTAAGCGGAGCTGGGTTTTCCAGGCATACATGTGGTGACTTCTGCTACAACATCTTTCCCTACAGGGGACCCTGCTGCCTTCAAATGGACTCCCCCTGTCTGGCAGAAGGAAAGGTTGCTGTTCAGAGCAGGTCACAAGCCCCAGCCTTGGAAGACCTCCATGGCCTCATGAGGCCACCCCTCCATTCGTCGGCCATCATGGACACATGCCCACAGTGTGGGCGACCATCTGACACGTGATCTGACTCAGGTGCTGGAGATCTCTAGCAAGACGCTGCACATTGCATATTCCAGGTGCTCGGCACTGAAATGATCCGGCACTAGTGTGTTCAGATTTCTGGTCTTACCCTCCTGGGCCAGAAGACCTCCAGATTGCTCATTTAGGAGACTGAACACAGGCTTCTGCCAGCCCTCCTGAAAGAAGAAGGGCCCTCGGGGTCTGCCCATAATCCCCATGTGAAGATCAACCTGCACGGAACTTGAAGTTATCCCAATATCCTAGGCTGCCCTGTGCACTAATGCTCTGTCTGACACAGCCTGAGACCTGACCTCCAATCAGGCCCACTGGTTGCAGCCCCTAGATCCTGTAGGTGGGGTCTGCCATGGCCAGAGACTGTCATCTCTATCCAAGCTGGGTTTTCAGGATCTTTGCCCAGACCAGAGTTCAAATCCAGGGCTATGGGGGAACCATAAGCAAAAAAAAAAAAAAAAAAAAAAAAAAAAAAAGCTCTCATCTTTCCTCACGATGGAAAAGCTTGCTGTGGGGATAGGGGTCCAACCCTCAGAGTGGGAGCCAGCTGCATGGACCATGAGACCAGGCCCACACAGGAGGGCCACCCTGGCCACAAACAGGCATTGTGACCCTCAGCTTAAGCCCGCTTTCAAATCAGCCCCCTCACTAGCTGGACCAGGAGCGCGCATATCGGGCCTGAAATGCCCCTAGGCCCAAATCCTCACCCTTGGTCCGGTTCTCCAGGCTACCGGACTCAGAAGCCGACTCTGGAATCCCTGCTATGGCAGGAACCCTGAGAGGAAAACAGCACTCTTCCCTCCCCGCAAAAGACACCAATCCCTTGGGAGCCGGGCAGAATCCTCACAAAGGCAGAATCTTCCATGGCCCCATGAGTCTTCCGCTCCTTCCGTGGCCAACCGAGACAGAACCCAGACAGAAAAGCTTGCACTCCTGCCCCCCTCCTTAGTCCTCATTTCAGATAGTGGGTTACTGCCCTCACGGTCATCAGATCGTGTCTTCCATCACCTCACCCCGAGACCTTACCCCAGGAGGGATCCCTGGCCACAAACAGGCATTGGCACCCTCACCTGAGCCCGCTTTGAAACCAGCCCCCTCGCTAGCTGGATAAGGAGCTAAGTTATCGGGCGTGACATGACCCTAGGCCCAAATCCAAACACTAGAACAGGTTCTCCAGGCACCAGGACCCAGAAGCTGACTCTGGAATCCCTAATATGGTGGGAAAAGTGAGACGGAAAGCAGCATTCTTCCCTTCTTCCCCAAAGACACCAAACTGTGGGAGCTGGGCAGAATCCTCACAGAGGCAGAATCTCCCATGGCCCCATGAGTCTACCACTACATTCCATGGCCAACAGAGACATACAACCCAGATAGAAAAGCCTGCGCTCCCGCCTCCCCATCACCCTCATTTCAGATCCTGCAGCATTGCCCTCACGGTCCGCAGATGGGACCAGCAATCACCTTCCCACTAGCCCTATACCGAGTTTGTGTTTGAAGACTTTTGTCCCCAAAGTCCTGACCGACAGGCCCACCAGGATGTTGCCTCTGGAGCTACAGCGTAGTACTCTGCCTGCCCACCCAAAGGAAATTCTGCCGGTCACATTTGCACAATCCCTCCAGATTGCGAGACTACTGCAATGCCCCTGAGACCACCACAAATTTGTTGGCCACCTTGGAACAAAGGCACATTAAGATACATGCCAGACAACTATCTCCACGTAGACACCAGGTCAATGGCCCTGAGTCAGAAGATGGAACTTCACATACCACTAGGACCTCAACGGAACCCAAGCTTATATGTGCAGGCATCTGCCTCCAGAGGCAAACTCTGGAATCCCTACATATGGTTCAATACTTGACCCCTGAGCCACAAAGCAACATCTTCTGTAAGCAGAAGGCAACATGGCTCTTGGGAGCTGCGTCCAACCCTCAGGGGAGGAGAATCCTGCATGGCACCAAAGCCCCCCCGCCATTCTAAGGTCTCCCTGGACACAAGCCAGCATTGTGACAAATCAGAATGAGGTTCCCTGTCAACTCAGCCGCCTGGCACTTAGCCCCAGAGCCACCAGATCATACAGCCTTTTTCCTGGGCTGGCAGGCTAAGGGGAGCTGGGGTTTCCAGGCATCAATGTGGTGACTTCTGCTATGACACCTTTCCATACGGGGGACCCTGGTGCCATCCAAACAGACTCCCCCCTGTCCCGCAGAAGGAAAGCTTGCTGTTCGGAGCAGCTCACAAACCCAAGCCTGGGAAGACCTACATGGACTCATGACGCCAACCCTCCACTCGTCGGCCATCATGGACACAAACTCCAGCATGACCAATCATCTTACACATGATCCGACTCAGGTGCTGGAGATCTGGGGCCAGACGCTGCACATGGGAAATGCCATGTGCTCCAAACTGAACTGAACTGGCACTTGAGCATTCAGAATTCCATCCTCTACCTCCTGGCCCGCCAGCCCTCTAAAGTGTTCATTCGGGAGACAAAATGCTGTCTTCTGCTTGCCCTCCAGAAAGAAGAAGGTCCCTAGGGGTCTGCCCAGAATCCCTACGTGAGGATCAAGCAACAGGAACCTCAAAGCACCCCAATGTCCTATGCCACCCTGTGCACTAATGCTCTGTCTGACACAGCCTGAGCCAAGACCTCACATCAGCCCCCCAGGTAGCGGGCCCCATATCATGAAGGTGAGACCTGCCAAGGCCAGAGATTTTCATCCCTACCCAACCTGGGTATTCAGTGTCTGTGCCCAGACCATAGCTCAAATCCGGCCTATGGGGGAACCTCAAGCATCAAAGAGCACTCTTCTTTCCCCATGATGGGGAAAGCTTGCTGTGGGGATGGGGGTCTAAACCTCAGAGGGGAGGCAGCTGCATCACCCATGAGACCATGTTCACCTAGGCGGGCTGCCCTGGCCACAAACAGGAATTGTGACCCTCAGCCTGAGCCCACTTTAAAACCAGCCCCTCGCTAGCTGAAAGAGAAGCCTGCACATAGGGCCTGACATGCCCCTCGGCGCAAATCCTCACGATCGGTCTGGTTCTCCAGGGAGCAGGCCAACAAGACAACTCTGGAATCACTGCTATGGCGGGACCCGTGAGACAGAAAATAGCACTCTTCCCTTCCCCCCAAGTACACCAATCCCTTGGGAGCTGGGCAGAATCCTCACAGAGGCAGAACTTGCCATGGCGTTATGAGGCTACCGCTACATGCCGAGGCCATCTGAGACACACAATGCAGACAGAAAAGGCTGTGCTCCCACCTCCCCATCGCCCTCATTTCACATCCCGCAGCACTGACCTCAAGGTCCACAGATCCGTACTGCCATTACCTTGCCCCTAACCCTATTCCGAGGTTGTGTTTGCAGACTTTTATCCCCAAGGCCCTGGCCAGCAGGCCCTCCATAATGGGGCCTCTGGGGCCATAGCGCAGATGTCAGAGGTATCATCTGTGGCCTGGATGGACCACTCCATCATTATCCAGTAGCCTATTGAAGGGCATCTCGGCTCCTTCCACAGTTCAGCTAGAGTGGGCATGACAGGCCATCAATCTGGGCAGATCCTTTTCCTCTGAATTAAGGGAGTTGTTCAACATGGCTCTCCCCATGACTGCGGCATGTAACATTAACTGATGATGACAGGTGTGCTGTCCAGGGCTCTTCTTTCAGGGGTAGCGATCATGCAGAATGTCACTCTCCTTGAAGCCTTTTCAAAGGTGTTTCAGGTAAAGTCAGGAAGACAGAGCCCTCATCCCTTAGGACTGGTGTTTCAGAACACTAGGAGATCAACACAAAGAGAGCACAATGCATCCATGCCCTAGCTCTTTCTTTGAAATGTGACGTTCCTTCCCTTATTCCTATCCTTATCTTCCAAGCTGACGAAGCACTAAGGACATACCCTTCTCCATAGAACAAATTGAGAAAATAACCTATGAAAGGATGCTCTCACCCACAGGATGTCAAACCTCCCAGAGTTCTCATGATACCCATGAGTCCTCCATGTTGATTGAGATATCTATATATTGCAGTAGAAACAGGAACTCCTGGCTGTCTCTGGAGAAATGTTGGCCGAAAGGATGGTACAACGAATGTCATTTTCTTTTCTCTTTGTATATAAAGGTGAAGTGGGTAAGAAAGGGCAAAGACCACCTGAGTTCATGAGCAGGCAATCAAGGCTCTTTTTGGTCCTTCCAAGGCTTCCTACCTAAAGGCATAGGACTCATAGCTCATGAGAGAGGGGTTGATGCTTCAGTGAAGTCAGCTTCTGTGATGTCACAAGGTTTTGAGCTCCTAGCAACCACTCCTCCCCAAACCATATCTAATCACTCCACATGGCTTTAGTAGTCATGGATCAGCCAGGAGGCGCCAAAGCCCTCCCAAAATTTTGGAGCTGCCTTGGTATTTTACCAAGACAGTTTATGAAGCGAGTCGGTGTCACCTTCTCCATGGGCGAATTTATAGTCTTTGGCCAGAACTGTCACCACCAGCCCTCTGCACTCCTGAGAAGGGCAAGGATCTTCAATTCCATCTTACACCCGAAAACTCAAGAAATGTTCAGGACTACAACCAAGCCTCAGGTCAGGAACTTCACGCTCCACACATGTGCATGGTCTTCCGACCCAATCAGGTCCCTTGTGTCAGGAAAATTGCCACCCGAGGAAAACTCCCAGTGAACACACGCAACCATACTAAAGATATGCCTGTCATCTTCAACAGTGAGAAAACGAGTTCCTCTAGCATCTCCAGTAACTGTACCAAGAAATCATCCCCATCTTTCAGGCTGGCCAAGCACCAAAGCAGACCCTAAACCCTAGAACCTTAGGCTCAGGACGGACTCTTCGGTTTGTAGCCAACAGGAGGAAGCACAGAGCCAGGTGGAGGAGACCCATTGCCCTTGTGAAGCCATTGGAAAGGCTTCCGTGCCAGTTTCAGGAAGACAACATGTATCTACAAAAGGACGCCTTGAAGAGGATCCAATGGCCCAAGAACCCTAAGGATTCCCACAGGGTGGTGCAGCTTCCTTCTGTGGAACTAATTCGAAATGTTGCAGCACCAGACTGCTTTAAGCCTCCCATTTTCATTCCACAATGGTTTTCATGGGATAAACACACAGGGCATGGTGCGGATGAAGGGCATGTTCTAAAGGAGCCAGATGAGGAGGAACAATGGGAGAAGGAGGGGCCATTGCAGCGGGACAGAGAGTGGATGCTCCATTCTGGTGGGGTGGTGCAGGAAGATGAAGAAGAGGAGAACAAACAACGGAGCTCAGAGCTAAGGTCTGGCATTGTAGGATGGTGGGAGGTACTCTGGAACTGGATGTGTTCCATAGGGGCTTAGTTCCAAATTGAATAAAGCATCCTCTGTCCCCCATCAAATCTTATCCACTGTTCCTTGTTGTGGTGGTGGTTTTTCGACGATGTGCTTGCATGTATGGGACAGAGAGAGACAGCAAGAACATAATCAGTGAGGGAGTTGGAGAGGGAGAAGCAGACTTGCCTCTGAGTGGGGAACCTGAGGTGGGAAACATTGCAATGAGCCTGGGATAAGAAGCAGAGCTGAAGGCCGCTTCTGAAATGATGGAAACACACCTGGACACAATCTTGGTCTCCTTAACACCTCATTGTGCTAGATAAGACCTCCTGCTCTGTTATTGTTTAGAAATGCAGGGGATAGGATTTTGGCTTGGGCTGGTGTGGCTTGCTGTATAAAACGTGTTGCTAGAGCAGGCACAGCTGTTTGCCTCAAAGTAACGCCCCTGGCTTTAGAAACACTGCTCCCAAGCATATTTGGGCGAAGAGAATTCCTCCATTGCTAGCTTTGGAAGGGTGAATGACACTATGTCTTGCATTGTTCTGCTTCTGTGGATGGTGCTGGGGGTCCTCTGTGCCTTGGAATCTGGATCTCTGTTTCTGCCCCAGATGAGGGATGTTTTCAGCTCTGATTTCTCAAAGAAATTTTGGGTCCACAATTTTCTCTCATTCTAGGTCTCCTACAATAAGCACCCATAGACATTCATTGCAGTCATGGATTTCCCTGAGTCCATTGTCATGTTCCATCATTCTTCCTTCTCTCCTAGTACTTGTGTTCCAGGTATCCCATTGGATCCTCTGGTTCTGCCAACTTCCTGAAAATTGCATGCAGCCTGCTAACAAATCTTTTCATAAGTTCCTCTTCATTTTATTTAATTTTATTTTATGATCCTTATCTCTATCTGACACAGGCCAGGAACTCTCAGGGGCAGAATCTTCCATGGCCACATGAGGCTACTGCTACATTCTGTGGCCAACCGAGACACACAACACAGACAGAAAAGCCTGTGCTCCCGCCTGCCTCTTGCCCTCATGTCTGACCTCGCGGCAATGCCATCACTGTCCCCAGATTGGGCCTGCCTTCACCTCGCCGCTAACATATCCCGAGTTTGTGTGTGCAGACTTTTGTCCCCAAAGCCCTGGCTGAGAGGCCTTCCAGAATGGGGACTCTGGAGCCTCAGCACAGGACTCTGGTGCCCACAAGAAGGAAACGCTGCCGATCACATTTGCACAAACCCTCCAGATTGTGAGACACATGCAATGCCCCTGAGCCCACCCCAATTTCATTGGCCGCCTTGGAAAAAAGGCGCATCCGGACACATGACAGGTACCTACCTCCAGGCAGACACCCAGGTCAATGGCCCTGATTCAGAAGATGGTACCTGACATACCTCCAGGTCCTCAACAGAACCCTATCTTAGCCTTGCAGGCATCTGCCTCCACAGGCAAACTCTGGAATACCTACATATGGTCCAACACTTTATACCTGAGGCACAAAACAGAACACCTCTGTCCCCAGAAGGCAGCCTGGCTCTTGGGAGCTGCAGCCAACCCTCAGGGGAGGAGAGTCCTACATGGTGCCTGAGCCCCCGCAACATTCTAAGTCTCTCTGAATACAACCACAATTGTGACACATCAGAATGAGGCTCCCTGTCACCTCAGCCCCCTGGGCACTTTGCCCCAGAGCCACGAGATCAAACGGCTTTGTCCCTGGGCTGGAAGGCTAAGCTGACCTGAGCTTTCGAGGCATCTGGAAAATTTCCAGACTTCTGCTATGATGTCTATCAATATGGGGGACACTGCTGCCAACCAAAAGGACCCCCCCCTGTATTGCAGAAGGAAGGCTTTCTGTACGGAGCAGCTCACAAGCCCCAGCCTGGGAAGACTTCCATGGCCTCATGAGACCAACCTTCCACTCGTCGGCCATCATGGATACAAACTCCAGCAAGAGCGACCATCTGACACGTGCCCTGACTCAGCTGCTGGAGATCTTGAGTCAGACGCTGCACATTGGAAATGCCATGTGTTCGGCACAGAACGGAACTGGAACTTGTGCATTCAGAATTCTGTCCTCAACCTCTTGGCCTGCCAGCCTTCCAGATTGTTCATTCGGGGGCCACAATGCTAACTTCTGCCTAACCTCCAGAATGAAGTATTGCCCTATGGGTCTGCCAAGAATCCCCACGTGAGGATCAACCTTCACGGATCTCGATGGCACCCCAATGACCTACTCTGACCTGTGTACTAATGATCTGTCTAATAGAACATGAGCTCCAATCTCACATTAGCCACCCAGGTAGCGGGCCCCCTATACTGCACGTGGGACGTGCCAAGGCAAGGGACTGTCATCTCTACTTAACCTGGAATTTCAGCCATCTGTGCCCAGACCATAGCTCAAATCCAGGCCTCTGGGTGAACATCAAGCATCAAAGAGCACTCCTCGTACCCCACGACAGGAAAAGCTTGCTGTGGGGATGGAGGTCTAACCCTCAGAGTTGGAGCCAGCTGCAAGGCCCATGAGTCCAAGCCCACCCAGGAGAGCTACCCTGGACAAAGACAGGCATTGTGACCCTCAGCCTGAGGGTGCTTTCAAACCAGCCCCCTCCCTAGCTGGGCCAGGAGTCCGCTTATCAGGCCTGACATGCCCCAGGCCCAAATCCTCACACTCAGTCGCGTTCTCCAGGTTCCTGGATGCAGAAGCCAACTCTGGAATCCCTGCTATGGCAGGACCCCATAGACAGATATCAGCACTCTTCACTTCCCCCTAAAAGACACCAAAACCTTGGAAAAAGGGCAGAATCCTCACAGAGGCAAAATATCCCATGCCACCATGAGACTACCGCTACATTCTGTGGACAACCGAGACACACAACCCAGACAGAAAAGCCTGTGTTTCTGCCTCAACATTGCCCTAATTCCAGATCCCGGAGCACTGATCTCACAGTCCGCAGATCGGGCCTGCCATCACCTCACCCAGAACCCTATCCCATGTTTGTGTTTGCTGACGTTTGTCCCCAAAGCCCTGACTGATAAGACCTCCAGGATGGGGTCTCTGGATCCAAAGCACAGGAATCTGAGTGCACATCTGAAGGAAGCTTGGCCCTTCCACATTTGAACAAACCCTCCAGGTTGGGAGACACCTGCAATGCACCTGAGCCCACCACAAATTCGTTGGCCGCCTTGGAAAAAAGGCGTATCTGGACACATGCCAGACACATACCTCCAGGCAGACACCCAGGACAATGGCCCTGAGTCAGAAGATGGAACCTGACAAACCCTAGGACCTCAACCAAACCCTAGCTTAGGTTTGCAGGTATCTGTATCCATAGTCAAACTCTGAAATACCTACTTATGGTTCAACGCTTGATCGCTGAGCCAAAAAACAGAACACCTCCTGTACCCAGAGGGCAACCTGGCTGTTGGGATCTGCATCCAACCTTCAGGGGAGGAGAATACTGCATGGCGCCTGAGCCCCCGCCACATTCTAACATCTCCCTGGACACAAGCCAGCATTGTGACCCATGAGAATGAGGCTTCCTGTCACCTCAGCCCCCTGGGCACTTTGCGACAGAGCCACTAGATCAAAGGTCCTTGTTCCTGGGTTGGAAGGCTAAAGGGAGCTGTGCTTTGCAGGCATCCATGCAATGACATCTGCTATGACGTCTTTCCATATGGGCGACCATGATACCATCAAAACGGACTCCCCCTGTCCCACAGAAGGAAAGCTTGCTGTTGGGAGCAGCTCATAAGCCACAGCCTGGGGCGACCTCCATGGCCTCAAGAGGCCACCCCTCCATTCGTCAGCTATCAGGTAGACAAAACCACCATGAAAGACCATCTGACACATGCCCTGACTCAGGTGTTGGAGATCTCGAGTCAGACGCTGAACATGGCGGGACACCTGAGAAGGAAAAGGGCACTGTTCCTTTCCCCCGAAAGACACCAAACTTTGGGAGCCAGGCAGAATCCTCACCGAGGCAGAATCTCCCATGGAACCATGAGGATACCGCTACAATCTGTGGTTAACCGAGACACACAACTCACACAGAAAAGCCTGCACTCCCGCCTCCGTGTCCAACTAACTTCAAATCTCGCAGCACTGCTCTCACAGTCTGCAGATCGGGCCTGCCATCACCTTGCCCCTAATCCTATCCCGAGTTTGTGTTTGCAGAATTTTGTCCACAAAGCCCTGGCTGAGAGGCCCTCCAGATGAGGCCTCTGGAGGCACAGCACAGGACCCTGCCTGCCCACTTGAAATAAACTCTGAACGTCACATTTGCACAAACCCTCCATATTGGGAGACACCTGCAATGCCCCTGGGCCCACCCAAAATTTGTTGGCTGCCTTGGAAAAAAAGGTGCATTCGGACATATGCAAGACACCTACCTCGAGGCACACAGCAAAGTCAAAGACCCTGAGTCATAAGATGGAACCTGACATACCTATAGGACCTCACCAGACCCTAGTGGCATCCAAATGGACTCACCCTGACCTGCAGAAGGAAGGTTCCTGTTCGGAGAAGCTCACAAGCCCCAGAATGACACTACCTCCATGGCCTATAAGGCCACCTCTCCATTCGTCAGCCATCATGGACACAAATTCCAGCATGAGCAACCATCTGACACATGCCCTGACTTAGGTGCCGGAGATCTCGAGTCAGACGCTGCAGATTGGAAATGCCATGTGCTCGGCAAGGAACGGAACTGGCACTTGTGTGTTCAAAACTCCGTCCTCAAGTTTCTGGCCCATCAACCCTCCAGATAGTTGATTTGGGAGCCACAACACAGTTCTTCGGCCTGCCCTACAGAAAGAACAAGGTCCAGAGGGGTCTACCCAGAATCCGACGTAAGGATCAAACTGCACGGACCTCGACCCCAATGTCCTAGGCCGCAATGTGCACTGATGCCCTGTCTGACACAGTCTGAGCCCCGACCTCCCATCAGTCCCCCCCCCCCCCCCGGTAGCAGGCCACATATCCTGCAGGTGGGATGTGCAAAGGACAGAGACTGTCATCTCTACCCAACCTGTATTCAGTTGTCTGTGCCCGGATCATAGCTCAAATCCAGGCCTATGGGGGAATCTCAAGCATCAAAGAGCACTCCTCCATCCCCACGACGGGAAAAGCTTGTTGTGGGGATGGTGGTCTAACCCTCAGAGTGGGAGCCACCTGCATGTCCCATGAGACCACGCCCAACCATGAGGGCGGCTCTGGCCACAAACGGGCACTGTGACCCTCAGCCTGAGTCCTCTTTCCAAACCGCCCTCTGGCAGGCTGAAAAAGGAGACCGCATGTCGGCCCAGACATGCTCCTAGGCCCAAATCCTTGCCCTCGGTCGGGTTCTCCAGGTGCCTGGAACCAGAAGACGACTCTGGAATCCCTGCTATGGCGGGATCCCTGAAACGGACAAAAGCCCTGTTCCCTCCCCCCTGAAAGACACCAAACCCTTGGATTTGAGCAGAATCCTCACAGAGTCAGGATCTCTCATAGCACCATGAGGCTACTGCTACATTCTGTGGCCAACCGAGACACACAACCCACACACACAACCCAGGTATGTGAAGCCTGGGTTCCCGCCTCTCCATGGCCCTCATTTCAGATCACGTGGCTCTGCCCTCACCGTCCGCAGATCGGGCCTGCCATCACCTCGCCCCTAACCCTATCCCGAATTTGTATTTGCAGACTTATGTCCCAAATCCCTGGCTGACAGGACCTCCACGACAAGACTATGCCTGCCCACCTGAAGGAAGCTCTGCCCTCCACATTTTACAAACCCTCCAGATTGGAAGAAACCTGCAATGCCCCTGAGCCCACACCAAATTTGTTGGCCGCCTTGGAAAATAGGTGCATTCGGACACATGCCAGACACCTACCTCCAGGCAGACAGCCAGGTCAATGACCCTGAGTCAGAAGATGGAACCTGACATACGCTAGGATTTCAACAGAACCCTAGCGTAGGTTTGCCGGCATCTGCCTCCAGAGGCAAACTCTGGAATACCTACATATGGTCCAAGAATTGATCCCTGAGCCACAAAACAGAACACCTCCTGTCCCCAGAAGGCAACCTGGCTCTTGGGAGCTGCGTCCAACCCTCAGGGGAGGAGAGAATCCCACCTGGCGCCTGAGCCCCTGCCACATTCTATGGTATCCCTGGACACAAGCTAGCATTGTGACCCATCAGAATGAGGCTCCCTGTCACCTCAGCCACCTGGGCACGTTGCACCACAGCCACAGGTCGAAATGGCCTTATTACTGGGCTGGAATGGTAAGTGGAGCTGGGCTTTCCAGGCGTCTATGCGGTGACTTCTGCTACGATGTCTTCCCATACAGCGGACACTGGTACCATACAAATGGACTCCCCCTGACCCTCAAAAGACAGCTTGCTGTTCGGATGTCTGGGATGACCTCCATGGCCTCAGGTTGACACACCTTCCCTCGTTGGCCATCATGGACACATACTCCATTGTGAGCGACCATCTGACACGTGCTATGACCCATGTGCTGGCGATCTCGTGTCAGATGCTGACCATTGGAAATGCCATGTGCTTGGCACTGAACGGAACCGGCACTTGTGTGTTCAGAATTCCATCCTCACCCTCCTGGCCCTCCTGCCCTCCAGATTGTTCATTGGGGAGCCACAATGCAGTCTTCTCCCTACCCTCCAGAAAGAAGAAGGGCCCTAGGAGTCTGCACAGAATGCCCATGTGAGGATCAACCTGCACAGACCTTGATGGAACCCCAATATCCTAGTCCACCCTGTGCACTAATGGTCTGTCTGACAAAGCCTGAGACCCAAACACCCATCAGCCCCACAGATAGGGGGCCCCATATCCTGCAGGTTGATATACCAAGGCCAGAGACTGTCATCTCTACCCAACCTGGTTATTCAGGCTTCTGTGCCCAGACCATAGGTTAAATCCCGGCCTATGGGGGAACCTCCAGCATCAAAGAGCACTCCTCCTTCTCCACTATGGGAAAAGCTTACTGTGGGGATGGGGGTCTAACCCTCAGAGTGGGAGCCAGGTGCATGGCCCAAGAGACCACGCCCACCCAGGAAGGCTGCCCTGGCCACAAATAGGCATTGTGAGCCTCAGCCACAGCCCACTTTCCAACAATCCCCCTTTGTAGCTGGACCAAGAGTCCGCATATTGGGCCTCACATGCCCCTAGACCCAAATCATTACCCTCAGTCGGGGTTTCCAGGCACCAAGACCCAGAAGCCCACTCAGGAATCCCTGCTATGGCGGGACCCCTGAGATGGAAAACAGCACTGTCCCCTTCCCCCCAAAAGACATCAAACCCATAGGAGCCGGAAAGAATCCTCAGAGAGGCAGAATCTCCTATGGCCCCATGAGGTTAATGCTACATTCCATGGCCATCAGAGACAGACAACCCAGACACAAAAGCCTGTGCTCCCGCCTCTGGTTTCCTTCATTTCAGATAACAGAGCATTGCCCTCAAGGTCCGCAGATCGGACCTGCCATCACCTCGCCCAGAACCCTATTCCAAGTTTGTGTTTGTAGACTTTTGTCCCCAAAGCCCTGGTCGACAGGCCCTCCAGGATGAGGCGTCTGAAGCCACAGCACAGGACTCTGCCTGCTCACCCAAAGGAAATTCCGCCCATCACATTTGCACAAACCCTCCAGATTGGGAGACACCTGCAATGCCCTGAACCCACCCCAAATTATTTGGCCTCCTGGGAAAAAAGTTGCATTCGGACACATGCCAGACACCTACCTCCAGGCAGACACCCAGGTCAATGGCCCTGAGTCAGAAGATGGAACCTTACATACCCCGAGGAACTCAACGGAACCGTAGCTGATGTTTGTAGGCATCTGTCTCCTGAGGCAAACTCTGGAATACCTACCTATGGTTCAACACTTGAACCTTGAGCCACAAAACAGAATACCTCCTGTCCCCAGAAGGCAACCTGGCTCCTGGGAGCTGCGTCCAAACCTCAGGGGAAGAGAATCCTGCATGACGCCTGAGCGCTTGCCACATTCTAAGGTCTCCCTGGACACAAGCCTGCATTCTGACCCATCAGAATGAGGCTCTCTGTCACCTCATCTCCCTGCGCACTTTGCCCAAGAGCCATCAGATCAAAACGGCCTTGTTCCTTGGCTGGAAGGCAAAGCGAATCTGGGCATTCCAGGCATCCATGCGGTGACTTCTGCTACAACATCTTTCCTATCAGGGGATCCTGGTGTCATCAAAAGTCATCCCCCTCTCCCGCAGTAGGAAAGATTGCTGTTGGGGCAGCTCACAAGCCCCAGACTGGGATGACCTCCATGGCCACATGTGGCCAACCCTCCATTCGTCATCTACCATGGACACAAACTCCAGCGTGAGTGACCACCTGACACGTGCCCTGACTCAGATGCTGGAGATCTCCAGTCAAACACTGCACACTGGAAATGCCATGCGCCCGGCACTGAATTGAACCAGAGCTTGTGTTTTCAGAATTCCGTCCTCACCCTCCTGGCCAGCAAGCCCTAAAGATTGTTCATTCTGGAGCCAAAACGCTGTCTTCTGCCTTCCCTCCAGAAAGAAGAATTGCCGTAGGGGTCCTCCCAGAAACCCCAAGTGAGAATCAACCTGGACGGACCTCGATGGCACCTCAATATTCTAGGCCGCACTGTGCACTAACGTTCTGTCTGACACAGCGTAAGTCTCAAACTCCCATCAGGCCACAAAGTAGCGGTCCACATATCCTGCAGGTGGGACCTGCCATGGCCAGAGACTGTCATCTCTACCCAACCTGGGTATTCAGGGGTCTGTGCCCAGACCATAGCTCAAATCCCGGCCTATGGGGAACCCTAAGCATAAAAGAGCACTCCTCCTTCCCCACAATGGGATAAGCTTGCTTTGGGATTGGGGATCTAAACCTCAGAGTGGGAGCCAGCTGCATGTCCCATGAGACCACACCCACACAGGAGGGCTGCCCTTGCCACAAACAGGCATTGTGACCCTCATCCTGAGCCCACTTTCCAACCAGGCCCCTCGCTAGCTGGACCAGGAGCCCGTATGTCATGCCTGTCTTGCCCCTAGGCCCCAATCCTCACCCTCGTTTAGGTTCTCCAGGCGCCCAGACCCAGAAGCAGACTCTGGAATCCCTGCTATGGTGGGACGCCTGAGATGGAAAACAGCTCTCTTCCCTCCCCCCTGAGAGACATCAAACCCTTGGGAGACAGTTAGAATCCTCACAGGGTCAGAATCTCCCATGGCCCCATGAGGATACTGTTACATTCCATGGCCAACCGAGACACACAACCCAGACAGAAAAGCCTGTGCTCCCGCCTCCCTGTCGCCCTAACTTCAGATACCGAGGTACTGCCCTCACAGTCCTAAGGTTGGGCCTGCCATCACGTTGCCCCTCACCAAAATGCGAGATTAAGTTTGCAGTCTTTTGTCCCCAAAGCCCTGGCTGACAGACCCTCCAGGATGGGGCCTCTGGAATCAGAGCACTGGACTCTGCCTGCCTTCCCGAAAAAAACTCTGCCCGTTACAGTTGCATAAACACTCCACATTGGGAGACACCTGCAAGGCCCCTGAGCTCACCCAGTTTCCTTGGAGGATCTGGACAGAAATGCACAATCTGACACATGCCAGACAGCTACCTCCAGGAAGACACCCAGATAAATGGCCCTGAACCAGATGATGGAAACTGATATGCCCCTTGGACCTCAATGGAACCCTAGCTTAGCTTTACAGGCATCTGTCCCCAGAGGCAGTTTCTGGAATACCTACATATGGTTCAACGCTTGGTCCCTGAGCCACAAAACAGAACACCTCCTGTCCCTAGAAGGCAACCTGGCTCTTGGGAGCTGCGTCCACCCTCAGGGGAGGAGAATCCTGCATGGCGCCTGAGCCCCCGCCTCATTCTAAGGTCTCCCTGGACACAATGTAGGGGCCTGATTACCCAGAGGAACTGTAAATCACGGATATAGGGGGAGGCCAGGCCAGCTAGATGGAGACATCCAATCTGTGGAGCATGCATATATTTACTGAGGTGAGTTGCAATCTCATTGGCCTCATGTGTGTGGGCTGGGCTCAACCCCCTCTAGAAAGGCGGGTCTGTGAGGCTGGGTGTGGTAGCAAGAGGAATTAGAGTAGCCGTTGAGAGCCATTGGGAGCCATTCGCGTGTCGGTGTCCTCAACAGTGACAGCGTTGTCTTCATCATCGGGAGCATCAGGAACAGCATTGCTGGGACCCTCATCCAGAGTGGCCTCGTCCAGGAGAGCAGCCTCTTCCAGAGCAGCCTCATCCGGAGCAGCCTAGCCACCCCGAGCAGCGTCATTGTCACGAGCCTTGGGAGTGGCCTCATCCAGAGTGGCCTCCTCCGGGGAGCAGACTCGTCCTAAGCAACCTCGTTGTGAGAGGCCTCACCACCTCCAGCGGCCTTGTCAGGAGCGGCCTCACCCAGGGAGCGGTCTGTGGTACAGTGAGGGTGAGGGAGGGAGCCTCCAGGAGGGACCCCAGGGCAAGGAGGCAGTGGCCCCAAGAAAGGCTCGGGCACCTACCGGACAGTTTGATTTCTTATGCATGGTGCAAAATAAAGCTTTCCCTGATTTTCGCATTGTGTCAGTCTCAAGCCTTTGGTCATGGACCCTAACACACAAGCTAGCATTGTGACCCATCAGAATGAGGCTCCCTGTCACCTCAGCACCCTGGGAACTTTCCCCAGTGCCACCAGTTCAAAACCGCCTTGTTCCTCGTCTGGAAGGGTAAGCAGAGCTGGGCTTTCCAGGCATCCATGCGTTGACTTCTGCTACAATGTCAATCCATATGGGGACGATGATGCCATAAAAACGGACTCCCCCTATCGTGGAGAAGGAAAGCTTGCTGTTCGGAGCAGCTCAAAAGCCCCAGCCTGCGAAGACCTCCATGGCCTCATGAGGCCAACCCTCTATTCATTGGCCATCATGGACACAAACTCCAGCGTGAGTGACCATCAGACACCTGCCCTAACTCAGGTGCTGGAGAACTGGAGTCAGAAGCTGCACATTGGAAATGCCATGCTCTTGGCACTGAACTGAACCAGCTCTTGTGCGTTCAGAACTCTGTCCTCAGCCTCCTGGCCGGCAAGCCCTGAAGATTGTTCATTCGGGAGCCACAACACAGGCTTCTGACTGCCCTCCAGAAAGAAGAAGTGCCCTAGGGGTCTGCTGATAATCCCCACGTGAGGATCAACCTGCACGGAAATCTATGGCACCCTAATGTCCTAGGTGGCCCTGTGCACTAATGCTCTGTCTGACACAGCCTGAGCCCCGACCTCCCATTAGACCCTAGGTAGTGGTCCCCATATCCTGCAGGTGGGATCTGCCATGGCCAGACACTCATTTCTACCCAACCTGGGTATTCAGAGGTCTATGCCCAGACCATAGCTCAAATCCCGACCTATGGGGGAACCTCAAGTGTAAAAGAGAATTCCTCCTTCCCCAAGAGGGGGAAAGCTTGTTGTGGGGATGGGAGTGTAACCCTCAGTGTGGGAGCCAGCTGCATGGCCCATGAGACCACGCCCACCCAGGAGGGCCGCCCTGGCCACAAACAGTCATTGTGACTCTAAGCCTGAGCCCAGTTTCAAAGTACCTCCCTCTATAGCTGGACCAGGAGCCCGCCTATCGGCCTGAAATGCCCCTATCCCCAAATCCTCAACCTCGGTCGAGTTCTCCAGGCAACCAGACTCTGAAGCTGACTCTGGATTCCCCGCTATGGTGGGACAATGAGCCGGAAAACAGCACCCTTCCCTTCTCCCTGAAAGACTCCAAACCCTTGGGAGCCAGGCAGAATCCTCACAGAGGCAGAATCTCCCAAGGCCCCATGAGGCTACCACTACATTCCTTGGCCAACAGAGACACACAACACAGACAGAAAAGCCTGGGCTCCTGCCTCACTGTAGACCTCATTTCACATCCAGCAGCGCTGCCCTTATGGTCGGCATATCGGGACTGTCATCATCTCGCCCCTAAACCTATCCAGATTTTGTGTTTGCAGACATTTGTACCCAAAGCCATGTCCGACAGGACATCCAGGATGGGGCCTCTGGATCCACAGCACAGGATTATGCCAGCTGACCCAAAGAAACTCAGCCCATCACTTTAGCACAAACACTCCAGATTGGGAGACAACGGCAATGCCCCTGATCCCACCCCAAATTTGTTGGCCTCCTTGGAAAAAATGCGCCTTTAGACACATGCCAGACTCCTACCTCCATGCAGTCACCCAGGTCAATTTTCCTGAGTCAGAAGATGGAACCTGACATACCCATAGGACATCAGCGAAACCCTAGCTGAGGTTTGCAGGCATCTGCCTCCAGAGGCAAACTCTGGAATACCTACATATGTTCCAACACTTGATGCCTGAGCCACAAAACAGAACACCTCCTGTCCCCAGAAGGCAACCTGGCCTTTGGGAGCTGCGTCTGACCCTCAGGAGATGAGAATCCTGCATGATGACTGAGCCCCTGCCACATTCTAAGGACTCCCTGGACAAAAGCCAGCATCGTGAGGCTCCCTGTCACCTCAGCCCCCTGGGCACTATGTCCCAGAGCCACCATATCTAAGCATCTTTGTTCCTGTCTGGAATGGCAAGCGGAGCTGGGCTTTCCTGGAATTTATGCGGTGACTTCTGCTACGACGTCTTTCCATACTGGTGACCGTAATGCCATCCAAAAGGACTCCCCCTCTCCCACAGAAGAAATGCTTTCTGTTCGGAGGAGCTCCCAAGCCCCAGCCTGGGAAGACCTCCATGGCCGCATGAGGCCACCCCTCCATTCATCAGCCATCATGGACACAAACTCCAGCATGAGCAATCATCTGACACGTGCCCTGAGTCAGGTGCTGGAGATCTCGAGTCAGACACTGCACATGGGAAATGCCATGTGCTTGGCACTGAACTGAAGCGGCACTTGTGCGTTCAGAATTCCGTCCTCACCCTCCTGGCCCACAAGCCCTCCAGATTGTTCATTCGCGAGACACAATGCAGTCTTCTGCCTGCCCTATAGAAAGAAGAAGGGCCCTAAGTGGCAGCACAGAATCCCCACGTGAAGAACAACTGGCACAGAATTTGATGGAACCCCAATATCCTAGCCCGCCCGCCCTATGCACTAATGCTCTGTCTGACACAGCCTGAGTCCCAAATTCCCATCAGCCCTCCCAGGTAGCGGAACCCATATCCTGCATTGAGCCCTGCCATGGACAGAAACTGTCATCTCTACCCAACCTGGTTATTCAGGCATCAGTGCCCAGACCATAGCTCAAATCCCGGCCTATGGGGAAACCTCAAGTGTGAAACAGCACTTCTTCCCCACGACGGAAAATGCTTGCTTTGGGGATGGGGGTCTAACCGTCAGAGTGGGATCCAGTTGCATGGCCCATGAGACCACGCCCACACAGGAGGACTGCCGTGACCAAAAGCAGGCATTGTGACCCTCATCCTGAGCCCGCTTTCAAACCAGCCGCCTCGTTTGTTGGACCAGGAGCCCGCATAATGGGCGTGACATGCCCCTAGGCCCAAATCCTCACCCTCGATTGGGTTCTCTGGACGCCCAACCCAGAAGCTGATTCTGGAATCCCTGGTATGGTGGGACCCCTGAGACAGAAAACAGCACTCATCCTTTCCCCCAAAAGACACCAAATCCTTAGGAGTGGGGCAGAATCCTCACAGACACAGAATCTCCCATGGACCCATGAGGCTACCGCTACATTCCATGGCCAGCTGAGACTCACAACCCAGTCAGAAAAGCCAGCGATCCCGCCTCCCTGCCGCCCTTATTTCAGATCCCTCAGCACTGGCCTCATGGTGTGCAAATCGGGCCTGCCATCACCTTGCCCCTAAACCTATCCCGAGTTTGTGTTTTGAGAATTTTGTCCCCAAAGACTGGGCCGACAGGACCTCCAGGATGGGGCCTCTGGAGCCACAGGGCAGGATTCTGCCTCCCCACCCAAAGGATGCTGTGCCCCATCACATCTGCACAAACCCTCCAGAGGGGGAGACCACTGCAGTGCCCCTGAGGCAACCAAAAATTCATTGGCCGCCTTGAACAAAATGCGCTTTCAGACACAGGCAAGACACCTACCTCCAGGCAGACACCCAGGAAAATGGCACTGAGTCAGAAGATTTAAACTTACATGCCCCTAGGACCTCAACAGATCCCTACCTGAGATTTGCAGACATCTGTACCCAGAGGCATGTTCTGGAATACCTACATATGGTTCAACGCTTGATCCCTGAGCCACAAAAGAGAACACCTCCTGTCCCCAAAAGGCAACCTGGCTCCTGGGAGCTGCGTCCTGCCCTCACAGGAGGAGAATCCTGCAAGGTGCCTGAGCTACCGCCACATTCTAAGGTATCCCTGGAAACAAGCCTGCATTGTGACCCATTAGAATGTGCTCCCTGTCACCTCAGCCCCCTGGGCACTTTGCCGCAGAGCCAGCAAATCAAAACGGCCTTGTTGCAGGGCTGGAAGGGTAAGCAGAGCTGGGCTTTCAAGGCTTCCATGCGGTGACTTCTGCTATGATGTCTTTCCATGCAGGGGACCCCTGTGCCATCCAAACAGACTCCCCCTGTCCCACGGAAGGAAAGCTTGCTGTTCAGAGCAGCTCCCAAGCCCCAGCCAGGGAATACCTCCATGGCCTCATGAGGCCACCCCTTCAGTATTCGGCCATTAAGGATACAAACTAAAGCGTGAGTGACCATCTGACACGTGCCCTGACCCAGGTACTGGAGCCTCAACTCAGACGCTTCATATTGGAAATGCCATTTGCTCGGCACTGATCTGAACCAGCGCTTGTGCGTTCAGAATTCTGTACTCATCCTCCTGGCCCGCAAGACCTCCAGATTGTTCATTTGGGGGCCACAACGCAGGCCTCTGCCTGCCCTCCAGAAAGAAGAAGGGCCCTAGGTGTCTGCCCAGAATCCCTACATGAGCAACAACCTGCACGGACTTCAACGGCATGCAATGTCCTAGGCCATCCTGTGAACTAATGCTCTGTGTGACACAGCCTGAACCCCGACCTCCAGTCAGCCCCCCAGGTAGAGGGTGCCATCTCCTGCAGGTGGGATCGGCCATGGCCCGAAGCTGTCATCTCTATACAACCTGGGTGTTCAGGCATCTGTGCCCAGATCATAGCTTAAATCATGGCCTAAGGCAAAACCTGAAGCACAATAGAGCATTCCTCCTTCCCCGTGGCTGGAAAAGCTTGCTGTGGGGATGGAGATCAAACCATCAGAGTGGGAGCGCGGTGCATAGCCCATGATACCACGCCCACCGAGGAGGTCTGCCCTGGGCACAAGCAGGCATTGTGACCATTAAGCTGAGCCTGCTTTCATACAAGCCCCCTCGCTAGCTGGACAAGGAGCCCAGATATAGGGCCTGCCATGAGCCTTGGCCCAAATCCTAACTCTTGGTCAGGTTCTCAAGGAGCCTGGACCCAGAAGCTGACTCTGGAATCCCTGCTATGGCGGGACTCCTGAGATGGAAAACAGCACTCTTCCCTTCCCCCTGAAAGACACCGAAGCCTTGGGAACCAGGCAGAATCCTCACAGAGCCAAAATCTCCTAAGGCCCCATGAGGCTACCACTACATTCCGTGGCCATGTGAGACACACAACCCAGACAGTGAAGCCTGCACTCCCGCCTCCCCATCCAACTCATTCCAGATCCCTGGGCACTGCCTCCACAGTCTGCAGATCGGGCATGCCATCACCTCGCCCAGAACCCTATCCAGAGTTTGTGTTTGCAGACTTTTGTCCCAAAAGCACTGGCCGACAGGCCCTCCAGGATGGGGCCTCTGGAGCCACAACCCAGGACTCTGTCTGCCCTCCCGAAGGAAACTCTATGCATCACAGTTGAACAAACCCTCCAGATTGGCAGACACCAGCAAGGCCCCTGAGCCCACCCAAATTCGTTGACCACTCAGGACCGAAATGCACAATCTGACATATGCCAGACACCTACCTCCAGGTCAAGGGCCCTGAGTCAGAAGATGGAAACTGACATGCCCCTGGGATCTCAACGGAACCCTAGCTGAGGTTTGCAGGCATTTGTCCCCAGAGGCAGGTTCTGGAATACCTACATATGGTCCAACGCTTGGTCCCTGAGCCAAAAAACAGAATACCTCCTGTCCCCAGAAGGCAACCTGGCTCTTGGGAGTTGCGTCCAACCCCCAGGGAAACAGAATCCTGCATGGTGCCTGACCCCCCGCAACATTCTAAGGTCTCCCTTGACACAAGACAGCATTGTGGGTCATCAGTATTAGGTTCCATGTCATCTCAGCCCGCTGGGCACTTGCCCCAGAGGCACCAGATCGAAACTGACTTGTTCCTGGGCTGAAAGTATAAGCTGAGCTGGGCTTCCCAGACATCTATGCCGTGACTCTGCTACCGTGTCTTTCTATATGGGGGACCCTGCAGCCATGAAAACGGACTCCCCCTGTCCTTGAAGGAAAGCTTGCTGTTCGGAGAAGCTCGCAAGACCCAGCCAGGGAAAACCTCCATGGCCTCATGAGGGCACCCCTCCTGTCGTCGGTCATCATGGACACAAACTCCAGCGTGGGCGACCATCAGACACATGCCCTGACTCAGGTGCTGGAGATCTCGAGACAGACGCTGCACATTGGAACTGTCATCTGCTCGGACTGAATTGAACTGGCACTTGTGTGTTCAGACTTCCATCCTCACCCTTTTGGCCAGGAAGCCCTCGAGATTGGGAAGTCTGGAGCCCCAACACAGCCTTCTGCCTGCCCTCCAGATAAAGAAGGTCCCTATGGATCTGCCCTGGATCACCATGTGAGGATCAACCTTCACGGCCCTAGATGAAACCCCAATATCCAGGCCGCACTGTGCACTAATTCTCTGACACTGCCTGATACCCGACTCCAGTCAGCCCCCCAGGTAGCGGCCACCATCTCCTGGGGAGGACAGGCCATGTCCCGAGGCTGTCATCTCTACCCAACCTGGGTATTCAGGCATCTGTGCCCGACCATAGCTCCAATACCGGCATATGGAGGATACTCAAGCACAAAAGAGCACTTCTCTTTCCCCATGGCAGTAAAAGCTTGCTATGGGGATTGGATCAAACATTCAGAGTGGGAGCCAGAAGCATGGCCCAAGAGTCCAGGCCCAACCAGTAGGGCAGCCATGGGCAAAAACAGGCATTGTGACCATCAGCCCGAGTTTTTATTTTTTCCAGAATTTTGTCCACAAAGCCCTGGCTGACAGGCCATGCAGGATGCGGCCTCTGGAGCCAGAATGCAGGACTCTTCCTGCCCACCCAAAGGAATATCTATCCGTCACATTTGCACAATCCCTCCAGATTGGGAGACTACTGCAATGCCCCTGAGACCACCACAAATTCGTTGGTCACCTTTTAACAAAGGCACATTAAGACACATGCCAGACAACTATCTCCACGTAGACACCAGGTCAATGGCCCTGAGTCAGAAGATGGAACCTCACATACCATTAGGACCTCAACGGAACCCAAGTTTAGGTTTGCAGGCATCTGCCTCCAGAGGCAAACCCTGGAATCCCTACATATGGTTCAATACTTGATCCCTGAGCCACAAAACAACACCTCCTGTAAGCAGAAGGCAACATGGTTCTTGGGACCTACGTCCAACCCTCAGTGGAGGAGACTCCTGCATGGCACCGAAGCCCCCACCATATCCTAAGTTCTCCCTGGACACAATCCAGCATTGTGACAAATCAGAATGAGGCTCCCTGTCAACTCAGCCCCCTGGCACTTAGCCACAGAGCCACCAGATCAAAACGGCCTTGTTCCTGGGTTGGCAGGCTAAACGAAGCTGGGATTTCCAGGCAGCCATACGGTGATTTCTGCTATGACGTCTTTCCATACGGGGGACCCTGGTGCCATACAAACGGACCCCCCCATCCCGCAGAAGAAAGATTGCTGTTCGGAGCAGCTCACAAGCCCCAGCCTGGAAAGACTTCCATTGTCTCGTGAGGCCACCTCTCCATTCGTCGGCCATCATGGACACAAACACCAGGGTTAGCGACCATCTGATACGTGCCCTGACTCTGGTGCTGGAGATTTCGACTTTGATGCTGCAGATTGGAAATGCCATGTGCTCGGCCCTGAAATGAACTGGTGCTTGTGCATTCAGAATTCCTTCCTCACCTTCCTGGGCCGCAAGACATCCAGATTGTTCACTCAGGACACTGAAATCAGTCTCCTGCTTGCCCTCCAGAAAGAAGAAGGGCCCTAGGCATCTGCCCAGGATCCCCACGTGAGTGTCAACCTACATGGACCTCGACGGCACCCCAATATCCTAGGCCACCCAATGCACTAGTGCTCTGTCTGACACAACCTGAGCCCCAACCTACCATTAGCCTGACAGGTATCGGACATAATACCCTACAGTTGGGACCTGCCATGGCCAGAGACAGTCAAGTCTACCCGACCTGGTTATTCAGGCTTCTGTGCCCAGACTACAGCTCAAATAGTGGCCTATGGGGGAACCTCAAATAAAAAAGAGCACTCCTCCTTCCCCAAGACCAGAAAAGCTAGCTGTGGGGATGGGGGTCTAACCCTCAGAGTAGGAGCCAGCTGGATGACCCATGAGACCACGCCACCCAGGAGGGCGGCCCTGGACACAAATAGGCATTTTGGCCCACAGGCTGAGCCCGCTTTCAAACAAGGCCCTTTGCTAGCTGGAAGAGGAGCCTGCATATCAGGCGCGATATGCCCCTAGGCCCAAATCCTCACCCTCGGTCGGATTCTCCAGATGCCCAGACCCAGAAGCCGACTCTGGATTCTCTACTATGGCGGGACCCCTGAGATGGGAAACAACACTCTTCCCTTCCCCACGAAAGACACCGAAACCTTTGCGCTGGGCAGAATCCTCACAGAGGCAGAATCTCCCATGGCCCCATGAGGCTACCTCTACATCCCATGGCTAACCGAGACACACAACCCAGACAGAAAAGCCTGCATTCCTGCCTCCCCGTCGCCCTCATTTCAGTTTCCGTGTCACTGCCCTTATGGTCCCCAGATCGGGCCTGCCATCACTTCAACCAGACGCTCTCCGGAATTTGTGTTTGCAGACTTTTGTCCCCGAAGCCCTGGCTGACAGGCCCTCTAGGATGGGGCCTCTGGAGCCACAGCACTAGACTCTGCCTGCCCACAAGAAGGAAACTCTGCCTGACACATTTGCACAAACACTCCAAATTGGGAGACACCTGCAATGCCCCTGAGCTCACTGCAAATTCGTTGGCTGCCTTGGAACAAAGGCGCATTCAGACATTCCAGACACCTACCCCGAGGTCAATGGCCCTGAGTCAGAAGATGGACCCTGACAAAACCCTAGGACATCAACAGAACCCTAGCTTAGGTTTGCAGGCATCTTCCTCCAGAGGCAAACTCTGGAATACCTAAATATGATCCAACACTTGATCCCTGAGCCACAAAACAGAACACCTCCTTTCCCCAGAAGGCAATCTGGCCCTTGGGAGCTGCGTCCAACACTCAGAGGAGGAGAATCTTGCATGGTGCCTGAACCCCCGCTAGATACGTAGGTCTCCTAGGATAGAAGCCAACATTGTGCCCCATCAGAATGAGTCTCTCTGTCACCTGGGTACCCTGGGCACTTTACCTAAGAGCCAGCAGATTAAAACAGTCTTGTTCCTGGGCTGGAAGTGTAAGCTGAGCTGGGCTTTCCAGGCATCCATGCGGCGACTTCTGCTATGATGTCTTTCCCTATGGGGGACCCTTGTGCCATCCAAATGGACACCCCTGTCCCGCAGAAGGAAAGCTTGCTGTTCGGAGCAGCTCACAAGCTCCAGCCTGGGAAGACCTCCATGGCATCTGAGGAGACCCCTCCACTCATTGGCTATCATGGACACAAACTCCAGCTTGAGCGAAAATCTGACTCATGCCGTAACTCAGTTGCTGGAGATCTGGTGTCAGATGCTGCACAATGGAAATACCATGTTCACGGCACTCAATAGAACAGGTGCTTGTGGGTACAGAATACCGTCCTCACCCTCCTGGCCCACCAGCCCTCCAGATTGTTATATCTGCAGCCACAACACAGTCTTCTGCCTGCCCTCCAGATTGAAGAAAGGCCCTAGGGGTTGGCCTAGAGTCCCCACGTGAGGATCAACCTGAACGGACTTTGACGTCATCAGATTGTCCTAGTCCACATTGTGCACTAATGCTCTGTCTGACACAGCCTGAGCCCCGACCTCCCATCGACCCCCCAGGTAGCAGTTCCCATCGCCTGCAGATGGGACATGACAAGGCCAGAGATTGTCATCTCTACCTAACCTGAGTATTCAGGGGTCGGTGCCCAGACCATCGTTCAATTTCCAGCCTATGGGGAAACCTCAAGCATCAAAGAACATTTCTTCTTCCCTATGATGGGAAAAGCTTGCTGTGAGGATGGGGGACTAACCCTCAGAGTGCAAGCCAGCTGCATGGCCCATGAGACCACGCCTAACCAGGAGATCTGCCCTGGCCACAAAGAGGCATTGTGACACTCAGTTGATTCTGCTTTCAAAACAGCTCCCTCGCTAGCTGTACCAGGAGTCCGCATATCTGGGGTGACATGCCTCTACGCCCAAATCGTCACCCTCGGTCGGGTTCTCTAGACACTCGGACCCAGAAGCCAACTCTGGAATCCCTGCTATGGTGGTGCTGCTGAGACGGAAAAAGCACTCTTCCCTTCCCACTGAAAGACAACAATCCCTTGGGAGCCGGGCAGAATCCTCACAGTGGCAGAAACTGTGATGGCCCCATAACGCTACCGCTCCATTCCGTGGCCAACCAAGACACACAACCCAGACAGAAAAGCCTGCTCTCCAGCCTCCCTGTCGCCTTCATTTCAGATCTCGTGGAACTGACCAACCAGTCTATAGATCGGGCCTGCCATCACCTCGCCCCGGACCCTATCCCGAGTTTGTATTTGAAGACTTTTGTCCCCGAAGCCCTGGCCAACAGGCCTTCCAGGATGGGCCTCAGGAGCCACAGCACAGGACTATGCCTGCCCACCCAAAGGAAACTCTGCCCGTCACATTTGCACAAACCCTCCAGATTGGAGGACACCTGCAATGCCCCTGAGTCCACCCAAAATTCAGTGGCCGCCTTGGAAAAAATGCATATTTGGACACATGCCAGACGCCTACCTCCAGGCAGACACCCAGGTCAATGGCCCTGAGTCAATAGATGGAACCTGACATAACCTGAGGACCTCAATGGAAACCTAGCTTAGGTTTGAAGGCATCTTCCTCCGGAGGCAAACTCTGGGTTACCTACATATAAGCAAAACATGATCCCTGAGCCACAAAACAGAACACGTCCTGTCCCCAGAAGTCAACCTGGCTCTTGGAAGCTGTGTCCAACCAGCAGGGGAGGTGAATCCTACATGGTGCCTGAGCCCCCGCCATATTCTAAGGTCTCCCTGGACACAAGCCAGCATTGTGACCCATATGAATGAGGCTCCCTGTCACCTCAGCCCCCGGGGCACTTTGCCCCAGAGCCAACAGATCCAAACGTCCTTGTTCCTGGGCTGGAAGGCTAAGAGGATCTGACCTTTCAGGTATCCATGTGGTGACTTCTGCTACGATGTTTCCATATGGGGCACCCGGTGCCATCAAAACGGACTCCCCCTCTCCTGCAGAAGGAAAGCTTGCTGTTTGGAGCAGCTCACAAGCTCCAGCCTGGGAAGACCTCCATGGCCTCATGAGACCACTCCTCCACTCGTCGGCCATTATTTAAACAAACTCCAGCATGAGTGACCATCTGACACGTGCCCTGACTCAGCTGCTCGTGATCTCAAGTCAGACGCTGAACATGGAATTGCCATGTGCTTGACACTGAACGGAACTGGCACTTGTGCGTTCATAATTCAGTCCTCACCCTCCTGGCCCCTGAGCCCTCTAGATATTTCATTTGTGAGCCACAACGCAGTCTCCTGCCTGCCCTGCAGAAAGAAGAAGGGCCCGTCTGCCCGGAATCCACACATGAGGATAAACCTGCCCAGACCTCGATGGCACCCTGATGTCATAGGCTGCCCTGTGCACTAATGCTCTGTCTAAAGCAGACTGAGCCTGCCTCCCATCAGCCCCCCAGGTATAGGGCCTCATAACCTGCAGGTGGGATGTGCCAAGCCAGAAACTCTCATCTCTACCCAACCGGGGTATTCAGTCATCTGTGCCCAAACATAGCTCAAACACGGCCTATGAGCGAAACTCTAGCAGGTCAAAAGTCCCAGATTGGGAAGACTTACATTGCCTCATGAGGCCACCCCTTTATTCGTTGACCATCATGGAAACAAACTCCAGGGTGAGCGACCCTGTGACACGTGTCCTGACTCAGGTGCTGGAGATCTCAAGTCAGACGCTGCACATTGGAAATGCCATGTACTCGGAACTGAAAAGAACTGGCACTTGTGCATTCAGAATTCCATCCTCACCCTCCTGTCCCGCCAGCCCTCCAGATTGTTCATTCGGGAGCCACAACGCCATCTTCTGACTGCCCTACAGAAAGAAGTGCCCAAGGTGTCTGCCCAGAATCCACATGTGAGGATCAACCTGCAGGAACATTGATGGCACCCCAATGTCCAGCGATGCCCTGTACACTAATGCTCTGTCTGACACAGCCTGAGCCCTAACCTCTCATCAGCCCCCCTGGGAGTAGGCCCCATATACTGCAAGTGAGACGTGCCAAGGCCAAAGACTCTCATTTCTACCAAACCAGGGTATTCAGGCATCTGTGCCCAGATCATAGCTCAAATCCCGGCCTATGGGGGAACATCAAGCATCAAAGAACTCTCTTCCTGCCCCACGACGGGAAAAGCCAGTTGTGGGGATGGGGGTCTAACCCTCAGAGGGGGAACCAGCTGCAAGGCCCTTGAGACCACGCGCACTAAAGAGGGCTTCCCTGGCCACAAACAGGCATTGCGACTCTCAGCCTGAGCCCACTTTCAAAATAGCCTTCTCACTAGTTGGATCAGGAACCAGCATATTGGGCCTGACATGACCATAATCCCAAATCCTAAACCTCGGTCCTTTTCTCCAGGAGCCCGGTCCCCCAATCAAACTCTGGGATCCCTGCTGTGGAAGGACCCTTGAGACGGAAAACTTCACTTTTCCCTTCCCCCCGAAGGACACCAAATCCTTGGGAGCTGGGCAGAATCAAAGGCAGAAACTCCCTTGGCCCCATGAGGCTACCGCTACATTCCATGGCCAACCGAGACACACAACCCAGACAGAAAAGCCAGTGTTCCCGCCTCCCCATCGCCCTCATTTCCGATCCCACGGCACTGTCCTCGTGGTCCGCAGATCGGGCCTGCCATCACCTCGCCCAAAACCCTATCCCGAGTTTGTGTTTGCAGACTTGTATCTCCAAAGATCTGGGCAACAGAAGCTCCATGATGGGGCTTCTGGAGCCACAGTGCAGGACTCTGCCTGCCCACCCGAAGGAAGCTCTGCCCGTCACATTTGCACAAACCTTCCAGATTGGGAAACACATGCAGTGCCCCTGAGCCCACCCCAAATTCTTTGGCCGCCTTGGAAAGAAGGTGCATTCGGACACAGGCCAGATACCTATCATCAGGAAAACAGCCAGGTCAACGTCCATGAGTCAATAGATGGACCTGACATAACTCAAGGTCCTCAATGGAACCCATGCTTAGATTTGCAGACATCTGCCTCCAGAGGCAAACTCTGGAATACATACAAATGGCCCAACACATGATCCCTGAGCCACAAAACAGAACACCTCCTGTCCTCAGAAGGCAACCTGGCTGTTGGGAGCTGCATCCAACCCTCAGGGGAGGAGAATCCTGCATGCACCCGGAGACCCCGCCACATTCTAAGGTCTCCCTGGACAGAAGCCAGCATTGTGATGCATCAGAATGAGGGTCCCCTTCACCACAGCCCCCTGGGCACTTTGCCCCAGAGCCATCAGATCAAAACGGCCTTGTTCCTGGGCTTAAAGTGGAAGCTGATGTGGGCATTCCAGGTATCCATTCAGTTAATTCTGATGCGCCTTCGCCCCAAAAGACACACAGCCCTTGGGAGATGGGAAGAATCCTCACAGAGGCAGAATCTCCCATGGCCCCATGAGGATACTGCTACACTGTGTGGCCAACCAAAGCACGCAACCCAGACCCAAAAGCCTGTGCTCGTGCCTCCCCTTTGCCCTAATTACAGATCCCGTGGAACTGCCTTCGTGGTCTGCAGATCGGGTCTGCCATTACCTCGCCCCTAACTCTACCCGAGTTTGTTTGAAGACTTTTGTCCTAAAACCCTGGAGACAGGCCCTCCAGGATGGGGCCTCTGGAGCGACAGCACAGGACTCTGCCTGCCAACCTGAAGGAAACTCTGCAAATCACATTTGCACAAACCCTCCAGATTGGGAGACACCTGCAATGCCCCTGAGCCCACCCCAAATTCGTAGGCCAGGTTGGAAAAAATGCGCATTTGGACAGAGGCCAGATACCAACATCCAGGCAGACACCCAGGTCAATGGCCCTGAGTCAGAAGATGGAACCTGACATGCTCAGAGGACCTCAACGGAACCATAGCTTAGGTTTGCAGGCATCTGTCTCCAGAGACAAACTCTGGAATACCTACATATGGTCCAACACTTGATCCCTGAGTGAGAAAACAAACCACCTCCTGTCCTCAGAAGGCAACCTAGCTCTTGGGTGCTGCATCCAACTATCAGGGGAGGAGAATCCTGCATGGCGCCTGAGCCCCACCCCATTTTAAGGTCTTCCTGGACACAGGCCAGCATTGTGACCCATTAGAATGAAGGTCCCTCTCACCACAGCCCCCTGGGCACTTTGTGCCAGAGCCACCAGATCAAAATGGACTTGTTCCTGGGCTGGAAGTGGAAGCGGAGCTGGGCGTTCAAGGCTCCATTCGGTGACTTCTGCTATGATGTCTTTCTGTATGGGGGACCTGATGCCATCCAAAAAGACTCCCCCTATCCAGCACAAGGCAAGATTGCTGTTCGGAACAGTTCACAAGCCCCAGCCTGGGAAGACCTCCATGGCTTCATGAAGTCACCTCTCCACTCGTAGGCCATCATGGACACAAAATCCAGCGTGAGCAAAGATCTGACACGTGCTCTGACTCAGGTGCTGGAGATCTCGAGTCAGATGCTGCACATAGGAACTGCCATGTGCTCGGCACTGAACTGAACGGGAGCTACTATGTTCAGAATTCTGTCCTCAACCTCCTGCTCAGAAAGCCCTCCAGATTTGGAACTCTGGAACCACAACACAGACTTCTGCCTGCCTTCTAGAAAGAAGAAGGTCCCTATGGGTTTGCCCTGAATCCCCACGTGAGGATCAACCTGCAAGGCACGAGATGCAACTCCATAATGTGGCTGACCTTTGCACTAATGCTCTGTCTGACAGCCTGAGCCGAGACCTCCAATCAGCCCCCAGGTAGTGGGCACCATCCCTTGCAAGTGGGATGGGCCATGGCCCTACACTGTCATCTCTACCCAACCTGGTTGTTCAGGCATCTCTGCCCAGACCATAGCTCCAATCCCGGCCTATGGGTGATCCTCAAGCACAAAAGAGCATGTTTCCTTCCCCACGGCAAGAAAAGCTTGTTGTGGGGATGGGGGTCAAATCCTCAGAGTGGGAGCCAGGGGCATGGCCGATGAGACCACGCCCAAACAGGAGGTCCGCCCTCGGCACAAACAGGCATTGTGACCATCAGCCTGAGCCTGCTTTCAACAAGACCCCTATCTGGACCAGGAGCCTGCATATCAGGCCTGCCGTGCCCCTAGGCCCAAATCCTCACCATTGTATCTCCAGGCGCCCGGACCCAGATGCCGACTCTAGAATTACTGCTATGGCGGGAGCCCTGAGACGGAAAACAGCTCTCTTCCGTTCATCTAGAAAGACACCAAAACATTGCAGCTGTTCAAAATCCCCACAGAAGCAGAATCTCCCATGCACCCACAAGGCCACCCCCTCCATTCTGTGGCCAACAGAGACACACAGAACAGACAGAAAAGCATGTGCTCCCGCCTCCCTGACACCCAAATATCAGATCCTGAGGCATTGACCGCATGGTCTGCAGATTGGGTCTGCCATCACCTCACCCCTCAACCTAACCCGAGTTTGTGTTTCCAGACTTTTGTTCCCAAAGCCCCGGCTGACAGGCCCTCAAGGATGGGGCCTATAGAGCCACAGCACAAGACTCTGCCTGCCATCTCAAAGGATACTTTGGCCGTCATATTTGCACCAAACTTCTAGACTGGGACACTAGCAAGGCTCCTGAGCCCACCCAATTTCTTTGGCACTCTGGACAGAAATGCACAGTCTGACACATGCCAGACACGTACCTCCAGGGAGACACCCAAGTCAATGACCCTGAGTCAGAAGATGGAACCTGTCATGACACTAGGACCTCAATGGAACCCTAGCTTAGCCTTGCAGGCATCTGCCTCCAGATGCCAGTCCTGGAATTCCTACATATAATCCTACGCTTGGACCTGAGCCACAAAACAGACCACCTCCTTTCCCCAGAAGGCAACCTAGCTCTTGGGAGCTGGGTCCAATCCTCATGGGAGGAGAATCCTGCATGGCGCCTGAGCTCACGCCACATTCTAAGGTCTCCCTGGACAAAAGCCAGCATTGTGACCCATCAGAATGAGGCTCCCAGTCAACTCATCACCTGGGCCCTTGCCCAGAGCCACCAGATCAAAACGGCCTAGTTCTTGGGCTGGAAGTGTAAGCAGAGCTGGGCTTTCAAGGCATCCATGCAGTGAATTTTGCTATGACGTCTTTCCATACAGGGGACCCTGGTGCCATCCAAAAGGACCACTCTATCCAGCAAAAGGAAAGCTTGCTGTTTGGAGCAGCTCACAAGGCCCAGCCTGGGAAGACCACCATGGGCTCATAAGGCCACCCCTCAATTCGTCGGCCATCATGGACACAATCTCCAGCGTGAGCGACCATCTAATATGTGCCCTGACTCAGGTGCTGGAGATCTCAAGACAGAGGCTGCACATTGAAAATTCCAGGTCTTCGGCACTGAACTGGACCGGCGGTTGTCAGAATTCCGTCTTCACCACCCTGAGCCGCAAGCCCTCCAGATTGTACATTCAGGAACCCCAAGGCAGTCTTCTGCCTGACCTCCAGAAAGAAGAAGGGCCCTAGGAGTCTGCCCAGAATTCCCATTTGAGGATCAAACTACACAGACCTCGACAGCCCTCCCATCTCCTAGGCTGCCTTGATCACTAGCTCTCTGTCTGACAAAGCCTGGGCCAAGACCTCCCATCAGCCCAGAAGATAGCGGGCCACATACCCTGCATGTGGTACCAGCCATGGCCAGAGACTGTCAACTCTACCCGACCTGTGTATTCAGGCATCTGCGCCCAGACCACAGCTCAAATCACGGCCTATGGGGGAACCTCAAATATAAAAGAGCCCTCCTCCTTCCCCACGACAGCAAAAGCTAACTGTGGGGATGGGGGTCTAACCATCAGAGTTGGAGCCAGATGCATGGGCCATGACACCATGCCCACCCAGGAGGGACACCCTGGCCACTAACAGGCATTGTGAGCTTCAGCCTGAGCCTGCGTTCAAACAACCCTCTGGCTAGCTGGACCAGGAGTGCCCATATAGGGCCTGACATGCCCCTGGTCCCAGTCCTCAACCTCGGTCGAGTTCTCCATATGCCTGAACCCAGAATCTGACTATGGAATCCCTGCTATGGTGGGACCCCTGAGATGGAAAAGAGCACACTTCCCTTCCCCCGAAAGACTCCAAACCCTTTGAGCCAGGCAGAATCCTCAAAGAGGCAGAATCTCCCATGGCCCCATGAGGTTACCGCCACATTATGTGGCCAACCGAGACACACAAACCAGAGAGAGAAGCCTGCACTCCCGCCTCCCCATAGCCCTCATTTAAGATCACACATCACTGACCTCACGGTCTGCAGATTGGGCCTGCCATCACCTCGCCTCTAACCCTATCCTGAGTTTGTTTTTGCAGACATTTGTCCTCAAAGCCCTGGTAGACAGGCCCTCCAGGATGGGACCCTGGAGCCAGAGCACTGGACTCTGCCTGCCCAGCCAATGGAAGCTCTGCACATCACATTAGCTCAACCCCCCCAGATTGAGAGACAATTGCAATGCCCCTGATCCAACCACTAATTGGTTTGCCACCTGGAAAAAATGTGCATTCAGACACAGGCAAGACACCTACCTCCAGGCAGACACCCAGGTCAATGGCCCTGAGTCTAAAGCTGGAACCTGACATATACCTAGGACCTCAACGGAAACTGACCTTAGTTTTGGAGGCATCTGCCTCCAGAGGTAAACTCAAAAATACCTACATATGGTCCAACACTTGAGCCCTGATCCAAAAAACAGAACACCTCCTATCGCCAGAAGGCAACCTAGTTCTTGGGAGTTGCGTCCAACCCTCAGGGGAGGAGTATCATGCATGGCGCCTGAGCCCTCGCTACAATCTAAGGTCACCCTGGACACAAGCCAGCCTTGTGACCCAGCAGAATGAGGCTCCCTGTCACCTCAGCCCCATGGGCACTTTGCCCCAGAACAACCAGATCAAAATGGCATTATCCTGGGCTGGAAGGCTAATCGCAGCTGGGCTTTCCAGGCATCCATGCGGTGACTTCTGCTACGACGTCTTTCCGTATGGGGGACCCTTATGCCATCCAAACGGGCTCCCCCTGCCCCGCAGGGGCTTGCTGTTCGGAACAGCTCACAAGTCCGAGGCTGGGAAGACCTCCATGGGTTCATGAGGCCACCCCTCCATTCGTCAGCCATCATGGACAAAAACTCCAGTGTGAGCGACCATCTTACATGTACCCTGACTCAGGTGCTGGAGATCTCGTGCCAGACGTTGAATATTGGAAACACCATGTGCTTGGCACTGAACAAGACCAGTGCTTGTGTGCTCAGAATTCCGTCCTCACCCTCCTAAGGTGCAAGCCAGCCAGGTGTTTATTCGGAAGCCCCAATGCTGTCTTCTACCTGCCCTCCAGAAAGAAGAAGAGCCCTAGGGGTCTGCCCAAATCCCCATGATAGGATGAATGTGCATGGACCTTGACGGCACCCCAATATCCTTGGGCGCCCTATGCTCTTATGCTCTGTCTGACACAGCCTGAGCCCAGACCTCCCATCAGCCCCCCAGGTAGCGGGCCCCATATCCTGCAGGTGAGACGTGCCAAGGCCACAGACTGTCAGATCTACCAACCCGGGTATACAGGCTTCTGTGCCCAGACCATAGCTCAAATCCCGGACTATGAGGGAACTTCAAGCATCAAATAATACTCCTTCATCCCCATGAAAGGAAAAGCTTGCTGTGGGCATGGGGATCTAACCTCAGAGTGTGAGCCAGCTGCATGGCCCGTGAGACCACGCCCACACAGGAGGGCAGCCCTGGCCACAAACAGGCATTATGAACCTGAGCCTGACCCTGCTTTCTTTCTTTTTTTTTTTTTAAGATTTTTTATTTTATTATTTTTTCGACATAGAAAGATCACAAGTAAGCAGAGAGGCGGGCAGAGAGAGAGAGAAGCAGGCTCCCTGCCAAGCAGAGAGCCTGATGCGGGACTCAATCCCAGGACCCTGAGATCATGACCTGAGCCAAAGGCAGTGGCTTAAACCACTGAGCCACCCATGTGCCCTAGCCTGACCCCGCTTTCAAACCAGCGCCCTCGCTAGATGGACCAGGAGCCCGCATATCAGGCCTGATATGCCCCTAGACCCAAATCCTCATCCTTGGTCGTGTTCTCAAGGCGACCATAACCAGACCGACTCTGAATCCCTGCTATGGCGGGAACTCTGAGACAGAAAACAGCACTCTTCCCTTACCGCCAAAAGACACCAGACCTTTGGGAAATGGGCAGAATCCTCACAGAGGCAAAATCACCTAGTCCCCATGAGGCTACCACTACGTTCCATGGCCAACCGAGACACACAACCCAGACAGAAAAGCCTGCGCTCCTGCCTCCCCGTCAACCTCATTTCAGATCTTGGGGCACTGCCCTAACCGTCCGCAGATCGGGCCTACTGTCAAGTCGCCCAGAACCCTATACTGAGTTTGTGTGGCAGACTTTTGTTCCCAAATACCAGGCTGACAGGCCCTCCAGGATGGGGCCTCTGGAGACCCAGCACAGGACTCTGCCTGCCTACCCAAAGGAAACTCTTCCCATCACATTTGCACAAACTCTCCAGATTGGGTGACACCTGCAATGCCCCTTAGCCCACCCCGAATTTGTTGGCCGCCTTGGAAAAAAGGCACATTTGGACACAAGCCAGACACCTACCTCCAGGTAGACACCCAAGTCAATAACACTGAGTCAGAAGATGGAACCTGACATAACCCTGGGACCTCAACTGAACACTATCTTAGGTTTGCAGGCATCTGCCTCCAGAGGCAACTCTGGAATACCTACATATGGTCCTATGCTTGGTCCCTGAGCCACAAAACAGAACACCTCCTGTCCCCAGATGGCAACCTGGCTCTTGGGAGCTGCATCCAACACTCAGGGGAGGAGAATCCTGCATGGCGCCTGAGAGCCTGCCACATTATTGTCTCCCTGAACACATGCCAGCATTGTGACCCATCAGAATGAGGCTCCCTGTCACCTCAACCCCCTGGTCACTTTGACCCAGAGCCACCAGATACATACGGCCTTGTTCCTGGGCTGGAAGGTGAAGTGAAGCTGGGCTTTCCAGGCATCCATGCGGTGACTTCTGCTACAACGTCTTTCCATACGGGGACCCTGGTTCCATCCAAACAGACTCCCCCTGTCTTGTAGAAGGAAAACTTGCTGGGGCAGCTCACAAGCCCCAGCCTGGGAAACCTTCCATGGCCTCATGAGGCCACCGCTCTATTTATCGGCCATCATGGACACAAACTCCAGTGTGAGGGACCAACTGACACATGCCTTGACTCAGATGCTGGAGATCTCGAGTCAGACGCTGCACATTGGAAATGCCATGTGCTTGGCACTGAACTGAACCGGCGCTTGTGCATTCATAATTCCATCCTCACCCTCCTGGCACGCAAGACCTCCAGATTGTTCATTTGGGAGCCCCAACACAGTCTTCAGCTGGCACTCCAGAAAGAAGAAGGACCCTCAGTGCCTGCCCAGAATCCCCACGTGTGGATCAACCTGAACGGACCTCGTCGGCACCACAATATCCTAGGCTGCCCTGTGCACTAATGCTCTGTCCGACACAACCTGAGACCCAACCTCCCATCAGCCCCCCAGGAAGTGGGCCCCGTATCCTGCATAGGGCCCTTCCATGGACAGAGACTGTCATCTCTACCCAACCTGGGTATTCAGGCATCTGTGCCCAGACCATATCTCAAATCCCGGCCAATAGGGGAACCTCTAGCGTAAAGAGCACCCCTCCATCCTCATGACGGGAAAAGCTTGCTGTGGGATGTGGGTCTAACCCTCAGAGTGAGAGCCAGCTGAATGGCCCATGAGACCACGCCCACCCAGCAGGGGTGCCCTTGCCACAAACAGGCATTTTGACCCTAGCCTGAGCCCTCTTTCAAACCATCCCCCTTGAAAGCTGGACGAAGAGCCTGCATATCGGATCTGGCATGCCCCTAGACCAAAATCCTCACCCTCTGACGTGTTCTCCAGGGGACAGGACCCAGAAGCCTACTCTGCAATCCCTACTATGGTGGAAACCCTGAGACAGAAAACAGAACTCTTCCCTTCCCCCGAAGGACACCAAAATCTTGGGAGATAGGCAGAATGCTCACAGAGGCAGAATCTCCCATGGCCCCATGAGGGTACCGCCCCATTCTGTGGCCAACCGAGACAAACAACCTAGACAGAAAAGACTACACTCCTGCCTCTGTGTCGCCCTTATTTCAGATCCCGTGGCACTGTTCTCACGGTTCCAAAAACGGGCCTGCCATGTCCCCACCCAAACCCTATATTGAGTTTGTGTTTGCAGACTTTTGTCCCCAAAGCCGTGGCTGACAGGCCCTCCAGGATAGGGCCTCTGGAGGTACAGCACATGACTCTGAGTGCCCACCCAAGGAAACTCTCCTGTCAGATTTGCACACACCCTCCAGATAGGGAGACACATGCACAGCCCCTGAACCCAACCCAAATTCGTTTGCCGCCTTGGAAAAATGCGCATTTGGACACATATTGCCTACCACTTGATCCCTGAGTCAAAAAACAGAAGATCTCCAGTCCCCAGAAGGCACCCTGGCTCTTGGGAGCTGCGTCCAACCATCAAGGTAGGAGAATCCTGCATGGCGCCTGAGCCCCTGCCACATTCTACGGTCTCCCTGGACACAAGCCAGCATTGTGACCCATCAGAAAGAAGCTCCCTGTCACCTCAGCACGTTGGGAACTTTGCCCCTGAGCCACCAGATCCAAATGGCCTTGTTCCTGGACTGGAAGCGTAAGTGGAGCTGGGCTTTGCAGGCATCCATGCCGTGACTTCTGCTATGACATCTTTCCATATGGGGGACTTGATGCCATCCAAACCAACTCCTCCTGTCTCCCAGAAGGAAAGCTTGCTGTTCAGAGCAGCTCACAAGCCCCAGCCTGGGAAGACCTCCATGGCCTCATGAGGCCACCCCTCCATTCGGCGGCCATCATGGACACAAACTCCAGTGTGAGCGAACATCTGACACGTGCCATGACTCAGGTGCTGGAGATCTCGAGTCAGACTCTGCACATTGCAAATGCCATGTGCTTGGCCTGAACATAACTGGCACTTCTGCGTTCAGAATTCCATCCTCACCCTTCTGGCCAGCCAGCGCTCCAGATTGCTCATTCAGGACCCAAAACACAGTCTTTTGACTGCCCCTTGAAAGAAGAAGGGCCCTAGGGGTTTTCCCACAATCCCCATGTGAGGAACTCCGTGCATGGACTCGACAGTACCCCAATACACTAGGCTACACTGTGCACTAATGTTCTGTCCAACAGCCTTTGCCCTGACCTCCCATCAGCCACCCAGGTAACAGGCCCCATATCCTGACGGTTGGACCTGCCATGGCCAGAGATTGTCATCTCTACCCAACCAGGATATGGAAGCATCTGTGGCCAGACCATAGCTCAAATCCCAGCCTATAAGGGTACCTCAAGAATAAAACAGCACTCCTCATTCGCCAAGATGGGTAAAGCTTGCTGTAAGGATAGGGGTCTAATGCTCAGAGTGGGAGCCAGCTGCCTGGCCCATGAGTACACGCCTACCCAGTAGGGCCACGGTGGCAACAAACAGGCATTTTGACCCTCAGCCTGAGCCGGATTTCAATCCAGTCCCCTCGCTAGATGGTCCCGAAGCCCGCATATCGGGCCTGACATGCTCCAAGGCCCCAATGCTCACTCTCGGTCTTGTTCTCCAGGCGCACAGATACAGAAGCCGACTCTGGAATCCCTGTTATGGCAGGACCCCTGAGATGGAAAACAAACTCTTCTCTTCCCCAAAAAGGACACCAAATCCTTGGGAACCGGGCAGAATACTCACAGAGGCAGAATCTCCCATGGCCCCATGAGGCTACCGCTCCATTCTGTGGCCAACCAAGACACACAACCCAGACAGAAAAGCCTGCCTTCCTGCCTCCCCATCGCCCTCATTTCAGATCCCCCAGTACTGGCCTCATGGTCCGCAGATTGGGTTGCCATCACCTTGCCCAGAACCCTATCCTGAGTTTGTGTTTGCAGACTTTTGTCACCAAAGCCCTGGCCAACAGGCCCTCCAGGATGGGGCCTCTAGAGCGGAAGCACAGGAATCTGCCTGCCCAACTGAAAGAAGCTCTGCCCATCACATTTGCACAAACCCTCCAGATTAGGAGACAACAGTAATGCCCCTGAGCCCACTCCAAATTCGTTGGCTGCCTTGGAAAAAATGTGCATTCAGACACAGGCCAGACACCTATCTCCAGGCAGACACCAGGTCAATGGCCCTGAGTCAGAAGATGGAAACTGACATACCCTTAGGTCCTCAATGGAACCCTAGCTTAGGTATGCAGGCACCTGTCCCCAGAGGCAAACTCTGGAATACCTACATATGGTCCTACACATGATCCCTGAGCTACAAAAGAGAACACCTCCTGTCCCCAGAAGGCAACCTGGCTCTTGGGAGCTGCGTCCAACACTCAGGGAGGAGAATCCTGCATGGTGCCTGAGCCCCTGCCATATTCTATGGTCTCCCTGGGCACAAGCCAGCATTGTGACACATCAGGTTGACGCTCCATGTCAGCTCAGGGCCCTGGGCCCTTTGCCCCAGAGCCACCATATTGAAACGGCCTTGTTCCTGTGCTAGAAGGCTAAGCGGAGCTGGGCTTTCCAGGGATCCATGCAGTTACTTCTGCTATGACTTTTTTCCATATGGGGGACCTGGTGACATCAAAATGGACTCCCCCTGTCCTGCAGAAGGAAAGCTTGCTGTTCAGAGCAGCTCAAAAGCCCCAGCCTGGGAAGACCTCCATGGCCTCATGAGGTCACCCCTCCATTCGTCGGCCATCATTGATATAAACTCCAGCATGAGCGACCATCAGACACGTGCCGTGACTCATGTGCTGGAGATCTGGAGTTAGAAGCTGCACATTAGAAATGCCATGTGCATGGCACTGAACTGAACTAGCGCTTTTGCGTTCAGAATTCTGTCCTCACCCTCCTGGCCCACAAGCCCTCCAGATTGTTCATTCGAGAGCCACAGAGCAGTCTTCTTCCCGCCCTGTAGAAAACAGAAGGGCCCTAGGTGTATGCCCGGAATCCCCACGTGAGATTCAACCTGCACGGACCTCATGGCACCCCAATGTCCTAGGCCACCCTGTACACTAATGCTCTGTCTGACACAGCCTGAGCCCAGACCAACATCAGCCCACCAGGTGATGGCCCACCAGAGGGCCACATATCCTGTAGGTTGGAGGTGCCATGGCCAGAGACTGTCATCTCTACCCAATTTGGGTATTCAGGCATCTGTGCCCAGACCATAGAACAAATCCCAACCTATGGTGGAACCATAGGTTAAGCGTAAAAGAGCACTCTTCATTCCCACCACTGGAAGCGCTTGCTGTGGGGATGGTGGTCTAAACCTCATATGGGAGCCAGCTGCATGGCCCATGAGACCACTCCCACCCAGGAAGGCCACCCTGGCCACAAACAGGCATTGTGTCCCTCAGTCAGAGCCTGCTTTCAAACCAGCCACCACGCGAGCTGGACCAGGAGTCTGCATATCAAGCCTGACAGGTCCCTAGGCCCAAATCCTCACCCTCGCTCGGGTTCTCCAGAGCCCAGACTCAGAAGCTGACTCTTGAGTGCCTGCTATGGCGGGCCTCCTGAGATGGAAAACAGCACTCTTTCCTTCCCCCCGAAAGAAACCAAACCCTTGGGAACTGGCAGAATCCACGCAGAGGCAAAATCTCCCATGGACCCATGAGGCTACTGCTCCTCTCCGTGACCAACCAAGATACACAACCCAGACAGAAAAGCCTTGCTCACGCTCCGTTGCCCTCATTTAAGATCACGCGGCACTGCCCTCAGGGTTGGCAGATCGGGCCTGCCATCACCTCACCCCAAACCCTAAACTGAGTTTGTCTTTGCAGACTTTTGTACCCAAAGCCCTGGCCAACAGGTCCTCCAGGATGGGCCCTCTGGAGCCACAGCACAGCACTCTGACAGCCTACCTGAAGGAAAATCTGCCCATCAAATTTGCACAAACACTCTAGATTGGGAGACACCTATAATGTCCCTGAGCACCCCCACCCATATTCATTGCCCGACATGGAAAAAATGTGCATTTGGACACATGCCAGACACCTACCTCCAGGTAGATACCCACGTCAATGGCCCTGAGTCAGAAGATTGAACCTGAAATACCCCTAGGACCTCAATGGAAACCTGGCTGAGGTTTTTAGGCATCTGTGTACAGATGCAAATTCAGAAATACCTACATATGGTCCAACACTTGATCCCTGAGTCACAAAACAGAACACCTCCTGTCCCCAGAGGGCAACCTTTCTCTAGGGAGCTGCGTCCAACCCTCAGGGGAGGAGAATCCTGCAACGCGCCTGAGTGCCCCCACATGCTAAGGTCTCCCTGGACACAAGCCAGCATTGTGAACCATCAGAATGAGGCTTTCTGTCACCTCATGCCCCTGGGCACTTTACCCCAGAGCCACCAGATTGAAAGGGCCTTGTTCCTGAGCTGGAAGACTAAGCAGATCTGGACTTTCCAGGCATCCATGTGGTGAATTCTGCTACGACATCTTTCCTCATGGGGTAGGTGCCATCAAAACGAGGACGGGGGGGGGGTCTCCAAACATTATTTCAAATGGTATCACCTTGCTTAAATAGGGTGTACATCGTGCCCTGAGGAGGGCGAAAGGAAGGAGATCCACCCTTCCACCGCTAGTCTGCAGAATTAGTTTGTCAAGGTCTCTTTAAGAGTCTGGTTCATTCCCTCTACTTGCCTGGAACTCTGGGGCTGGTAGGCACAAGGTAGTTCCAATTAGTGCCCAAGGCCTTGGCCAATGCCTGTGAGATTGAACTCACAAATGCAGGGCCATTGTTTGACCCAATTGCAAGAGGCAGCACAAACCTGGGAATAATTTCCTCTGGTAAATTTTTGGCTACCACCCCTGCCGTCTCATGTTTGGCAGGAAAAGCCTCTACCCAGCCTGAAAAGGAATCTACAAAAGCTAACATGTACTTGTGCCCATATTTTCAAGGTTTCATTTCTGTAAAATCTATTTCCCAATAAATTCCTGGTTCCTTACCTCTTTCGCTTTTCCCTCTTCCCATTTTAGTTCTTCCCACATTAACTGCCTGGCATTGTGCACATCTATCAACTACATCCTGAACCATACGCCCTAATTTAGAAACCTGGAACTGCTTGCCTATAAGCTCTTTGAGTTTGTGTATCCCCAAATGAGTAACCTGATGTATGGTCTACTAACTTTTTGCCTCGTTTTTGAGGAAGAATTATTTTTCCTGCTTCAGTCTTAGCCCAGTCCCCTTCATAGTCAAATTTAACCTACATTTGTCAATACTTTAAAACTTTCCTGAATAGTTCAGTTTTTCTGGTAGGGCTGGCGCCGGGAGTATAAACAGTTCTTGCACTGTTTCTCAGGCTGTTTGCTTAGTGGCTTGATCTGCTAATTGGCTTCCTTTTGAAATCAGATCAGTCCCCTTTTGGTGTCCCGGGCAATGCATAACGGCCACCTCTTTTGGGTCCCAAATAGCCTGGAGGAGAGCCAATATTTCTCCTCTGTTTTTAATTCCTTTTCCTTGTGCTGTTAATAGGCCCCCTTCTTTATAAATAGCCCAATGTATATGGAGAGTAACAAAGGCATACCTGCTGTCTGTATAGATGTTGGCGGTTTTACCTTTGGACATCAGCAGTGTCTTAGTGAGTGCAATCAGTTCCACTTTTTTGCCGAAGTTCCATGTTGCAGGGCTGTTGTCCAGTTTCTGCTCAGGAGAAACTACCACAGATCCCCCATACCTCTTTCCATTGACCATGAAGCTACTCCCATCTGTGAACAGAGTCATCTCGGCACCTGAGAGGGGAGTGTCTCTGAGATCTGGCCTTATTCCTGCAACTTGGGTTAGGACCTCCCCACAGTCCTTTCTTATGGAAGTCTTGTCCAGGTGAGCTGGCCGTGGATTCCTTCCTGTGGGTCAGACAACTCAAGAGCAAAAAGGGGTTGAGATTCTCTTGCTAAAAGTATGCAGAAAAATGCACCTTGAGACCTAAGATGATATACACAGTTCTTTTGGGACCCAGGAGGGAGCGTAGTGTATAGTGGTTAGGCACCGTCGGGTGGATACCTTCAACCCGTTTATTGACTTCCCATAAGTCCTGAATGCATCAGTTCTCTCCAATCTCGGCCTTTTTGATGGGCAGCAAAGGTGTATTCCATGGAGATTTGCAAGAACTAGGATCGCGTCTCCTCACAGGTGGTTAATGGGTTTTCTGATCCCTTCCTTTGCCTCCCAGGGAAGGGGGTGCTTCCAAACGTGAACAGCCGTAGCCATTGCCTTTAATTGTACCACGATGGGAGGTTGTACCCTGGCAAAGCCAGAGGGCCTCCCTTCTGCCCAGACCTTGGGAAACTCGACCTGTAGAATTTGGAGAAGGCTCAACGCCTTTGTCTCCTCTGGTTTTGAGACTGGCTCGTAAAGGAGGTATTCATCTACTACTGCCATAAGCACCTGTACAGTGGGTTGTCTCAAGGTTACAGGCATGTATCCTCCTGAGAACTGAATGCCAGCTCGTAACTTCTGGAGGAGATCTCTTCCCATCAAGTTATATGGGGCATTAGGGAGGACCAAAATTGATGTTACACTAATCCCAAGGCCAATTTTTTTAAAATATTTTTTTAATTTATTTATTTTCAACGTAACAGTATTCATTCTTTTTGCACCACACCCAGTGCTCCATGCAGTATGTGCCCTCCCTATAACCCACCACCTTGTTCCTCAACCTCCCACACCCCGCCCCTTCAAAACCCTCCTGTTGTTTTTCAGAGTCCATAGTCTCTCATGGTTCGTCTCCGCTTCCAATTTCCCTCAACTCCCTTCTCCTCTCCATCTCCCTATGTTGTGCATGTTATTTGTTATGCTCCACAAATAAGTGAGAGCATATGATACTTGACTCTCTCTGCTTGACTTATTTCGCTCAGCATAATCTCTTCCAGTCCTGTCCACGTTGCTACAAAAGTTGGGTATTCATCCTTTCTGATGGAGGCATAATACTCCATTGTGTATATGTATCACATCTTCCTTATCCATTCGTCCGTTGAAGGGCATCTTGGTTCTTTCCAAAGTTTGGCGACCGTGGCCATTGCTGCAATAAACATTGGGGTACAGATGGCTCTTCTTTTCATTCCCTCTGTATCTTTGTGGTAAATACCCAGCAGTGCAATTACAGGGTCATAGGTAAGCTCTCTTTTTAATTTCTTGAGAAATCTCCACACTGTTCTCCAAAGTGGCTACACCAACTTGCATTCCCACCCAGAGTGGAAGAGGGTTCCCCTTTCTGCACATCCTCTCCAACAATCGTTGTTTCCTGTCTTGCTAATTTTGGCCATTCTAACTGGTGTCAGGTGGTATCTCAATGTGGTTTTAATTTGAATCTCCCTGATGGCTAGTGACGATGAACATTTTTTCATGTGTCTGATAGCCATTTGCATGTCTTCATTGGAGAGTGTCTATTCATATCTTCTGCCCATTTTTTAATATGATTATCTGTTTTGTGTGTGTTGAGTTTGAGGAGTTCTTTATAGATCCTGGATAGCAACATTTTGTCTGTACTGTCATTTGCAAATATCTTCTCCCATTCCGTGGGTTGCCTTTTTGTTTTGTTGACTATTTCCTTTGCTGTGCAGAAGGTTTCGATCTTGATGAAATCCCAAAAGTTCATTTTTGCTTTTGTTTCCTTTGCCTTTGGAGACATATCTTGAAAGAAGTTGCTGTGGCTGATATTGAAAAGGTTACTGCCTATGTTCTACTCTAGGATTCCGATGGATTCCTGTCTCACGTTGAGGTCTTTTATCCATTTTGAGTTTATTTTTGTGTACGGTGTAAGAGAATGGTCGAGTTTCATTCTTCTACATATCACTGTCCAGTTTTCCCAGAACCATTTATTGAAGAGACTGACTTTTTTCCATTGTATATTTTTTCCTGTTTTGTCGAAGATTATTTGAACATAGAGTTGAGCATCCATATCTGGGATCTCCACTCTGTTCCACTGGTCTATGTGTCTGTTTTTATGCCAGCACCACGCTGTTTTGGTGATCACAGCTTTGTAGTAAAGCTTGAAATCGGGTAACGTGATGCCGCCAGTTTTGTTTTTGTATTCCAACATTTCCATAGCAATTCGGGGGCTCTTCTGATTCCATACAAATTTTAGGATTATTTGCTTCAGCTCTCTGAAAAATACTGGTGGAATTTTGATCGGAATGGCATTAAAAGTATAGATTGCTCTAGGCAGTATAGCCATTTTAACAATGTTTATTCTTCCAATCCAAGAGCATGGAACGGTCTTCCATCTTTTTGTGTCTTCTTCAATTTCTTTCATGAGTGTTCTGTAGTTCCTCGAGTATAGGTCCTTCACTTCTTTGGTTAGGTTTATTCCCAGGTATCTTATGGTTCTTGGTGCTATAGTAAATGGAGTCGATTCTTTTTTTTTTCCCTTTTTATTTATTTTTTCAGCGTAATAGTATTCATTCTTTTTGCACAACACCCAGTGCTCCATGCAAAACATGCCCTCCCCATCACCCACCACCTGTTCCCCCAACCTCCCACCCCTGACCCTTCAAAACCCTCAGGTTGTTTTTCAGAGTCCATAGTCTCTTATGGTTAGCCTCCCCTCCCCAATGTCCATAGCCCACTCCCCCTCTCCCAATCCCACCTCCCCCCAGCAACCCCCAGTTTGTTTTGTGAGATTAAGAGTCATTTATGGTTTGTCTCCCTCCCAATCCCATCTTGTTTCATTTATTCTTCTCCTATCCCAATACCCCCCATGTTGCTTCTCCATGTCCTCATATCAGGGAGATCATATGATAGTTGTCTTCCTCCGATTGACTTATTTCACTAAGCATGATACGCTCTAGTTCCATCCACGTCGTCGCAAATGGCAAGATTTCATTTCTTTTGATGGCTGCATAGTATTCCATTGTGTATATATACCACATCTTCTTGATCCATTCATCTGTTGATGGACATCTAGGTTCTTTCCATAGTCTGGCTATTGTAGACATTGCTGCTATAAACATTCGGGTACACGTGCCCCTTCGGATCACTATGTTTGTATCTTTAGGGTAAATACCCAGTAGTGCAATTGCTGGGTCATAGGGTAGTTCTATTTTCAACATTTTGAGGAACCTCCATGCTGTTTTCCAGAGTGGTTGGACCAGCTTGCATTCCCACCAACAGTGGAGGAGGGTTCCCCTTTCTCCACATCCTTGCCAGCACCTGTCATTTCCTGACTTGTTCATTTTAGCCATTCTGACTGGTGTGAGGTGATATCTCATTGTGGTTTTGATTTGTATTTCCCTGATGCCGAGTGATGTGGAGCACTTTTTCATGTGTCTGTTGGCCATCTGGATGTCTTCTTTGCAGAAATGTCTGTTCATGTCCTCTGCCCATTTCTTGATTGGATTGTTTGTTCTTTGGGTGTTGAGTTTGCTAAGTTCCTTATAGATTTTGGATACTAGCCCTTCATCTGATATGTCGTTTGCAAATATCTTCTCCCATTCTGTCAGCTGTCTTTTGGTTTTGTTAACTGTTTCCTTTGCTGTGCAAAAGCTTTTGATCTTGATGAAATCCCAATAGTTCATATTCGCCCTTGCTTCCCTTGCCTTTGCCGTTGTTCCTAGGAAGATGTTGCTGCGGCTGAGGTCGAAGAGTTTGCTGCCTGCGTTCTCCTCAAGGATTTTGATGGATTCCTTTCTCACATTGAGGTCCTTCATCCATTTGGAGTCTATTTTCGTGTGTGGTGTAAGGAAGTGGTCCAATTTCATTTTTCTGCATGTGGCTGTCCAATTTTCCCAGCACCATTTATTGAAGAGGCTGTCTTTTTTCCATTGGACATTCTTTCCTGCTTTGTCGAAGATTAGTTGACCATAGAGTTGGGGGTCGATTTCTGGGCTCTCTATTCTGTTCCACTGGTCTATGTGTCTATTTTTGTGCCAGTACCATGCTGTCTTGATGATGACAGCTTTGTAATAGAGCTTGAAGTCCGGAATTGTGATGCCACCAACTTTGGCTTTGTTCTTCAATATTCCTTTGGCTATTCGAGGTCTTTTCTGGTTCCATATAAATTTTAGGATTATTTGTTCCATTTCTTTGAAAAAAATGGATGGTATTTTGATAGGGATTGCATTAAATGTGTAGATTGCTTTAGGTAGCATAGACATTTTCACAATATTTATTCTTCCAATCCAGGAGCATGGAAGATTTTTCCATTTTTTTGTGTCTTCCTCAATTTCTTTCATGAGTACTTTATAATTTTCTGTGTATAGATTCTTAGTCTCTTTGGTTAGGTTTATTCCTAGGTATCTTATAGTTTTGGGTACAATTGTAAATGGGATTGACTCCTTAATTTCTCTTTCTTCAGTCTTGTTGTTGGTGTACAGAAATGCAACTGATTTCTGTGCATTGATTTTATATCCTGACACTTTACTGAATTCCTGTACAAGTTCTAGCAGTTTTGGAGTGGAGTCTTTTAGGTTTTCCACATATAGTATCATATCATCTACGAAGAGTGATAGTTTGACTTCTTCTTTACCAATTTGGATGCCTTTAATTTCTTTTTGTTGTCTGATTGCTGAGGCTAGGACTTCTAGTACTATGTTGAATAGCAGTGGTGATAATGGACATCCCTGCCGTGTTCCTGACCTTAGCGTAAAAGCTTTCAGTTTTTCTCCATTGAGAATGATATTTGCGGTGGGTTTTTCATAGATGGCTTTGATAATATTGAGGTATGTGCCCTCTATCCCTACACTTTGAAGAGTTTTGATCAGGAAGGGATGCTGTACTTTGTCAAATGCTTTTTCAGCATCTATTGAGAGTATCATATGGTTCTTGTTCTTTCTTTTATTAATGTGTTCTATCACATTGATTGATTTGCGGATGTTGAACCAACCCTGCAGCCCTGGAATAAATCCCACTTGATCGTGGTGAATAATCCTTTTAATGTACTGTTGAATCCTATTGGCTAGTATTTTGGCGAGAATTTTTGCGTCTGTGTTCATCAAGCATATTGGTCTGTAGTTCTCTTTTTTGGTGGGATCCTTGTCTGGTTTTGGGATCAAGGTGATGCTGGCCTCATAGAATGAGTTTGGAAGTTTTCCTTCCATTTCTATTTTTTGGAACAGTTTCAGGAGAATAGGAATGAGTTCTTCTTTAAATGTTTGGTCGAATTCCCCTGGGAAGCCGTCTGGCCCTGGGCTTTTGTTTGTTTGGAGATTTTTGATGACTGTTTCAATCTCCTTACTGGTTATGGGCCTGTTCAGGTTTTCTATTTCTTCCTGGTTCAGTTGTGGTAGTTTATATGTCTCTAGGAATGCATCCATTTCTTCCAGATTGTCCAATTTGTTGGCGTAGAGTTGCTCATAGTATGTTCTTATAATTGTCTGTATTTCTTGGGTGTTAGTTGTGATCTCTCCTCTTTCATTCATGATTTTATTGATTTGGGTCCTTTCTCTTTTCTTTTTGATGAGTCTGGCCAGGGGTTTATCAATCTATTGATTCTTTCAAAGAACCAGCTCCTAGTTTCATTGATTTTTTGTATTGTTGTTTTTGTTTCTATTTCATTGATTTCTGCTCTGATCTTTATGATTTCTCTTCTCCTGCTGGGTTTAGGGTTTCTTTCTTGTTCTTTCTCCAGCTCCTTTACCTGTAGGGTTAGGTTGTGTACTTGAGACATTTCTTGTTTCTTGAGAAAGGCTTGTACTGTTATATATTTTCCTCTCAGGACTGCCTTTGCTGTGTCCCACAGATTTTGCACTGTTGTGTTTTCATTATCATTTGTTTCCATGAATTTTTTCAATTCTTCTTTAATTTCCTGGTTGACCCATTCATTCTTTAGAAGGATGCTGTTTAGTCTCCATGTATTTGGGTTCTTTCCAGCTTTCGTCTTGTGATTGAGTTCTAGCTTCAGAGCATTGTGGTCTGAAAATATGCAGGGGATAATCCTAATCTTTTGATACCGGTTGAGACCTGATTTGTGACCCAGGATGTGATCTATTCTGGAGAAGGTTCCATATGCACTAGAGAAGAATGTGTATTCTGTTGCTTTGGGATGAAATGTTCTGAATATATCTGTGATGTCCATCTGGTCCAGTGTGTCATTGAAGGCCTTTATTTCCTTGTTGATATTTTGCTTGGATGATCTGTCCATTTCAGTGAGGGGAGTGTTAAAGTCCCCTACTATTATTGTATTATTATTGATGTGTTTCTTTGATTTTGTTATTAATTGGTTGATATAGTTGGCTGCTCCCACGTTAGGGGCATAGATATTTAAAATTGTTGGATCTTCTTGTTGGACAGACCCTTTGAGTAGGATATAGTGTCCTTCCTCATCTCTTATTATAGTCTTTGGCTTGAAATCTAATTGATCTGATATAAGGATTGCCACGCCTGCTTTCTTCTGATGCCCATTAGCATGGTAAATTGTTTTCCACCCCCTAACTTTAAATCTGGAGGTGTCTTCGCGTCTAAAATGAGTTTCTTGTAGGCAACATACTGATGGGTTTTGTTTTTTTATCCATTCTGATACCCTGTGTCTTTTGATTGGGGCATTTAGCCCATTAACATTCATGGTAACTATTGAGAGATATGAATTTAGTGCCATTAGTAGCCTGTAAGGTGACTGTTACTGTATATTGTCTCTGTACCTTTCTGATCTACTACTTTTAGGCTCTCTCTTTGCTTAGAGGACCCCTTTCAATATTTCCTGGAGACCTGGTTTGGTGTTTGCAAATTCTTTCAGTTTTTGTTTGTCCTGGAAGCTTTTGATCTCTCCTTCTATTTTCAATTATAGCCTAGCTGGATAGAGTATTCTTGGCTGCATGTTTTTCTCGTTGAGTGCTCTGAATATATCATGCCAGCTCTTTCTGGCCTGCCAGGTCTCTGTGGATAAGTCTGCCGCCAATCTAATATTTTTACCATTGTATGTTACTGATTTCTTTTCTCGGGCTGCTTTCAGGATTTTCTCTTTGTCACTAAGACTTGTCAATTTTACTATTAGGTGACGGGGTGTGGACCTATTCTTGTTGACTTTGAGGGGGGTTCTCTGCATCTTCTGGATTTTAATGCTTGTTCCCTTTGCCATATTAGGGAAATTCTCTCCAATGATTCTCTCCAATAGACCCTCTGCTCCCCTCTCTGTTTCTTCTTCTTCTGGAATCCCAATTATTCTAATGTTGTTTCGTCTTATGGTGTCACTTATCTCTCGAATTCTCCCCTCATGGTCCAGTAGCTGTTTGTCCCTCTTTTGCTCGGCTTCCTTATTCTCTGTCATTTGGTCTTCTAGATCACTAATTCTTTCTTCTGCCTCATTGGTCCTAGCAGTGAGAGCCTCCATTTTTGATTGCACCTCATTAATAGCTTTTTTGATTTCAACTTGGTTAGACTTTAGTTCTTTAATTTCTCCAGAAAGGGCTTTAATATCTCCAGAGAGGGTTTCTCTAATATCTTCCATGCCTTTTTCGAGCCCGGCTAGAATGTTCAGAATCGTCATTCTGAACTCTTGATCTGACATATTACCAATGTCTGTGTTGATTAGGTCCCTAGACTTCGGTACTGTCTCTTGTTCTTTTGTTTGTGGTGATTTTTTCCGCCTTGTCATTTTGTCCAGATAAGAGGATATGAAGGAGCAAATAAACTACTAATAGGGTGGCAAAGACCCCGGAAAAATGCGCTGTAACCAAATCAGAAGAGACCCCAAATTGTGGGGGGGGGGAAGGGGATAAAAAACAGGTTCTGAAAAAAAAAAAAAAAATTTAAGAAATAAAACAAATAAAAAAATATAAAAAAGAAAGAAAAAATATATATATTTAGATGAACTAGTCAAAAAACGTTAAAAAAGAAAAGGGTAAAAGTTTTTAAAAAAATTTAGCAGAAGAAGAAAAAAGAAAAAAGAAAAAAAATTGAAAAAAGAAAAAAAATAAAAAATTGAAAAAAGAAAAAAAAATTGAAGTAGCCGCAAGACTAAAGAATCATGGGGAGAAAGCCATGAGTTCCGTGCTTTGCTTTCTCCTCCTCTGGAATTGCTCTGCTGTCTTAGGAATTGAATCTGCTTTCTCCTTGATAGATGAACTTCGTCCTGGCTGGATATTTTGTTGATCTTCTGGGGGAGGGGCCTGTTGTAGTGACTCTCAAGTGTCTTTGCCCGAGGCGGGATTGCACCGCCCTTACCGGCGGCCGGACTAAGTAATCGGCTCGGGTTCGCTTTTGGGAGCTTCTGTTCCCTGAACGCTTTCCGTAGAGTTCCGGAGGACGGGAATGAAAATGGCGGCCTCCCAGTCTCCGGCCCGGAGGAGCCGAGAGCCTGGGGCCCCACTCCTCAGTGCGCCCCCAGAGGACAGCACCCAATCACTCCCGTATCCCCAGCCTCTAGCCGCGCTCCGAGCTCACCCAGCCCGCGACCAGTTCAAGGTAACCCCGAGCTGAGAGTTCAGTCCTCGGCTCTGTCTTTGCAGCCGGTTTCTCCGTTCTAATACCTGCGAGCTCTCCGACACTCTGACACCCCCAATCCTTCTGTGACCTTGCGGGGCCTGGGGCCACGCTGACCCCGCGTGGGCTTCACCCTGGTTTAGCCTCTGGAGCAATGTCCCTCAGTGGAACAGACTTTTAAAATTCCTGATTTTGTGCTCCGTTCCTCCGCCGCTTGCCGGGAGCCGGCCCCTCCCCCCGCGGTCTATCTTCCAGTCGTTTTAGATTCACTTCTCCGCCAGTCCTACCTTTCAGAAAGTGGTTGATTTTCTGTTTCTAGAGTTGCTGTTCTTCTTCTTTTCGCTCTCCCGTTGGATTTGTAGGTGTTTGCTATGTTTAGATAAGCTATCGAGCTGATCTCCTGTTACCTGATGTAGTCTCAGGCTGCTACTTCTCCGCCATCTTGACTCCTCCCCCTGGAGTCGATTCTTTAATTTCCATTTTTGTATTTTCATTGTTACTGTATAAGAAAGCCACTGATTTCTGTATATTGACTTTGTATCCTGCCACGTTACAGAATTTCTGTATGAGTTCTAGTAGTTTGGGGGTGGTGTCTTTGGGGTTTTCCATATAAAGAATCATGTCATCTGTGAAGAGAGTTTGACTTCTTCATTGCCAGTTTTGATACATTTTATTTCTCTTTGTTGTCTGATTCCCGTTGCTAGGACTTTTAATACTATGTTGAACAAGAGTGGTGAGAGTGGGCATCCTTGGCATGTTCCTGATCTCAGCAGGAAGGCTACAAGCTTTTTGACATTGAAGAAGATATTTGCTGTGGGTCTTTCATAGATAGATTTTATGAAGTTCAGGAATGTTCCCTCTTTCCCCATACTTTGAAGCATTTTCATCAGGAACAGATGCTGGATTTTGTCAAATGCTTTACATCAATTGAGAGGACCATGTGGTTCTTCTCTCTTCTCTTATTGATTTGTTCTATCACATTGATTGATTTGCAGAAGTTGAACCAACCTTGCAAAGGCGGCTCTAAGGGGCAAATACATAGCCATCCAAGCCTCCCTCAAAAAAATTGAAAAATCCAGAATACATCAGCTGTCTCTACACCTTAAAGAACTGGAGAATCAACAACAAATCAAACCAACTACACACGCAAGAAGGGAAATAATCAAGATTAGAACAGAGATCAATGAGGTAGAAACCAGAGATACAGTCGAACGTATCAATGAAACTAGAAGCTGGTTTTTTGAAAGAATCAATAAGATCGATAAACCATTGGCCACACTAATCCAAAAGAAAATAGGGAAAGCCCGAATTAATAAAATTATGAATGAAAAGGGAGAGATCACAACTAACACCAAGGAAATAGAAACAATCATCAGAAATTATTACCAACAGTTATATGCCAATAAGCTAAGCAACCTAGATGAAATGGATGCATTCCTGGAAAACTATGAACTCCCAAAATTGAACCAGGAAGAAATTGACAACCTGAAGACTGATATCTAGTAATGAGATTGAAGCAGTGATCAAAAACCTCCCAAAAAACAAGAGCCCAGGACCTGACGGATTCCCTGGGGAATTCTACCAAACTTTCCATGAAGAACTAACACCCATTCTCCTGAAGCTGTTCCAAAAAATTGAAGTAGAAGGAAAACTTCCAAACTCTTTTTATGAAGCCTGCATTACCCTGATCCCCAAACCATGCAAAAACCCTACCAAAAAGGAGAATTTCAGACCAATATCACTGATGAATATGGATGCTAAGATTCTCAACAAGATCCTAGCAAATAGAATCCAGCAGCACATTATTAAGATTATCCACCATGAACAGGTGGGATTCCTCCCTGGATTAAAAGGTTGGTTCAACAATCCCAAGGCCAAATTTAAAGTCCTTTCTGTTGTCCATTTATGTCTCTCAGCGCCATTTGCTCTTTATACCCCAACGTCCTCTCCAGATAGTTTTCCGATAGGTTTAAGTAATGATGAAAACTGGGCTCTCGTGTCCACCAAAAAAATCAATTAATTTCCCCTCCTCTTCAATTTTTACTCTGGTGACCAGCATTGCTGTCTTCCTTTTGGAGCACGCCCAGGCCCAGTGTCCATTTTCCTTACAGTAATCACACTGATCTGAATCTAAGTCTTCCCACCTGCCTTCTCTGTGCTTAGGCTTTTCATTCCATATACTATCCCCTACCAATCTCATGTAATGCCAAAACCTTAACCAGCTATTTGTCTGTTTTTCATCCTCCTATGCATCCTTGTTGTTAAACACTTTTTCTGCTATTCCCACTAACTCAATCTAGATTCTTCCCTTCAAATCCTTCAATTTCCTGAAGTTTCTTCCTTAAATCCAGGGCTGACTGACTGGCAAAACCAAGATTCACTGCCCCCTGATTTTCGGGTGCCTCAGGGTCCATTGGGCTATCCATTTTATAAGTTTCAGTAAGCCTTTCTAGGAAAGCTCCTGGAGAGTCATTCTTACCTTGAGTCACTGTACTAATTCTGGTTTAGTGTGATTGCAACTTTTACTTCCAGAAATTCAGTTCCAGGATTTCAGTATATCAAGGAACAGTATTTCTTGTGAAAGTCTCCCATATGAATTTCCTTTAAGGCGGAATTCATCTTACGAGAGAATTAAAACAATTACAAATGACAAAAAACTCAGAATAGAAACGGTTAAATATCAAATGATGACCCTTATCAAAACATTAAAACTTTAGAAAATGTATAGAACCTCTGGAGTACTTACAGCATTTACCCAAATGTAACCCAAGGTTTATCATGGATTTAGCAGTACTTCCTGAGTAACTTAGCATATCAGGGAAAAGCCTTATGAGTCAAAGAGATCTCATTTACAATTCCAGGTGGGCAAAGAAAACCATTTACATTTTCTTAGAAACATCTCAATCTCTAGTGAAAACTAAATATGAACCAATTGTGAATTGTTGCAATAGCAGTTAAGCACAAACCATGTTTACCAACAGTTTTCAAAAGCACAAACCTAGTTCCAGCAACCAGCGCCCTAGCACTTCATCCCATTTGTCATCCAAGCAAAACTTCAAAGCTTCAGTTACCAAAGACTCTGAAAGCTACTTTAACCATTACCCATTAAAACCTGGAGACAGACAATTAACCATCAGTTCAGTCATCTCTTTGCTAACAGATTTCATCTTCCACCTGGGCCCATTCCACTTCAGATGCCATGCTTTCCCGCCAGCAAGGGGGAGGGGCTAGGCAGTCCATGTTGGGCCAGAAAAGGCAAGGAAATCCCCGAAACAAAGGGAGTTTCGGCAGCTGCTTGGGAATGTTTTTAAGGTCTCTGTCCTGACTTAGACTAAACTCAGTTGGCTCCATTTATAGCCCTTAACACACGAAATGAGTTAGGAAGAAGCCCCACATCTATTATGAGGAACATAGAGACGAACGTCAGAGTCCCCTTACTCTCTGCCTCTCCCATTCCCCCAAACACAACAAACAACACAGCAGACAACAAAAAGACAAGACATAGACAACTGCAGGCCCAGCGGTCCTGCCACCGGTGGGGATTTTCTAGGGGGACTCAAAGCTCCTGACCGCCTAGGGGGACTGGAACCGCCGATGACCCCTTCAGGGACTCGAACCCCCAATGACTGCCTAGGGGGACGTGAATCCCCTGACTTCCTAGGGGGACTCAAACACGCTGGTGACTTCCTAGTGGGACTCAAACCCCCTGGTGACTGTCTAGGGGGACTCGAACCCTCTGACCATCTAGGGGACTCGAACCCCATGTCGATCTACCAGCAGAGGGATGGGGTGTCCCTGCATTCACTCCAGCCCTGGGGAGCATGGCTGTGTCCATCTTGCCCCAGGACCATACCCTGGAGCTTCAACCAGACAGAAGGACAAGATTCAAACACCTCTGGAGGCTTTTTCCATAAATTCTGATGCTGGCTCAGTTCTCGTTGTTTGCTCCTGGGAGAGCCCCCAATGTTAGGGTCCATGAAAAAGGAACGATGCTGACACAAAGTGAAAATCAAGCAAAGCTTTATTTCACACCAAGCATCGGAAATCAAACTGATGGTTCGGGGCCATTTCTTATGTAGAGGGGACGACGATGAGGACACCTCTCCTGATGACAAAGAGGCAAGGATGATGAGGACGACAACCCTGATGAACAGACTCTGCTCCCTATGAAGCCACTCCAACAGGGTCACTCCCCAGACGAGGCCATTGTGGGTGAGGCCGCTCGGGATAAGGCCACTCCAGACCAGGCCACTCCCCAGATGAGGCCGCTCTGGACAAGGACACACGCTGGAAGATGGCCACACAGAAGAGGCCACTCCAGACAAGGCTTCACTCTGATGAGGCAGAACACTGACGAGGCCACTCCCCGGAATGATGCATCTCTGGCGAGGCTGAGGCTCGGGGCAGCGAGGCCAGTTACGGTAGGGCCGTGGCGAGGCAGGTCATGGGTGGCGCTGCTGCTTGGGGAGGTGAGGCCGCTATGGCGGTGCTGCTGCTTGGGGTGGTGCTGCTCCCAGCAATGCTGCTCCCGATGCTCCCAATGATCCCGAAGCTCCGATGCTCCCGACAACCCTGACACTATCACTCCTACGAATACCCTAATGGATCCCAATGGCTACTCTAACAGCTACTCGAACTTCTCCTACTACTATAATGGCTATTCTAACTCCTCCTCTGTCTCTAACAGCTATTCTAACTCCTTCTACTTCTCTAACGGCTATTCTAACTCCTCTACTGCTTCCCCCACCCCGCCAGCCTCACAGACTAACCTTTATAGAGGTGATTGAGCCCTGCCCACACACAGGTGGCCAATGAAATTTCAATTCATCACAGTTAATATATGCGCACCCCACTGATTGGATATGGGAACCTGGCCTGGCCCGCCCCGATATCCGGGTTTTACAAGTAAGTTCCTCTGGCTAACCAGGCCCCTACATTAGTACCTACATATGTTCCAATGCAGGTCCCTGATCCAAAATCAGAGCACCTCCCACCCCCAGAAGACAAGCTGGCTCTTGGAAGCTGTGTCCAATCCTCAGGTGAAGGGAATCCTGCATGGCGCCTGAGCTCCAGCCACATTCTAAGGTCTCCCAGGACACAAGCCAGCATGGTGACCCATCAACATGAGTCTCCCTGTCAAATCATCCCCTGGGCACTTGTCCCAGAGTCACCAGATCAAAACTGCCTTGTTCCTGGGCTAAAAGGATAAGCAGAGCTGGGCTTCTATGACATCTATTCGGTGATGTCTGCTACCATGTCTTTCCATATGGGGGATCATGGAGCCATCCAAATGAACTCCCCCTATCCCGCAGAAGGAAAGCTTGCTGTTTGGAACAGCTCACAAGCCCCAGCCTAGGAAAATCTTCATAGCCTCATGAGGTCACCCTTGCATTCATCTAACATCATAGACACAAACTGCAGCGTGATCGAATATCCAAAACTCGCCCTGACTCAGGTGCTGGAGATCTCGAGTCAGAGGCTGCATATTGGAAATGCTGTGTGCTCGGCACTGAACGGAACCAATGCTTGTGCTTTCAAATTGCCGTCCTCACCTGTCTGGCCTGCAAGCACTCCAGATTGGGAATTCTAGAGCCACAAAACATCAATCTGCCTGCCCTTCCGAAAGAAGGGCCCTATGTGTCTGCCCAGAATCCCCATGTGAGTATCAAACTGCACGGCAATTGACGGAACCCCAATATCCAGGATGCACTGTGCACTAATGCTCTGTATGACACAGCCTGAGCCCCAACCTCTAGTCAGCCCCCGAGGTAGTGGGTGCCATCTCCTGCAAATGGGACCGGCCATTGCCCTCGGCTGTCATGTCTACCTAACCTGGGTGTTCAGGTGTCAGTGCCCAGACCTGAAAACATATCCCGGCCTAATGGGTAATCCTCAAGCAAAAAACAGCACTCCTCCTTCCCCATGGCCAGAAAAGCTTGCTGTGGGGATAGGGGTCATATCCTTAGAATGGGAGCCAGCTGCATGTCCGATGAGACCACGCCGAACCAGCAGGTCCTCCCTTGGCACAAACAGGCATTGTGACCATCATCCTGAGCCTACTTTCAAACAAGTCCCCTCACTAGCTGGACCAGGAGCCTGAATATCGGCCTGCCATGACCCTAGTCCCAAATCCTCACCCTCAGTTGGATTCTCCAGGTGCCCGAACCCAGATGCTGACTCTGGAATCCCTGCTATGGCGGGAACACTGAGATGGAAAACATCTCTCTTCCCTTCAACCAGAAAGACACAAAAACCTTGGGAGCCATGCAAATTCCACACAGAGGCAGAATCTCCCACGGCCTCCTGAGGCCACCCCTCCATTTGTTGGCCATCATGGACACAAACACCAGAATGAGCGACAATCTGACACTTGCCCTGGCTCAGGTGCTGGAGATCTCAATTCAGATGCTGCATATTGCGACTGCCATGTGCTCGGCACTGAACTGAACCGACACTGGTGCATTCACAATTCCATCATCAACCTCCTGACCTGCATGCCTGCCAGATTGGGAATTCTGGAGCAACAACACAAACTTAGACCTATCTTCCAAAATGAAGAAGGACCCATTGTGTCTGACTAGAACTCCCACGTGATCATCAACCTTTACAGGCCTCGACAGCACACCAGTATTCTCGTCTGTGCTGTGAAATGATGCTCTATCAGACTCTGCCTGAGCCACGACCTCCAGTCAGCCCCACAGGTAGCAGACTCCATATCCAGAATGTGGGAGAGGCCATGGCCAGAGGCTTTCATCTCTACACTTCCTGGGTGTTCAGGCATCTGTGCCCAGACCTTAACTCAAATTCCAGCCTACAGTGGAACCTCAAGCACAAAAGAACACTCTTGATTCCCTAAGGCAGGAAAAGCTTGCTGGGGAGGAGGGTGTCAAACCCTCAGAGGGGGAGGAAGCTGCATGACCCATGAGACCACGCTAAAACATGAGAGCTGTCCTGGTGACAAAAAGATACTGTGACCCTAATCCCGAGACATTTCAAACAAGCCCCCTCGCTAGCTTTACCAGGAGCCCGCCTCTGGGCCTGACATGCCCCGAGTCCCAAATCTTTACCCTTGTTCAGGTGCCCGGACCAAGAAGTGGACTTTGGATTCCCTGCTATGGATGTACTCTGAGACAGAAAACAGCACTCTTCACTTCACCACAAAAGACAACAAAACCTTGGAAGCCAGGCAGAATCCCTACAGAGGCAGAATCTCCCATGGCCCCGAGGCCATGCCTCCATTCCCTGGCCAGCCGAGACACACAACCCAGACAGAGAAGCCTGCGCTCGTGCCTAATTTCATCCCGAAGCGTGCCCTCACGGTCTGCAGATCCGGCCTGCCATCACCTTGCCCCTCACTCAAAGCCCACTTTGTGTTTGCAGACTGTTGAGCCACAATGCAGCCTTCTGCTTGTGCTCCAGAAAGAAGGGTCTAATGGTTCTCCCTAGATGCCCACATGAGGATCACCCTTCACGGCCCTAGATGGAACCCTAATATCCAATCCGCACTGCACACTAATGCTCTGTCTGACAAAGTCTGAGATTCCACCTCTAGAAAGCCCTACAGGTAGCAGGCGAAAGCTCCTGCAGGTGGAACTGCCCATCGCCCGAGGTTGTCATCTCTCCCCAACATGTGTGTTCAGGCATCTGTGTCCAGACCATAGCTCCAATCCTGGACTATGGGGGAACCTCAAGCACAAAAGAGCACTCCTCCTTCCCCATAGCTGGAAAAGATTGCTGTGGGGATGGGGGTCAAATCCTCAGTGTGGGAGCCAGTGGCATGGCCCATGAGACCATGCCCACAAGGAGGTCCGCCCTGGGAACCAACAGGAATTGTCACCATCATCTGAGCTTGCTTTCAAACAAGCCCCCTCACTAGCTGGAATAGTAGCCCACATATCGGGTCTGCCATGACCCTAGGCCCAAATCCTCACCCTTGGTCGTGTTCTCCAGGCACCTGGACCCAGAAGCAGACTCTGGAATCCCTGCTATTGCGGGACCCATGAGAAAGAAAACAGCTCTCTTCTCTTCATCCAGAAAGAGAAGCACCCAAAACCTTGGGAGCTGTGAAAAATCCACACAGAGGCAGAATCTACCATGGACCCCTGAGGCCACCCCACAATTTCGTGGGTAATGGAGACACAGAACCCAGACAGAGAAGCCTGGGCTCCCGCCTCCCCACCACCCTAATTTCAGATCTCAGGCACTGCCCTCATGGTCTGCAAATCTGTTCTGCCAACACCACACTCCTCACCCTAACCTGATTTGTGTTTGGAGACCTTTGTCTCCACAGCCCTGGCCCACATGCCCTACACAATGTGGTCTCTGGGCCACAGCGCAGGACTCTCCTGCCCACCTGAAGGAAACTCTACCAGTCACAGTTGCACAAACGCTCCAGATTAGGAGACACCTGCAATGCCCCTTAGCCCACCAAATTTTGTTGGCATCTCTGGACAGAAACGTGCATTCTGACACAAGCCAGATACCTACCTCCAGGCAGACAACCAGGTCAATGGCCCTGAATCAGAAGATGGAAACTGACATTCCCCTAGGACTTCAATGGAAACCTAGCTTAGGTTTTTTGGCATCTGTCCCCAGAGGGAGGTTCTGGAATAGTAACATAGGATCCAACGCATGGTCCCTGAGCCAAAAATGAGAACAACTCCTGTCCACAGAGGGCAGCATGGCTCTTGGGAGCTGTGTCCAACACTCAGGGGATGAGAATCCTACATAGCGCCTGAGGCCCCACCTCATTCTAAGGTCTCCCTGGACAAAAGCCAGCATTGTTACCCACCAGCATGAGGCTCCCTGTCAATCAGTCCCCTGGGCTATTGCCCCAGATCCACCAGGTAGAATCTGCCTTGTTCCTGGGCTGAAAGGATAAGCTGAGCTGGGCATTCAAGATATCTATGGGGTGAGCTCGGCTACCATGTTTTTCCATATGGGGTACCCTGGAGCCATCAAAACGGACTCCCCCGTCCCACAGAAAGAAAGCATGATGTTCGGAACAGCTCACAAACCCAGCCTTTGAAAACATCCATGGCCTCCTGAAGCCACCCCTGCATTCATCAGGCATCAAGAACATAAACTCCAGTGTGAGCGACCATCTGACATTCGCCCTGACTCAGGTGCTGGAGATCTAGAGTTAGACGCTGCACCTTGGAACTGCCATTTGCTGGGTACTGAACTGAACTGGCGCTTGTGCTTTCAGATTTCCATCCACAGCCTTCTGGTCGGCAATCCCTCCAGATTGGGAATTCTGCAGCCACAACGGAGCCTTCTGCCTGCCCTTCAAAAAGAAGAAGGGCCCTAGAGGTCTACCCAGAATGCCGACCTGAGGATAAACTTGTAGGGACCTCGAGAGCACCCCAATATCCTAGGCCGACCTGTGCACTAATGCTCTGTCTGACATAGCATGAGCCCCGAACTCCCAACAGCTCCCCAGGTAATGGACCCCATATCCTGCGGGTGGGACCTGCCACGGCCAGAGACTGCCATATATACTCAACCTGGGTATTCAGGTGTCTGGGTCCAGACCATAGCTCAACTCTCAGACTATGGGGGAACCTGAGGCATAAAAGAGCACTCCTCCTACCCCAAGACGGGGAAAGCGGGCTGTGGGGATGGGGGTCTAACCCTCAGAGTCGGAGCCAGCTGCATGGCCCATGAGACCACACAAACACAGGAGGGCGCCATGGTCATAATCAGGCATTGTGAGCCTCAGCCTGAGCCCCCTATCAAACCTTCCCCCTCGCTAGATAAGACAGGAGCCCGCAAATCGGGCCTGACATGTCCCTAGGCCCAAATCCTCACCCTTGGTCAGCATCTCCAGGTACCCGAACCCAGAAGCCGACTCTGGAATCCCTGCTATGGCAGGACCTGGAGATGGAAAAAAGCACTCTTCCATTCCACCCAAAAGACACCAAACACTTGGGAGCCAGGTGGAATCCTCACAGAGGCAAAAGCTACCATGGCCCTATGAGGCTACCGCTACATTCCGTGGCCAACCGAGACACACTAACCAGACAGAAAAACCAGCACTCCCGCCTCCTCTTGCCCTCCTTTCAGATCCCACGGCATTGCCCTCACGGTCTGCAGTTTGGGCCGGCCATCATCTCACCTCTAAACCTATCCCGAGTGTGTGCTTACAGATTTTGTCCCAAAAGCCCTTGCCGACAGGCCCTCCAGGATGGGTCCACAGAAGCCAGAGCCCTGGACTCTGCCTTCTACCCAAAGGAAGCTATGCCCGTCAGATTTGCACAAAGCCTCCAGATTGGTAGAAACCTGCAATGCGCCTGAGCCCATCCCAAATTCGTTGGCTGCCTTGGAGAAAAGGTGCATTCGGACACATGCCAGACACCTACCTCCAGGCAGACACCCAGGTCAATGGCCCTGAGTCAGAAGATGGAACCTGACTTACCCCAGGACCTCAACGAAACCCTAGCTTCAGTTTGTAGGTATCTGTCTCCAGAGGCAAGCTCTGGAATACCTACATATGGACCAACAATTTATCCCAGAGACAAAAAATTGAGCCTGCTACCCAAAGGAAGCTATGCCCGTCAGACTTGCACAAAGCCTCCACATTGGTACAAACCCGCAATGCCCATGAGACCACTCCAAATTCGTTGGGCGCCTTGGAAAAAAGGTGCATTCAGACATATGCCAGACACCTCACTCCAGGTATACAGCTAGTTCAATGGCCCTGAGTCAGAAGATGGAACCGGACATACCCCTATGACCTACACAGAATCTTAGCAGAGATTTGCTGGAATCTGCCTCCAGAGGCAAACTCTTTTTTTTTTCCATTTTATTTATTTTTTCAGCGTAACAGTATTCATTCTTTTTGCACAACACCCAGTGTTCCATGCAAAACGTGCCCTCCTCATTACCCACCACCTGTTCCCCCAACCTCCCACCCCTGACCCTTCAAAACCCTCAGGTTGCGCCAACCTCCCACCCCTGACCCTTCAAAACCCTCAGGTGGTTTTTCAGAGTCCATAGTCTCTTATGGTTCGCCTCCCCTCCCCAATGTCCATAGCCTGCTCCCCCTCTCCCAATCCCACCTCCCCCCAGCAACCCCCAGTTTGTTTTGTGAGATTAAGAGTCATTTATGGTTTGTCTCCCTCCCAATCCCATCTTGTTTCATTTATTCTTCTCCTATCCCCCTACCCCCCATGTTGCTTCTCCATGTCCTCATATCAGGGAGATCATATGATAGTTGTCTTTCTCCGATTGACTTATTTCACTAAGCATGATACGCTCTAGTTCCATCCACGTCGTCGCAAATGGCAAGATTTCATTTCTTTTGATGGCTGCATAGTATTCCATTGTGTATATATACCACATCTTCTTTATCCATTCATCTGTTGATGGACATCTAGGTTCTTTCCATAGTCTGGCTATCGTAGACATTGCTGCTATAAACATTCGGGTACACGTGCCCCTTCGGATCACTATGTTTGTATCTTTAGGATAAATACCCAGTAGTGCAATTGCTGGGTCATAGGGTAGTTCTATTTTCAACATTTTGAGGAACCTCCATGCTGTTTTCCAGAGTGGTTGCACCAGTTTGCATTCCCACCAACAGTGGAGGAGGGTTCCCCTTTCTCCGCATCCTCTCCAGCATCTGTCATTTCCTGACTTGTTAATTTTAGCCATTCTGACTGGTGTGAGGTGATATCTCATTGTGGTTTTGATTTGTATTTCCCTGATGCCGAGTGATGTGGAGCACTTTTTCATGTGTCTGTTGGCCATCTGGATGTCTTCTTTGCAGAAATGTCTGTTCATGTCCTCTGCCCATTTCTTGATTGGATTGTTTGTTCTTTGGGTGTTGAGTTTGCTAAGTTCCTTATAGATTTTGGATACTAGCCCTTTATCTGATATGTCGTTTGCAAATATCTTCTCCCATTCTGTCAGTTGTCTTTTGGTTTTGTTAACTGTTTCCTTTGCTGTGCAAAAGCTTTTGATCTTGATGAAATCCCAATAGTTCATTTTTGCCCTTGCTTCCCTTGCCTTTGCCGTTGTTCCTAGACTGAGGTCGAAGAGGTTGCTGTCTGAATTCTCCTCAAGGATTTTGATGGATTCCTTTCTCACATTGAGGTCCTTCATCCATTTGGAGTCTATTTTCGTGTGTGGTGTAAGGAAGTGGTCCAATTTCATTTTTCTGCATGTGGCTGTCCAATTTTCCCAGCACCATTTATTGAAGAGGCTGTCTTTTTTCCATTGGACATTCTTTCCTGCTTTGTCGAAGATGAGTTGACCATAGAGTTGAGGGTCGATTTCTGGGCTCTCTATTCTGTTCCACTGATCTATGTGTCTGTTTTTGTGCCAGTACCATGCTGTCTTGATGATGACAGCTTTGTAATAGAGCTTGAAGTCCGGAATTGTGATGCAGAGGCAAACTTTTAAATACCTATATATGGCCCAAACTTGATCCCTGAGCAAAAAACAGAACACCTCCTGTCCCCAGAAGTCAACATGGCTCTTGGGAGATGCGTCCTCAGGGAAGGAGGATCCTGCATGGCGCCTGAGCCCCCGCCACATTCTAAGGTCTCCATGGACACAAGCCAGCATTGTGACCCATCAGAATGAGGCTCCCTGTCAACTCAGCCCCTTGGGGGTTGAGTTCCAGATCAATACAGCCTTGTTCCTGTGCTGGAAGGGTAAGCTAAGCTGGGCTTTCCAGGCATGATTGTAGTGACTTCTGCTACGACATCATTCCATATGGGGGACCCTGGTGCCATCCAAATGGACTACCCCTGTTCCGCAGAAGGAAAGCTTGCTGTTCAGAGCAACTCACTAGCCCCAGGCTGGGAAGACCTCCATGGCCTCATGAGTCCACCACTCCATTCATCAGCCATCATGGACATGAACTCCAGTGTGAGTGACCATCTGACACATGCCCTGACTTAGGTGCTGGAGATCTGGAGTCAGACGCTGCACATTGGAAATGCCATGTTGTCGACACCGAAATGAACCAGCACTTGTGTGTTCAGAATTCCATACTCACCCTCCTGGCCCGCCAGTATTCTAGATTGTTCATTCGGGAGCCAGAAGGCCATCTTCTGCCTGCCCTCCAGAAAGAAGAAGGGCCCTAGGGGTCTGCCCAGAATTCCCACGTGAGGATCAACCTGCAGGAACCTCGATGGCTCCTCAATGTCCTAGGTCTCCCTGTGCACTAATGCTCTGTCTGACACAGCCTGAGCCCTGATATCCCATCAGCCCCCCAGTTAGCGGACCCCATATCCAGCAGGTCCATCATGCCAAGGCCAGAGATTGTCATCTCTACGCAACCTGGGTAAGCAGGGGTCTGTGCCCAGACCATAGCTCAAATGCCGACCTATGGGGGAATCTCAAGCATCAAAAAGACCTCCTCCTTCCCCATGATGTTAAGTGCTTGCTGTTTGGAAGGGGGTCTAACCCTCAGAGTAGGAGACAGCTGCAAGTTCCATGAGGCCACGCCCACCCAGGAGCACTTGCCTGGCCACAAACAGTCATTGTGACTCCTGCCTGAGCACGCTTTAAAAACAGCCACTTCGCTAGCTGGACCAGGAGCCCACATATCGGGCATGATATGCCCCGAGGCCCAAATCCTCACCCTCGGTCCAGTTTTCCAGGTGCTCTGTCCCAAAAGTCGACTCTGGAATCGCTGCTATGCTGGGACCCCTGAGACGGAAACCAGCACTCTTCCCTTTCCCCTGAAAGATACCAAACCATGGGGAGCCGGGCAGAATCCTCACAGGCAGAATCTCTCAAGGCTACCACTCCATTCTGTGGCCAACCGAGACACACAACCCAGACAGAAAAGCCTGTGCTCCCACCTCCTCGTCAAACTCCTTTCAGATCCTGCGGCAATGCTCTCATGGTCCACAGATCGGGGCTGCCAACACCTCGCCCCTAACCCTTTCCCGAGATTGTGTTTACAGACTTTTGTCCTCAAAGCCCTGGCCGAAAGGCCCTCCAGGATGAGTCCTCTGCAGCCACAGCTCAGGACTCTGCCTGCCCATCTGAAGGAAACTCTGCCCATCAGAGTTGCACAAACCTTCCAGATTGGGAGACACCTGCAATACCCCTGAGCCCAACCCAAATTGGTTGGCCACCTTGGAGAAAAGGCGCATTTGGACACATGCCAGACACCTACCTCCAGGCAGACACCCAGGTCAATGGCCCTGAATCAGAAGATGGAACCTGACATGCCCGTAGGACCTCAAGGAACCCTAGCTTAGGTTTGCAGGCATCTGCCTCCAGAGGCAAACTCTGTATACCTACATATGGACCAGTACTTGATCCCTGAGCCACAAAACAGAACATCTCCTGTCCCCAGAAGGCAAATTGGCCTTTGGGAGCTGCGTCCAACCTTCAGTTGTGGAGATTCCTGCATGATGCCTGAGCCCTCAGCAAATTCTAACTTCTCCCTGAACACGAGCCAGCATTGTGCCCCACCAGAATGAGGGTCCCTGTCAACACAGCCCCCTGGGCACTTTTCCCCAGAGTCACCATATGGGGGACCTGGTACCATACAAATGGACTCCCCCTTTTCCACAGAAGGAAAGTTTGCTGTTCAAAGCAGCTCACAAGCCCCAGTCTGGGAAAACCGCCTATGCCTCATGAGGCCACCCCTCCATTTGTCGGCCATCATGGACACAAACTCCAGTGTGAGTGACCACCTGACACGTGCCCTGATTCAGGTGCTGGAGATCTCGAGTCAGATGCTGCACATTGGAAATTCCATGTGCTCAACACTGAATGGATCCGGCACTTGTGCGTTCAGAATTCCATCCTCACCCTCCTGGCCCTGCAAGCCCTCCAGATGGTTAATTCTGGAGCTAGAACGCAGTCTTCAGCCTGCCCTCCAGAGAGAAGAAGGGCCCTTGGGGTCTTGCCAGAATCCCCACGTGAGGATCAACCTGTCCAGACCTCGATGGAACCCCAATATCCTAGGCCGCCCTGTGCATTAGCTCTGTCTGACACATCCTGAACCCCGACTTCACATCAGCCCCCCAGGTAGTGGGCCCCATATCCTCCTTGTTAGGGTAAGTGATCAAAGGAATGAGACTGACACAAAGCGAAAATCAAGTAAAGCTTTATTTCATGCAAAACATCGAAAATCAGTGAAGAGGCGACCATGACGAGGATGCCGCTCCTGACGACCAAGAAGCTATGACGACGAGGACAACAACCCTGATGACACAGACTCTGCTCCCCATGACGCCACTCCAACAAGGCCATTCCCCAGACGAGGCCTCTCTGGGCGAGGCCAGACACTGGATGAAGGCTGCTCCCGATGATGAAGAGGCCGCTCTGGACCAGGCCGCTAGCCAACGAGGCTGCACGCTGACGAGGACACTCCCTGGAATGACAGCGCTTTGGTAGGCCACTTGGGCGAGGCCGCTCCATCAAGGCTGCAGCTCGGTACAGTGAGGCCGGTCGCAACGGTGCCATGAGGCTGGTCACGACGGTGTCGCAGTGAAGTGGGTCCTGGGAGGCGAGGCTGCTCGCAGCGGTGCTGCTGCTTGGGACGGTCCCACTCCCAGCAATGCTGCTCCCGACATTCCCGATGATCCCAAAGCTCTGACGCTCCCAATGACCCTAATGCTATCACTCTTATGCCTACCCTAATGGCTCCCAAAGGCTACCCTAAGTGCTACTCTAACTGCTATTCTAAGTGCTGTTCTAACTCCTCCTGCTTCTGTAATGTCTATTCGAACTCCTCCTAATTCTTAAATGGCTATTCTAACTCCTCCTCTTTCTCCAGCGGCTATTCTAACTCTTCCTACTTCTCCAATGGCTATTCTTATTCCTCCTATTTCTCCCCCACTCCAGCCTCACAGACTAACCTTTATATAGGTGGTTGAACCAGACCCACACACAGGTGGCCAATAAGATTTCAACTCACCACAGTTAATATATGTGCACCTCACTGATTAGAGAAGGCTATATGGCCTGGCCCACCCCTATATCCGGAGTTTACAAGTACGTTCCTCTGGCTAACCAGGCCCCTACACTGCAGGTGGGACCTGCCATGGCCAGAGACTGTCATCTCTACCCAACCTGGGTATTCAGGCGTCTGTGCCCAGACCATAGCTCAAATCACGGCCTATGGTTGAACCACAAGCATCAAAGAGCTCTCTTCCTTCACCTCGAAGGGGAAAGCTTGCTGTGAGGATGGGGGTCTAACTCTCAGAATGGGATCAAGCTTCAAGGCCCATGAGACCACACCCACTTAGGAGAGCTTTCCTGGCCACAAAAGGAATTGTTACTCTGAGCCTGAGCACGCTGTCAAACCAGCACCCTTGCTAGCTGGACCAGGAGGCCACATATCAGGCCTGACATGCCCCTCGGCCAAAATCCTCACCTCGGTCAGGTTCTCCACACTCTGGAATCCCTGCTATGGCAGGACCCATCAGACGGATGTCAGCACTCTTTTGTTCCCCCGAAAGACACCAAACCCTTGGGAGCTGGGCAGAATCCTCACAGAGCAAGAATCTCCTATGGACCCATGAAGCTCCTGGTACACTCCATGGCCAACCAAGACACACAACACACAGAGGAAAGCCTGTGCTTCTGCCTCCCGTGGCCCTAATTTCAGATCCCACGACATTGCCCTCACAGTCCGCAGAATGGGCCAGCCATCACCGCGCACCTACCGCTATCCCGATTTTGTGTTTGCAGACTTTTACCCCAAAGCTGGGTCTGACAGGCCCTCCAGGATGGTGCTTCTGGAGCCACAGCACAGGACTCTGCCTTCCCCCCTGAAGGAAACTCTCCCCGTCACAGTTGCACAAACTCTCCAGATTGGTAGAAACCTGCAATGCCCCTGAGCCCACTCCAAATTCATTGGCCGCCTTGGAAAAAATCCACATTCGGACACAGGCCAGACACCTAGCCCCAGGCAGACACCCAGGTCAATGGCCCTGAGATAGAATATGGAAACTGACATAATACTAGGACCTCAATGGAACTCTAGATTATGTGTTCAGGCATCTGTCTCCAGAGGCAAACTATGGAATACCTACATATTATCCAACACATGATTCCTGAGCCACAAAACAGAACACCTACTGTCCCCAGAAGGCAACTTGGCTCTTGGGAGCTGCGTCCAACACTCAGGGGAGGAGAATCCTGCATGGCGCCTGAGCTCCCGCCACATTCTAAGGTCTCCCTGGACACAAGAAGGCATTGTGACCCATCAGCATGAGGCTCCCTATCAATCGGGACCCTGGGCTATTGCCCCAGAGCCACCAGGTCGCAACTGCCTTGTTCCTGGGCTGAAAGGATAAGCTGAGCTTGGCTTTCCAGACATCTATGCATTGAGCTCTACTACCAAGTCTTTCAATATGGGGGACCCTGGAGTCATCAAAACGAACACTTCCCGTCCAGCAGAAGGAAAGCTTGCTGTCGGAGAAGCTCAGAATCCCCAGACTGGGAAAACCTCCATGGCCTCATGAGGCCACCCCTCCATTCATCGGGCAACATGGACACAAACTCCAGTATGAGCAACCATACGACACTTGCCCTGACTCAGGTGTTGAGATCTGGAGTCAGACACTGCACACTGGAACTGCCATGTGCTCAACACTGAACTGAACCAGCGCTTCTGCGTTCCAACTTCCGTCCTCACCCTCCTAGCCCACAAGCCCTCCAGATTGGGAATTCTGGAGCCACAATGCAGCCTTCTGCCTCCCCTCGAGAAAGAAGAATGGTCCTATCGTTCTCCCTAGAATCCCCACGTGAGGATCACCCTGCACGGCCCTAGATGGAACCCCAATATCCATGCCGCACTGTGCACTAATGTTCTGTCTGACACAGTCTGAGTTCCAACCTCCAGTAAACCCCCGGGTAGCGGGCAAAATCCCCTACAGGGGGAACTGCCCATGTCCCGAGGCTGTCATCTCTACCGAACCTGTGTGATCAGGCATCTGTGCCCAGACCATAGCTCCAATCCTGGCCTATGGGGGAACCTCAAACACAACAGAGCACTCCTCCTTCCCCAACGCCAGAAAAGGTTGCTGTGGGGATGGGGGTCAAACCCTCAGATTGGGAGCCAGCTAATGGTCCTTGAGAACATACCCACTGAGGGCATCCCCGCTGGACATAAACAGGCATTGTCACCATAAGCCTGAGCCTGCTTTCAAACCAGCTCCCTCGCTACCTGGAGCAGTAGCCCACATATCGGGCCTGCCATGACCCTAGGCCCAAATCCTCACCCTCGGTAGGGTTCTCCAGGCGCCCGGACCCAGAAGCAGACTCAAAGTTTCCTGCTATGGTGGAATACCTGAGATGGATACAGCTCTCTTCCCTTGTTCCAGAAAGACACCAAAACCTTGGAAGCCATGAAAAATCCCACAGAGGCAGAATATCCCATGGACTCATGAGGCCAAGCCTCCAAACCTTGGCCAACCGAGACACACAACCAAGACAGAAAAGCCTGTGCTCCTGCTTCCCAATCGCCCTAATTTCAAATCCCGAGTCATTGCCCTCATGGTCTGCAGATCAGGCCTGCAATCACCACATCCCTCACCCTATCCTGAGTTTGTGTTTGCAGACTTTGTCCCCAAAGCCCTGATCGTAAGGCCCACATGATTGGGCCTCTGGACTCAGAACACAGGGTTCTGCGTGCCCTCCCAAAGGATACTCTGCCCGTCACAGTTGCACAAACCCTCCAGATTGTGAGACATCTGCAAGGTCCCTGAGCCCACACAATTTCATTCACTTCTCTGGACAGAAATGCGCATTCTGACACATGCCAGACAACTAACTCCAGGCAGACACCCAGGTCAATGGCCCTGAGTCAGAAGATCGAAACTGACATGCCCCTAGGAAAAAAATGGATCGCTAGGTGTGTTGCACAGGCATTTGTCCCCAGAGGCCGGTTCTGGAATACCTACATATTATCCAACGCTTGTTCCCTGAGCCACAAAACAGAAAACCTCCTGTTCTCAGAAGGCAACCTGGCTCCTGGTAACTGGACAACCCTCAGGAGAGGAGAATCCTGCATGGCGCCTGAGCCCCCGCCACATTCTATGGTCTCGCTGGACACAAACCTGTATTGTTACCCATTAGCATGAGGCTCCCTGTCAATTAGCTCCCTGGGCACTTTGCTCAGAGCCACCAGATCAAACTGCCTCATTCCTGGGCTGAAAGGATAAGCTGAGCTGGGCTTTCCAGACATCTATGTGGTGAGCTCTGCTGCCATTTCTTTCCGTATGGGAGATCCTGGAGCCATCAAAAGGAACTCACCCTGTCCCGCAGAATGAAAGCTTGCTGTTCAGAGCAGCTCACAAGCCCCAGCCTGGGAAAACCTCCAGGTCCTCATGAGTCCACCCCTCCATTCATTTGGCATCATGGACACAAACTCCAGCGTGAGCAACCATACGGCACTTGCCCTGATCAGGTGCTGGAGATCTCGAGTCAGATGCTGAACAATGGAACTGACATATGCTTGGCACTGAACGGAATGAGCGCTCGTGCGTTCAGACTTCTGTCGTCACCCTCCTGGCCCCCAGGCCCTCCAGATTGGTAATTCTGGAGCCACAAAGCAGCGTTCTGCCTGCCCTCCAGAAAAAAGAAGGGACCTATGGGTCTGCCCAGAATCCCCATGTGAGAATCATCCTGCACGGCCCTAGACGGAACCCCAATATCCAGGCCACACTGTACCCTAATGCTCTGTCTGACACAGTCTAAGCTCCGACCTCTAGTAAGCCCCCCAGGTAGCGGGCAAAATCCCCTGAAGGTGGGACCGCCCATTGCCCGAGGCTCTCATCTCTACCCAACCTGTGTGTTCAGGCATCTGTGCCCAGACCATAGTTCCAATCCTGGACTATGGGGGAACCTCAAGCACAAAAGAGCATTCCTCCTTCCCCACGGCTGGAAAAGATTGCTGTGGGGATGGGGGTCAAATCCTCAGTGTGGGAGCCAGTGGCATGGCCCATAAGACCACGCCCACAAGGAGGTCTGCCCTGAGAAACAACAGGAATTGTCACCATAACCTGAGCCTGCTTTCAGACAAGCCCCCACGCTAGCTGGACCAGTAGCCCGCATATCGGGTCTGCCATGACCCTAGGCCAAAATCGTCACCCTTGGTCGTGTTCTCCAGGCACCTGGACCCAGAAGCAGACTCTGGAATCCCTGCTATTGCGGGACCCATGAGACAGAAAACAGCTCTCTTCTCTTCATTCAGATAGACAACAAAACCTTGGGAGCTGTGAAAAATCCACACAGAGGCAGAATCTACCATGGACCCATGAGGCCACCCCACAATTCTGTGGCCAACAGAGGCACAGAACCCAGACAGAGAATCCTGGGCTCCCGCCTCCCCGCCACTCTAATTTCAGATCCGAGGCACTGCCCTCATGGTCTGCAGATCCGGTCTGCCAATATCACACCCCTCACCCTAAACCGATTTGAGCTTGGAGACTTTGTCTCCACAGCCCTGGCACACATACCCTCCACGATGTTGCCTCAGGGACACAGCGTAGGACTCTGCCTGCCCTCCTGAAGGAAACTCTGCCCGTCACAGTTGCACAAACGCTCCAGATTAGGATACACCTGCAATACCCCTTAGCCCACCAAATTTTGTTGGCATCTCAGGACAGAAACTCACATTCAGACACATGACAGAGACCCCCCCCTCCAGGAAGACAACCAGGTCAATGGCCCTGAATCAGAAGATGGAAACTGACATGACCCTAGGACCTCAAGGGAACGCTAGCTTTAGGTTTGTCGGCATCTGTCCTCAGAGGCAGGTTCTGGAATTATTACATATGATTCAACGCTTGGTCCCTGAGCCACAAATGAGAACACCTCCTGTCCACAGAGGGCAGCATGGCTCTTGTGAACTGCGTCCAACACTCAGGGGAAGAGAATCCTGCATGGCGCCTGAGGCCCCACCACATTCTAAGGTTTCCCTGGGCACAAGGCAGCATTGTTACCGATCATCATGAGGCTCCCTGTCAATCAACCCCCTGAGCTATTGCCCCAGAATCACCAGGTCGAAACTGACTTGTTCATGGGCTGAAAGGATAAGCCGAGCTGGGCTTTCAAGACATCTATGGGGTGAGCTCTGCTACCATGTCTTTCCATATGGGGTACCCTGGAGCCATCAAGTTGGACTCCCCCTGTCCCGCAGAAAAAAAGCATGATTTTCGGAGCAGCTCACAAACCCAGCCTTTGAAAACATCCATGGCCTCCTGAGGCCACCCCTCCATTCATCAGGCATCAACAACACAAACTCCAGAGGATTCAAGAAGGCAGGGAAGTAGGAGGAGGCACCATTTCAACCTGTACCCTAAAGTGAGCTGATTACCTACCAAAGAACTCCGACCACCCATGAAATCAGACTGAGATCAGAATTATACACGTCTGGATCTCTGCAGGAGCAGAAGACACCAGTGGCATGTAAAGCAGACTGGAAGCATCGGACTGATATCAGAAGATAAACAAAAGGGGGAGGGAGCCACCAGAGGTGACCGATTGGAAAGCAATACCCCAATACGAGAGTGTCCTGTATCTGGGGACCAGCATTAACTTGGAGTCTGGTTGAAAGCACTCAAAAAACAAAGAGCAAAAGATCGCGGGGGATAATAGTGGGAACCTGGGCGGTTAGGGTCAGGGACCTAAATCCCGGACCCAGGACAGCCTCCTCTGGCGCTGAGCCAGAGAGAGTGCGGCAGAGAAATCAGGTCTCCGTCCCTGAGCCGCCACTGCACCTGAACGCCAGAGTGCCCGAGAACGAGTGGGGTCTGGCTCCCGTGAGGGGCTGGGAGCCTGGCCAGAAGGCAATCCTGAAACGTGCGCGTCCCATACCCTCCCGTGGGATAGGTGCACATAGGCGCTAGCCTGGAGCTCTGGCATCTGGAAAAACCAGACATTCCCAGCCCGGGACAGCGGGAAAATCTCAGTGTGTGATCGCTGCTCGGAACCTCTCTGGTGGTCTGGAGCTTCCCAGTCAGCCACCGCTCCCCTGGTTTTGGGTACAACGAGGAGCTCCTGCATCCCCAGGGACAGTGACTCAGAACCGACGCTGGCAGCAGCTCTTGCAAAACATTCTGAGGCTTCTCTCTGAGAGGGAGGTGGGGATGCAGTTTTCTCTCTTCTAAACCTCCAAAAACCATCAAAAGCTCTCAAGGCGAGAGAAAGAAGATGAAAGAATATAAAAACCCCCAGAGAACAAAAGCCTGAAAAAAACAGTTTCCTCAGAGCCCACCCCCTTGAGGGGAGCGGGAGGACCTAACTCAGGGAACATCATTGTCTGAAAATCCACGTGGCAGGCCCCTCCCCCAGAAAACCAACCAGGAAGGAAGAAAAAAAAAAAGACCACAAGAGAACAACCACCACTACTTCATAAATACAACTTTTATTTTTAACTCTTTACCAATATTCTGGTTCTTTTTTTTTAATACATACAGATAATTTTTAACCTATTTACCACCACACTGAGATGTCCAGTACATCAAATTCTTTAATAACCTTCTAACCTGAACTTTTTGATACATACACCCGTGTTTTTCTTTTGCTTTTCTATTTTGTAATTCTTTTTTAATTTTAATTTAGTTTAGTCTAGTTTATTCTTTTTTAATTTTTATTTTCTACTATACATATAGAGTTAAACTTCAAGGTAATCCCCTTTCCCCAATCAATGCTACCCCTATAGGCAAACCAGTTTCTAATCCCCCTGTAACTTAGGAAAGTTGAGTCCCTTAACAAAAACATCAAGATACCTTCAGGAAGAATCAAAATAACCTTCCTCACCCACACTGAGAATATATAACCATTCTCCCAATTTTTCCTTCTGTCAGTGTTTCTGTGAATTTGTGTTTGTCCTGATAATATATAAATCTTATACTTGGGGTTCTTTATGATGAGGTTCTTCCCTTTTTTTTTTTTTTTTGCTTATATATATATATTTTTCACTTGTCATATACTTTTATCAGTCTTTTTGTTTGTCTGTTTTTGTTTGTATACTTCACAAATCTTACCTTGTGGCCCATTTGGGCTGAGCCTTCTCTTTTATCTTCCATTTTATCCTCTCTCTCTCTCTCTCTCTCTCTTTTTCCTTTTCTCTTTTCCCTTTTTTTTTCTTTCTTCTTCTCTATTTCTTTTTCTTTTCTTTTTTCTCTCATTTGGGTGGGGAATCCTGATCACACAGAAGCGTTCCAGGGTCCACATTGACTGCACCACAATCGATAAGTCCAGCTGCATCTGTTCAGTCATCTCTTACCAAAATGACTAGGAGGAGGAATACCCAACAGAAGAAAAATACAGAGGATAGACCTTCTGCAACAGAGCTAATGGCTATCGACACAGACAATATGTCAGAAAAGGAATTCAGACTAACAATTATCCAGGCAATAGCTAGGTTGGAGAAAGCCACGGATGACCAAAGAGAATTGATTAGGGCAGAACTGAAAGCCACCAGGGATGATGTTCACTATGTTAGGGCAGAACTGAAAGCCACCAGGGATGATGTTCAAAATGTTCTCAATGAGTTCCAAGCTAATCTAAATTCTCTAAAAGCTAGGGTAACTTAGACAGGAGATAGAATTAGTGATCTGGAGGACAAACAGATAGAGAGAAAGGATCAGGAGGAAGCCTGGAACAAACAGCTCAGAAGCCACGAAAACAGAATCAGGGAAATAAATGATGCCATGAAACATTTCAACGTCAGAATTATTGGAATCCCTGAAGGGTAGGAAAAAGAAAGAAGTCTAGAAGATATAGTGGAAGAAGTTGTCTATGAAAATTTTCCCAATCTCACGAATGGAAACAATGTTCATGTACTAGAGGCAGAGAGATTTCCTCCCAAGATTTTAGATTCTCGAAAGTCCTCACGACACCTTATAGTTAGAATGAGGAATTATGTTTCACGACAGACCCTTTTAAAAGCAGCTAGGACAAAGAAGCTCCTTACATACAGAGGAAAGCCCATTAGAATAACGTCAGACCGTTCCACAGAGACCTGGCAAGCCAGGAAGGGCTGGCAAAATATATTCACAGTACTAAATGAGAAGAACATGCAACCAAGAATACTCTATTGAGCAAGACTGACATTTAAAATGGATGGAGAGATAGTTTCCAAGACCGGCAAGGCTTAAAAGACTATGCAACCACCAAGCTGACACTGCAGGAAATATTAAGGGGGTCCTATAAAAGAGAAAATATTCTAAGAATATCATTGAACAGAAATATAGAAACAATCGACAGACAGAAAGACTTCAAAGGCAACACGATGTCAATAAAAACCTATCTCTCAATAATCACTCTCAATGTGAATGGCCTAAATGCACCCAGAAAAAGACACAGGGTTGCAGATTGGTTAAAACGACAGGACTCATCCATATGTTGTCTACAAGAGACCCATTTTGAACCTAAGGATACACCCAGACTGAAAGTGAAGGGATGGAGAAGCATCTTTCATGCCAATGGGCCTCAAAAGAAGGCCGGGGGTAGCGATTCTCATATCAGATAAATTAGATTTTAAACTAAAGACTGTAGTCAGAGATACAGAAGGACACAACATAATTCTTAAAGGGACCATCCGCCAAGATGATCTAACAATTGTGAATATCTCTGCCCCCAATATGGGAGCATCCAATTACATAAGAAAACTATTAATCAAGATAAAGAGTCATATTGATATGAATACAATAATAATAGGAGATCTTAATATGCTCTCAGTAATAGACAGATCATCAAAGCAGAAAATTAATAAAGAAATAAGAGCATTGAATGAAACATTGGACCAGATGGACCTCATAGACATACACAGAACATTCCACCCTAAAACAACAGAATACTCATTCTTCTCAAGTGTACATAGAACCTTCTCCAGAAAAGACCACATACTGGGTCACAAAGCAGGACTCAACCAATACTAAAAGACTGACATTATTCCCTGCATATTCTCAGATCACAATGCTTTGAAACTGGAACTCAATCACAAGAAAAAGTTCGGAAGGAACTCAAACACCTGGAAGCTAAAGACCACCTTGCTTAAGAATGCTTGGATCAACCAGGAGATGAAAGATGAACTTAAACAATTGCATGGAAACCAATGAAAATGAAGAAACTTCGGTCCAAAACCTATGGGATACAGCAAAGGCGGTTCTAAGGGGGAAATACATAGCCATCCAAGCCTCCCTCAAAAACACTGAAAAATCCAGAATACACCAGCTGTCTCTACACCTTAAAGAACTAGAGAATCAACAACAAATCAAACCAACTCCACATGCAAGAAGGGAAATAATCAAGATTAAAGCAGAGATCAATGAGGTAGAAACGAGAGATACAGTAGAACGTATCAATGAAACTAGAAGCTGGTTATTTGAAAGAATCAATAAGATCGATAAACCATTGGCCACACTAATCCAAAAAAAAGAGAGAAAGCCCAAATTAATAAAATTATGAATGAAAAGGGAGAGATCACAACTAACACCAAGGAAATAGAAACAATCATCAGAAATTATTACCAACAGTTATATGCCAATAAGCTAAGCAACCTAGAGGAAATGGATGCATTCCTGGAAAACTACAAACTCCCAAAATTGAACCAGGAAGAAATCGACAACCTGAATAGACCGATATCTAGTAACGAGATTGAAGCAGTGATCAAAAACCTCCCAAAAAACAAGAGCCCAGGACCTGATGGATTCCCTGGGGAAGTCTACCAAACTTTCCAAGAAGAAATAACACCAATTCTCCTGAAGCTGTTCCAAAAAATTGAAGCAGACGGAAAACTTCCAGACTCTTTTTATGAAGGCAGCATTACCCTGATCCCCAAACCAGGCAAAGACCCTACCAAAAAGAATTTCAGGCCAATATCACTGATGAATATGGATGCTAATATTCTCAAGATCCTAGCAAACAGGATTCAGCAGCACATTCAAAAGATTATCCACCATGACCAGGTGGGATTCATCCCTGGGTTGCAAGGTTGGTTCAACATTCGCAAATCAATCAATGTGATAGAACAAATCAATAAGAGAAGATAGAAGAGCCACATGGTCCTCTCAATTGATGCATAAAAAGCATTTGACAAAATCCAGCATCCGTTCCTGATGAAAACGCTTCAAAGTATAGGGATGGAGGGAACATTCCTGAACTTAATAAAATCTATCTATGAAAGACCCACAGCAAATATCATCCTCAATGGCAAAAAGCTTGTAGCCTTCCCATTGAGATCAGGAACATGACAAGGATGCCCACTCTCACCACTCTTGTTCAACATAGCATTAGAAGGCCTAGCAACGGCAATAAGACAACAAAGAGAAATAAGACGTATCCAAATTGGCAAGGAAGAAGTCAAACTCTCTCTCTTCGCAGATGACATGATTCTTTATATGGAAAACCCCAAAGACTCCACCCCCAAACGACTAGAACTCATACAGCAATTCAGTAACGTGGCAGGATACAAAGTCAATGTACAGAAATCAGTGGCTTTCTTATACACTAACAATGAAAATACAGAAAGGGAAATTAGAGAATCGATTCCATTTACTATAGCACCAAGAACCATAAGATACCTGGGAATAAACCTAACCAAAGAGGTAAAGGACCTGAACTCGAGGAACTACAGAACACTCATGAAAGAAATTGAAGACAAAAAAGATCGAAGACTTCCATGCTCTTGGATTGGAAGAATAAACATTGTTAAAATGTCTATACTGCCTACAGCAACCTATACTTTTAATGCCATTCCGATCAAAATTCCACCGGTATTTTTTCGAAGAGCTGGAGCAAATAATCCTAAAATTTGTATGGAATCAGAAGAGACCCCAAATTGCTAAGGAAATGTTGAAAAACAAAAACAAAACTGGCGGCATCACGTTACCCAATTTCAAGCTTTACTACAAAGCTGTGATCACCAAGACAGCGTGGTACTGGCGTAAAAACAGACACATAAGACCAGTGGAACAGAGTGGAGAGCCCAGAAATGGACCCTCAACTCTATGGTGAAATAATCTTCGACAAAACAAGTAAAAATATTCAATGGAAAAAAGACAGTCTCTTCAATAAATGGTGCTGGGAAAACTGGACAGCGATATGTAGAAGAATGAAACTCGACCATTCTCTTACACCGTACACAAAGATAAACTCAAAATGGATAAAAGACCTCAATGTGAGACAGGAACCTATCAGAATCCTAGAGGAGAACGTAGGCAGTAACCTCTTTGATATCAGCGACAGAAACTTCTTTCAAGATATGTCTCCAAAGGCCAAGGAAACAAAAGCAAACATGAACTTTTGGGATTTCCTCAAGATCAAAAGCTTCTGCACAGCAAAGGAAACAGTCAACAAAACAAAAAGGCAACCCACGGAATGGGAGAAGATATTTGCAAATGACAGTACAGACAAAAGGATGATATCCAGGATCTATAAAGAACTTCTCAAACTCAACACACACAAAACAGATAATCATATCAAAAAATGGGCAGAAGATATGAACAGGCAATTCTCCAATGAAGACATACAAATGGCTATCAGACACATGAAAAAATGTTCATCATCACTAACCATCAGGGAGAGTAAAATTAAAACCACATTGAGATACCACCTGACACCAGTTAGAATGGTCAAAATTAGCAAGACAGGAAACAACGTGTGTTGGAGCGGATGTGGAGAAAGGGGAGCCCTCTTACACTGTTGGTGGGAATGCAAGTTAGTGCAGCCACTTTGGAGAACAGTGTGGAGATTCCTGAAGAAATTAAGAATAGAGCTTCCCTATGACCCTGCAATTGCACTGCTCGCTATTTTCCCCAAAGATACAGATGTAGTGAAAGAAGGGCCATCTGTACCCAAACGTTTATTGCAGCAATGGCTACGGTCGCCAAACTGTGGAAAGAACCAAGATGCCCTTCAACGGATGAATGGATAAGGAAGATGTGGTACATATACACAATGGAGCATTATGTCTCCATCAGAAAGGATGAATACCCAACTTTTGTAGCAACATGGACGGGACTGGAAGAGATTATCCTGAGTGAAATAAGTCAAGCAGAAAGAGTCAAGTATCATATGGTCTCACTTATTTGTGGAGCATAACAAATAACATGGAGGATATAGGGAGATGGAGAGGAGAGGGAGTTGAGGGAAACTGGAAGGGGAGATGAACCATGAGACTATGGACTCTGAAAAACTACCAGAGGGTTTTGAAGGGGCGGGGGAGTGGGAGGTTGAGGAGCCAGGTGGTGGGTAATGGGGGGGGGGGGCACGTACTGCATGGAGCCGTGGTGTGATGCCAAAACAATGAACACTGTTATGCTGTAAATAAACAAACAAAGAAAAACTTTTATATAGGGAAAGCCTATATAAAATACTTAGGTCCGAGCATGGCAACATATATTTTTATTATTATTACTAAATGTTGGTTATTATTATCATCATTATAATTTCTGCTATGCCATTAAAATAATGTTTCTCAATAATATTTGTAATCAGAGAGCTGATGAAGATATTATTAAGAAGATCTGAATATAGAATTATACATATGTATGATTTTGTATCCACAGTCTACCTCTGACGGCATTTTCTACATTATAACATTTTTTTCCATTTTATTTATTTTTTCAGCGTAACAGTATTCATTCTTTTTGCACAACACCCAGTGCTCCATGCAAAAGGTGACCTCCCCATTACCCACCACCTGTTCCCCCAACCTCCCAACTCTGACCCTTCAAAACCCTCAGGTTGCCCCAACCTCCCACCCCTGATCCTTCAAAACCTTCAGGTTGTTTTTCAGAGTCCATAGTCTCTTATGGTTCGCCTCCCCTCCCCAATGTCCATAGCCAGCTACCCCTCTCCCAATCCCACCTCCCCCCAGCAACCCCCAGTTTGTTTTGTGAGATTAAGAGTCATTTATGGTTTGTCTCCCTCCCAATCCCATCTTGTTTCATTTATTCTTCTCCTATCCCCCTACCCCCCCATGTTGCTTCTCCATGTCCTCATATCAGGGAGATCATATGATAGTTGTCTTTCTCCGATGGACTTATTTCACTAAGCATGATACGCTCTAGTTCCATCCACGTCGTCGCAAATGGCAAGATTTCATTTCTTTTGATGGCTGCATAGTATTCCATTGTGTATATATACCACATCTTCTTGATCCATTCATCTGTTGATGGACATCTAGGTTCTTTCCATAGTCTGGCTATCGTAGACATTGCTGCTATAAACATTCGGGTACACGTGCCCCTTCGGATCACTATGTTTGTATCTTTAGGGTAAATACCCAGTAGTGCAATTGCTGGGTCATAGGGTAGTTCTATTTTCAAACTTTTGAGGAACCTCCATGCTGTTTTCCAGAGTGGTTGCACCAGCTTGCATTCCCACCAACAGTGGAGGAGGGTTCCCCTTTCTCCGCATCCTCTCCAGCATCTGTCATTTCCTGACTTGTTAATTTTAGCCATCCTGACTGGTGTGAGGTAATATCTCATTGTGGTTTTGATTTGTATTTCCCTGATGCCGAGCGACGTGGAGCACTTTTTCATGTGTCTGTTGGCCATCTGGATGTCTTCTTTGCAGAAATGTCTGTTCATGTCCTCTGCCCATTTCTTGATTGGATTGTTTGTTCTTTGGGTGTTGAGTTTGCTAAGTTCCTTATACATTTTGGATACTAGCCCTTTATCTGATATGTCGTTTGCAAATATCTTCTCCCATTCTGTCAGTTGTCTTTTGGTTTTGTGAACTGTTTCCTTTGCTGTGCAAAAGCTTTTGATCTTGATGAAATCCCAATAGTTCATTTTTGCCCTTGCTTCCCTTGCCTTTGCCGTTGTTCCTAGGAAGATGTTGCTACGGCTGAGGTCGAAGAGGTTGCTGCCTGCATTCTCCTCAAGGATTTTGATGGATTCCTTTCTCACATTGAGGTCCTTCATCCATTTGGAGTCTATTTTCGTGTGTGGTGTAAGGAAGTGGTCCAATTTCATTTTTCTGCATGTGGCTGTCCAATTTTCCCAGCACCATTTATTGAAGAGGCTGTCTTTTTTCCATTGGACATTCTTTCCTGCTTTGTCGAAGATGAGTTGACCATAGAGTTGAGGGTCGATTTCTGGGCTCCCTATTCTGTTCCACTGATCTATGTGTCTGTTTTTGTGCCAGTACCATGCTGTCTTCATGATGACAGCTTTGTCATAGAGCTTGAAGTCCGGAATTGTGATGCCACCAACTTTGGCTTTGTTCTTCAATATTCCCTGGGCTATTCGAGGTCTTTTCTGGTTCCATATAAATTTGCGGATTATTTGTTCCATTTATTTGAAAAAAATGGATGGTATTTTGATAGGGATTGCATTAAATGTGTAGATTGCTTTAGGTAGCATAGACATTTTCACAATATTTATTCTTCCAATCCAGGAGCATGGAACATTTTTCCATTTCTTTGTGTCTTCCTCAATTTCTTTCATGAGTACTTTATAATTTTCTGTGTATAGATTCTTAGTCTCTTTGGTTAGGTTTATTCCTAGGTATCTTATAGTTTTGGGTACAATTGTGAATGGGATTGACTCCTTAATTTCTCTTTCTTCAGTCTTGTTGTTGGTGTACAGAAATGCAACTGATTTCTGTGCATTGATTTTATATCCTGACACTTTACTGAATTCCTGTACAAGTTCTAGCAGTTTTGGAGTGGAGTCTTTTGGGTTTTCCACATATAGTATCTTATCATCTGCGAAGAGTGATAGTTTGACTTCTTCTTTACCAATTTGGATGCCTTTAATTTCTTTTTGTTGTCTGATTGCTGAGGCTAGGACTTCTAATACTATGTTGAATAGCAGTGGTGATAATGGACACCCCTACTGTGTTCCTGACCTTAACGGAAAAGCTTTCAGTTTTTCTCCATTGAGAATGATATTTGCGGTGGGTTTTTCATAGATGGCTTTGATAATATTGAGGTATGTGCCCTCTATCCCTACACTTTGAAGAGTTTTGATCAGGAAGGGATGCTGTACTTTGACCAATGCTTTTTCAGCATCCATGGAGAGTATCATATGGTTCTTGTTCTTTCTTTTATTAATGTGTTCTATCACATTGATTGATTTGCGGATGTTGAACCAACCCTGCAGCCCTGGAATAAATCCCACTTGATCGTGGTGAATAATCCTTTTAATGTACTGTTGAATCCTATTGGCTAGTATTTTGGCGAGAATTTTTGCGTCTGTGTTCATCAAGGATATTGGTCTGTAGTTCTCTTTTTTGGTGGGATCCTTGTCTGGTTTTGGGATCAAGGTGATGCTGGCCTCATAGAATGAGTTTGGAAGTTTTCCTTCCATTTCTATTTTTTGGAACAGTTTCAGGAGAATAGGAATGAGTTCTTCTTTAAATGTTTGGTCGAATTCCCCTGGGAAGCCGTCTGGCCCTGGGCTTTTGTTTGTTTGGAGATTTTTGATGACTGTTTCAATCTCCTTACTGGTTATGGGCCTGTTCAGGTTTTTTATTTCTTCCTGGTTCAGTTGTGGTAGTTTATATGTCTCTAGGAATGCATCCATTTCTTCCAGATTGTCCAATTTGTTGGCGTAGAGTTGCTCATAGTATGTTCTTATATTTGTCTGTATTTCTTTGGTGTTAGTTGTGATCTCTCCTCTTTCATTCATGATTTTATTGATTTGGGTCCTTTCTCTTTTCTTTTTGATGAGTCTGGCCAGGGGTTTATCAATCTTATTGATTCTTTCAAAGAAACAGCTCCTAGTTTCATTGATTTTTCTTTTGGTTTTTTGGTTTCTATTTCATTGATTTCTGCTCTGATCTTTATGATTTCTCTTCTCCTGCTGGGTTTAGGGTTTCTTTCTTGTTCTTTCTCCAGCTCCTTTACGTGTAGGGTTAGGTTGTGTACTTGAGACCTTTCTTGTTTCTTGAGAAAGGCTTGTACTGCTATATATTTTCCTCTCAGGACTGCCTTTGCTGTGTCCCACAGATTTTGAACTGTTGTGTTTTCATTATCATTTGTTTCCATGAATTTTTTCAATTCTTCTTTAATTTCCTGGTTAACCCATTCATTCTTTAGAAGGATGCTGTTTAGTCTCCATGTATTTGGGTTCTTTCCAGCTTTCGTCTTGTGATTGAGTTCTAGCTTCAGAGCATTGTGGTCTGAAAATATGCAGGGAATAATCCTAATCTTTTGATACCGGTTGAGACCTGATTTGTGACCCAGGATGTGATCTATTCTGGAGAAGGTTCCATGTGCACTAGAGAAGAATGTGTATTCTGTTGCTTTGGGATGAAATGTTCTGAAGATATCTGTGATGTCCATCTGGTCCAGTGTGTCATTGAAGGCCTTTATTTCCTTGTTGATCTTTTGCTTGGATGATCTGTCCATTTCAGTGAGGGGAGTGTTCAAGTCCCCTACTATTATTGTATTATTATTGATGTGTTTCTTTGATTTTGTTATTAATTGGTTGATATAGTTGGCTGCTCCCACGTTAGGGGCATAGATATTTAAAATTGTTAGATCTTCTTGTTGGACAGACCCTTTGAGTAGGATATAGTGTCCTTCCTCATCTCTTATTATAGTCTTTGGCTTGAAATCTAATTGATCTGATATAAGGATTGCCACCCCAGCTTTCTTCTGATGCCCATTAGCATGGTAAATTGTTTTCCACCCCCTCACTTTCAATCTGGAGGTGTCTTCGCGTCTAAAATGAGTTTCTTGTAGGCAACATACTGATGGGTTTTGTTTTTTTATCCATTCTGATACCCTGTGTCTTTTGATTGGGGCATTTAGCCCATTAACATTCATGGTAACTATTGAGAGATATGAATTTAGTGCCATTAGTAGCCTGTAAGGTGACTGTTACTGTATATTGTCTCTGTACCTTTCTGATCTACTACTTTTAGGCTCTCTCTTTGCTTAGAGGACCCCTTTCAAGATTTCCTGGAGAGCTGGTTTGGTGTTTGCAAATTCTTTCAGTTTTTGTTTGTCCTGGAAGCTTTTGATCTCTCCTTCTATTTTCAATGATAGCCTAGCGGGATAGAGTATTCTTGGCTGCATGTTTTTCTCATTGAGTGCTCTGAATATATCATGGCAGCTCTTTCTGGCCTGCCAGGTCTCTGTGGATAAGTCTGCTGCCAATCTAATATTTTTACCATTGTATGTTACAGACTTCTTTTCTCGGGCTGCTTTCAGGATTTTCTCTTTGTCACTAAGACTTGTCAATTTTACTATTAGGTGACGGGGTGTGGCCCTATTCTTGTTGACTTTGTGGGGGGTTCTCTGCATCTCCTGGATTTTGATGCTTGTTCCCTTTGCCATATTAGGGAAATTCTCTCCAATGATTCTCTCCAATAGACCTTCTGCCCCCCTCTCTGATTCTTCTTCTTCTGGAATCCCAATTATTCTAATGTTGTTTCGTCTTATGGTGTCACTTATCTCTCAAATTCTCCCCTCATGGTCCAGTAGCTGGTTGTCCCTCTTTTGCTCGGCTTCCTTATTCTCTGTCATTTGGTCTTCTAGATCACTAATTCTTTCTTCTGCCTCATTGATCCTAGCAGTGAGAGCCTCCATTTTTGATTGCACCTCATTAATAGTTTTTTTTTTTTTATTTCAACTTGGTTAGATTTTAGTTCTTCAATTTCTCCAGAAAGGGCTTTAATATCTCCAGAGAGAGTTTCTCTAATATCTTCCATGCCTTTTTCGAGCCCGGCTAGAATGTTCAGAATCGTCATTCTGAACTCTTGATGTGACATATTACCAATGTCGGTGTTGATTAGGTCCCTAGCCTTCGGTACTGTCTCTTGTTCTTTTGTTTTTGGTGATTTTTTCCGCTTTGTCATTTTGTCCACATAAGAGGATATGAAGGAGCAAATAAACTACTAAAAGGGGGGCAAAGACCCCAGAAAAATGCGCTGTAACCAAATCAGAAGAGACCCCAAATTGTGGGGGGGAGTAAGGGGATAAAAACAGGTTCTGAAAAGAAAAGAAAAAAAAAAAAGAAAAAAAGGAAAAAAATTTAAAAAATAAAACAAATAAAAAATATATAAAAAAGAAAGAACAAATATATATATTTAGATGAACTAGTCAAAAAACGTTAAAAAAGAAAAGGGTAAAAGTTTTAAAAAATTTAGCAGAAGAAGAAAAAAGAAAAAAGAAAAAAAATTGAAAAAAGAAAAGAAATTGAAAAAAGAAAAAAAAATTGAAGTAGCTGCAAGACTAAAGAATCATGGGGAGAAAGCCATGAGTTCCGTGCTTTGCTTTCTCCTCCTCTGGAATTGCTCTGCTGTCTTAGGAATTGAATCTGCTTTCTCCTTGATAGATGAACTTCGTCCTGGCTGGATATTTTGTTGATCTTCTGGGGGAGGGACCTGTTGTAGTGACTCTCAAGTGTCTTTGCCCGAGGCGGGATTGCACCGCCCTTACCGGCGGCTGGACTAAGTAATCGGCTCGGGTTCGCTTTTGGGAGCTTCTGTTCCCTGAACGCTTTCCGTAGAGTTCCGGAGGACGGGAATGAAAATGGCGGCCTCCCAGTCTCCGGCCCGGAGGAGCCGAGAGCCTGGGGCCCCACTCCTCAGTGTGCCCCCAGAGGACAGCACCCTATCACTCCCGTATCCCCAGCCTCAAGCCGCGCTCCGATCTCACCCAGCCTGCGACGGGTTCAAGGTAACCCCGAGCTGAGAGTTCAGTCCTTGGCTATGTCTCTGCAGCCGGCTTCTCTGTTCTAATACCTGCGAGCTCTCCGACACTCTGACACCCCCAATCCTTCTGTGACCCTGCGGGGCCTGGGGCCACGCTGACCCCGCGTTGGCTTCACCCTGGTTTAGCCTCTGGAGCAATGTCCCTCAGTGGAACAAACTTTAAAAGTCCTGATTTTGTGCTCCGTTGTTCCGCCGCTTGCCGGGAGCCGGCCCCTCCCCCCGCGGTCTATCTTCGCGTCGTTTTAGATTCACTTCTCCGCCAGTCTTACCTTTCAGAAAGTGGTTGATTTTATGTTTCTAGAGTTGCTGTTCTTCTTCTCTTCGCTCTCCCGTTGGATTTGTAGGTGTTTGCAATGTTTAGATAAGCTATCGAGCTGATCTCCTGCTACCTGATGTAGTCTCGGGCTGCTACTTCTCCGCCATCTTGACTCCCCCCGCTACCAAAGACTCTTAAAGCTACTTTAACAATTACCCACTAAAACCTTGAGACAGACAATTAACCATCAGTTCAGTCATCTCTTTGCTAAGAGATTTCATGTTCCACCTGGGCCCATTCCACTTCAGACTCCATGCTTTCTTGCCAGCAAGAGGGAAGGGCTAGGCAGTCCACGTCGGGCCAGAGAAGGCAAGGAATTCTCCAATACAAAGGGAGTTTCGGCAGCTCCTTGGGAATATTCCTTAAAGTCTCTGTCCCAAGTTAGACTAAACCCAGTTCGCTCCAGTCATAGTCCTTAACACATGAAATGTGTGTGGAAAAGCCCCACATCTATTATGAGGAACAGAAAGATGAAAGTCGGAGTCCCCTTACTCTCTGCCTGTTCCATTGTCCCAAACACAAAAAACAACACAGCAGACAACAAAAGGACAAGACAAAGACAACTACAGGCGTAGAGGTACTGCCACCGGTGGGGATTTTCTAGGGAGACTCAAACACCTTGACCGCTAGTGGGACTCAAACCCACGATTCTCCCCTCGGGTCTCGAACCCATGATGACCGCCTAGAGGGACATGAATCCCCTGACTCCCTAGGGGGACTCAAACCCACTGTTGACCGCCTAGGGGTACTCAAACCCACCGGTGACCATCTAGAGGGCCTCAAACCCCCTGACCATCTAGGTGGACTTGAACCCCCCCGACAACCAAGGGGGATTTGAACCCCATATCAATCTACCAGCAGAGGGATGGTGCGTCCCTGAATCCACACCAGCCCTGGGGAGCATGGCTGCATCCAGCTTGTCCCCAATGGGCCATACCCTGGAGCTCCAACCAGACAGATGGACAAGATTCCAACACCTCCGGAGGCTTTTACCATAAATTCTGATGCTGGCTTAGTTCCCGTTTTTTGATCCCGTGTGAGCCCCCAATGATAGGGTCCATGACAAAGTAACGTGACTGACATAAAGCGAAAATCAAGCAAAGCTTTATTTCATGCCAAGCATCGAAAATCAAACTGACCAATTGGGGCCTTTTCTTACATAGAGGGGACGACTATGAGGATGATGCTCCCTCTGACAAAGAGGTGAGGATGATGAGGACGACAACCCTGATGAACAGACTCTGCTCCCTATGAAGACACTACAAAAGGGCTGCTCTCAAGCTGAGGCCACTGTGGACGAGGCCACTCTGGATGAGGCTGCACCAGACCAGGGCACTCCCCAGACGAGTCTGCTCTGGACAAGGTCACACGCTGGATGAAGGCTGCAACTGATGATGAAGAGGCCGCTCCAGACCAGGCATCACTCTGACGAGGCAGCATGCCAATGAAGCCACTCCCTGTAATGACGCCCTTCTGGAGAGGCCACAGCTCATGGCAGTGAGGCCGGTCATAGTGGGGCCATGGTACGGCGGGTTTCAGGCTGCACTGCTGCTTGGGGAGGCGAGGGCGCTGATGGGGGTGCTGCTGCTTGGGGCGAGTCCGCTCCCAACAATGCCGTTCCCGATGCTCCCGATGATCCTGAAGCTCCGACACTCCCGACGACCCTGAAACTATCACTTCTAGGACTACCCTAATGGCTCCCAATGGCTACTCTAACAGCTACTCTAATTCCTCCTAATACTCTAATGCCTATTCTAACTCCTACATCTATAACGGCTATTCTAACTCTTGCTACTTCTCTAACAGCTATTCTAAAACCTCCTGCTTCTTTAACAGCTATTCTAACTCCTTCTACTTCTCTAACGGCTATTCTATTCTACTCCTCCTACTGCCCCCCCCGCCAGCCCCACTAATTAACCTTTATAGAGGTGGTTGAGCCCGACTCACACACAGGTGCCCAATGAGATTTCAACTCACCACAGTTATATATGCACACCCCACTGATTTTATACGGCAATCTGGCCTGGCCTGCCCCGATATCCGGGGTTTACAAGTAAGTTCCTCTGGCTAACCAGCCCCCTACATTAGTAGCTACATATGTTCCAATGCTAGGTGCTTTATCCAAAAATCAGAGCACCTCCTATCCACAGAAGGCAAGGTGGCTCTTGGAAACTGTGTCCAACCATCAGGGGAGGGGAATCCTGCATGGCGCCTGAGCTCCCGCCACATTCTAAGATCTCCCGGGACACAAGCCAGCAGGGTGACCCATCAGCATGAGTCTCCCTGTCAAATCATCCCCCGGGCACTTGTCCCAGCACCACCAGATCAAAACTGCCTTGTTCCTTGGATAAAAGGAAAAGCTGAGCTGGGTTTTCCTGACATCTATGTGGTGAGCTCTGCTACCATGTCTTTCCATATGGGGGGACATGGAGCCATCCAAACGAACTCCCCAAATCCCGCAGAAGGAAAGCTTGCTGCTGAGAGCAGCTCACAAGCTCCAGCCTTGGAAAACCTTCATGGCCCATGAGGTCATCTTTCCATTCATCTAGCATCATAGACACAAACTGCAACATGAGTGACCATCCAAAACTCGCCATGTTCAGTTGCTGGAGATTGAGTCAGACGCTGCACATTGGAAATGCCATGTGCTCAGCATGGAACGGAGCCGGTGCTTGTGCTTTCAGATTTCCGTACTCACACGTCTGGCCCACAAGCACTCCAGATTTGGAATTCTAGAGCCATAAAACAGCCTTCTGCCTGCCCTCCAGAAAGATAAGGGCCCTATGGGTCTTCCCAGAATCCCCATGTGAGGATCAAACTGCACGCCCATTGACGGAACCCCAATATCCAGGAAGCACTGTGCACTAATGCTCTGTCTGACACAGCCTGAGCCCCGACCTCCTCCCTGACCCAGGTAGCGGGTGCCATCTCCTGCAGATGGTACCGGCCAGGGCCCTAGGCTGTCATGTGTACCTAACCCGGGTGTTCAGTTATCAGTGCCCAGACCATAACTCAAATCCCAGCCTATGGGGGAATCCTCAAGCACAAAAGAGCACTCCTCCTACCCCATGGCCAGAAAAGCTTGCTGTGGGGATAGGGGTCATACCCTCAGAGTGGGAGTCAGCTGCATGGCCGATGAGACCTGGCACACCCAGCAGGCCCGCCCTGGACACAAACAGGCATTGTGACCATCAGCCTGAAACTGCTTTCAAACAAGTCTCCTCGCTAGCTGGACCAGGAGCCCAAATATCGCTCTGCCATGCCCCTAGGCCCAAATCCACACCCTAGGTCGGGTTCTCCAGGTGCTCAAACCCAGAAGCTAACTCTGGAATACCTGCTATGGCGAGAACCCTGAGACGGAAACCATCTCTCTTCCCTCCACCCAGAAAGACACCAAAACCTTGGGAGCCATGCAAATTCCACACAGAGGCAGAATCTCCCTTGGCCTCCTGAGGCCACCCCTCCATTTGTTGGCCATCATGGACACAAACACCAGAATGAGCGACCATCTGACACTTGCCCTGACTCAGGTGCTGGATATCTCGATTCAGACGCTGCATATTGGAACTGCCATGCACTCGGCACTGAACTGAACCGGCACTGGTGCATTCAGAATTCTGTCATCAACCTCTAGCCCTCATTCCTGCCAGATTGGGAATTCTGGAGCCACAACGCAGACTTTGACCTGCTTTCCAAAATGAAGAAGGACCCATTGGGTCTGACCCAAATCCCCACGTGATGATCAACCTACATGGCCCTTGATGGCACCCCAATATCCTTGGCAGCACTGTGCACTGATGCTCTATCTGACTCTGCCTGATTCATGACCTCGTCAGCCCCAGAGGTTGCTGACTCCATATCCTGCAGGGGGGAATGGACATGGCCCAAGGCTGTCATCTCTAACCTACCTGGGTGTTCAGGCATCTGTGCCCAGACCTTAGTTCAAATCCCAGCCTATGGGGGAACCTCAAACACAAAAGAGCACTCCTGATTCCCTAAGTCAGGAAAAGCTTGCTGGGAGGGTGGGTGTCTGACCCTCAGAGTGGAAGCAAGCTGCATGACCCATGAGACCATGCTCACCCATGATGGCTGCCCTGGTCACAAAAAGGCATTGTGACCCTAATCCTGAGACGATTTCAAACAAGCCCCCTGGCTAGCTTTACCAGGATCCCACCTAGCGGGCCTTACATGCCCCGAGTCCCAAATCTTTACCCTCGTTCGGGTTCTCCAGGCACCCGGACCAAGAAGCGGACACTGGATGCCCTGCTATGGCTGTACTCCTGAGACAGGAAACATCACTCTTCACTTCCCCATGAAAGACACCAAAACCTTGGGAGCCAGGCAGATTCCCCACAGAGGAAAAATCTCCCATGGCCCCATGAGGCCATCCCTCCATTCCTTGGCCAACCGACACACAACCCAGACAGTGAAGCCTGCGCTCGTGCCTCCCCACACCCCTAATTTCATCCCAAGACACTGCCCTCATGGTGTGCAGATGCTGCCTGCCATCACCTCGCCCCTCACCCAAACCCGAGTTTTTGTTTAAAGACTTTAGTCCCCAAACCCTGGATGACACGCCTTCCAGTATGGGACATCTGGAGCCACATCACAGGACTCTGCCTGCCCTCAAGAAGGAAACTCTGACCATCACAGTAGCACAAATTCTCCAGATTGGCAGACAACTGAAAGAACCCTGAGCCCACCCAATTTCGTTGGCCGCTCTGAACAGAAATACACAGTCTGAAACATGCCAGACACCAGACTCCAGGCAGACACCCAGGTCAATAGCCCTGAGACAGAAGATGGAAACATACATGCCACTAGGACCTCAATGGAACCCCAGATGACTTTTGCAGGCATCTTTCTCCAGAGTCAGGTTCTGGTATACTGACATATCATCCAACGCTTGGTCCCTGAGCCACAACATAGAACACCTCCTGTCCCCCGAAGGCAACCTGGCTCTTGGGAGCTGCGTCCACCCCTCAGAGGAGGAGAATCCTGCATGGTGTCTGAGCCCCCACCACATTCTAAGGCCTCCCTGGACACAAGCCAGCATTGTGACCCATCAGCATGAGGCTCCCTGCCAACTCAGCCCCCTGCACACTTTACCCCAGAGCCACCAGATCGAAAACGCCTTGTTCCTGGGCTGAAAGGATAAGCTGAGCTGGGATTTCAGACATCTATGAGGTGATCTCTACTACAAAGTCTTTCCATATGGGGAACCCTGGAATCATCAAAATGAACTCTTCCTGTCCAGCAGAAGGAAAGCTTGCTGTTGGAGAAACTCAGAAGACCCAGCCTGAGAAACCCTCCATGGCCTCATGAGGCCACCCCTCCATTCATCGGGCAACATGGACACAAACTCCAGTGTGAGAAACCATACAACACTCGCCCTGACACAGGTGTTGAGATCTGGAGTCAGACGCTGCACACTGGAACTGCATGTGCTCGGCACTGAACTGAACCAGCGCTTATGCATTCCGACTTCCGTCCTCACTCTCCTAGCCTGCAAGCCCTCCAGATTGGGAATTCAGGAGCCACAACGAAGCCTTCTGCCTGCCCTCCAGAAAGAAGAATGGTACTATGGTTCTCCCTAGAATCCCCACGTGAGGATCACCCTGCACGGCGCTAGACGGAACCACAATATCCATGCTGCACTGTGCACTAATGCTCTGTCTGACAGTGTGAGCTCTGACCTCCAGTAAGCCCCCCACGTAGTGGGCGAAATCCCCTGCAGGTGGGACCGCCCATGGCCCAAGGCTGTCATCTCTACCCAACCTATGTGTTCAGGTATCTGTGCCCAGACCATAGCTCCAATCCTGTACTATGGGGTAACCTCAAACTCAAAAGAGCACTCCTCCTTCCCCAAGCCAGAAAAGGTTGCTGTTGGGATGGTGGTCAAACCCTCAGATTGGGAGCCAGCTGCATGGCCCATGAGACCACGCCCACAGAGGAGGTACTTGCTGGGCATAAACAGGCATTGTCACCATAACCTGAGCCTGCTTTCAAAAAGCCCCCTCACTAGCTGGGCCAGGAGCCCGCATATCGGTCCTGCCATGCTCCTAGGCCCAAATCCTCACCCTCGGTCAGGTTCTCCAGGCGCCTGGACCCAGAAGCAGACTCAGGAATCCCTGCTATGGTGGGACACCTGAGACAGAAACAGCTCTCTTCCCTTGATCCAGAAAACAGCAAAACCTTGGGAGCCATGCAAAATCCCCACAGAGGCAGAATATCCCATGGACTCATGAGGCCAACCCACCAACCTTGGACAACCGAGACACAACCAAGACAGAAAAGCCTGCCCTCCCGCATCCCCATTGCCCTAATTTCAGATCCAGAGACACTGCCATCACTGCCTGCCTATGGGGCCTGCCATCACATAGCCCCTCACCCAAACCTGAGTTTGTGTTTGCAGACTTTTTTTCCCCAAAGCCCTGACCGACAGGCCCTCCATCATGGGGCCTCTGTACCCAGAGTACAGGACTCTGCCTGCGCTCCTGAAGGGGAACTCTGCCCATCATAGTTGCACAAACCCTCCAGATTGGGAGACACCTGCAAGGTCCCTGAACCCACCCAATTTCGTTGGCTCCTTCGGACAGAAATGCGCATTCTGACACATGCTAGACACCTAACTCCAGGCAGACACTCAGTTCAATGTCCCTCTATCACAAGATGGAAACTGACATGCCCCTAGGACCACAATGGATCGCTAGGTGCATTTCACAGGCATCAGTCCCCAGAGGCAGGTTCTGGAATACCGACATATGGTCCAACACTTGTTCCCTGAGCCACAAAACAGAACACCTCCTGTTCTAAGAAGGGAACCTGGCTCCTGGGAACTGACCAACCCTCAGGGGAGGAGAATCCTGCATGGTGTCTGAGCCATCACCACATTCTATGGTCTCCCTGAACACAAACCGGTATTGTGACCCATCAGCATGAGGCTCCCTGTCAACTAGCCCTCTGGATACATCGCCCAGAGCCTTGTTCCTGGGCTGAAAGGATAAAGCTGAGCTGGGATTTCCAGACATATATGTGGTGAGCTCTGCTACCATTTCTATCAATATGGGGACCCTGGAGCCATCAAAAGGAACTCACCCTGTCCCGTAGAAGGAAAGCTTACTTTTCGGAGCAGCTCAGAAGCCCCAGCCTGGGAAAACCTCCATGGCCTCATGAGGCCACCCCTCCATTCATTTGGCATCATGGGCACAAACTCCAGCGTGAGAAACCATACAAAACTCGTCCTGACTCTGGTGCTGGAGATCTTGAGTCCGATGTTACACATTGGAACTGACATATGCTCGGCACTGAACTAAACAAGCACTAGTGCATTCAGACTTCCGTCCTCACCCTCCTGGCTCACAAGCCCTCCAGATTGGGAAGTCTGGAGCCACAATGAAGCCTTCTGCCTGCCCTCCAAAACAAGAGGGGACATATGGGTCTGCCCAGAATCCTCACGTCAGGATCACCCTGCACGGCCCTAGATGGAAACCCAATATCCAGGCCACAATGTGCACTAATGCTCAGTCTGACACAGCCTAAGGCCCGACCTCCATTCAGCCCCCCATGTAATGGGCACCATCCCCTGCAGGTAGGACCGGCCATGGCCCAAGGCTCTCATCTCTACCCAACCTGGTTATTCAGGCTTCTGTGCCCAGATGATAACTCAAATCCCAACCTATGCGGGAACCTCAGCACAAAAGAGCACTCCCTCTTCCCCATGGCTAGAAAAGCTTGCTGTGGGGATGGGGGTCAAACCCTCAGAGTGGGAGCCAGACCTCACCCATCCAGGAGGTTCGTCCTGGGAGCAAACAGGAATTGTCACAGTAACCTGAGCCTGCTTTCAAACAAGCCCCCTCGCTAGTTGGACCAGTAGCCTGCATATCGATCCTGCCATGCCCCTGGAGCCATATCCTCACCCTTGGTCGTGTTCTCCAGGCACCAGGACCCAGAAGCAGACTCTGGAATCTGTACTATGGCAGACCCCTGAGACAGAAAACAGCTCTCTTTCCTTCATCCAGAAAGACACCAAAACCTTAGGAGAGTGCAAAATCCCCATGAGGCCACCCCACAATTCTGTGGCCAACGGAGACACAGAACTGAGACAAAAAAGCATGGGGTCCCTCCTCCCCAGCGCCCTAATTTCAGATCCGAGGCGCTGCCCTCATGGTCTGCAGATCCTGTCTTCCAACAGCTTACCCTTCCCCCTAACCCGAGTTTGTGTTTAGAGACTTTTGTCTCCATAGCCCTGGCCCACGTGCCCTCCACAATGTGGCCTCCAGAGCCTGGACAGGGACTCCAGGACTCTGCCTGCCCTCCCGAAGGAAACTCTGCCTGTCACAGTTGCACAAACCCTCCAGATTAGGAGACACCTGCAATGCCCCTTAGCCCACCCAATTCCGTTGGCAGCTCTGGACAGAAACTTGCATTCTGACACATGCCAGACACCTACCTCCAGGCAGACAATCAGGTCAATGGCGCTGAATCAGAAGATGGAACTGACATGCCTCTAGGACATCAACGGAACCCTAGCTGAGGTTTGCAGGCATCTGTCCCCAGAGGCAGGTTCTGGAATACCTGGATATGAACTAACGCTTGGTCCCTCAGCCACAAATGAGAACACTTCCTGTCAACAGAGGGCAGCATGGCTCTTGTGAGATGCATCCACTTTCAGGGGAGAAGAATCCTGCATGGTGCCTGAGTTCCCACCACGTTCTAAGGTATCCCTGGACACAAGCCAGCATTGTTACCCATCAGCATGAGGCTCCCTGTAACTCTGCCCCCGTGGGGTAGTGCCCCAGAGCCATCAGGTCGAAACTACCTTGTTCCTGGGCTGAAAGGATAAGCTGAGCTGGGCTTTCAAGACATCTATGCAGTGAGCTCTGCTACCATGCCTTTCCATATGGGGTACCCTAGAGCCATCAAAACGGACTCCCCCTGTCCCGCAGAAAGAAAGCATGGTGTCGGAGCAGCTCACAAACCCTGCCTTTGAAAACATCCATGGCCTCCTGAGGCCACCCCTCCATTCATCAGTCATCAAGAACACAAACTCCAGCGTGAGCGACCATCTGACACTCTCCCTGACTCGGGTGCTGGAGATCTCGAGTTAGACGCTCCACATTGGGACCTCCATTTGCTTGGTACTGAACTGAACCGGAGCCTGTGCATTCAGATTTCTGTCCACAGCCTTCTGGTCGGCAAGCTCTCCAGGTTGGGAATTCTGCAGCCAAAACTGAGACTTCTGCCTGCCCTCCAAAAAAAGAAGGTCCCTAGGAGTCTACCCAGAATCCCTATGTGAGGCTCAACCTGCACAGACCTCGATGTCACCCCAATATTCTAGGCCGCCATGTGCACTAATGCTCTGTCTGACACAGCCTGAGCCCCGACGTAACAACAGCCCCCCAGGTAGTGGGATCCATATCCTGTAGGTGGGACCTGCCATGGCCAGAGACTGTCATCTCTACCTAACCTGGGTATTCAGGTGTCTGTGTCCAGATCATAGCTCAAATTCTGGCCTATGGGGGAACATCAAGCATAAAAGAGCACTCCTCCTTCCCCACGACAGGAAAAGCTTGCTGTGGGGATGTGGGTATAACCCTCAGAGTAGGAGCCAGCTGCATGCCCATGAGACCACGAACACCCAGGAGGGAGGCCTGGCCACAAACAGGCATTGTGACCCTCAGCCTGAGCCCTCTTTCAAAACAGCCCCCTTGCTAGCTAAAGCAGGAGCTTGCAAATTGGGCCTGACATGTCCCTAGGCCCAAATCCTCACCCTCAGTCGGGATCTCAGGTACCCGAAACCAGGAGCTGACTCTGGAATCCCTGCTATGGCAGGACCCCGGAGACAGAAAAATGCACTCTTCCATTCCCCGTGAAAAACACCAAACTCTTGGGATCCAGGCAGAATCCTCACAGAGGCAGAAGCTACCACGGTCCCATGAGGCTACCGCTACATTCCATGGCCAACCAAGACACACAAACCAGAGAGAAAAACCTGCGTTCCCGCCTCCTCGTCACCCTCATTTCATATCTGGCGGCACTGCTCTCACGGTCTGCAGGTCGGGCCGGCCATCCCCTCACCCCAAACCTATCCTGAGTGTGTGCTTGCAGATTTTGTCAGCAAAGCCCTGGCTGACAGGCCCTCCAGGATAGGGCCAAAGTAGCCACAGTGAAGGATTCTGCCTGTCACCTGAAGGAAACTATGCTGGTCACATTTGCACAAAGCCACCAGATAAGTGGACACCTGCAATGCCCCAGATCCCACCCCAAATTCGTTGGCCGCCTTGGAAAAAAGGCATATTCGACACATGCCAGACACCTACCTCCAGGCAGACACCCAGGTCAATGGCCCTGAGTCAGAAGATAGAACCTGACATACCCCAGGACCTCAATGAAACCCGAACTTAGGCTTGCAGGTATCTGTCTCCAGAGGCAAGCTCTGGAGTCACCTCAGTCCCATGGGAACTTTGCCCCAGAGCCACCAGATCAATATGAACTTGTACCTGGGTTGGAATGGTAAGCCAAGCTGGGCTTTCCAGGCATCCATGTGGTAACTTCTGCTACGACATCTTTCCATATGGGGGACACTTATGCCATCCAAATGGACTCCCCCTGTCCCAAAGAAGGCTAGCTTGCTATTCGGAGCAGCAAACAAGCCCCAGCCTGGGGAGAACTCCATGTCCTCATGAGGCCACCCCTCCACTCGTTAGCCATCATGAACACAAACTCCAGCGTGAGCCACTATATGACACATGCCCTGACTCAGGTGCTGGAGATATCTAGTCAGATGCTGCACATTGTAAATGCCATGTGCTCGGCACTGAACGGAACCGGCACCTGTGCATTCAGAATTCCGTCCTCACCCCCCTGGCCTGCCAGCCCTCCAGATTGTTCATTCGGGAGCCACAATGCCGTCTTTTGCCTGGCCACCAGAAAGAAGAAGGCCCCTAGGTGTCTGCCCAGAATTCCCACGTGATAATCAACCTGAGGAACCTCGATGGCACTCCAATGCCCTAGGCTGCCCTGTGCACTAATGCCCTGTCTGACACAGCCTGAGCCCCAACCTCCCATCAGCCCCCCCGATAGCATCCCCCATATACAGCAGGTGGGTCATGCCAAGGCCAGAGATTGTCATATCCATGCAACCTGTTTATTCAGGCATCTGTGCCCAGACCATAGCTCAAATCCTGGCCTATGGGGGAACCTCAAGCATAAAGGATCCCTCCTCTTTCCCCACAAGGGGAAAAGCTTGCTGTGGGGAAGGGGGTCTACCTCTCAGAGTGGGAGCCACCTGCAAGGCCCATGAGACCATGCCCAACCAGAATCATTTCCCTGGCCACAAACAGGCATTGTGACTCTTCGTGAGCCCGCTTTCAAAACAGACCCTTCGCTAGTTAGACCAGGGACACATATATCGGGCCTGACATGCCCCTAGGCCCAAATCCTCACCCTCTGTATGGTTCTCCATGTGCCCGTTCCCACAAGCCGACTCTGGAATCCCTGCTATGCCAGGACCCCTGAGACAGAAAGCAGCACTCTTCCCATTCCCGCGAAAGACACCAAACCCTTGGGAGCCGGGAAGAATCCTCACAGGGGCAGAATATCCCATGGCCCCATGAGACTACTGCCACATTCTGTGGCCAACTGAGACACACAACCCAGACAGAAAAGCCTGCGCTCTGCCTCCCCATCACCCTCATTTCAGATCTCGTGGCACTGCCCTCATGGTCCTAAGATCAGGCCTGCCATCACCTCGCCACTAGCCTTATACCGAGTTTGTGTTTGCAGAATTTTGTCCCCAAATCCCTGGCCGACAGGCCCACCTGGATGTTGCCTCTGGAGCTGCAGCACAGGGCTCTACCTGCCCACTGGAAGGAAAGTCGGTTCTTCACATTTGCACAAACCCTCCAGATTTGGAGACACCTGCAATGCCCCTGATAACACCCCAAATTCGTTGGCCAAATTGGAATAAAGGCGCCTTGGGACACAGTCCAGACCCCAATCTCTAGGCAGACACCCAGGTCAATGGCCCTTAGTCAGAAGATGGAACCTGACATAGCCCTAGGACCTCAACGGAACCCTAGCTTAGTTTTGCAGGCATCTATGTCCAGAGGTAAACTCTGGAATACCTATATATGGTACAACACTTGATCCCTGAGCCACAAAACAGAACACTTCCTGTCCCCAGAAGGCAACCTGGCTGTTGGGAGCTTCGTCCAACCCTCAGGGGAGCAGAATCCTGCATGGTGCCTGAGTCCCCGCCACATTCTAGGGTCTCCCTGGACACAATCCAGCATTGGGACCCATCAGAATGAGGCTCCCTGTCACCTCAGACCCCTGGGCACTTTGGCCCAGAGCCACCAGATCATAACATCCTTGTTCCTGGGCTGGAAGGCTAAGCGGATCCGGGCTTTCCAGGCATACATGCGGTGACTTCTGCTACAACGTCTTTCCATATGGGGAACCTTACTGCCATCCAAAAGGACTCACCCGTCCCACAGAAGGAAAGCTTGCTGTTCGGGGCAGCTCATAAACCCCAGCCTAGGAAGACCTCCATGTCCGCATGAGGCCACCCCTCCACTCATTGGCCATCATGGACACAAACGCCAGCATGAGTGGCCATCTAACACATGCCTGACTCAGGTGCAGGAGATCTCGAGTCAGACTGCATATTGGAAATGCCATGTACTCTTCACTGAACAGACAGGCACTTGTGCTTCCAGAATTCTGTCCTCATCCTTTTGAACTGCAAGGCTTCCAGATTGTTCATTTGGGAGCCAAAATGCAGTCTTCTGCCTGTCTTCCAGAAAGAAGAAGTGCCCTAGGTATCTGCCCAGAATCCCCACGTGAGGATAACCCTGCTAGATCCTCAAAGGCACCCCAATGTCCTAGGCCGCCCTGTGCACTAATGCTCTGTCTGACACAGCCTGAACCCCGACCTCCCATCAGCCCCCAAGGTAGCGGGCCCCATATGCTGCAGGTGGGTCATGCCAAGGCAAGAGACTGTCATCTCTACTCAACTTGGTTTGAGTCAGGGGTCTGTACCCAGACCATAGCTCAAATCCTGGCCTATGGGGGAACCTCTAGCATCAAAGAACACTCCTCCTTCCCCATGACGGGAAAAGCTTGCTGTTGGGATGGGGGTCTAACCATAAGAGTGGGATCAATCTGCATGGCCCATGAGACAACGCCCACCCAGGAGGGCTGCCCTGGGAACACACAGGCATTGGGTGCCTCAGCTTGAGCCCGCTTTCAAACAAACCCCAGCTGGACCAGGAGCTAACTTATCGGGTGTGACATGACCCTAGGCCCTAATCCTCACACTCAGTCAGATTCTCCAGGCAACCAGACCCCAAAGCTGACTCTGGAATCCCTGCTATGGTGGGACCCCTGAGACAGGAAACAGTACTCTTTCCTTCTCCCCGAAAGACACCAAACCATTGGGACCCGGGCAGATTATTCACAGAGGCAGAATCTCCCATGGCCCCATGAGACTACCGCTACATTCCGTGGCCAAACGAGACACACAACCCCGACATAAAAGCCTGCGCTACTGCCTCCCCATGGCTCTCATTTCAGATCCCGTGGCACTGCCCTCACCGTCCACAGATCAGGCCTGTCATCACCTCGCCACTAGCCCTATACCAAGTTTGTGTTTGCAGACTTTTGTCCCCAAAGCCCTGGCCGACAGACCCACCAGGATATTGCCTCTGGAGCTGCAGCACAGGACTCTGCCTGCCCACACAAAGGAAACTCTGCCGGTCATGCTTGCCCAAACCCTACAGATTGGGAGACACCTGCAATGCCCCTGACCCCACCCAAATTCATTTGCCGCCTTGGAACAAAGGCGCATTCAGACATATGCCAGACACCTACCTCGAGGTGGACACCAGGAAAATGGCCCTGAGTCAGATGATGGAACCTGACATACGCCGAGGACCTCAATGGAACCGAAGCTTAGGATTGCACACATCTCTCTCCAGAGGCAAACTCTGTAATACCTATATTTGGTCCAACACTTGATCCCTGAGCCACAAAACAAAACACTTCCTGTAACCTGAAGGCAACCTGGCTCTTGAGAGCTTTGTCCAACCCTCAGTGGAGGGGAATCCTGCATGGCACCTGAGTCCCTGCCACATTCTAAGGTCTCCCTGGACACAAGCCAGCATTGTGACCCAATAGAATGAGGCTCCCTGTCACAACAGCACCCTAGGCACTTTTTCGCACAGCCATCAGATCCAAACGGCCTTGTTCCTGGGCTGGAAAGCTCAGCAGAGATGGGCTTTCCAGGCTTCAATTTGGTGACTTCTGCTACGACGTCTTTCCTGATGAGGGACCCTGTGCCATCCAAACGTACTCCCCTTGTCCTGCAGAAGGAAAGCTTGATATTCGGAGCAGCAAACAAGCCCTAGTCTGCGAAGACCTCCATAGCCTCATGAGGCCACCCCTTCACTCGTCAGCCATCGACACAAACACCAGAGTGACCGACCATCTGACACATGCCCTGACTCAGGTGTTGGAGATCTTGAGTCAGATGCTGCACATTGGAAATGCCATGCGCTGGGCACTGAACTGAACACGCGCTTGTGCATTCAGAATTCGGTCCTCACCCTCCTGGCCCACCAGCTGTCCTGATTGTTCATTCGGGAGCCACAATGCATTCTTCTGCTTGCCCTCCAGAAAGAACAAGGGCCCTAGGGGTCTGCTCAGAATCCCTACATGTGGATCAAAGAACACTGACCTCAAGGACTCTCAATGTCTTAGCCGCCCTGTGCACTAATGCTCTGTCTGACACAGCCTAAGCCAGAACCTCCCATCAGCCCCCCAGGTGGTCAGCCTCATATCCTACAGGTGGGAACTGCCAAGGCCAGGTACTTCATCTCTAACCAACCTGGGTATTCAGGCGTCTGTGCCCAGACGATAGCTCAAATCCCGCAATATGAGGGAACCTCAAGCATCAAAGTGCAATCCTCCTTCCAAACGACGGGAAAAGCTTGCTATGGCGAGGGGGGTCCAACCCTTGGAGTGGGAGCCAGCTGCATGTCCCATGACAGCACACCCACCCAGGAGGGCTTCCCTGGCCACAAACAGGCATTGTAACCTCAGCCTGAGCCTGCTTTCAAACCAGCCCCCTCGCTAGTTGGACCAGGAGCATGCATATTGGGCATGACATGCCTCTAGGCCCCAATCCTCACCCTCTGTCTGGTTCTTCAGACGCTAGGACCCAGATGTGGACTCTGGAATCCCTGCTATGACTTGAATCCTGAGACGGAAAACAGCACTGTAGTCTTCCCCCCAAAAGACACCAAAGCCTTGGGAGCCGGGCAGAATCCTCACAGAGGCAGAATCTCCCATGGCCCCATGAGGTACCGCTACATACCGTGGCCAACTGAGACACACAACCCAGACAGAAAAGCCTGTGCTCCCACCTCTCTGTCGTCCTCATTTCAGATCCCACTGCACTGCCCTCACGGTCCGCAGATCGGGCCTGCCTTCACCTCGCCGCTATCCCTATCCTGAGACTGTGTTTTCAGAATTTTGTCTACAAAGACCTGGCGGACAGGCCCACCAGTATGTTGCCTCTGGAGCTGCAGCACAGGACTCAGCCTGCCCACCCAAAGGAAACTCTGCCTGTCACATCTTCACAAACACTCCAGATTGGGAGAGAGCTTCAGTGCCGCTGAGGCCACCCCAAATTCGTTGGCGCCTTAGAAAAAAAAAAAGCACTCAGACACATGTGAGACACCTACCCCCAGGCAGACACCCAAGTCTATGGCCCTGAGTCAGAAGATGGAACCTGACATAACCCTAGGACCTCAGTGGAACCCAAGCTTAGTTTTGCAGGTATATGCATCTAGAGGCAAACCTTGGATAACCTACATATGGTCCAACACTTGATCCCTAAGACACAAAACAGAACACCTCCTGTCCCCAGAAGGCAACATGGCTATTGGGAGCTGCGCCCAACCCTCAGGGTAGGAGAATCCTGCATGGCGCCTGAGCCCCCGCCACATTCTATGGTCTCCTAGGACACAAGCCAACATTGTGACCCATCAAAATGAGGATCTCCGTCACCACAGCCCCCTGGGCACTTTGCCCCAGAGCCCCCAGTTCAAAACAGCCTTGTTCCTTGACTGGAAGGGTAAGCGGAGCTGGGCTTTCCAGCCATCCTTGCAGGAAATTCTGCTCTGACATCTTTCCATACGGGGGACCCTGGTGCCATCCAAACGGACTCCCCATGTCCCGCAGAAGGAAAGCTTGCTGTTCCAAGCAGCTCCCAAGCCCCAGCATGGGAAGACCTCCATGGCCTCATGAGTCCACCCCTCTACTCGTTGGTCATCATGGACACAAACTCCAGGCTGAGCGATCATCTGACACGTGCCCTGACTCAGGTGCTGGAGATCTGAAGTCAGACGCTGCACATTGGAAATGCCATGTGCTCGGCACTGAACTGGACTGGCAATTGTGCATTCAGAATTCCGTCCTCAACCTCCTGGCCCACTAACCCTCCAGACTGTTCAGTCAGGAGGCACAACACTATCTTCTTGCCCTACAGAAAGAAGAAGGGCCCTAGGGGTCTGCGCAGAATCCGCACGTGAGTTTCAAACAGCAGGAACCTCGAAGGCACCCCAAGTCCTACGCTGCCCTTTGCACTAATGCTCTGTCTGACACAGCCTAAGCCAGAACCTCCCAACAGCCTCCCAGGTAGCGTTCCCCATATCCTGAAAATGGGATGTCCCAAGGACAGAGATTGTCATCTTTACCCAACCTGGGTTATCAGACGTCTGTGCCCAGACCATAGCTCAAATTCCGGCCTATGGGGGAACCTCATGTATCAAAGAGCACTCCTTTTTCCCCTCAACAGGCAAAGCTTGCTGTGGGGATGTGAGTCTAACCCTCACAGTGGTAGGAAGTGGCATGGCCCATGAGACAACGCCCACCCAGGCAGGCTGTCCTGGCCACAACATACATTAATGACTCTCAGCCTGAGCCCGATTTCAAAACAGCCCCCTCCCCAGCTGAACCATAAGCCCACATATCGAGCCTGACATGCCCATCTGCCCAAATCCTCACCATTGGTCACGTTCTCCAGGCAACCAGACCCCAAAGCTGACTCTGGAATCCCTTCTATGGCGGGAACCCTGAGATGGCAAACAGAACTCTTCCCTTCTCCCCGAAGTACACCAAACCCTTGGGATCCAGGCAGAATCCTCACAGAGACAGAATCCCCCATGGCCCCATGAGGCTATCGCTACATTCCAAGGCCAACTGAGACACACAAGGCAGACAGAAAAGCCGGCGCTCCCGCCTCCCCATCGCCCTCATTTCACATCCCACGGCACTACCCTCAAGGTCCGAAGATCAGGCCTGCCATCACCTCGCCCCTAACCCTATTCGGAATTTGTGTTTGCAGACTTTTGTGCCCAAAGCCCTGGCCCACAGGCCCTCCATAATAGGGCCTCTGGAGCCACAGTGCAGATGTTCCCTGATTCTTTAGTTGCATATACAACCGAGCGCTCATCAACAGCATATATGCCACACCACCTCCATACCATGAACCACTTCCCTCATTCATGGCATGTGTCATCCTTCTGTATCCCTCAGTTTGGTTCCCAGAGTCCTGAGTCTCTCCTGGTTTTTCTCCCTGTCTGACATCTTCTCTTTCCGTTTTACCTTACTTCTACTAATTTCCATGGTATTCCTCATGGGCCACATATTAATGACACCATATGATATTTCCCTTGGACTCCTTCTGATTTCATTGAAAATAACCCAGCCCTGTGTCACCCATGTCAAGGCGAGTATCAGGGCTTCATCCCGCTCAATGTCGTAGGTATCATCTGTGGCCTGGATGGACCACACCTTCTTTATCCGATTGAATGGCATCTCAGCTCCTTCCAAAGTTCGGTTAGAGTGGGCATGGTAGGCCATCAATTTAGGCAGTTCCGTTTCCTCTGAATTAAGGGATTTGGTCATCATGGTGCTCTCCAAGACATCAGCATGTAACGTTAACTGATGATGACAGGTGCGCTGTCCAGGGATCTTCTTTCAGGAGTAGCGATCATGCAGAATGTCACTCTCCTTGAAGTCCTTGCAAAGGTGTTTCAGATAAACTCAGGTAGACAGAGCCCTCCTCCCTTAGGACTGGTGTTTCAGAATACTAGCAGATCAGGACATGGACAGCACAATGCATCCATGCCCTAGCACATTTCCTTGAAACGTGACTTTCCTTTCCTTATTCCTTCCCTTCTCATTCAGGCTGACCTACCCCAAGGGAAGACCATTCTTCCTAGAACAAATTGTGAAAAGAACCTACGAAAGGACGCTCTCACGCATAGGATGTCAGACCTCCCAGAGATCTCATGATACCCAAGAGGCCTCCGTGCTGTTTGAGATCTCCAGATGTTCCAGTGGAAATAGGAACACCTGGCTCATCTGGAGAAATGTTGGCCGAAAGGATGGTACACCGAATGTCATGTTCTTTTCTCTCTGTATACAAAGGTGAAGTGGGAAAGAAACCGTAGAGACCACCTGAGATCATGAGTAGGCAATCAGGGCTCTTTTTTGGTCTTTCCAGGGCTTCCTACCTAAAGCCATAGGACTCATAGCTCATGAGAGAGGGATTGCTGCTTCAGTGAAGTCAGCTTCTGTGACGTCACAATGTTTTGAGCTCCTAGGAACCACTCCTCCCCAAACCATGTCTAATCACTCCACATGGCTTTCCTAGTCATAGGTCAGCTAGGAGGTGTCAAAGCCCTCCCAAACCGTTGGAGAGGCCTGGGTATTTCACCAAGACAGTTTGCGAAGCGAGTCTGTGTCATGTTCTCAATGGGCGAATTTAAAGTCTTTGGCCGGGACTGTCACCTCCAGCCCTCTGCACTCCTGAGAAGGGCAAGGATTCACAATTTCATCTTACCCCCGAAAATTCAAGAAATGCTCAAGACTACAACCAAGCCTTAAGCCAGGAACTCCACACTCCGCACATGTGCATGGTCCTCTGAACCAATCAGGACCCTGTGACCAGGAAAAGGGCCACTCGAGGAAAGTCCTCATTGAACATCCACAACCATGCCAAAGACATGTCTGTAGTCTTCAACATTGAGGACACGAGTTCCTCTAGCATCTCCAGTAACCATACCAAGAAGGCCTGCCCATCTTCCAAGCTGACCAAGCACCAAAGGCAGACCCTACACCCTAGAACCTTAGGCCCAGGATGGACTCATCAGTTTGGAGCCACAGGAGCAAGCACGGAGCCTGGTGGAGGAGCCCCATTGCCCATGTGAAGCCATTGGAAAGGTTTCCATGCCAGGTTAAGGAAGACAAAATGTAACTACAAAAGGATGCCTTGAAGAGGATTCAGCAGCCTAAGATCCCTGAGCATTCCCGCAGGGTGGTAGAGCTTCCTTCTGTGGAACTAAATGGAGATGTTGCAGCACAAGGCTGCCTTAAGCCTCCCATTTTCATTCCGTAATGGTTTCCTGGGATAAACAAACAGTGCCTGTTGCGGATGATGGGCATGTTCGAAAGGAGCCAGGTGCGGAGGAACAATGGGAGAACAAGGGGCCATTGCAGCGGGACAGAGAGTGGATGCTCCATGCTGGTGGGGAGATGCAGGAAGACGAAGAAGAGGATAACAACCAAGGGAGCTCAAGCCAAGGTCTGGCATTTTAGGATGGTGGGAAGTGCTCTGGACCTGGCTTCGTTCCATAGGGGCATAGGTCCATATTGAATAAAGCATGCTCTGGTCCCAGTCAATACTTATCTATTGTTTCTCGTTGTTGCTGCTGTTTTCAACGATGTGCTTGCATGTATGGGACAGAGAGAAACAGCGAGAATATAATCAGTGAGGGAGTTGGAGAGGTGAGAAGCAGACTTGCCTCTGAGTGGGGAACCTGAGGTAGGAGATATTCCAATGAGGTTGGGATAAGGAGGCTCTTATCCTTCTGGGGAAAGTAGCTGAAGGCTGTTTCCGAACGGATGGAGACACACCTGGATGCAATCTTTGTCTTCTTAACACCTCATTGTTCTAGACCAGAACTCCTGCTCTGTTATTGTTTAGAATTGCAGGGGATAGGGTTTTTGCTTGGGCTGCTGTGGCTTGCTGTATACAACGTGCTACTAGTGCTGGCATAGCTGGTCACCTTGAAGTAAGGCATTTGGCTTTAGGAACACTCTTCTCCCAAGCATATTTGGGTGAAGAGAATACCTCCATTTCTAGATTTGGAAGGGTGAATGACACTATGTCTTGTGTTGCTCTGCTTCTGTGGATGGGGCAGGGAGTCCTCTGTGCCTCAGAATCTGGATCTCTGTTTCTGCACGCAGATGAGGGATGTTTTCAGCTCTGATTTCTCCAAGAACTGTTGGGCCCACTATTTTCACTCTCTTCTAGGTCTCCTAAAATAAGCACCCATTGACATTCATTGCAGTTACGGATTACCCTATGCCCATTATCATGTTCCATCCTTCTTCCTTCTCTCTTTTGCTCCACTTCTTTTTTTCCCAGTACTTGTATTCCAGGTACCTCTTTATATCCTCAGGTTCTGCCAGCTTCCTGAACTTTGCATCCAGCATGCTAACAAATCTTTTCATAAGGGCCTCTTCATTTTATTTATTTTTTTTACCACCTTTATCTCTATGGTCTGAAACTCCCTGATTCCATCTATGTTTTTCTGATCCAGAGCGAGTATCCTGGCTGCTGCTGAAATCCTCCACCTGGCATGTGACATGTACAGATTTCACTTTGATTTCTTGCCCATGAGCAGTTCCTGTTCTTTTGCCTGGGCATCAATTGATTCTTCCATCATTGCATTAGTTCAGGTCTCTGTATTCTTCTCTGTATTTGAAAAGTGCCTTCTGTTTTCTACCCTGAGAGTAATTTCCTTAGGATGAAGATGTCATGGAGTGCCACTGGCTGAACCTTGATGGAGTCTCCAGTATATGTGTCATGGCCACTGTGTTGGGGCGTGGCTATCCAGTCTCTTCTGGGCCAGTCCTCTGCAGAGGCACTCATTGCCTGCCATTCGGAGTGTTTGTTGTCTGGACCAAATATGGTGAGGTTCTGGGGTGCCTATGAAAGGAGTCTTTCAACCCACTCAACATTACTAAGGCCTGCTGAATGATGTGGTCAAGATAGAGGATGTGGGCAGGGCTTTCTTCTAGTCCCCAATGGAGGGTCTTTTCTCCTGTTACTAAGTAACGTGTCCTAGGAAGGTAGTCCCAACAGGTTTCCAGCGTTGGGACTTCGTGATTGCAGGTTAGGCAGCTAATGTCCACACCGTCCTGTCTGTGGCCACTAACTCGGGCTTTATGCTGATGGTTGTAGAACCCCAAGATTCTTTTGCCCCCATCGAGGCATCTGCACGAACAGTGCCTATCACGGATGCACAGCAAGATACAATAATCAAACAAGTATTGTTTCTGATCATGGTTTCCAGGCTGTCTGCACCCGGTTGCTTGCTGGTGTGCTCTGCAGTAGAAACACAGTGTTCTCTGGAGTCTGTGTCTCTCTAGCATACTGATCTGAGATACTGGGCCTCAAGACCCTTTGGTTGCAAGTAATTGTGCCATTCAGACCATCTCCATTTCTATGCCAACAGATAGGGGTTAGCATTCAACTTGTGGGTTCCCAGTGTGCTCCTCTCTCCTGGGCCTTTGTTTTTGACCATGGCTCCCTGCCCTCTGAAGCAGCAACTGTCCACTTCTCCCTGAAGACATGTCTAAACCCTTCTCCCAAGTCTCTGCAACTTCTTCTCTCTTTCGCTGTTGAGTTTGATTTCAAGGCTTTAGGGTCATTGATGTCATGGTTCCATTGATGTGGTCATCTTCCTGTTGTGTTGATGGCTGAAGACAAGCCTCAAGCTCCCATGATATTTCTGCAATCTCCCTGTCCTCCCAATGAACCAGAGACTATTACCCAGCCTTAAGCAAAAAGGAATCTTGAAACTTGCACATGTGTCAGAAATGTGGCGAGCATTGGGCTGGAGCCCATCTGTCAGTCACAGAAAGACAAAGAACATACGATTTCACTCACTCATGGAAGGAAAGAAACATGTGAAAAAGCAAGAAAAAATGGACACACAATGAGACACTAACTGGGCACACAAAATTTCGTGTTTCTTCCACGTCAGGTTAGTGAGAGTCTGGGTTTCAAAAAGAGGATTGAATGGGACATTCGTTGCAGAAAATGTGGCCAAACGAGATTGAACATGAGTTTTAATATTTTTGAAGGTGAATTGTGATCCAAACAATAACGGCTTCATATACCTTAAAATATCATTCTAAGCGTTTGTGAAATACACCCTCCTTCCAATACCCCCCCCACACACACACACTTAAAAGAGTCCCAAAGAATTTAGAGAGCTAATGAGGAGTAGCACTCATGGAAACAAACCTCAGAGAACTTATCTTTTTTTTTTTTCCATTTTATCCATTTTATTTATTTTTTCAGCGTAACAGTATTCATTCTTTTTGCACAACACCCAGTGCTCCATGCAAAACGTGCCCTCCACATTACCCACCACCTGTTCCCCCAACCTTCCACCCCTGACCCTTCAAAACCCTCAGGTTGTTTTTCAGAGTCCACAGTCTCTTCTGGTTCGCCTCTCCCTCCAATTTTTTTTTTAATAAACATATAATGTATTTTTATCCCCAGGGGTACAGGTCTGTGAATCGCCAGGTTTACACACTTCACAACACTCACGATAGCACTTACCCTCCCCAATGTCCATAGAACCCTCCCCCTCTCCCAATCCCACCTCCCCCCAGCAACACCCAGTTTCTTTTGTGAGATTAAGAGTCATTTATGCTTTGTCTCCCTCCCAATCCCATCTTGTTTCATTTATTCTTCTCCTATCCCCCTACCCCCCCATGTTGCTTCTCCATGTCCTCATATCAGGGAGATCATATGATAGTTGTCTTTCTCCGATTGACTTATTTCACTAAGCATGATACGCTGTAGTTCCATCCATGTCATCACAAATGGCATGATTTCATTTCTTTGGATGGCTGCATAGTATTCCATTGTGTATATAGACCACATCTTCTTTATCCATTCATCTGTTGATGGACATCTAGGTTCTTTCCATAGTTTGGCTATTGTAGACATTGCTGCTATAAACATTCAGGTACACGTGCCCCTTCGGATCACTATGTTTGTATCTTTAGGGTAAATACCCAGTAGTGCAATTGCTGGGTCATAGGGTAGTTCTATTTTCAACATTTTGAGGAACCTCCATGCTGTTTTCCAGAGTGGTTGCACCATCTTGCATTCCCACCAACAGTGGAGGAGGGTTCCCCTTTCTCCGCATCCTCGCCAGCATCTGTCATTTCCTGACTTGTTAATTTTAGCCATTCTGACTGATGTGAGGTGATATCTCATTGTGGTTTTGATTTGTATTTCCCTGATGCCAAGTGACGTGGAGCACTTATCTTCTCCCATTCTGTCAGTTGTCTTTTGATTTTGTGAACTCTTTCCTTTGCTGTGCAAAAGCTTTTGATCTTGATGAAATCCCAATAGTTCATTTTTGCCCTTGCTTCCCTTGTCTTTGCCGTTGTTACTAGGAAGATGTTGCTACGGCTGAGGTCGAAGAGGTTGCTGCCTGCATTCTCCTCAAAGATTTTGATGGATTCCTTTCTCACATCGAGCTCCTTCATCCATTTGGAGTCTATTTTCATGTGTGGTGTAAGGAAGTGGTCCAATTTCATTTTTCTGCATGTGGCTGTCCAATTTTCCCAGCACCATTTATTGAAGAGGCTGTCTTTTTTCCATTGGACATTCTTTCCTGCTTTGTCGAAGATGAGTTGACCATAGAGTTGAGGGTCGATTTCTGGGCTCCCTATTCTGTTCCACTGATCTATGTGTCTGTTTTTGTGCCAGTACCATGCTGTCTTCATGATGACAGCTTTGTCATAGAGCTTGAAGTCCGGAATTGTGATGCCACCAACTTTGGTTTTGTTCTTCAATATTCCCTGGGCTATTCGAGGTCTTTTCTGGTTCCATATAAATTTGCGGATTATTTGTTCCATTTATTTGAAAAAAATGGATGGTATTTTGATAGGGATTGCATTAAATGTGTAGATTGCTTTAGGTAGCATAGCCATTTTCACAATATTTATTCTTCCAATCCAGGAGCATGGAACATTTTTCCATTTTTTTGTGTCTTCCTCAATTTCTTTCATGAGTACTTTATAATTTTCTGTGTATAGATTATTAGTCTCTTTGGTTAGGTTTGTTCCTAGGTATCTAATAGTTTTGGGTACAATTGTAAATGGGATTGACTCCTTAATTTCTCTTTCTTCAGTCTTCTTGATGGTGTACAGAAATGCAACTGATTTCTGTGCATTGATTTTATATCCTGACACTTTACTGAATTCCTGTACAAGTTCTAACAGTTTTGGGGTGGAGTCTTTTGGGTTTTCCACATATAGTATCATATCATCTACGATGAGTGAGAGTTTGACTTCTTCTTTACCAATTTGGATACCTTTAATTTCTTTTTGTTGTCTGATTGCTGTGGCTAGTACTTCTAGTACTATGTTGAATAGCAGTGGTGATAATGGAAATCCCTGCCGTGTTCCTGACCTTAACGGAAAAGCTTTCAGTTTTTCTCCATTGAGAATGATATTTGCGGTGGGTTTTTCATAGATGGCTTTGATAATATTGAGGTATGTGCCCTCTATCCCCACACTTTGAAGAGTTTTGATCAGGAAGGGATGCTGTACTATGTCAAATGCTTTTTCAGCATCTATTGAGAGTATCATATGGTTCTTGCTCTTTCTTTTATTAATGTGTTGTATCACGTTGATTGATTTGCGGATGTTGAACCAACCCTGCAGCCCTGGAATAAATCCCACTTGATCGTGGTGAATAATCCTTTTAATGTACTGTTGAATCCTATTGGCTAGTATTTTGGTGTGAATTTTTGCGTCTGTGTTCATCAAGGATATTGGTCTGTAGCTCTCTTTTTTGGTGGGATCCTTGTCTGGTTTTGGGATCAAGGTGATGCTGGCCTCATAGAATGAGTTTGGAAGTTTTCCTTCCATTTCTATTTTTTGGAACAGTTTCAGGAGAATAGGAATGAGTTCTTCTTTAAATGTTTGGTCGAATTCCCCTGGGAAGCCGTCTGGCCCTGGGCTTTTGTTTGTTTGGAGATTTTTGATGACTCTTTCAATCTCCTTACTGGTTATGGGCCTGTTCAGGTTTTCTATTTCTTCCTGGTTCAGTTGCGGTAGTTTATATGTCTGTAGGAATGCATCCATTTCTTCCAGATTGTCCAATTTGTTGGCGTAGAGTTGCTCATAGTATGTTCTTATAATTGTCTGTATTTCTTTGGTGTTAGTTGTGATCTCTCCTCTTTCCTTCATGATTTTTTGATTTGGGTCCTTTCTCTTTTCTTTTGGATGAGTCTGGCCAGGGGTTTATCAATCTTATTGATTCTTTCAAAGAACCAGATCCTAGTTTCATTGATTTGTTCTATTGTTTTTTTGGTTTCTATTTCATTGATTTCTGCTCTGATCTTTATGATTTCTCTTCTCCTGCTGGGTTTAGGGTTTCTTTCTTGTTCTTTCTCCAGCTCCTTTACGCGTAGGGTTAGATTGTGTACTTGAGACCTTTCTTGTTTCTTGAGAAAGGCTTGTACCGCTATATATTTTCCTCTCAGGACTGCCTTTGCTGTGTCCCACAGATTTTGAACTGTTGTGTTTTCATTATCATTTGTTTCCATGAATTTTTTCAGTTCTTCTTTAATTTCCTGGTTGACCCATTCATTCTTTAGAAGGATGCTGTTTAGTCTCCATGTATTTGGGTTCTTTCCAGCTTTCGTCTCGTGATTGAGTTCTAGCTTCAGAGCATTGTGGTCTGAAAATATGCAGGGAATAATCCTAATCTTTTGATACCGGTTGACACCTGATTTGTGACCCAGGATGTGATCTATTCTGGAGAAGGTTCCATGTGCACTAGAGAAGAATGTGTATTCTGTTGCTTTGGGATGAAATGTTCTGAATATATCTGTGATGTCCATCTGGTCCAGTGTGTCATTGAAGGCCTTTATTTCCTTGTTGATCTTTTGCTTGGATGATCTGTCCATTTCAGTGAGGGGAGTGTTCAAGTCCCCTACTATTATTGTATTATTATTGATGTGTTTCTTTGATTTTGTTATTAATTGGTTGATATAGTTGGCTGCTCCCACGTTAGGGGCATAGATATTTAAAATGGTTAGATCTTCTTGTTGGACAGACCCTTTGAGTAGGATATAGTGTCCTTCCTCATCTCTTTTTATAATCTTTGGCTTGAAATCTAATTGATCTGATATAAAGGATTGCCACCCCAGCTTTCTTCTGATGCCCATTAGCATGGTAAATTGTTTTCCACCCCCTCACTTTAAATCTGGAGGTGTCTTCGCGTCTAAAATGAGTTTCTTGTAGGCAACATACTGATGGGTTTTGTTTTTTATCCATTCTGATACCTTGTGTCTTTGATTGGGGCATTTAGCCCATTAACATTCAGGGTAACTATTGAGAGATTAGAATTTAGTGCCATTATTAGCCTGTAAGGTGACTGTTACTGTATATTGTCTCTGTTCCTTTCTGATCTACTACTTTTAGGCTCTCTCTTTGCTTAGAGGACCCCTTTCAATATTTCCTGTAGAGCTGGTTTGGTGTTTGCAAATTCTTTCAGTTTTTGTTTGTCCTGGAAGCTTTTGATCTCTCCTTCTATTTTCAATGATAGCCTAGCGGGATAGAGTATTCTTGGCTGCATGTTTTTCTCGTTGAGTGCTCTGAATATATCATGCCAGCTCTTTCTGGCCTGCCAGGTCTCTGTGGATAAGTCTGCCGCCAATCTAATATTTTTACCATTGTTTGTTACAGACTTCTTTTCTCGGGCTTCTTTCAGGATTTTCTCTTTGTCACTAAGACTTGTCAATTTTACTATTAGGTGACGGGGTGTGGCCCTATTCTTGTTGACTTTGAGGGGGGTTCTCTGCATCTCCTGGATTTTGATGCTTGTTCCCTTTGCCATATTAGGGAAATTCTCTCCAATGATTCTCTCCAATAGACCTTCTGCCCCCCTCTCTGTTTCTTCTTCTTCTGGAATCCCAATTATTCTAATGTTGTTTCGTCTTATGGTATCACTTATCTCTCGAATTCTCCCCTCATGGTCCAGGAGCTGTTTGTCCCTCTTTTGCTTGGCTTCCTTATTCTCTGTCATTTGGTCTTCTAGATCACTAATTCTTTCTTCTGCCTCATTGATCCTAGCAGTGAGAGCCTCCATTTTTGATTGAACCTCATTAATAGCAATGTCCCTCAGTGGAACAGACTTTTAAAAGTCCTGATTTTGTGCTCTGTTGCTCCGCCGCTTGCCCGGAGCCGGACCCTCCCCCCTCGGTCTATCTTCCCGTCGTTTTAGATTCACTTCTCTTCCAGTCCTACCTTTCAGAAAGTGGTTGATTTTCTGTTTCTAGAGTTGCTGTTCTTCTTCTCTTCGCTCTCCCGTTGGATTTGTAGGTGTTTGCAATGTTTAGATAAGCTATCGAGCTGATCTCCTGCTACCTGATGTAGTCTCAGGCTGCTACTTCTCCGCCATCTTGACTCCTCCCCACCCTGAGAACTTATCTTAAGAAAAAAAAGTATTAATGTCAGAAACTGACAAAACTGGAAAAGTTAACTTCTTACCTATCAAGAATTTATTAAAGCATTCAGGACAAAACTCTCCTAAACAACCTAACCTAAAAGTCCACTACACACAAGTATGCCAGCAAATCCAATATCTGAGAGAAAATGATAAATTCCAAGACACATTCCCTCTACCAAGATTAGGTCATGAACATACACATCTGACGTCTCAGGTAATGATGAAACTGTTTGAAGTATTCCACAAACACCTCCCAATACCCCAAAATCCAGTTCAAACCAATTTGCTGGTAAACACTCTGAGACATTTAATGAAGGCAATGCCGCGTCTTCTCATCTATTCCTGAAGTGTGGGAAGAGGGAAGAATCTAATTTGCAATGTCCAAAGACCCAATTCAGATAAGGACCTCATAGGAAACCAATTGCATACCATTTTTATCAGTAAGATAATAAACTGAACTTCATTTCTTGCCTATTTCTTTCTTCATCTACATGAGAAACGGCCTGTTTCTTTCTTTTCAATACTTTTTCTTTTGGTCGGGAAGTCAAGACTTTCATCCCTCATACTTTTGTGAGATAGGGTTATCTGATTCTTTAGTTGCATATACCAGTGAGTGCTCATCAACAGCATATATTCCACACCTCCTCGATACCATGAACCAGTAAACACATTCCTGGCACGTCTCATCCTTCTGTAACCCTCAGCTTGGTTCTCAGAGTCCTGAGTCTCTCCTGGTTTGTTTCCCTATCTGACTTCTCTTTCTGTTTTCCCATGCTTTTAATCATGTCCATGGTTCACCTCTTGGGCCACATATGAGTGACACCATATGATATTTCCATTGGATTCCTTCTGATTTCAGAGACAGTAACCCAGCCCTGTGTCACTCATGTCAAGGGGAGTATCGGGGCTTCAGCGCAGGATTCTGCCTGCCCACCGAAGGAAAACTCTGCCTTTCACATTTGCACAAAACCTCCAGATTAGGAGACACCTGCAATGCCCCCGAGACCACCCCAAATTCGTTGTCCATCGTGGAAAATAAGCGCATTCGGACACATGCCAGACATCTGCCTTGAGGAAGACACCTAGGTAGATGGCCCTGAATCAGATGATGGAACCTGACATACCCCTAGGACCCCAACAGAACCCTAGTTTAGGTATGCAGCCATCTGCCTCCAGAGGCAAACTCTGGAATACCTACATATGTTCCAACACTTGATCCCTCAGTCACAAAACAGAACACCTCCTGTCCTGAGAAGGCCATCAGGCTCTTTGGATCTGTGTCCAAACCTCAGGGGAGGAGAATCTTGCATGGCACCTGAGCCTCCGTCATATTCTAATATCTCCCTGGACACAAGCCAGCATTGTGACCCATCAGAATGAGGCTCCCTGTTACCTCAGACCCCTGGTCACTTTGCACCAGAGCCACCAGATCGAAAAGACCTTGTTCCTAGGCTGGAAGTCTAAGTGGAACTGGGCTTTCCAGACATCCTTGTGGTGACTTCTGCTATGACGTCATTCCATACAGGGGATGGGACCTGGTACCATCAAAACGGACTCCCCTGTCCCGCAGAAGGAGAGTTGCTGTTCGGAGCAGCTCACAGTCCCCAGTCTGTGAAGACATCCATGGCCTCATGAGGCCACCACTGCACTGGTCAGCCATCATGGACACAAACTCCAGCGTGAGTGACCATCTGACACGTGCCCTGACTCAAGAGCTGGAGATCTCAAGACAGAGGCTACACATTGGAAATGCCATGTGCTCAGCATTGAACAGAACTGGCACTTGTACATTCAGAATTCCGTCCTCACCCTCCTGGCCCATCAGCCTTCCAATTGTTCATTCAGGATCCACAACACAACTTCTGCCTTCCCATGGCCCTAATATCAGATCCCGAGGCACAGGCCCCACGGTCCGCAGAAAGGGCCTCCCATCACCTCAACCCTAACCCTATTCTGAGTTTGTGTTTGCAGATCTTGGTCCCCAAAGCCCTGGCCAACAGGCCTTCCAGGATGTGGCCTCTGGAGCCAAAATGCAGGACTCTGACTGCCAACCTGAAGGATGCTCTGCCCGTCCACATTTGCACAAACCCTCTATATTGGGAGACACCTGCAATGCCCCTGTGCCCACCCCAAATTGTTTGGCGGCCTTTGAAAAAACCTGCATTCAGACACAGGCCAGAAATCTACCTCAAGTCAGATACCCAGGTCAATGACCCTGTGTCAGAAGATCAAACCGGAAATAACCCAAGGACCTCAACAGAACCCTAGCTTAGGTTTGCAGGCATCTGTCTCCAGAGATAAACTCTGGGATACCTACATATGGTCCAACACTTGATTCCTGAGCCACAAAACAGAACACTTCCTGTCCCCAGAAGCCATCCTTGCTCTAAGGAGCTGCGTCCAACCCTTAGAGGAGGAGAATCCTGCAAGGCGCCTGAGCCCCTGCCACATTCTAAGGTCTCCCTGGACACAAGCCAGCATTGTGACCCATCAGAATGAGGCTCCCTGGCACCTCAGCCACCTTGTCCCTTTACCCCAGACCCACCAGAACAAAACAGTAGTGTTCCTGGTCTGGAATGGTAAACAGATCTGGGCTTTCCAGGCATCCATGCGGTGATTTCTGCTATGACGTCTTTCGATACGGGGGACCCTGGTGCCATCCAAACGGAGTCCCCCTGTCCCACAGAAGGAAAGCTTGCTGTTCGGACCAGCTCACAAGCCCCAGACTTGGAAGTCATCAATGTCCTCATGAGGCCACACCTCCATTTGTCGGCCAACATGGACACAAACTCCAGTGTGAGCGAACATCTGACACATGCCTTGACTCAGGTGCTGCAGATCTTGAGTCAGTCACTCCACAGGGGAATGCCATGTCCTCGACACTGAAAGGAACCAGCGCTTGTGCATTCAGAATTCGGTCCTCAAACTCCTGGGCTGCAAGCCCTCCAGATTGTTCATTCCAGAGCCCTAACGAAGCCTTCTGTCTGACCTCCAGAAAGAAGAAAGGCCCTAGAGGTCTGCCTAGAATCCCTACATAAGGATCAGCCTGCAGGACCTGGACAGCACCCCAAAATCCAAGGCCACCCTGTGCACTAATGATCTGACACAGCCTGAGCCCCGACCTCCCATCAGACCCCCAGGTAGCGGGCCACATATTCTGCAGGTGTTACCTGCTATGGCCAGACTGCCACCTCTACCCAACCTGGGTATTCAGGCGTCTCTGCCGAGACCAGAGCTCAAATCCCAGCTTATGGGGGAACATCAAGCATCAAAGAGCACTCCTCCTTGCCAACGATGGGGAAAGCTTGCTGTGGGGATGAGGTCTAACCCTTAGAGTGGGAGACAGCTGCATTACCCACGAGACCATGCCCACATAGTAGGGCTGTCCTGGCCACAAACAGGCATTGTGACTCTCAGCCTGAGACTGGTTTCCAACCAGCCCCCTTGCTAGCTGGACCAGCAGCCCGCATATTGAGTCTTACATGTCCCTAGGCCCCAATCAGCACCCGCGGTCATGTTCTCCAGGCACCCGGACCCAGAATCCATCTCTGGAATCCCTGTTTTGCAGGACCCCTGAGACAGAAAACAGCACTGTTTTCTTCCCTCCGAAAGACACCAAACCCTTGGGAGATGGGCAGAATCCTCACAAGGTAGAATCTCCCATGTCCCCTTGAGGATACCACTACATTCCATAGCCAACCAAGACAAACAACCCAGACAGAAAAGCCTGCACTCCTGTCTCCCCATCACCCTCATTTCAGATCCTGCAACCCTGCCCTCAGGTCTGCAGATCGGGCTGCCCATCACCTCGCCCAGAACCCTAAGCTGAGTTTTTGTTTGCAGCCTTTTGTCCCCAAAGCCCTGCCTGACAGGCCCTCCAGGATGGGCCCTCTGGAGCCACAGCACAGAACCCTAAATGCCCACCCTAAGGAATCTCTGCCTATCCACATTTACACAAACCCTCCAGATTGGGTGACACTTGCAATGCCTCTGAGCAAACCCCAAATTCATTGGCCGCCTTGGAAAAAAGGCACACTCAGACACATGCCAGACACCTACTTCCAGGCAGACACCCAAGACCATGGCCCTGAGTCAGAATATGGAACCTGAAATACCCCTAGGACCTGAACGAAACCCTAGCATATGTTTGCACGCATCCACCTCCAGAGGCAAACCCTGGAAAACATACATATGGTCCAACACTTGATACCACAAAACATTTTTGAAAAATGTTTTTCAAATTCAAAAAATTTGAGCCACAAAACAGAACACCTCCTGTCCCCAGAGGGCAACCTGGCTCTTGGGAGCTGCATCCAACCCTCAGGGGAGGAGAATCCTGCACGGCACATAGCTCCCGCCACATTCTAAGGTCTTCTTGGACACAAGCCAGCATTTTGACATATCAGACTGAGGCTCCCTGACACCTCAGACCCCTGGACACTTTTCCCCAGAGCCAACAGATCGAAACAGCCTTGTACCTGGGCTGGAAGGCTAAGCGGAGCTGGGTTTTTCAGGCATCCATGGGGTGATTTCTGCTATGACGTCATTACATACGGGGACCTGGTACCATCAAAACGGACTCCCCCTGTCCCGTAGAAGGAAAGCTTGCTGTTCGGAGCAGCTCGCACCCCCAGCCTTAGAAGACCTCCATGGCATCATGAGGTCACCACTGCACTCGTCATCCATCATGGACACAAACTCCAGCGTGAGTGACCATCTGAACACGTGCCCTGACTCGGGTGTTCGAGATCTCGAGTCAGACGCTACACATTGGAAATGCCCTGGCCTCGGCATTGAAAGGAACCAGCACTTGTGCATTCAGCATTCCATCCTCACTCTTCTGGCCCACCAGACTTCCAGATTTTTCATTCAGGAGCCACAATGCAGGCTTCTGCCCCCTAGAAATAAGAAGGGCCCAAGGGGTCTTCCCACAAACCCCACATGAGTATCAACCTGCATGGACCTCGACAGCACCCCAATGCCTATGCAGCCCTGTGCACTAATGCTCTGTCTGACACATCCTGAGCCCCGTCCTCCCATCAGCCCTCCAGTGAGGAGGCCCCATATCCTGCACATGGGACGTACCAAGGTCATAGACTGTCACCTCTACTCAACCTGGGTTTTTAGGGGTCTGTGCCCACACCATAGCTCAAATCCCAGGCTATGGGGGAACATCAAGCATCAAAGGACACTACGCCTTCCCTATGAGGAGAAAATCTTGCTGTGGGATGGGGGTCTAACCTCAGAGTGGGAGCCAGCTACATGGTCCATGAAACCATGGCAACACAGGAGGGCTTCCCTGGCCAAAAAGAGGCATTTTGACCTTCAGCCTGAGCCCGCTTTCAAACCAGCCCTCTTGCTAGCAGAAACAGGAGCCCACATATCGGGCCTGAGATGCCCCTAGGCCCCAATCTGCACCCTCAGTTGTGTTCTCCAGTCACCCGGACCCAGAAGCCAACTCTGGAATCCCTGCTCTGGCAGGGCCCCTGAGACAGAAAATAGTACTCTTCCCTTCCCCCCGAAAGACACCAAACCTTTGGGAGCCGGGCAGAATCTTCACAGATGCAGAATCTCCCATGGCCCCATGAGGCTACCACTATATTCCGTGACCAACCGAGAAACAGAACTCACACAGAAATCCTGTGCTCCCGCCTCCCCGTGGCCCTCATTTAAGATCCTGCGACATGGCCCTCACAGACTGCAGATCGGGCCTGCCATCACCTCGCCCCTAACCCTATCCCGAGTTTGTATTTGCAGATTTTGTCCCAGAAGCCCTGTCTGAGAGGCCTTCAATGATGGGCCCTCTGGTACCACAGTGCAGGACTCTACCAGCCTACCCGAAGGATGCTCTGCCTGTCACATTTGCACAAACCCTCCAGATTAGAGGAAACTGGCAATTCCCTTGAACCCACCCCAAATTCTTTGGCTGCATTGGAAAAAAGGCGCATTTAGACACATGCCAGACACCTACCTCCAGGCAGCCACCTAGATCAATTTCCCTGTGTCAGAAGATGGAAGCTGACATAACCCTAGGACCTCAATGGAAACCTAGCTTAGGTTTGCAGGCATCAGTCTCCAGAGGCAAACTCTGGAAGACCTACATATGGTCCAAAACTTGATCGATTAGCCACAAAACAGAACACCTCCTATCCCCAGAAGGCAACCTGGCTCTTGGGAGCTGCCTCCAACCCTAAGGGGAGGAGAGAATTCTGCTTGGCGCCTGGGACCCTGCACATTCTAAGGTCTCCCTGGACACAAGCCAGCATTGTGACCCATCAGAATGAGGCTCCCTGTCACCTCAGTCCCCTGAGCACTTTTTCCCAGAGTCACCATTTCCAAACGGCCTTGTTCCTGGGCTGGAAGGGTAAGCGGAGCTGGGCTTTCCAGGCATCCATGCGGTGACTTCTGCTACGACGTCTTTCCATCTGGTGGACCCAGGTACCATCCAAACAGACTTCCCTTTCCAGCAGAAAGAAAGCATGCTGTTGGGAGAAGCTCACAAGCCCCAACCTGGGAAGACCTCCATGGCCTCTGAGGCCACCCCTCCATTCATCGGCCATCATGAACACAAACTCCAGCGTGAGTGAGCACCCAATATCCTAGGCCACCCTGTGCACTAATGCTCAGTCTGACACAGCCTGAGACCCGACCTCCCATCAGCCCCCCAGGTAGCGGTCCCCATATCCTGCAGTGGGACATGCCAAGGCCTGAGACTGGCATTTCTACCCAAACTGGGTATTCAGGCATCTGTGCCCAGACCATAGCTCAAATACCAGCCTTTGGGGGAAACTCAAACCTCAAAACACACTCCTCCTTCCCCACGATGGGGAAATCTTGCTGTGGAGATGGTGGTCTAACCCTCAGAGTGGGAGTCAGCTGCATCAAAAGTGAGTCCACGCCCATTCGGGAGGGCTTCCCTGGCATTGTGACCCTCAGGCTGAACCCGCTTTCAAAACAGCACCCTGCTAGCTGGACCAGGAGCCCACATAGAGGGCCTGACATGCCCCCTAGCACAAATCCTCACCTAGAAGCCGACTCTGGAATTCCTGCTATGGCGGGACCTGTGAGACAGAAAATAACACTCTTCTCTTCCCCCTGAAAGAAACCAAACCATCGGGGCCAGGCAGAATCCTCACAGAGGCAGAATATCCCATGGCCCCACGAGGCTACTGCTACATTCTGTGGCCAACCGAGACACAAAACCCAGACAGAAAAGCCTGTACTCCCGACTCACCTTTGAACCAATTTCAGATCCCCTGGCACTGCCCTCACAGTCCGTAGATTAGGCCTCCAATCACGTCGCCCAGAACCCTATCCCAAGTCTGTGTTTCTAGACTTCTGTCCCCAAAGTCCTGGCCAAAAGGACCTCCAGGATGGTGTTAGGGTCCATGATCAAAGGAATGAGCCTGACACAAAGCAAAAATCAAGCAAAGCTTTATTTTGTGCCATGCATCAGAAATCAAACTGACCAGTAGGTGCCTGAGCCTTGCTGGGGGCCACCGACTCCTTGCCCTGGGGTCCCTCCTGGAGGCTCCCTGCCTCACCATCGCTGTACCAGAGGCTGCTCCCTGAGACAAGGCCGTTCCTGACGAGGCAGCTCAGGACGAGGAAGCTGCCAACAAGGCTGCTCCCCGGATGAGGCCACTTCTCACGAGGCCACTCCTTGGACTTGTGACAGCGTGAGCAGCTGCGCAACGAGGCCACTCTGGATGAGGCCGCTCCCGACGAGGCCACTGCCAATGAGGCCACACCCTGGATGCTGCCACTCTGGACGGGGCCACTCCCCAGGACAAGGCCGCTCCTGACGAGGCCGCTCCCCAACCGTCTAGTGACAGTGCCACTGCTTGGGTGGTGAGGCTGCTCGCGGAGGCACTGCTGCTTGGGGCGGCAAAGCATCTGCAGATGAGGCCACTCCCCAGGACAAGGACACTGGCAATGAATCCAAGTCCTAATGCCTTCTACTTTTACTGCCGTGGGGGTGGTCAAGATAACAGTAAATGGTCCCTTCCAGTGAGGCTCCAAGTTTCCCACTTGATAGTGACATAAGCAAACCAAGTCCCCGCATTGGTAAGGATGTGGTTCCACCTCCATCTCCATCCCAGTGTGTGCAGTCTGGATCCCTGAGTGGGATTTTTATTAAGACAGACTGTAATGCTTGCAGTGACTGGAGTACAGACTGATCAGTCATTTCTGCTAGGACAACTTCTTGTATTCTAGGATGGTGGGTGGTCTCCCAAACATTATTTCAAATGGGGTCACCTTGCTTATAGGGTGAACATCGTGCCCTGAGGAGGGCAAAAGGAAGGAGATCCACCCATCCACCTCCAGTCTCCAGAATTAGTTTTGTCAAGGTCTCTTTAAGAGTCTGGTTCATTCTCTCTACTTGCCCAGAACTCTGGGGCCGGTAGGCACAATGTAGTTTCCAATTAGTGCCCATGACCTTGGCCAATGCCTGTGAGACTGAACTCACAAATGCAGGGCCATTGTCTGACCCAATTGTGAGAGGCAGCCCAAACCTAGGAATTATTTCTTCTAGTATCTTTTTGGCTACCACATCTGCCGTCTCATGTTTGGCGGGAAAAGCCTCTACCCACTCCATATTTGCCAGGTTTCATTTCTGTAAAATTTATTTCCCAATAAATTCCTGGTTCCTTACCTCTTTCTCTTTTCCCTCTTCCCACTTTAGTTCTTTCCACATTAACTGTCTAGCACTGAGCACATCTATCAACTACATCCTGAACCATATGCCCTAATTTAGTAACCTTGAACTGCTTGCCTATAAATTCTTTAAGTTTGTGTATACCCAAATGAGTACACTGATGTATCTGGTCTACTAATTTTTTGCCTAGTCTTCAAGGAAGAATGGTTTTTCTTGCTTCAGTCTTAGCCCTGTCCCCTTCATAGTCCAATTGAACCCCTTCTGTAAATACTTTAAATTTTCTTTAAATCTTCTTCTGAATAGTTCGGTTTTTCTGGTAGGGCTGGAGCCGGGAGTGTAGCCCGTTCTTGCACTGTTTCTCGGGCTGCTTTCTTCGTGGCTTGATCTGCTAACTGGTTTCCTTTTGAAATCAGATCAATCTCCTTTTGGCGTCCAAGGCAATGCATAACGGCCCCATCTTTTGGGTCCCAAATACCCTGAAGGAGAGCCAATATTTCTCCTGTGTTTTTAATTCCTTTTCCTTGTGCTGTTAATAGGCCCCTTTCTTTATAAATAGCCCCATGTATATGGAGAGTAACAAAGGCGTACTTGCTGTCTGTATAGATGTTGGCGGTTTTAACTTTGGCCATCTGCAGTGACTTAGTGAGTGCAATCAGTTACGCTTTTTGTGCTGAAGTTCCATGTGGCAGGTTTGCTGTCCAGAGTTTCTGCTCAGGAGAAACTACCGCAGCCCCCGCATACCTCTTTCCATTGTCCATGTAGCAACTCCCATCTGTGAACAGTCATCTCGTCATCCAGGAGGGGAATATCTCTGAGATTCGGCCTTATTCCTGCTACTTGGGTTAGGACCTCTGCGTTGTCATGTTTGTGGTCAACCAGCTCCTCTGGCAGCAACGTGGCTGGATTTAGCACAGCCAGGGGCCGGAAGGTCACTCTTGGTTCATTGAGGAGGAGGGCCTGATACCCCGTCACTCAGGCATTTGTCATCCATCAGCCTGGTGGAGTCCGGAGAAGTCCCTCAATAGCGTGTGTGGTGGGCAAGATGAGATTTTGACCCAAATTCAATTTGTTTGCATCCTTGACCAGGATTTGAGACTGGCCCATAAAGGAGGTATTCATCTACTGCTTCCATAAGCACCTGTACAGTGGGTTTTCTCAAGGTTACAGTCATATCTCCTTCCGAGTACTGAATGCGAGCTCTTAACTTATGGAGGAGATCTCATCCCATCAAGTTATATGGGGCATTAGGGAGGACCAAAAATCGATGTTTCACTACTCCCAAGGCCAAATTTAAAGTCCTTTCTGTTGTCCATTTATGTCTCTCTGTGCCATTTGCTCCTTGTACCCAGACTTCTTCTCCAGATAGTTTTCCCATAGGTTTAAGTAATGATGAAAATTGGGCTTGCGTGTCCACCAAAAAATCAACTGATTTCCCCTCCACTTCTATTTTTACCCAAGGTTCCGGGAGAGGCTCCAAACCATGGCCCTTTTAGTCACTGATGGTGAGGATTGCTGTCTTCCTTTTGGGGCAATCCCTGTCCCAATGTCCTTTTCCTTTATAGTAAGTGCACTGATCTAATTCTAAGTCTTCCTGCCTGCCTTCTCTGTGCTTAGGCTTTTCCTTCCATGTACTATCCCCAACCTGTTTCCTCACCGCCTCATGTAATGCCAAAACCTTAACCAGCTTTTTGTCTGTTGTTCATTCTCTTGTGCATCCCTGTTGTTAAGGAAATTTTCTGTTATTCTCACTAACTCAGTCAGATTCTTCCCTTCAAATCCTTCGATTTTCTGAAGTTTCCTCCTTATATCTGGGGCTGACTGACTAACAAACACAAGATTCATTATTGCCCTCTGATTTTCGGGTGCCTCAGGGTCGATTGGGCTATACATTTTACAGGCTTCAATTGGCCTTTCTAGGAAAGCTCCTGGAGACTCATTCTTACCTTGAGTCTCCATACTAATTTTGGATAAATTTATGGGTCTCCTTGCAGCTGCACGGAGGCCTCCCAGTAGAGCCTGGTGGTAGAAACGTAAGCTCTCCTTACCTTCATCACAATTTGGATCCCAGTCACGGGGTTTCCTTGGGCAGGAGTCTTCCATTCAGTGGGGATCGAGGTCCCTGCTAAATCTCTCGATTATCCCCTTTTGGGTTTCTCACATGATGCGATCCCTCTCTTCCGCGTTAAAGAGAGCCATAATGAGCTGTTGAATATCCACTCAGGTAGGTTGGTGGGTAAGAAAAACAGTCTCCAAGTGACTAATTAAATCCTGAGGTTAGACAGAAAAGGATTTATGATAGGCCTTCCAGTTATAGATGCCAGAAGAGGAGAAAGAGATATAGCTTAGATAGAGCAACATCTGATAGAGCAACATCCCAGAGAGGCAACATTGGTGCAGACAGTACTGGTGAGGTAAAGGGAGGATGAGGGGGATAGAGGAAAGGGGAAGGATCAGGGCGGTCTCTCTGCTTGGTGGTCCCATACATAGACCCCGACCGAATATGAGATGGACTGGTAAAGGCATCTTGAGCCCGAGAATCAGATTTAGAGGACAGACCAGTAGGTGCTGAGGGTCACCGCCTCCTTGCCCTGGGGTCCCTCCCGGAGGCTCCCTGCCTCACCCTCACTGTATCACAGACCGTACCTGGGACAAGGCCACTCCTGACGAGGCTGCTCATGACCAGGCCACTGCCAACAAGGCCGATTCCGGATGAGGCCACTCCTCATGGGGCCGCTCCCTGGACTGGTGACAGCACGAGCAGTGGCACTACTGCCAATGAGGACGCTCTGCATGAGGCCGCTCACCACGAGGCCACTGCCAATGGGGCTTCTCCCTGGTATAAGGCCGCTCCTGACAAGGGTGCTCCCCAACCATCTAGTGACAGCACCGCTGCTCCGGTGGCATAGCTGCTCATGGCGGCACTGCTGCTCGGGGCGAGAAGCCACTCCATAAGAGGCCGCTCCCTGTGATGAGGCCGCTCCTGAGGAGGCCGCTCCCTGACCGCCTAGTGACAACGCCACTGCTCGGGTGGTGAGGCCAATCTCCACAGCGCCGCTTCTCAGGGTGGTGAGGCCGCTGCAGATGAGGCTGCTCTCCAGGCCGAGGCTGCTTGTGATGAGGCAGATCCGGACAGGGCCACTCCCTGGGACAAGGCCGCTGCAGATGGGGCCACTCCCCAACCATCTAGTGACAGCGCCGCTACTTGGGCAGCGCTGCTGCTTGGAGTGGTGAAGCCACTGCAGATGAGGATGCTACCCGGGAGGAGGCTCCCAGCAATTCTTCTCCTGACAAGGCCGCTCCTGGTGGTGCTGCTGCCTGGGGCGACCAGGTTCCCAGCAAGGCTGCTCTTGACAAGGCTACTCCCGGCGGAGCCTCTGCTCAAGACAGCGAGGCTCCCAGCAATGATGCTACCGATGCTCCTGATGACGAAAAGGGCACTGTCACTCTCCACAACCCCGACACTTTCACTCCTACAACTACCCTAACGACTCCCAATGGCTCCCCTAATGGATACTTTAACGGCTCCTGCTAACCCCTACTCTAACACCTCCTGCTACCCCCAGGCACAAAGACCAGACTTTATAGAGGTCGTTGAGCCCGACCCACACACAGGTGGCCAATGGGAGTGCAACTCACCTCAGTAAAAATATACATGCCCCACTGATTGGCCGTCTCCATCTAGCTGGCCTGGCCTGCCCCAACAGATGGGGCCTCTGGAGACACAGTGCAGGACTCTGCCTGCACACTGGAGGGAAACTCTGCCCATCACATTTGCACAAACCCTCCAGATTGGGAGAAACCTGCAATACCCCTGAGGCCTCCCCAAATTCGTTGGCCACCTTGGAAAAAAGGCGCATTCTGACACATGCCAGACACCTACCACCAGGCAGACACCCAGGTCAATGGCCCTGAGACAGAGGATGCAACCTGACATACACCTAGGACCACAAAGGAACCTTAGCTTAGGTTTTCAGCCATCTGCCTCCAGAGGCAAAGTCTGGAATACCTACATATGGTCTAACACTTGATCCCTGAGCCACAAAACAGAACATATCCTGTCCCCAGAAGGCAATCTGGCTCTTGGAAGCTGTGTCCATCCCTCAGGGGAGGAGAACCTGCAAGGCGATAGAGCTTCCAAACGTTCTAAGGCCTCCATGGACACAAGCCAGCATTGTGACCCATCTGAATGTGGCTCTCTGTGACCACAGCCCCCTGAGCACTTTGTTCCAGTGCCACCAGATCCAAATGGCCTTTTCCTTCGTTGGAAGGGGAAGCTGAGCTGGGCTTTCCAGGCATCCATGCGGTGACATCAGCTACAACGCCTTTTCATATGGAGGAATGTGGTGCCATCAAAATGGACTCCTGCTGTACCACAGAAGGAAAGCTTGCTGTTTGGAGCAGCTCACAAGCCCCAGCCTGGGAAAACCTCCATGGCCTCATGAAGCCATCCCTCCATTAGTCGGCCAACATGAACACAAACTCCAGCGTGAACGAAGATTGGACAAGTGCCCTGACTCAGGTGCTGGAGATCTCGGGTCAGATGATGCACATTGGAAATGCCAGGAGATAGGCACTGAACTGAACCAGCGGTTGTGCGTTCAGAATTCTGCCCTCACTCTCCTGGCCTACAAGCCATTCGGATTGTTCATTTGGGAGCCCCAAAAAGTCTTCTGCCTGCCCTCCAAAAAGAAGAATGTCCCTAGGGACCTGCCCAGAATCCCCACGTGAGAATCAGCCTGCAGGAACTGGATGACACCCCAAAATCCAAGGCCGCTCTGTGCACTAATGCTCTGTCTGATAAAGCCTGAGCCCCAACCTCCCATCAACCTCCCAGGTAGTAGTAGTCCCCATATTATGCAGGTGGGACGTACCAAGGCATGAGACTGTCATCTCTATCCAGCCTGGGTATTCAGGCATCTGTGCCCAGACCATAGCTCAAGTCCCAGCCTATGGGGAACCTCAAGCATCAAAGAGCATTCCTCCTTCCCCACGATGGGAAAAGCTTGCTGTGGGGATGGGGGTTTAACCCTAAGAGTATGAGCCAGCTGCATGGCCTATGAACCATGCCCAATAAGGAGGGATGCCCTGGCCACAAATAGGCATTGTGACCCTCAGCCTGAGCACACTTTCAGAACAGCCCCCTTGCTAGCTGGACCAGGAGCCCGCATAGCGGGCCTGACATGCCCCCAGGCCCAAATCCTCACCCTCAGTCATATTCTCCAGGTGCCCAGACCCAAAGGCGACTCTGGAATCCCTGTTATGGTGGGACCCCTGAGAAGGAAATCAGCTCTCTTCCCCTCATCCAGAAAGACAACAAAACCTTGGGAGTCATGAAAAATCCCCACTGAGGCAGTATCTCCCATGGACCAATGAGGTCACCCATCTATTCCATGCAAACCGAGACACACAACCGAAATAGAAAAGCCTGCACTCTCACTCCCGGTTGCCCTAATTTCAGATCCCGAGCCACTGCCCTCATAGTCTGCAGATCGGACCTGCCATCACGTCCCCCCACACCCTAACCCGAATATGTGTTTTGAAGAATTTTGTCCCCAACGCCCTGGCCGGCAGGCCCTCCAGGATGAGGTGCATGGAGCCTCTGTGCAGGACTCTGCCTGCCCTCCCGTAGGAAACTCTGCCCATCACAGTTGCACAAACCCTCTAGATTGGGAGACACCTGCAAGGCCCCTGAACCCACCCAATTTCGTTGACCGCTCTGGACAGAAATGTGCAGTCTGACACATACCAGACACCTACTTCCAGGCAGACACCCAGGTCAATGGCCCTGAGAAAGAAGAAGGAAACTGACATGCCCCTAGGACATCAACAGAACCTTAGCTGAGGTTTGCAGGCATCTGTCCCTAGAGGAACGTTCTGGAATACATACATATGGTCCAATACTTGATCCCTGAGCCACAAAACAGAACACCTCCTCTCCCCATAAGACTACCTGGCACTTGGAAGCTGCGACCAACCCTCAGGGGAGAAGAATCCTGCATGGCGCCTCAGCCCCCGCCACATTTTAAACTCTCCCTGAACATAAGCCAGCATTTTGACCAATCATCATGAGGTTCCCTGTCAAATGAGTCCCCTGGTCAATTACCCTAGAGTCACCAGATCCAAAATGCCTTGTTCCTGGGCTAAATGATAAGCTGAGTTGGGATTTCCAGAATCTATTTGGTGAGCGCTACTACCATGTCTTTCCATATGTGGGACTCTGCATCCTCCAAAACAGAGCCCCCCTGTACCACAGAAGGAAAGCTTTCTATTCGGGGCAGATCACAAGCCCTAGCCTTGGAAAACCTCCATGGCCTCATGAGGCCACCCCTTCATTAATCAGGCATAATGGACACAAACTCCAGTGTGAGCGACCATTCGACACTCGCCCTGACTCAGGGGTTTGAGATCACGAGTCAGACACTGTACATTGGAACTGCCATGTAATCGGCAAAGTATTGAACCAGCATTTGTGCATTCAGACGTCCGTCCTCACCCTTCTGACATGAAAGCCCTCCAGATTGGGAATTCTGAAGCCACAACGCAGCCTTCTTCCTGCCCTCCAGAAAGAAGAAGGGCCCTATGAGCTGCCGAGAATCCACATGTGAGGATCAACCTACATGGCCCTCAACGGAACCCTAATATGCAGACCGCACTATGCACTCATGCTCTGTGTGACACAGCCTGAGCCCTGACCTCCAGTCAGCCCCCAGGGAGCGGGCGCCATGTCCTGCAGGTGGGACCGGCCAGTGCCCGAGGGTGTGATCTCTACTGAACCTGGGTGTTCAGGCATCTGTGCATAGATCATAACTCAAATGCCACCTATGGGGGAACTTCAAGCAGAAAAGAGCGCTCCTCCATCCCCACAGCTGGAAAAGCTTGCTTTTGGGATAGGGGTCCAAACCTCAGTGTGGGAGTCAGCTGCATGTCCCATGAAACCACACCCACCCAGGAGTGCCGCCTTGGCAAAAACAGGCATTTTGACCATCAACCTCAGCCTGCTTTCAAAAAGGCCCCTCGCTAGCCAGACCAGGAGCCCGCATATCGGGCCTGCCATGCCCCTAAACCCAATGTTCACCCTTGGTTGGGTTCTCCAGGTGCCTGGACCCAGAAGCAGACTCTGGAATCACTGCTATGGAGGGACTCCTGAGATGGAAAACATCTCTCTTCCCTTCATCCAGAAATACACTGAAACCTTGGGAGCCATGAAAAACCCCCCATTGGCAGAATCACCCATCGGCCCTTGAGTCCACCCCTCATTCTGTGGCCTAGCAAGACACATCCCAGAAAGATAAGCCTGCACTCCCACCTCCCCATAGCCCTAATTACAGTTTCTGAGGCTCTTCCCTCATGGTCTCCAGTTTGGGCCTGCCATCACCTCATCCGTAACCCTAACCCCAGTTTGTGTTTGCAGACTTTTGTCGCTAAAGCCCTGGCCTACAGGCCCTCTAGGATGGGGCCTCTGGAGCCACAGCACAGGATTCTGTCTGCCTTCCCAAAGGAAACTCAGACCCTCACATTTGCACAAACCCTCCAGATTGGGAGACAACAGCAAGGACCCTGAGCCCACCCAAATTCCTTGGCTTCTCTGGAAAGAAATGCACATCTGACACATCCAGACACCTACCTCCAGACAGACACCAAGGTAAATGGCCCTGAGTCTGAAGATGGAAAATGACATGCTCCTAGGAACTCAACGGAACCCTAGCTGAGGTTTGCAGGCTTCTGTCCCCAGAGGAAAGTTTTGGAGTGTAAGGGTCCATGATCAATGTTATGAGACTACACAAAGCGAAAATCAAGCAAAGCTTTATTTCATGCCAAGCATCTAAAATCAGACAGTTAAGGGCCAATTCTTACGTGTAGTGACGACGATGAGGACGACGCTCCCAATGACAAAGAAGCGAGGATGACGAGGACGACAACCCTGATGACACAGACTATCCTCCCCATGAGGCCACTCTGACAAAGCCGCTCCCCAGATGAGGCTGCTGTAGACAAGGCTACACACTGGACGAAGTCCGCACCAGATGATAAAGAGGCCACTCTGGACCAGGCCACTCTCTGATGAGGCCGCATGCCTATGATGCAGCTCCCCGGAATGACTCCGCTCAGGAGAGGCTGCGCCTCAGGGCAGCGAGGCCAGTCTCGGGGGGCCACATGAGGCGGGTCACGGGCTGCGCTGCTGCTTGGGGAGGCGAGGCCTCTTGTGGTGGCGCGGCTGCTCGGGGCAGGCAGCTCCCAGCAATGACCCTCCTGATGGTCCCAAAGATCCTGAAGCTCCGATGCTCCCGACGACCCCAACGCTATCACTCCTACAACTACCCTAACGGCTCCCAACGGCTACTCTAAAGACTACTGTAACTGCTCCTACAACTCAAATGTCTATTATAACTCCTCCTACTTCTCTAATGGCTATTCCAATCCCTCCTACTTCTCTAATGGTTATTCTAACTCCTCCTACTTCTCCCCAACCCCCAGCCTCACAGACTAACCTTTATAGAGGTGGTTGAGCCCGGGCCACACACAGGTGGCCAGTGAGATTTCAACTCACCACAATTAATATATGTACACCCCAACGATTGGATACGGCTATCTGGCATGGTCCGACCCTATATCCGGAGTTTACAAGTAAGTACCTCTGGCTAACCAGACCCCTACATCCCCCCTTTTCTTTGGAAATTAGTCAAATCATTCACTTTTCAGCCAGTTCTATGTTCTCCTGTTGTAAGGGGGTTATATGGAGCATGTAAGACTAACTTTTTATCGTTCCAATTTCCTTTAGTACAAATGACATAAGGGAGTTTATAATACAGGGGCCAAAAAGTAACAGTAGTGCACAGTCAACTGATGAGTTAGCCATTAAACGCTTTGTATAAACTTTTCCAATTTTTTTCCTAATTCCGTTCATCTAATTTCCCACCTATATTTTACATGAACAGGTAACAATAAGAGCAACAATAAACTAACAGTTTTTATTCGATTTAGCTTTAGTCAATGGTCATCGGGGTCTGTCAACTGCAGCTTCCATCTGGAGGGCGTCCTCGTCCTTGGCTAGTTTGACGTGACCCACATGAATCCAGCCTCTAATGCCCTCTATTTTACAGTAAATGGTCCCTTCCAGCAAGGCTCCAAGTTTCCCCCTAGATAACAATGTATACAAACCAAGTCCCCAGGTTTGAAAGGGTGTGGTACCACCACCATCTCTGTCCCAGTGTGGGCAATCCAGATCCCTGAGAGGGCTTTTTTTAGGACAGACTGTAATGCCTACAGAGACTGGAGTACAGACTGATCAGACATTTCTGTTAGGACAACCTCTTGTATTCGAGGACAGAGAGGGGGGTCTGCCAAACATTATTTCAAATAGGGTCACCTTGCTTAAATAGGGTGTACATCGTGCCCTGAGGAGGGTGAAAGGAAGGAGATTCACCCATCCACCGCCAGTCTCCAGAATTTGTTTTGTCAAGGTCTCTTTAAGAGTCCGGTTCATTCTCTCTCCTTGCCCGGAACTCTGGGGCCGGTAGGCACAATGTAGTTTCCAACTAGTGCCCACGGCCTTGGCCAAGGCCTGTGAGACTGAACTACAAATGCACGGCCATTGTCTGACCCGATTGCAAGAGGCAGCCCAAACCTAGGAATTATTTCTTCTAGTAGCTTTTTGGCTACCACTCCTGCCATCTCATATTTGGCGGGAAAAGCCTCTACCCAGCATGAAAATGTATCTGCAAAAACTAACATATACGTGTGCCCATATTTTCCAGGTTTCATTTCTGTAAAATCTATTTCCCAATAAATTCCTGGTTCCTTACCTCTTTCTCTCTTCCCTCTTCAAATTTTAGTTCTTCCCACATTAACTGCCTGGCATTGAGCACATCTATCAACTACCTCCTGAACAATACACCCTAATTTAGAAACCTGGAACTGCTTTCCTATAAGCTCCTTGAGTTTGCGCATCCCCAAATGAGTACCCTGATGTATCTGGTCTACTAACTTTTTCCTAGTCTTCGAGGAAGAATTATTTTTCCTGCTTCAGTCTTAGCCCAGTCCCCTTCATAGGACAATTTAAACCATTTCTTTTTTTTTTCCATTTTATTTATTTTTTCAGCGTAACAGTATTAATTCTTATTCCACAACACCCAGTGCTCCATGCAAAACGTGCCCTCCCCATTACTCACCATCTGTTCCCCCAAACTTCCACCCCTGACCCTTCAAAACCCTCAGGTTGCCCCAACCTCCCACCTCTGACCCTTCAAAACCCTCAGGTTCTTTTTCAGAGTCCATAGTCTCTTATGGTTCGCCTCCCCTCCCCAAAGTCCATAGCCCGATCCCCCTCTCCCAATCCCACCTCCCCCCAGCAACCCCCAGTTTCTTTTGTGAGATTAAGAGTCATTTATGGTTTGTCTCCCTCCCAATCCCATCTAGTTTCATTTATTCTTCTCCTATCACCCTACCCCCCCATGTTGCTTCTCCATGTCCTCATATCAGGGAGATCATATGATAGTTGTCTTTCTCCGATTGACTTATTTCACTAAGCATGATACGCTATAGATCCATCCACGTCGTCACAAATGGCAAGATTTCATTTCTTTTGATGGCTGCATAGTATTCCATTGTGTATATATACCACATCTTCTTTATCCATTCATCTGTTGAGAGACACTTAGGTTCTTTCCATAGTCTGGCTATTGTAGACATTGCTGCTATAAACATTCGGGTACACGTGCCCCTTCGGATCACTATGTTTGTATCTTTAGGGTAAATACCCAGTAGTGCAATTGCTGGGTCATAGGGTAGTTCTATTTTCAACATTTTGAGGAACCATGCTGTTTTCCAGAGTGGTTGCACCAGCTTGCATTCCCACCAACAGTGGAGGAGGGTTCCCCTTTCTCCACATCCTCTCCAGCATCTGTCATTTCCTGACTTGTTAATTTTAGCCATTCTGACTGGTGTGAGGTGATATCTCATTGTGGTTTTGATTTGTATTTCCCTGATGCCGAGTGACGTGGAGCACTTTTTCATGTGTCTGTTGGCCATCTGGATGTCTTCTTTGCAGAAATGTCTGTTCATGTCCTCTGCCCATTTCTTGATTGGATTGTTTGTTCTTTGGGTGTTGAGTTTGCTAAGTTCCTTATACATTTTGGATACTAGCCCTTTATCTGATATGTCGTTTGCAAATATCTTCTCCCATTCTGTCAGTTGTCTTTTGGTTTTGTTCACTGTTTCCTTTGCTGTGCAAAAGCTTTTGATCTTGATGAAATCCCAATAGTTCATTTTTGCCCTTGCTTCCCTTGCCTTTGCCGTTGTTCCTAGGAAGATGTTGCTGCGGCTGAGGTCGAAGAGGTTGCTGCCTGCGTTCTCCTCAAGGATTTTGATGGATTCCTTTCTCACATTGAGGTCCTTCATCCATTTGGAGTCTATTTTCGTGTGTGGTGTAAGGAAGTGGTCCAATTTCATTTTTCTGCATGTGGCTGTCCAATTTTCCCAGCACCATTTATTGAAGAGGCTGTCTTTTTTCCATTGGACATTCTTTCCTGCTTTGTCGAAGATGAGTTGACCATAGAGTTGAGGGTCGATTTCTGGGCTCTCTATTCTGTTCCACTGATCTATGTGTCTGTTTTTGTGCCAGTACCAGGCTGTCTTGATGATGACAGCTTTGTAATAGAGCTTGAAGTCCGGAATTGTGATGCCACCAACTTTGGCTTCGTTCTACAATATTCCTTTGGCTATTCGAGGTCTTTTCTGGTTCCATATAAATTTTAGGATTATTTGTTCCATTTCTTTGAAAAAAATGGATGGTATTTTGATAGGGATTGCATTAAATGTGTAGATTGCTTTAGGTAGCATAGACATTTTTACAATATTTATTCTTCCAATCCAGGAGCATGGAACATTTTTCCATTTTTTTGTGTCTCCCTCAATTTCTTTCATGAGTACTTTATAATTTTCTGTGTATAGATTCTTAGTCTCTTTGGTTAGATTTATTCCTAGGTATCTTATAGTTTTGGGTACAATTGTAAATGGGATTGACTCCTTAATTTCTCTTTCTTCTGTCTTGTTGTTGGTGTAGAGAAATGCAACTGATTTCTGTGCATTGATTTTATATCCTGACACTTTACTGAATTCCTGAACAAGTCCTAGAAGTTTTGGAGTGGAGTCTTTTGGGTTTTCCACATATAGTATCATATCATCTGCGAAGAGTGATAGTTTGACTTCTTCTTTGCCAATTTGGATGCCTTTAATTTCTTTTTGTTGTCTGATTGCTGAGGCTAGGACTTCTAATACTATGTTGAATAGCAGTGGTGATAATGGACATCCCTGCCGTGTTCCTGACCTTAACGGAAAAGATTTCAGTTTTTCTCCATTGAGAATGATATTTGCGGTGGGTTTTTTATAGATGGCTTTGATAATATTGAGGTATGTGCCCTCTATCCCTACACTTTGAAGAGTTTTGATCAGGAAGGGATGCTGTACTTTGTCAAATGCTTTTTCAGCATCTATTGAGAGTATCATATGGTTCTTGTTCTTTCTTTTATTAATGTGTTCTATCACATTGATTGATTTGCGGATGTTGAACCAACCCTGCAGCCCTGGAATAAATCCCACTTGATCGTGGTGAATAATCCTTTTAATGCACTGTTGAATCCTATTGGCTAGTATTTTGGCGAGAATTTTTGCGTCTGTGTTCATCAAGGATATTGGTCTGTAGTACTCTTTTTTGGTGGGATCCTTGTCTGGTTTTGGGATCAAGGTGATGCTGGCCTCATAGAATGAGTTTGGAAGTTTTCCTTCCATTTCTATTTTTTGGAACAGTTTCAGGAGAATAGGAATGAGTTCTTCTTTAAATGTTTGGTCGAATTCCCCTGGGAAGCCGTCTGGCCCTGGCCTTTTGTTTGTTTGGAGATTTTTGATGACTCTTTCAATCTCCTTACTGGTTATGGGCCTGTTCAGGTTTTCTATTTCTTCCTGGTTCAGTTGCGGTAGTTTATATGTCTGTAGGAATGCATCCATTTCTTCCAGATTGTCCAATTTGTTGGCGTAGAGTTGCTCATAGTATGTTCTTATAATTGTCTGTATTTCTTTGGTGTTAGTTGTGATCTCTCCTCTTTCCTTCATGATTTTTTGATTTGGGTCCTTTCTCTTTTCTTTTGGATGAGTCTGGCCAGGGGTTTATCAATCTTATTGATTCTTTCAAAGAACCAGCTCCTAGTTTCATTGATTTTTTATATTGTTTTTTTGGTTTCTATTTCATTGATTTCTGCTCTGATCTTTATGATTTCTCTTCTCCTGCTGGGTTTAGGGTTTCTTTCTTGTTCTTTCTCCAGCTCCTTTACGCGTAGGGTTAGATTGTGTACTTGAGACCTTTCTTGTTTCTTGAGAAAGGCTTGTACTGCTATATATTTGCCTCTCAGAACTACCTTTGCTGTGTCCCACCGATTTTGAACTGTTGTGTTTTCATTATCATTTGTTTCCATGAATTTTTTCAATTCTTCTTTAATTTCCTGGTTAACCCATTCATTCTTTAGAAGGATGCTGTTTAGTCTCCATGTATTTGGGTTCTTTCCAGTTTTCCTCTTGTGATTGAGTTCTAGCTTCAGAGCATTGTTGTCTGAAAATATGCAGGGAATAATCCTAATCTTTTGATACCGGTTGAGACCTGATTTGTGACCCAGGATGTGATCTATTCTGGAGAAGGTTCCATGTGCACTAGAGAAGAATGTGTATTCTGTTGCTTTGGGATGAAATGTTCTGAATATATCTGTGATGTCCATCTGGTCCAGTGTGTCATTGAAGGCCTTTATTTCCTTGTTGATCTTTTGCTTGGATGATCTGTCCATTTCAGTGAGGGGAGTGTTCAAGTCCCCTACTATTATTGTATTATTATTGATGTGTTTCTTTGATTTTGTTATTAATAGTTTGAAATAGTTGGCTGCTCCCACGTTAGGGGCATAGATATTTAAAATTGTTAGATCTTCTTGTTGGACAGACCCTTTGAGTAGGATATAGTGTCCTTCCTCATCTCTTATTATAGTCTTTGGCTTAAAATCTAATTGATCTGATATAAGGATTGCCACCCCAGCTTTCTTCTGATGCCCATTAGCATGGTAAATTGTTTTCCACCCCCTCACTTTAAATCTGGAGGTGTCTTCGCGTCTAAAATGAGTTTCTTGTAGGCAACATACTGATGGGTTTTGTTTTTTTATCCATTCTGATACCCTGTGTCTTTTGATTGGGGCATTTAGCCCATTCACATTCAGGGTAACTATTGAGAGATATGAATTTAGTGCCATTAGTAGCCTGTAAGGTGACTGTTACTGTATATTGTCTCTGTACCTTTCTGATCTACTACTTTTAGGCTCTCTCTTGTCTTAGAGGACCCCTTTCAAGATTTCCTGTAGAACTGGTTTGGTGTTTGCAAATTCTTTCAGTTTTTGTTTGTCCTGGAAGCTTTTGATCTCTCCTTCTATTTTCAATGATAGCCTAGCTGGATAGAGTATTCTTGGCTGCATGTTTTTCTCGTTGAGTGCTCTGAATATATCATGCCAGCTCTTTCTGGCCTGCCAGGTCTCTGTGGATAAGTCTGCCGCCAATCTAATATTTTTACCATTGTATGTTACTGATTTCTTTTCTCGGGCTGCTTTCAGGATTTTCTCTTTGTCACTAAGACTTGTAAATTTTACTATTAGGTGACGGGGTGTGGACCTATTCTTGTTGACTTTGAGGGGGGTTCTCTGCATCTCCTGGATTTTAATGCTTGTTCCCTTTGCCATATTAGGGAAATTCTCTCCAATGTTTCTCTCCAATAGACCTTCTGCTCCCCTCTCTGTTTCTTCTTCTACTGGAATCCCAATTATTCTAATGTTGTTTCGTCTTATGGTGTCACTTATCTCTCGAATTCTCCCCTCATGGTCCAGTAGCTGTTTGTCCCTCTTTTGCTCGGCTTCCTTATTCTCTGTCATTTGGTCTTCTAGATCACTAATTCTTTCTTCTGCCTCATTGATCCTAGCAGTGAGAGCCTCCATTTTTGATTGCACCTCATTAATAGCTTTTTTGATTTCAACTTGGTTAGACTTTAGTTCTTTAATTTCTCCAGAAAGGGCTTTAATATCTCCAGAGAGGGTTTCTCTAATATCTTCCATGCCTTTTTCGAGCCCGGCTAGAATGTTCAGAATCGTCATTCTGAACTCTTGATCTGACATAGTACCAATGTCTGTGTTGATTAGGTCCCTAGCCTTCGGTACTGTCTCTTGTTCTTTTGTTTGTGGTGATTTTTTCCGCCTTGTCATTTTGTCCAGATAAGAGGATATGAAGGAGCAAATAAACTACTAAAAGGGTGACAAAGACCCTGGAAAAATGCGCTGTAACCAAATCAGAAGAGACCCCAAATTGTGGGGGGGAGAAAGGGGATAAAAACAGGTTCTGAAAAAAAAAAAAGAAAAAAAATTTAAAAAATAAAACAAATAAAAAAATGTAAAAAAGAAAGAAAAAATATATATATTTAGATGAACTAGTCAAAAAAACGTTAAAAAAAGGGTATAAGTTTTAAAAAATTTAGCAGAAGAAGAAAAAAGAAAAAAGAAAAAATAATTGAAGTAGCCGCAAGACTAAAGAATCATGGGGAGAAAGCCATGAGTTCCGTGCTTTGCTTTCTCCTCCTCTGGAATTGCTCTGCTGTCTTAGGAATTGAATCTGCTTTCTCCTTGATAGATGAACTTCGTCCTGGCTGGATATTTTGTTGATCTTCTGGGGGAGGGGCCTGTTGTAGTCACTCTCAAGAGTCTTTGCCCGAGGCGTGATTGCACTGCCCTTACCGGTGGCCGGACTAACTAATCGGCTCGGGTTCGCTTTTGGGAGCTTCTGTTCCCTGAACGCTTTCCGTAGAGTTCTGGAGGACGGGAATGAAAATGGCAGCCTCCCAGTCTCCGGCCCGGATGAGCCGAGAGCCTGGGGCCCCACTCCTCAGTGCGCCCCCAGAGGACAGCACCCAATCACTCCCGTATCCCCAGCCTTTAGCCGTGCTCCGAGCTCACCCAGCCCGCGACCAGTTCAAGGTAACCCCGAGCTGAGAGTTCAGTCCTCGGCTCTGTCTCTGCAGTCGGCTTCTCCGTTCTAATACTTGCGAGCTCTCCGACACTCTGACACCCCCGACGCTTCTGTGACCCTGCGGGGCCTGGGGCCACGCTGGCCCCGCGTGGGCTTCACCCCGGTTTAGCCCCTGGAGCAATGTCCCTCAGTGGAACAGACTTTTAAAAGTCCTGATTTTGTGCTCCGTTCCTCCGCCGCTTGCCTGGAGCCGGCCCCTCCCCCCGCGGTCGATCTTCCCGTCGTTTTAGATTCACTTCTCCGCCAGTCCTACCTTTCAGAAAGCGGTTGATTTTCTGTTTCTAGAGTTGCTGTTCTTCTTCTCTTCGCTCTCCCGTTGAATTTGTAGGTGTTTGCAATGTTTAGATAAGCTATCGAGCTGATCTCCTGCTACCTGATGTAGTCTCAGGCTGCTACTTCTCCGCCATCTTGACCCCTCCCCCCAATTTAAACCATTTCTATAAATACTTTAAAAGTTCTTTTGAATTTTTTCGGTTATTCTGGGAGGGCCGGAGCCAGGAGTGTAACCAGTTCTTGCACTGTTTCTCGGGCTGCTTGCTTTGCGGCTTGATATGCTAATTGGTTTCCTTTTGAAATCAGATCAGTCCCCTTTTGAGGTCCGGGGCAATGCATAACAGCCACCTCATTTGGGTCCCAAATAGCATGGAGGAGAGCCAATATTTCTCCTGTGATTTTAATTCCTTTTCCTTCTGCTGTTAATAGCCCCTTTCTTTATAAATAGCCCCATGAATATGGAAACTTGCAAAGGCATACCTGCTTCCCATATATATGTTGGCGGTTTTACCTTTGGCCATGTGCAGTGACTTAGTGAGTGCAATCAGTTCCTCATTTTGTGCTGAAGGTCCATGTGGCAGGGCTGCTGTCCAGAGTTTCTGCTCAGGAGAAACCACCACAGCCCCCGCATTCCTCTTTCTTTTTTTTTTTAATATTTTATTTATTTATTTGACAGAGAGAGAGGTCACAAGAAGGCAGAGAGGTAGGCAGTGAGAGAGGGAGAAACAGGCTCCCCAATGAGCAGAGAGCCTGATGCGGGGCTCGATCCCAGGACCCTGAGATCATGACCTGAGCCGAAGGCAGAGGCTTAAAACACTGAGCCACCCAGGTTTCCCCCGCATTCCTCTTTCCATTGAGCATGTAGCTACTCCCATCTGTGAACAGAGTCATCTCGGCATACGGGAGGAGAATGTCTCTGAGATCTGGCCTTATTCCTGTAACTTGGGTTAGGACCTCCCACAGTCGTGTGGGTGGTCAGCCAGCACCTCTGGCAGCAGCGTGGTTGGATTTAGCACTGCCAGGAACTGGAAGGTCATTCTTTGTTCATTGAGGAGGAGGACCTGATTTCTGGTCACTCAGGCGTTTGTCATCCATCAGTCTGGTGGAGTCCAGAGAAGGCCCTCAATCGCATGGGTGGTGGTCAAGATGAGATTTTGACCCAAATTCAATTTACTTGCATCCTTGACCAGGAGGGCCATGGCAGCAATTATGCAGAGGCAAGAGGGGAATCCAGCCACTAATGGATCTAGTTTCTTGCTAGGATAGTCTACTGGCGTTTGTCAAGGCCCCAGATTCTGAGTCAAATCTCCTTTGGCCACCCCTACATTTTTTTTTTTTTTGCACATACAAGTGGAATCGCTTGGTAAAATCTGGGATGACAATGAACTCAGTACAGCTGTTAGTAATTCCTGAAATGCTCCTCTTCCTCAGCTGTCCATTCCATCTTAGTGACGCCCCTCTTTAGCCAGGTTGTAGGGAGGTTGGACAATCTCCACAAACTGCACTATTCACAGCCTACAAAATCCCACCATCCAAGAAACTCCCTGACTTGTCCGAATGTGGTGGGGCGGGGGTATTGTGTGATCACCTGTTTCCTGGACCCAGTGAATGCACTCCCTTGTGGAGATCAAATCTGAGATTTGTGGCATGGCTCTGACAGAGCTGTGATTTCTTTTTTGACACCCAATACCCTTTTCCTGCAGAGTCTGTAAGAGAGCTCTCATTCCCCACCAACATGAATCATAGTACTCAGCGACTACTAGCAAGTCATCAATATACTGTGGGAGAGTGACTATTGGGTTGGAGGTTCTGTACTCACGCTAATCCTCGTGTCGTGCCTCATCAAAAAATAATCGTGGGAGAATTATAGAATCCTTGGAGAAGTCTTGTACAGGTGAGCTGGACTTGGAATACTTCCTGTGGGTCGGACCACACAAAAGCAAAAAGGGGTAGAGATTCCCTTGCTAAAGATATGCAGAAAAATGCATCCTTGAGATCTAAGATGGTATACACAGATCTTTTGGGCCACAGGATGGAGTGTAGGGTATCGGAGTTAGGCTCCATTGGGTGGATACATTCAACCTGTTTATTAAGTTTATACAAGTTCTGAACGGGTCAGTACTCCCCATTCTCGGCCACTTTGATGGGCAGCAAAGATTTGTTCCATGCAGATTTGCAAGGAACTAGGATCGTGTCTCCTCAGAAGTGGTTAATATGCTTTCTGATCCCTTCCTTTGCTTCCCGGGGAAGAGGGTGCTGCTGAACGTGAACAGCCGTAGCCATTGCCTTTAATTGTACCACTGCTGGAATTTTTCCCCTGGCCAAGCCAAGGGGCTTCCCTTCTGCCCATACCTCGGGAAACTCGACCTGTAGGATTTGGAGAAGTTTCCCCGCCTTTGTCTCCTCTGGTTTTGAGACTGGCTCATAAAGGAGGTATTCATCTACTGCTGCCATAAGCATCTGTACATTGTGTTGTCTCAAAGTTAGTCATGTCTACTTCCAAGATCTGAATGACAGCTCATTACTTATGGAGGAGATCAGTTCCCATCAAGTTATATGGGGCATTAGGGAGGACCAAAAATCGATGTTTCACTACTCCTGAGGCCAAATTTAAAGTCCTTTCTGTTGTCCATTAATGTCTCGCTGTGCCATTAGCTCCTTGTACCCAAACTTCCTCTCCAGATAGTTTTCCCATAGGTTTAAGAAATGATGAAAATTGGGATCCCGTGTCCACCAAAAAAATCTATTGATTTCCCCTCCACTTCAATTTATACTCTGGTGGCCAGCATTGCTGTCTTCCTATTGGGGCACTCCTTGGCCCAGTGTCCTTTTTCCTTACAGTAAGCACATTGATCTGAATATAAGCCTTCCCACCTACCTTCTCTGGGCTTAGGCTTTTCGTTCCATTTACTATCCCCTAACTATCTCATGTCATGCCAAAACCTTAACCAACTTTTGGTCTGTTTTTCATCCTCCTGTGCATCCCTGTTCTTAAACACTTTTTCTGCTATTCCCAATAGCTCAATCAGATTCTTCCCTTCAAATCCTTCAATTTACTGAAGTTTCCTCATTATATCTGGGGCTGACTGACTGGCAAAAGCAAGATTTACTGCCCCCTAATTTTTGTCTCAGGGTCAATCAGGCTATACATTTTATAGGCTTCAATGAGACTTTCTAAGGAAAGCTCCTGGAGACTCATTCTTACCTTGAGTCAATGTACTAATTTTGGTTTGGTGCGATTTCAACTTTTACTTCTGCAAATGCCGTTCCAGGATTTCAACATGTCAAAGAACCGTATTTTTTTCTGAAATATCCTATATGAATTTCCTTAAGGCAGAATTCATCTTACAAGAGAATTAAAACAATTACAAATGACAAAAAACTCAGAATAGATATGGTTATATATCAAAAGATGACCCTTATCAAAACATTAAAACTTTAGAAAATGTATAGAAACTCTGGAGTAGTTACAGCATTTACCCAAAATAACCCAGGGTTTATCATTGATTTAGCAGTACTTCCTGAGCAACTTAGCATATCAAGGAAAAGCCTTATGAATCAAAGATATCTCATTTACAATTCTAGGTGAGCAAAGAAAACCATTTACATTTTCTTAGAAACATCTCAGTCTCTAGTGAAGACTAAATATTAACCAATTATGAACGGTGGCAATAGAAGTTAACCACAAAACATGTTTGCCAACAGACTTCAAAAGCACAAACCTAGTTCCAGCAACTAACGCCCTAGCACTTCATCCATTTGTCATCCAAGCAAAACTTCAAAGCTTCAGGTTACCAAAGACTCTGAAAGCTACTTTAACAATTACCCATTAAAACCCTGAGACAGACAATTAACCATTAGTTCAATTATCTCTTTTTACTAACAGATTTCATGTTCCACCTGGACCTATTCCACTTCAGATGCCATGCTTTCCCGCCAGGGAGGGGGAGGGGCTAAGCAGTCCATGTAGGACCAGAGAAGGCAAGGAATTCCCTGAAACAAAGGGAGTTTGGGCAGCTGTTTGGGATTATTACTTAAAGTCTCAGTCCCAAGTTAGACTAAACCCAGTTGGCTCCAGTTATAGCCCTTAACACACGAAATGAGTGAGGAAGAAGCCCCACATCTATTTTTAGGAACAGAGGGAGGAAAGTCAGAGTCCCCTTACACTCTGCCTTTCCCATTCCCCCAAGCACAACAAACAACACAGCAGACAACAAAAAGACAAGACAGGGGAGGAGTCAAGATGGCGGAGAAGTAGCAGCCTGAGACTACATCAGGTAACAGGAGATCAGCTCGATAGCTTATCTAAACAGAGCAAACACCTACAAATCCAACGGGAGAGCGAAGAGAAGAAGAACAGCAACTCTAGAAACAGAAAATCAACCACTTTCTGAAAGGTAGGACTGGCGGAGAAGTGAATCTAAAACGACGGGAAGATAGACCGCGGGGGGAGGGGCCGGCTCCCGGCAAGCGGCGGAGGAACGGAGCACAAAATCAGGACTTTTAAAAGTCTGTTCCACTGAGGGACATTGCTCCAGGGGCTAAACCGGGGTGAAGCCCACGCGGGGCCAGCGTGGCCCCAGGCCCCGCAAGGTCACAGAAGGATCGGGGGTGTCAGAGTGTCGGAGAGCTCGCAGGTATTAGAACGGAGAAACCGGCTGCAAAGACAGAGCCGAGGACTGAACTCTCAGCTCGGGGTTACCTTGAACTGGTCACGGGCTGGGTGAGCTCGGAGCGCGGCTAGAGGCTGGGGATACGGGAGTGATTGGGTGCTGTCCTCTGGGGGCACACTGAGGAGTGGGGCCCCAGGCTCTCGGCTTCTCCGGGCCGGAGACTGGGAGGCCGCCATTTTCATTCCCGTCCTCCGGAACTCTACGGAAAGCGTTCAGGGAACAGAAGCTCCCAAAAGCGAACCCGAGCCGATTACTTAGTCCGGCCGCCGGTAAGGGCGGTGCAATCCCGCCTCAGGCAAAGACACTTGAGAGTCACTACAACAGGCCCCTCCCCCAGAAGATCAACAAAATATCCAGCCAGGACGAAGTTCATCTATCAAGGAGAAAGCAGATTCAATTCCTAAGACAGCAGAGCAATTCCAGAGGAGGAGAAAGCAAAGCACGGAACTCATGGCTTTCTCCCCATGATTCTTTAGTCTTGCGGCTACTTCAATTTTTTTTTCTTTTTTCAATTTTTTATTATTTTTTCTTTTTTCAATTTTTTTTCTTTTTTCTTTTTTCTTCTTCTGCTAAATTTTTTTAAAAACTTTTACCCTTTTCTTTTTTAACGTTTTTTGACTAGTTCATCTAAATATATATATTTTTTCTTTCTTTTTTATATTTTTTTATTTGTTTTATTTCTTAAATTTTTTTTTCTTTTTTTTTTCAGAACCTGTTTTTTATCCCCTTCCCCCCCCCCCACAATTTGGGGTCTCTTCTGATTTGGTTACAGCACATTTTTCCGGGGTCTTTGCCACCCTATTAGTAGTTTATTTGCTCCTTCATATCCTCTTATCTGGACAAAATGACAAGGCGGAAAAAATCACCACAAACAAAAGAACAAGAGACAGTACCGAAGGCTAGGGACCTAATCAACACAGACATTGGTACTATGTCAGATCAAGAGTTCAGAATGACGATTCTGAACATTCTAGACGGGCTCGAAAAAGGCATGGAAGATATTAGAGAAACCCTCTCTGGAGATATTAAAGCCCTTTCTGGAGAAATTAAACAACTAAAGTCTAACCAAGTTGAAATCAAAAAAGCTATTAATGAGGTGCAATCAAAAATGGAGGCTCTCACTGCTAGGATCAATGAGGCAGAAGAAAGAATTAGTGATCTAGAAGACCAAATGACAGAGAATAAGGAAGCCGAGCAAAAGAGGGACAAACAGCTACTGGACCATGAGGGGAGAATTCGAGAGATAAGTGACACCATAAGACGAAACAACATTAGAATAATTGGGATTCCAGAAGAAGAAGAAACAGAGAGGGGAGCAGAGGGTCTATTGGAGAGAATCATTGGAGAGAATTTCCCTAATATGGCAAAGGGAACAAGCATTAAAATCCAGGAGATGCAGAGAACCCCCCTCAAAGTCAACAAGAATAGGTCCACACCCCGTCACCTAATAGTAAAATTGACAAGTCTTAGTGACAAAGAGAAAATCCTGAAAGCAGCCCGAGAAAAGAAATCAGTAACATACAATGGTAAAAATATTAGATTGGCGGCAGACTTATCCACAGAGACCTGGCAGGCCAGAAAGAGCTGGCATGATATATTCAGAGCACTCAACGAGAAAAACATGCAGCCAAGAATACTCTATCCAGCTAGGCTATCATTGAAAATAGAAGGAGAGATCAAAAGCTTCCAGGACAAACAAAAACTGAAAGAATTTGCAAACACCAAACCAGCTCTCCAGGAAATATTGAAAGGGGTCCTCTAAGCAAAGAGAGAGCCTAAAAGTAGTAGATCAGAAAGGTACAGAGACAATATACAGTAACAGTCACCTTACAGGCTACTAATGGCACTAAATTCATATCTCTCAATAGTTACCCTGAATGTGAATGGGCTAAATGCCCCAATCAAAAGACACAGGGTATCAGAATGGATAAAAAAACAAAACCCATCAGTATGTTGCCTACAAGAAACTCATTTTAGACGCGAAGACACCTCCAGATTGAAAGTGAGGGGGTGGAAAACAATTTACCATGCTAATGGGCATCAGAAGAAAGCTGGGGTGGCAATCCTTATATCAGATCAATTAGATTTTAAGCCAAAGACTAGAATAAGAGATGAGGAAGGACACTATATCCTACTCAAAGGGTCTGTCCAACAAGAAGATCTAACAATTTTAAATATCTATGCCCCTAACGTGGGAGCAGCCAACTATATCAAACAATTAATAACAAAATCAAAGAAACACATCAATAATAATACAATAATAGTAGGGGACTTGAACACTCCCCTCACTGAAATGGACAGATCATCCAAGCAAAAGATCAACAAGGAAATAAAGGCCTTCAATGACACACTGGACCAGATGGACATCACAGATATATTCAGAACATTTCATCCCAAAGCAACAGAATACACATCTTCTCTAGTGCACATGGAACCTTCTCCAGAATAGATCACATCCTGGGACACAAATCAGGTCTCAACCGGTATCAAAAGATTAGGATTATTCCCTGCATATTTTCAGACCACAATGCTCTGAAGCTAGAACTCAATCACAAGAGGAAAGCTGGAAAGAACCCAAATACATGGAGACTAAACAGCATCCTTCTAAAGAATGAATGGGTCAACCAGGAAATTAAAGAAGAATTGAAAAAATTCATGGAAACAAATGATAATGAAAACACAACAGTTCAAAATATGTGGGACACAGCAAAGGCAGTCCTGAGAGGAAAATATATAGCGGTACAAGCCTTTCTCAAGAAACAAGAAAGGTCTCAAGTACACAACCTAACCCTACGCGTAAAGGAGCTGGAGAAAGAACAAGAAAGAAACCCTAAACCCAGCAGGAGAAGAGAAATCATAAAGATCAGAGCAGAAATCATTGAAATAGAAACCAAAAAAACAATAGAAAAAATCAATGAAACTAGGAGCTGGTTCTTTGAAAGAATCAATAGGATTGATAAACCCCTGGCCAGACTCATCAAAAAGAAAAGAGAAAGGACCCAAATCAAAAAATCATGAAGGAAAGAGGAGAGATCACAACTAACACCAAAGAAATACAGACAATTATAAGAACATACTATGAGCAACTCTACGCCAACAAATTGGACAATCTGGAAGAAATGGATGCATTCCTACAGACATATAAACTACCGCAACTGAACCAGGAAGAAATAGAAAACCTGAACAGGCCCATAACCAGTAAGGAGATTGAAAGAGTCATCAAAAATCTCCAAACAAACAAAAGCCCAGGGCCAGATGGCTTCCCAGGGGAATTCGACCAAACATTTAAAGAAGAACTCATTCCTATTCTCCTGAAACTGTTCCAAAAAATAGAAATGGAAGGAAAACTTCCAAACTCATTCTATGAGGCCAGCATCACCTTGATCCCAAAACCAGACAAGGATCCCACCAAAAAAGAGAACTACAGACCAATATCCTTGATGAACACAGACGCAAAAATTCTCGCCAAAATACTAGCCAATAGGATTCAACAGTACATTAAAAGGATTATTCACCACAATCAAGTGGGATTTATTCCAGGGCTGCAGGGTTGGTTCAACATCCGCAAATCAATCAATGTGATAGAACACATTAATAAAAGAAAGAACAAGAACCATATGATACTCTCCATAGATGCTGAAAAAGCATTTGACAAAGTACAGCATCCCTTCCTGATCAAAACTCTTCAAAGTGTAGGGATAGAGGGCACATACCTCAATATTATCAAAGCCATCTATGAAAAACCCACCACAAATATCATTCTCAATGGAGAAAAACTGAAAGCTTTTCCATTACGGTCAGGAACACGGCAGGGATGTCCATTATCACCACTGCTATTCAACATAGTATTAGAAGTCCTAGCCTCAGCAATCAGACAACAAAAAGAAATTAAAGGCATCCAAATTGGTAAAGAAGAAGTCAAACTATCACTCTTCGCAGATGATAGGATGCTATATGTGGAAAACCCAAAAGACTCCACTCCAAAACTGCTAGAACTTGTACAGGAATTCAGTAAAGTGTCAGGATATAAAATCAATGCACAGAAATCAGTTGCATTTCTGTACACCAACAACAAGACTGAAGAAAGAGAAATTAAGGAGTCAATCCCATTCACAATTGTACCCAAAACTATAAGATACCTAGGAATAAACCTAACCAAAGAGACTAAGAATCTATACACAGAAAATTATAAAGTACTCATGAAAGAAATTGAGGAAGACACAAAAAAAATGGAAAAATGTTCCATGCTCCTGGATTGGAAGAATAAATATTGTGAAAATGTCTATGCTACCTAAAGCAATCTACACATTTAATGCAATCCCTATCAAAATACCATCCATTTTTTTCAAAGAAATGGAACAATAATCCTAAAATTTATATGGAACCAGAAAAGACCTCAAATAGCCAAAGGAATATTGAAGAACAAAGCCAAAGTTGGTGGCATCACAATTCCGGACTTCAAGCTCTATTACAAAGCTGTCATCATCAAGACAGCCTGGTACTGGCACAAAAACAGACACATAGACCAGTGGAACAGAATAGAGAGCCCAGAAATCGACCCTCAACTCTATGGTCAACTCATCTTCGACAAAGCAGGAAAGAATGTCCAATGGAAAAAAGACAGCCTCTTCAATAAATGGTGCTCGGAAAATTGGACAGCCACATGCAGAAAAATGAAATTGGACCACTTCCTTACACCACACACGAAAATAGACTCCAAATGGATGAAGGACCTCAATGTGAGAAAGGAATCCATCAAAATCCTTGAGGAGAACGCAGGCAGCAACCTCTTCGACCTCAGCCGCAGCAACATCTTCCTAGGAACAGCGGCAAAGGCAAGGGAAGCAAGGGCAAAAATGAACTATTGGGATTTCATCAAGATCAAAAGCTTTTGCACAGCAAAGGAAACAGTGAACAAAACCAAAAGAGAACTGACAGAATGGGAGAAGATATTTGCAAACGACATATCAGATAAAGGGCTAGTATCCAAAATCTATAAGGAACTTAGCAAACTCAACACCCAAAGAACAAACAATCCAATCAAGAAATGGGCAGAGGACATGAACAGACATTTCTGCAAAGAAGACATCCAGATGGCCAACAGACACATGAAAAAGTGCTCCACGTCACTCGGCATCAGGGAAATACAAATCAAAACCACAATGAGATATCACCTCACACCAGTCAGAATGGCTAAAATTAACAAGTCAGGAAATGACAGATGCTGGAGAGGATGTGGAGAAAGGGGAACCCTCCTCCACTGTTGGTGGGAATGCACCTGGTGCAACCACTCTGGAAAACAGCATGGAGGTTCCTCAAAATGTTGAAAATAGAACTACCCTATGACCCAGCAATTGCACTACTGGGTATTTACCCTAAAGATACAAACATAGTGATCCGAAGGGGCACGTGTACCCGAATGTTTATAGCAGCAATGTCTACAATAGCCAGACTATGGAAAGAACGTAGATGTCCATCAACAGATGAATGGATCAAGAAGATGTGGTATATATACACAATGGAATACTATGCAGCCATCAAAAGAAATGAAATCTTGCCATTTGCGACGACGTGGATGGAACTAGAGCGTATCATGCTTAGTGAAATAAGTCAATCGGAGAAAGACAATATCATATGATCTCCCTGATATGAGGACATGGAGAAGCAACATGGGGGGGTAGGGTGATAGGAGAAGAATAAATGAAACTAGATGGGATTGGGAGGGAGACAAACCATAAATGACTCTTAATCTCACAAAAGAAACTGGGGGTTGCTGGGGGGAGGTGGGATTGGGAGAGGGGGAGCGGGCTATGGACATTGGGGAGGAGAGGCGAACCATAAGAGTCTATGGACTCTGAAAAACAACCTGAGGGTTTTGAAGGGTCAGGGGTGGGAGGTTGGGGGAACAGGTGGTGGGTGATGGGGAGGGCACGTTTTGCATGGAGCACTGGGTGTTGTGCAAAAAAGAGAATGAATACTGTTATGCTGAAAAAAATAATAAAAAGGGAAAAAAAAAAGACAAGACAAAGACAACTGCAGGTCTAGTGCTACTGCCCCCAGTGGGGATTATATAGGGGGACTCAAACCCCATGACCTCCTAGGGGGACTCGTACCCCCAGTGATTCCCTCGGGGGCTCAAACCCCGATGACCGCCTAGGGGGACGCGAATCCCCTGACTGCCTTGGGGGACTCAAATGCCCTGGTTAGGCCTAGGGTGACTCGAACCCCCTGACCATCTAGGGGGACTCGATCACCCCGACCACCAAGGAGGACTTGAAACCCATATTGATCTACCAGCAGATGGTTGGGTCGTGCCAGCATCCACTCCGGCCCTGGGGTGCATGACTGCGTCCAGTTGTCCCCGGGGGGCCATACTGTGGAGCTCCAAACAGACAGACGGACAAGATTCCAACACCTCCGGAGGCTTTTCACATAAATTCCGATGCTGGCTCATTTCTCATTGTTTGATCCTGGGCGAGCCCCCAATTTAGGGTCCATGACAAAGGAACAAGACTGACACAAAGCGAAAACAAAGCAAAGCTTTATTTCATGCCAAACATGGAAACTGAAACTGACGTGTCGGGGCCATTTCTTACCTAGAGGCAATGACGGCGAGGACACCGCTCCCGATGACAAAGATGCAAGGATGACGAGGACGACAACACTGATGAACAGACTCTGCTCCCTATGAAGCCACTCCAGCAGGTCTGGTCCCCAGATGAGGCCGCTGTGGATGGGTCTCTCCAGACCAGGCCGCACCCCAGACGAGGCCACTCTGAATGAGGCCACACGCTGAACAAAGGCCGCAACCGATGATGAAGAGGCCACTCCGGACCAGGCCACATTCCTACAAGGCAACACGCCGACCAGGCCGCTCTCCAGAATGACGCCGCTCTGGCGAGGCCGCAGCTCAGGGCAGTGTGGCCGGTCACGGCGGGGCCGTGGCGAGGTCGGTCGCGGGTGGCGCTGCTGCTTGTGGAGGCTAGGCCGCTCGTGGCGGTGTTGCTGCTTGGGGTGGTGCCGCTCCCAGCAATGCTGCTTCCGATGCTCCCAATGATCCTGAAACGCCGACGCTCCCAAGGACCCCGACGCTATCACTCCTACGACTATCCTGATGGCTCCCAATGGCTACTCTAACTCTTCCTACTACTCTAATGGCTATTGTAACTCCTCCTACTTCTCTAACATTTATTCTAACTCCTTCTACTTCTCTAACGGCTATTCTAACTCCTCCTACTGCTCCCACCTCCCTGCCAGCCTCACATTCTAACCTTTATGGATATGGTTGAGCCCAGCCCACACACAGGTGGCCAATGAGATTTCAACTTACCACAGTTAATATATGCGCACCCCACTGCTTGGATATGGCAATCTATCCTGGCCCGCCCCTATATCCTGGGTTTACAAATAAGTTCCTCTGGCTAACCAGGCCCCTACATTAGTACCTACATATGTTCCAATGCTAGGTCTCTGATCGAAAAATCAGAGCACCTCCTATCCACAGAAGGCAAACTGGCTCTTGGAGGCTGTGTCCAACCCTCAGGGGAAGAGAATCCTGCATGGCACCTGAGTTCCAGCCACATTCTAAGGTCTCCCGGGACTCAAGCCAGCATGGTGACCCATCAACATGAGTCTCCCTGTCAAATCATCCCCAGAGCACTTGTCCCAGAGCCACAGATTGAAAATGCCTTGTTCCAGGGCTAAAAGGATAAGCTGAGCTGGGCTTTCCAGACATCTATGTGGTGAGCTCTGCTACCATGTCTTTCCATATGGGGGACCCTGGAGCCATCCAAACGAACTCCCCAAATCCCGCAGAAGGAGAGCTTGCTGTTCATAGCCGCTCACAAACCCCAGTCTGGGAAAACCTTCATGGCCTCATGAGGTCATCCTTCCATTCATCTAGCATCATAGACACAAACTGCAGCATGAGTGACCATCTAAAACTCGCCCTGACTCAGGTGCTGGAGATCTCGAGTCAGACGCTGGACATTGGAAATGCCATGTGCTCAGCATTGAACAGAACTGGTGCTTATGCTTTCAGATCTCCGTCCTCATCCATCTGGCCTGCACGCAATCCAGATTTGGAATTCTAGAGTCAAAAAACAGCCTTCTGCCTGCCCTCCAGAAAGAAGAAGGTCCCTATGCGTCTGTCCAGAATCCCCATGTGAGGATCAAACTGCATGGCCATTGATGGAACCCCAAAATCCAGGATGCACTGTGCACTAATGCTCTCTCTGACACAGCCTGAGCCCCGACCTCCTCCCCCACCCAGGTAGTGGGTGCCATCTCCTGCAGATGGGACCGGTCATGGCCCTAGGTTGTCATGTCTACCTAACCTGGGTGATCAGGGATCAGTGCCCAGACCATAACTCAAATCCCAGCCTATGGGGGAATCCTCAAGCACAAAAGAGCACTCCTTCTTCCCCATGGCCGGAAAAGCTTGCTGTGGGGATAGGGGTCATACTCTCAAAATGAGAGCCAGCTGCATGGCCTATGAAACCAGGCCCACCCTCCAGGTCCGCCATGGGCACAAAGAGGCATTGTGACAATGAGCCAGAGCCTGGTTTCAAACAAGTTCCCTCGCTAGCTGGACCAGGAGCCCAAATATCGGCCTGCCATGCCCCTAGGCCCAAATCTTCACCCTCGGTCATGTTCTCCAGGCGCCTGAACTCAGAAGCCAACTCTGGAATCCCTGCTATGGCAGGAACCCTGAGACGGAAAACAGCTCACTTCCCTTCATCCAGAAAGACACCAAAACTGGGAGCCATTCAAATTCTGCACAGAGGAAGAATCTCCCATGGCCTATTGACGCCACCCCTCCATTCGTCAGCTATCAAGGACACAAATACCAGCACGAATGGCCATCTGACACTTGCCCTGACTCAGGTTCTGGAGATCTCAATTCAGATGCTGCATATTGGAACTGCCACGTGCTCGGCACTGAACTCAACCGGCACTGGTGCGTTCAGTGTTCCGTCATCAACCTACTGCCCCTCATGTCCACCAGATTGGGAATTCTGGAGCCATAATGCAGACTTCGACCTGCCTTCCAAAATGAAAAAGGGCCCATTGGGTCTGACCAGAATCCCCACGTCAGGATAAAACTGCACGGTCCTCGATGGCACACCAATATCCTCGGCTGCGCTGTGCACTGATGCTCTATCTGACTCTGCCTGAGCCACGACCTCCAGTCAGCCCCACAGGTAGCAGAACCCATATCGTGCAGTGGGTGATGCCATGGCCCTAGGCTGTCATCTCTACCCTACCTGGGTGTTCAGGTATCTATGCCCAGACATTAGCTCAAATCGCAACCTATGGCTAACCTCAAACACAAAAGAAAACTCCTTATTCCCTGAGGCAGGAAAAGCTTCCTGGGATGGTGGGTGTCAAACCCTCAGAGTGGGAACCAGCTACATGACCCATGAGACCACGCTCACCCATCAGGGCTGCCCTGGTCACAAAAAGGCATTGTGACCTTAATCCTTAGATGATTTCAAACAAGCCCCCTTGTTAGTTTTACCAAGAGCATGCCTAGCGGGCCTGACATGCCCCTAGTCCCAAATATTTACCATCGTTCAGGTTCTCCAGGCACCCGGACCAAAAAGAGGACTCTATATTCCCTGCTATGTCTGTACTCCTGAGACAGAGAACAGCACTCTTCACTTCCCCATGAAAAACACCAAAACCTTGGGAGCCAGGCAGAATCCCCACAGAGGCAGAATCTCCCATGGTCTCATGAGGCCATCCCTCCATTCTTTGGCCTACTGAGACACACAACCTAGACAGAGAAGCCTGCGCTGGTGCCTCCCCATTGCCCTAATTTCAGATCCCGAATCACTGCCTTCACGTTCTGCAGATCCGGTATGCCATCACCTCGCCCCTCCCCCAAACTCGAGTTTGTGTTTTAGACTCTTGTCCCCAAAGCCCTAGCTGACAGGCACTCCCGGGTGGGGCCTCTGAAACCACGGCGCAGGACTCTGACTGCCCTCACGAAGGAAACTCTGCCCATCACATTTGAAAAATCCTGCAGAATGGCAGACAACTGCAATGCTCCTGAGCCCACCCAATTTTGTTGGCCGCTGTGGACAGAAACGCGCAGTCTGACACATGCCAGACATCAACCTCCAGGGAGACACCCAGGTCAATGGCCCTGAGTCAGAAGATGGAACCTGACTTACCCTAGGACTTCAATGAAACCCTTGCTTAGGTTTGCAGGTATCTGTCTCCAGAGGCGAGCTCTGGAATACCTACATATGATCCAAAACTTGATCGCAGAGACAAAAAAAAAAAAAAAAAAAAAGGACCCCTCCTGCCCCAGAAGGCATCCTGGCTCTTGGGAGCTGTGTCCAACCCTCAGGGGAGGAGAATCCTGCAAGGGGCCTGAGCCCCAGCCACATTCTAAGGACTCCCTGGACACAATCCAGCAGTGAGACACATCATGAGACTCCCTGTCAACTCAGCCCCCTGGGCACTTTGTCCCAGTGCAACCAGATCAAAAGGGCCTCGTTCCAGGGCTGGAAGGCTAAGCCGAGCTGGGCTTTCCAGGCATGATTGCAGTGACTTCTGCTACAACATATTTCCCTATGGGGGACCCTGGAGCTACCATAATGGACTCCCCCTGTCCCTCAGAAGGAAAGCTTGCTGTTCGGAGCAGCTCAAAAGCCCAAGCCTGGGAAAACCTCCATGGCCTCATGAAGCCATCCCTCCATTCGTTGGCTATCATGGACACAAACTCCAGCGTGAGCGACCATCTGACACATGCCCTGACTCAGGTGCTGGAGATCTTGTGTCAGAAGCTGCACATTGGAAATGCCATGGACTCGGCTTTAAACTGAACCAGCGCTTTGGCGTTCAGAATTCCGTCATCACCCTCCTGAGCCACAAGCCCCCCCAGATTGCTAAATCTGGAGCCACAACACAGTCCTCTGCCTGACCTCTAGAAATAAGGAGGGCCCTAGGGATCTGCCCAGAATCCTCACATACCTGGAGGCAAGTGTGTGGCATGTCTCAGACTGCGCAATTCTGTCCAGAGTGGCCAATGAAATTGGGTGGTCTCAGGGTCCTTGCAGGTGTCTCCCAATCTGGAGGGTTTGTGCAACTGTGACGGGCAGAGTTTCCTTCGGGAGGGCAGGCAGAATCCTGTGATGTGGTTCCAGAGGCCCCATCCTGGACGGCCGTAGACCAGGGTTTTGGGGACATAATTCTGCAAACACAAACTCGGGATAGGGTTCTAGGCGAGGTGATGGCATCCCGATCTGCAGACCGTGAGGGCAGTGCCACCGGATCTGAAATTAGGGCGATGGGGATGTAGGAGCGCAGGCTTTTCTGTCAGGATTGTGTGTCTCAGTTGGCCACAGAATGTAGCGGTAGCCTCAAGGGGACTTGGGAGATTCTGCCTCTCTGAGGATTCTGCCCGATTCCCAAAGGTTTGGTGTCTTTCAGGGGGAAGGAAAGAGTGCTGTTTTCGTCTCAGGGTGCCCGCCATAGCTAGGATTCCAGATTTGGCTTATGGATCCATGCATCTGGATAACCCTACCGAAGATGAGGATTGGGGCCTAGTGGCATGTCAGGCCCAATATGTGTGTACCTGTTCCAGTTAGAGAGGGAGCTGGTTTGAAAGCGGGCACAGACTGGGAGTCACAATGTCTGTTTGTGGCCAGGGCGGCCGTCCTGAGTGGGCATTGTCTCATGGGCCATGCAGCTGTCTCCCACTCTGAGGGTTAGACCCCCATCCCCACAGCAAGCTTTTCTGTCATAGGGAAGGAGGAGTGCTCTTTATGCTTGAGGTTCTCCCATAGGCCAGGATTTGAGCTATGGTCTGGACACAGATGCCTGAATACTCGGGTTGGGTAGAGATGAGAGTCTCTGGGCATGGCACAACCCACATGCAGGCTATGGGGCCCGCTACCTGGGGGGCTGATGGGAGGTGGGGGCTCAGTCTGTGTCAGACAGAGCATTAGTGCACAGGGCGGGCTAGGACATTGGGGTGCCATCCAGGACTGTGCAGGTTGATTCTCACGTGGGGATTCTGGGCAGATCTCTAGGGCCCTTCTTCTTTCTGGAGGGCAGGCAGATGTATGCATTGTGGCTCCCAAAGTTCCTTTCACTGCAGAGCACATGGCATTTCCAAAGTGCAGCGTCTGTCTCGAGATGTCCACCACCTGAGTCAGTGCACGTGTCAGATGCTTGCTCACGCTGGAGTTTGTGTCCAGGATGGCCGTCGAGTAGAAGGGTGACTCATGAGGCCATGGAGGTCTTCCCAGGCTGGGACTTTTGAGCTGCTCTGAACAGCAAGCTTTCCATCTGGGCCACAGCGGGAGTCTGTTTGGATGGCACCATGGTTCCCCATAGGGAAAGATGTGGTAGCAGAAGTCACCACATGGAAGCCTGGAAATCCCAGTTCTGCTTACCCTTCCAGCCCAGGTACAAGGCCGTTTGGATCTGGAGGCTCTGGGGCAAAATGCTTAAGGTGCTGAGGTGACAGGGATCCTAATTTTGATGGGTCACAATGCTGGCTTGTGTCTAGGGAGATCTTAGAATGTGGCGGGGGCTCAGGGGCCATGCAGGATTCTTTTCCCCTGAGGGTTGAACGCAGCTCCCAATGAGCCAGGTTGCCTTCTGGGGACAGTAGGTGTTCTGTTTTGTGGTTCAGGGATCAAGTGTTGGACCATATGTAGGTATTCCGGAGTTTTCCTCTGGAGGCAGATGCCTGCAAGGCTAATCTAGGGTTCCGTTGAGGTCTTAGGGGTATGTCATGTTTGATCTTCTGACTCAGGGCCATTGACCTGGGTGTCTGCCTGGAGGTAGGTGTTTGGCATGTGTCCAGATGCACCTTTTTTCCAAGGCGGCCAATAAATTTGGGGTGGGCTCAGTGGCATTGCATGTTTCTGCCTATCTGGAGTGTTTGTGCTAATTGGACGTGCAGAATTTCCTTCAGGTGGGCAGGAAGAGACTGGCACTGTGACTCCACAGGCCCCATCCTGGAGGGCCTCTCTGCCAGGACTTGGGTACAAATGTCTGCAAACCCAAACTCTGGATAGGGTTAGGGGTGAGATGACGGCAGTCCCGATCTGCAGACTGTGAAGGCATTGCTGTGGGATCTGAAATGAGGGCGTTGGGGAGGCGGGAGCACAGGCTTTTCTGTCTCATATTTGTGTTTTGGTAGGCCATGGAATGTAGTGGTAGCCTTACGGGGCCCAGCTCCAAGGGTTTGGTATATTTCAGGGGGAAGGGAAGAGTGCTTTTTCCATCTCCGGGGTCCTATCTTCTGACTCAAGGCACTGTCCTGGGTCTCTGCCTGGAGGTAGGTTTCTGGCCTGTGTCTGAATGCACCTGTTTTCCAAGGCAGCCAACGAATTTGGGGTGGGCTCAGGGGCATTGTAGGCACCGTACAAAAGTGACGGGCAGAATTTCCTTTGGGTGGGCATTCAGAGTCCTGTGCTGTGCCTCCAGAGGCCCCATCCTGGAAGGCCTGTCGGCCAGGGCTTCAGGGACAAAAGTCTGCAAACACAAACTTGGGAGAGGTTTCTGGGTGAGGTGATGGCCGGCCCAATCTAGGGACAGTGAGGGCAGTGCCACAGGATCTGAAATGAGGGTGATGGGGAGGCTGGAGTGCAGGCTTTTCTGTCTGGGTTGTGTGTCTCAGTTGGCCACAGAATGAAGTGGTGGCCTCAAGGGGCCATGGGAGATTCTGCCTCTGTTTGCCTCCCAAGGGTTTGGTTTCTTTAGGGAGGAAGGGAAGAGTGCTGTTTTCTGTCTCAGTGTTCCCGCTATAGCAGGGATTCCAGAGTCAGCTTCTCTGTCCCGGCGCCAGGAGAACACGATCTGGTGTGAGGATTTGTGCCTAGGGGCATGTCAGTCCCAATATGCGAGCCCCTGGTCGAGGTAGCGAGGGAGCTGGTTTGAAAGCAGGCAGAGGCTGAGGGTCACAATGCCTGTTTGTGTCCAGGGCAGCCCTCCTGGGTGGGCGTGGTCTCATGGGCCATGCAGCTGGCTTCCACTCTGAGGGTTAGATCCCCTTCCCCACAACAAGCTTTTCCCATCATGGGGAAGGAGTAGTGTTCTTTTATGCTTGAGATTCCCCCATAGGCAGGGATTTGAGCTATGGTCTGTGCAGAGATGCCTGACTACCCATGTTTGGTTGAAATGAGAGTCTCTGGCCATGGCAGGTCCCACCAGAAGGATATAGGGCCAGCTACCTGGAGGGCTGAGGGGAGGTCAGGACTCAGGCTGTGTCGGACAGAGCATTAGTGCACTGGGCGGCCTAGGACACTGGGGTGCCATCGAGGTCCGTGCAGGTTGATCCTCACAAGGATATTCTGGGCAGACACCTAGGGCACTTCTTCTTACTGGAGGGCAGGCAGAAGACTGTGTTGTGGCACCAAAATGAACAATCTGGTGTTCTTGCGGTCCAGGAGGCTGAGGACGGAATTCTGAATGCACCAGCGCTGGTTCAGTTCAGTGCAGAGCACATGGCATTTCCACTGTGCAGCATCTGATTGAGATCTCCAGCATCTGAGTCAGGGCACGTATCAGATGGTTGCTCATGCTCGAGTTTGTGTCCATAATGGCCAACGAATGGAGGGGTGGCCTCATGAAGCCATGGAGGTCTTCCCAGGCTGGGGCTTTGAGCTGCTCCGAACAGCAAGCTTTCCTTCTGCGGGACAGGGGGAGTCCGTTTTTTTGGCACCAGGGTCCCCCATATGGAAAGACGTCAAAGCAGAAGTCACCACATGGATGCCTGGAAAGCCCAGCTCCACTTAACCTTCCAGCCCAGGTACAAGGCCGTTTGGATCTGGTTTCTCTGGGGCAAAGTGTCCAAGGGACTGAGGTGACAATGAACCTCATTCTGATGGGTCACAATGCTGGCTTGTGTCCAGGGATACCTTAGAATGTGGCGTGAGCTCAGGTGCCATGTGGAGTCTCAGCCCTTGAGGTTTGGACAGAGCACCCAAGAGCCAGGTTGCATTCTGGGGACAGGCGGTGTTCTGTTTTCTGGCTAATTGATAAAGTGTTGGACCACATTTGGGTATTCCAGAGTTTGCCTCTGCAGGCAGATGCCTTCAAGGCTAAGCTAGGGTTCCGTTGAGGTCCTAGGGTTATGTCTGGTTCCATCTTCTGACTCAGGGCAATGGACCTGGGTATCTGCCAGGAGGTAGGTGTCTGGCATGTGTCTGAATGCGCCATTTTCCCAAGGTGGCCAACGAATTTGGGGTGGGCTCAGGGGCATTGTAGTTGTCTCCTAATCTGGAGGCTTTGTGCAAAAGTGACGGGCAGAGTTTCCTTCGGGTGGGCATTCAGAGTCCTATGCTGTGCCTCCAGAGGCCCCATCCTGGAGGGCCTGTCAGCCAGTGCTTCAGGGACAAAAGTCTGCAAATACAAACTCAGGATAGGTTTCTGGGTGAGGTGATGGCAGGCCTGATCTAGGGACAGTGAGGGCAGTTCCATGGGATCTGAAATGAGGGCAATGGGGAGGTGGGAGTGCACGCTTTTCTGTCTGGGTTGTGTGTCTCAGTTGGCCACAGAATGAAGTGGTAGCCTCACCGGTCCATGGGCGTTTCTGCCTCTGCGTGGATTCTGCCTGGTTCCCACGGTTTTGGTGTCTTTTGAGGGGAAGGGAAGAATGCTGTTTTCTGTCTCATGGGTACCGCCATAGCAGGGATACCAGAGTTGGCTTCCAGGTGCGGGCGCCTGGAGAGCCTGACCAAGGGTGAGGATTTGTGCCTAGGGGCATGTCAGTCCCAATATGCGAGCCCCTGGTCCAGGTAGCGAGGGAGCTGGTTTGAAAGCGGGCAGAGGCTGAGGGTCACAATGCCAGATTGTGTCCAGGGCAGCCCTCCTGGATGGGCGTGGTCTCATGGGCCATGCAGCTGGCTCCCACTCTGAGGATTAGAACCCCATCCCCACAGCAAGCTTTTCCCGTCATGAGGAAGGGGAGTGCTCTTTGGTGCTTGAGGTTCCCCCATAGGCCAGGATTTGAGCTATGGTCTGGACACAGAAGCCTGAATACCCAGGTTGGGTAGACATTACAGTCTCTGGCTTTGGCAAGTCCCACGTTCAGTATATGGGGCCCACTACATGCGTGGCTGATGGCAGGTCAGCTCTCAGTCTGTGTCAGACAGAGCATTATTGCACAGGGCGGCCTAGGACTTTGGGGTGCCGTCGAGGTTCATTCAGGTTGATCCTCACGTGGGCATTCTGGGCAGAGCCCTAGGGCACTTCATTCTGGAGGGCAGGCAGAACACAGCATTGTGGTTCCAGAATGAACAATCTAGTGGGCTTGTCGGCCACGAGGGTGAAGACAGAACTCTGCATGCACAAGTGCCTATTCAGTTCAATGCTGAGCACATATCATTAAAAATGTGAAGCGTCTGACTTGAGATCTCCAGCACCTGAGTCAGGGCAAATGTCAGATGTTCACTCACGCTGGAGTTTGTGTCCTTGATGGCCGACAAATGGTGGGGTGTCCTCATGTGGCCATGGAAGTCTCCCAGTCCTGGGCTTGTGAGCTGCTCTGAACAGCAAGCTTTCCTTCTGCGGGACAGGGGGCGTCCATTTTGATGGCACCAGGGTGGCCCGTATGGAAAGACATCGTAGCAGAAGTCACCACATGGATGCCTGTTGTGCCCAGTAATACTTAAACTTCCAGCCCAGGAACAAGGCCATTTCGATCTGGTGGCACTGGGTCAAAGTGCGCAGGGGGCTGAGGTGAAAGGGAGCCTCATTCTGATGGGTCACAATGCTGGTTTGTGTCCAGGGAGACCTTAGAATGTGGCGGGTCTCTGGTGCCATGCAGGATTCTCCTCCCCTGAGGGTTGGATGCAACTCACAAGATCCAGGTTTCATTCTGGGGACAGGAGGTGTTCTGTTTTGTCACTCAGAAATCAAGTGTTGGACCATAAATAGGTATTCCAGAGTTTGCCTCTGGAGACAGATGCCTGCAAACCTCAGCTAGGGTTCCGTTGTGGTGCTAGGGGTATGCCAGGTTCCATCTTCTGAGTCAGGACCATTCACCTGAGTGTCCCTGGAGGGAGGTGTCTGGCATGTGTCTGAATGCGCCTTTTTTCCTTGGCGGACAATGAATTTGGGGTAGGATCCGGGGCATTGCAGGTGTTTCCCAATCTGGAGGGTTTGTGCAAATGTGACGGACAGAGTTCCCTTCGGGTGGGCAGGCAGAGTCCTGTGCTGTGGCTCTAGAGACCCATCCTAGAGGGCCTGTCGCCCAGGGCTTTGGGGACAAGTCTGCAAACACAAACTCGGGATACTGTCAGGGGTGAGGTAATGGCAGCCCAATCTGTAGACCATAGGGCAGTGCCTCAGGATCTGAAATAAGGGTGACGGGAAGGCGGGAGTGCAGTCTTTTTTTGTGTGGGTTGTGTCTCGGTTGGCCATGGAATGTAGTGGTAGCCTCATCGGGCCATGGGAGATTTGGCACCTGTGAGGATTCTGCCGGGCTCCCAAGGGTTTGGTGTCTTTAGGGGGGAAGGTAAGAGTGCTGTTTTCCATCTCTGGGGTACCGCCATAGCAGGGATTCCAGAGTCAGCTTCTGGGTCCCAGGCACCTGGAGAACCTGACCGAGGGTGAGGATTTGGGCCTAGGGGCATGTCCGACCCGATATGCGGGCTCCTGGTCCATCTAGCGAGGAGGCTGGTATGAAAGCAGTCTCAAGCTGAGGGTCACAATGCCTGTTTGTGCCCTAAGCAGACTTCCTGGGTGGGCGTGGTCTCATGGAAAAGGCAGCTGGCTCATACCCTGAGGTATAGACTCCCATCCCCACATCAAGCTTTTCCTGTCGTGGGGAAGGAGGAGTGCTCTTTATGCTTTAGTTTCTCCCCATAGACTGGGATTTGAGCTATGATCTGGGCACAGACAGGTGAATACCCAGGTTGGATAGAGATGAAAGTCTCTGACCAAGGCAGGTCACACCTGCAGGATATGGGGCCCGCTACCTGGGGGGCTGATAGGAGGTCGGGGCTCAGGCTGTGTCAGACAGAGCATTAGGGCACAGGGCGGCCTAGGATGTTGGGGTGCTGTCGAGGTCTGTGCTGGTTTATCCTCAGGTGGGGATTATGGGCAGACCCCTAGGGCCCTTCTTCTTTCTATAGGGCAGGCAGAAGACTACAGTGTGGCTCCAGGATGAACAATCTGGAGGTGTTGCGGGCCAGGAAAGTGAGGACGGAAATCTGAACGCAAAAGCGCTGGTTCAGTTCAGTGCTGAGTACATGGCATTTCCAATGTGCAGCCTCTGACTCCAGATCTCCAGCACTGGAGTCAGGGCACGTGTCAGATGGTAGCTCACACTGGAGTTTGTGTCCATGTTGGCCGAAGAATGAGGTGTAGCCTCATGAAGCCATAGAGCTTGTCCAGGCGGGAGCTTGTGGGATGCTCCAAACAGGAAGCTTTTCTTTTGCGGGACATGGGGAGTCCGTTTTGATGGCACCAGGGTGCCCCAAATGGAAGGATGTCATAGCAGAACTCAGCTTGTGCATATATGATGGGCAGAGCTTCCTTCAGGTGGGCAGCAAAGTCCTGCTCTGTGGCTCCAGAGGCCCCATCCTGGAAGGCCTTTTGGCCAAGGCTTTGGGGACAAAAGTCTGCAAACACAGTCTTGGGATAGGGTTAGGGGCGAGGTAATTTCAGGCCTTATCTGCAAACAGTGACGGCAGTGCCACGCAATCTTAAATGAGAGCTATGTGGACGTGGGAGCGCAGGCTTCTCTGTCTGGGTTGTGTGTCTCGGTTGGCCACAGAATGTAGTGGTAGCCTCATGGGGCCATGGGAGATTCTGTCTCTGTGAGAATTCTGACCGGCTCCCAAGGGTTTGGTGTCTTTCGGGGGGGAAGGGAAGAGAGCTCTTTTCCATCTCAGGGGTCCCACCATAGCAGGGATTCCAGAGTCAGCTTCTGGGTCTGGACGTCTGGAGAAACCGACTGAGGGTGAGGACTGGGACCTAGGGTCATGTCACTCCCGATATGCATACTCCTGGTCCAGCTAGCCAGGGGTGGTTTGAAAGCATGCTCAGGCTGAAAGTCACAATGCCTGTTTGTGGCCAGGGCGGCCCTCCTGGGTGTGTGTGGTCTCATGGGCAATGCAGCTGGCTCCCACACTGAGCCATAGATCCCCATCACCACAGCAAACTATTCTCATCGTAGGGAAGAAGGAGTGCTCTTTTATGTTTGAGGTTCCCCCATAGGCCGCTATTTGAGCTGTGGTCTGGGCACAGACGGCTGAGTACCCAGGTCGGGTAGAGTTGACAGTCTCTGGCCATGGCAGGTCCTGCCTGCAGGGTATTGGGCCTACTACCTTCTGGGCTGATGGGAGGTTGGGGCTCAGGCTGTGTCAGACAGTGCATTAGTGGAAAGGGAGGCCTAGGATATTGGGGTGCTGTCGAGGTCCGTGCAGGTTGATCCTCACGTGGGGATTCTGGGCAGACCCCTAATGTAGGGGCCTGGTTGGGTGGAGGGAGACCTTTTGTTGTTGGCTTGGATTGACCCTGTCCCTCCCGGAGGATCTTGCTTTCAGACCCCAGATATAGGGGCGGGCCACCCGGATGGAGACGTCCAATCAGTTGGGCGCACACATATTTACTATGGTAAATTGGAATTCTATTGGCCATCCGTATTGCTGAACAAGCGTGACTGTGCAGCTTTCCCTGTGTGCTGCAGTCCTATTGGCCACCTGTGTGTGGGCCGGGCTCCACCATCCCTATGAAGGTCAGTCTGTGAGGTAGTGTGGGGTTGTTGTTTTTTTTTTTTTTTTTTTTTTTTTTGCGTTCATTGGTTCATCAGGAGCAGCGTACGTCGGTTTGTTGGTTCATCAGGAGCAGCTTTTGTCGGTTCATCAGGAACAGCGTTTGCCTCGCTGGGGAGCAGCACTGCCGGAGCATCATCATCAGAAGTGGCCTCGTGGTGGGGCAGCTGGGTGTCTCAGTTGGTTAAGCCTCTGTCCTCGACTCAGGTCATGATCTCAGGGTCTTGGGATCGAGCCCCGCATCAGGCTCTCTGCACAGCAGGGAGCCTACTTCCTCCTCTCTCTCTGCCTGCCTCTCTGCCTACTTATGATCTCTGTCTGTCAAATAAATAAATTAAAAAAATCTTTAAAAAGAAGTGGCCTTGTGGGGGAGCGGTGCCACCAGGAGTGCCATCGTCAGTCTCATTCCTAACAGTAGGAGACTGCTTTCCACTCTCTCCAACACATGAGTCAGGGTGAGTGTCAGATGGTCACTCACGATGGAGTTTGTATCTATGATAGCCAGCGAATACAGAGGTGGCATCATGAGGCCATGAAGGTTTTCACAGACTGGGGCTTGTGAGCTGATCTGAACAGCAGGCTTTCCTTCTGCAGGACAGGGGAGTCCATTTTAATGGCTCCAGGTTTCCCCCATATGGAAAGACAAGGTAGCAGAGATCACTGCATATATGACTGGAAAGCCCAGCTCAGCTTATCCTTTCAGCCCAGGAACAAGGCTGATTCAATCTGGTCACTTGGGGCAAGGGCCCAGGAGCTGAGTTTACAGGGAACCTCATGCTGATGGGTCACAATGATTGCTTATGTCCAGGGATACCATAGAATGTGGTGGGGTCTCAGGCGCCATGCAGGATTCTCCTCCCCTGAGGGTTGGACGCAGCTCCCAAGAGCCAGGTTTCCTTCTGGGGAAAGGAGGTGTTCTGTTTTGTGGCTCAGGGTCCAATCGTTGGATCATATGTCGGAATTCCAGAACTGGCCTCTGGAGGCAGATGCCTGCAAGGCTAATCTAGGGTTCTGTTGAGGTCCTAGGGTCATGTCACGTTCCATCTTCTGACTCAGGGCCATTGACGTGGGCGACTGCCTGGAGGTAGGTATCTGGCATGTGTCAGACTGTGCATTTCTGTCCAGAGTGGCCAACAAATTTGGGGTGGGCTCAGGGACCCTGCTGGTGTCTCCCAGTCTAGAAGGTTTGTGCAACTATGATGGCCAGAATATCCTTCGAGATGAGAGGCAGAGTCCTGTGCTGTGGCTATATATGCCCCATTGGAGGGCCTGTCAGCCAGGGCTTTGGGGAGAAAAGTCTGGACACAAACTTGGGTTAGGGTGAGGGGGAAGGTGATGGCAGGCCCAAGCTGCAGACCATGAGGGCAGTGAAATGGGATCTGAAATTAGTGCGACGGGAAGAAGGGAGTGCAGGCTTTTCAGTATGGTTTGTGTGTCTCGGTTGGTAATGGAATGGAGGGGTCTTATTTGTCCATGGGAGATTCTGCCTCTGTGGGGATATTGCATGGCTCCCAAGGTTTTGGTAAATTTATGGATGAAGGGAAGATAGCTGTTTTCCATCTCAGAGGTCCGCCATATCAGGGATTCCAGAGTCGGCTTCTGGGTCCGGGCGCCTAGAAAACCCGACCGAGGGTTAGGATTTGGGCCTAGGGGCATGGCAGGCCCAAAATGTGGGCTCCTGGTGCAGCTATGAGGGGGCTCTTTTGAAAGCTTGCTCAGGCTGATGGTCACAATGCCTGTGAGTGGCCAGGGCTACCCTCATGGGTGGTCGTGGTCTCCTGGCTATGGAGCTGGCTCCCACTCTGAGTGTTTGACCCCCATCCGCACCACAAGCTTTTACTGCCAAGGGGAAGGAGAAGTGCTGTTTTGTGCTTGAGGATCCCCCATAGGACGGAATTTGAGCTATGGTCTGGACACAGATGCCTGAACACCCAGGCTAGGTAGAGATGGTAGCCTTGGACCTATTTCCATCCCATCAGCAGGGCGTGGCGCCCACTCTATGGGGGGCTGATGGGATGTCAGGGCTCAGGCTCTGTCAGACAGAGCATTAGTGCACAGTGAGGCCTGCATATTGGGATTCCATCTAGGGCCGTGCAGGATGATGCTCACTTGGGGATCCTGGGCAGACCCATATGGCCGTCCTTTTATCTGGAGGGCAGGGAGAAGGCTGCGTTGGGTCTCCAGACTTCCCAAACTCGAGGGCTTCCTGTGCAATTGTGAAGGGCAGAATTTACTTTGTATGGGGTGGCAGATTCCTGTGCTGTGCTCCAGAGATTCCATCCTGGAGGGCCTGTTGGCCAGGGCTTCGGGAACAAAAGTCTGCAAACACAAACTCATGATAGGGATAGGGGCGAGGTAAGGGCATGTCTGATCTGCGGACCATGAGGGCAGTGCCACGGAATCTGAAATTAGTCGATGGGGAGGCGGGAGCACAGGCTTTTCTGTCTGGGCTGTGTGTCTCGGTTGGCCACAGAATGGAGCGGTAGCCTCATGGGGCCATGCGAGATTCAGCCCCTGTGAGGGTTCTGCCTGGCTCCCAAGGGTTTGCTGTCTTTCAGGGGAAAGGGAAGAGTGCTGTTTTCCATCTCAGGGGTCCCGCCATAGCAGGGATTCCAGAGTTGGCTTCTGGGTCTGCGCACCTGGAGAATGAGACCAAGGGTGAGGATTTGGGCTTAGGGGAATGTCAGCCCGATATGCGGGCTCCTGGTCCAGCTATCAAGGGGGCTGGTTTGAAAGCGAGCTCAGGCTGTGGGTCACAATGCCTGTTTGTGGCCAAGGCGGCCCTCCTGGTTGCGCATGGTCTCATGGATCTCATGATCCTCACGGAGGGATTCTGGGAAGATCCATAGGGCCCTTCTTCTTTCTGGAGGGCAGGCAGAAGCCTGTATTGGGCTCCCAAATGAAAAGTCTGGAGAACATGCGGCCCACGAGTGTGAGGATGGAATTCTGAATGCACAAGAGCCGGTTCAGTTCAGTGCCAAGCATATGGCATTTCCTTCATGCAGCATCTGACTCGAGATCTCCAGCACCTGAGTCAGGGCACATGTCAGATGGTTGCTCACACTGGAGTTTGTGTCCTTGATGGCCGACGAATGGAGGGGTGGCCTCATGAGACCATGGAGTTTTTCCAATGCTGGGGCTTGTGAGCTGCTCCGAACAGCAAGCTTTTCTTCTTCAGGACAGGGGGAGTCCATGAGGATGGCACCAGGGAACCCCTTATGGAAAGACATCACAGCAGTAGACACCACCTGGATGCGTGGAAAGTCCAGTCCCACTTACCCTTCCAGACCAGGAACAAGGCCGTTTCGATCTGGTGGCTCTGGAGCAAAGTGACCAGGGGGCTGAGGTGACAGGGAGCCTCATTCTGATGGGTCACAATGCTGGCTTGTGTCCAGGGAGATATTAGAATATGACGGAGGCGCAGGTGCCATGCAAGATTCTCCTCCCCTGAGGTTTGGACACAGATCCAAAGAGCCTGATGGCCTTCTCGGGACAGGAGGTGTTCTGTTTTGTGACTGAGGGATCAAGTGTTGGAACATATGTAGGTATTCCAGAGTTTGCCTCTGGAGACAGATATCTGCAAACCTAAGTTCGGGTCCGTTGAGGTCCTATGGGTATGTCAGGTTCCATCTTCCACTCACGGACATTGACACGGGTGTCTGCCTGGAGGTAGGTGTATGGCATGTGTCTGAATGCACCTTTTTTCCAAGGCGGCCAACAAATTTGGGGTGGGCTCAGGGGGAATTCAGGTGTCTCCCAATCTGGAGGGTTTGTGCAAATGTGACGGGCAGAATTTCCTCTAGATGGCCAGGCAGAGTCCTCACTGTGACTCCAGAGTCCCCATCCTGGAAGGTCTGTTGGCCAGGGATTTAGGGAAGAATGTCGATAAACACAAGCACAGGATAGGTTTAGGGGCGAGGTGATTGCAGGCCCGATCTGTGGACCATGAGGGAAGTGCCCCGGGCTCTGAAATTAGGGAGACAGGGAAGCGGGTGCACAGGCTTTTCTGTCTGGTTTGTGTGTCTCGGTTACCCATGGAATGTACCAGTAGTCTCATGGGGCATTGGAGATTCGACCTCTGTGAGAATTCTCCTGGTTCCCAAGGATTTGGTGTCTTTCATGGGGAAGGGAAGAGTGCTGTTTTCCTTCTCAGGGATCACGCCAAGGCAGGGATTCCAGAGTCAACTTCTGGGTCCGGGTGCCTGGAGAACCCGACCGAGGGTGAGGACTTGGGCCTACGGGCATGTCAGGCCTACTATGCGGGCTCCTGGTACAGCTAGCCAGGGGGATAGTTTGAAAGTGAGCTCGGGCTGAGGATCACAGTGCCTGCTTGTGTTCAGGGCTGCCCGCCTGGTTTGGCGTGATCTCATGGGACACACAGCTGGCTCCCACTCTGAGGGATAGACCCCCATCCCCACAACAAGCTTCGCCCATTGTGGGGAAGGAATAGTTATGCTTGAGGCCCCCCTTGGCTGGGATTTGAGCTATGGTCTGGGCACAGATGCCTGAATACCCAGGTTGGGTGGAGATGACACTCTAGCCGTGGCAGGGATCATGTGCATGATATGGGGCCTGTTACCTGGGGGGCTGATGGGAGGTCGTGACTAGGCTCTGTAAGAAAAGTATTAGTACACTGGGCGGCCTAGGATATTGGGGTACCATTGAGGTTCGTGCAGGTTGATCCTCACGTGGGGATTCTGGGCTGACCACAAGGGCACTTCTTCTTTCAGGAGGGCATGAAGAAGCTTGCGTTGGGGCTCAAGAATGAACCACCTGGATGGCGTGCAGACAACGAGGGTGAGGACAGAATTCTGAACGCACAAGCGACGGTTCTGTTCAGTGTCGAGCATATGCCATTTCCAATGTGTAGCGTCTGACATGAGATTTCCAAACCGGAGTCAGGGCATGTATCAGATGGTCGCACATGGTGGAGTTTGTGTCCATGAAGGCCGATGAGTGGAGGGGTGGCCTCATGAGGCCATGGAGGTCTTCCCAGGCTGGGGCTTGTGAGCTGCTCTGAACAGCAAGCTATACTTTTGCAAGACAGGGGTAGTCTGTTTGGATGGCACCAGGGTCCCCAGTATGGAAAGACATCTTAGCAGAAGTCACCATATGGATGCCTGGAAAGCCCAGCTCCACTTACCCTTCAAGCCCAGGAACAAGGCCATTTCAATATGGTGGCTCTGGGGCAAACGGCCCAGTGGGCTGAGGTGACAGGGAGACTCATTCTGATGGGTCACAATGCTTTCTTGTGTCCAGGGAGACCTTACAATGTGGTGGGCACTCAGCCACCATGCAGGATTCTCCTCCCCTGCAGGTTGGATGCAGCTCCCAAGAGCCAAGTTGCTTTCTTGGGACAGAAGGTGTTTTGTTTTGTTGCTCAGGGATCAAGTTTTGGACCATATGTACGTATTATAGAGTTTGCCTCTGGAGACAGATGCCTGCACCTGAGGTAGGGTTCCACTGAGGTCCTAGGGGTATGTCAAGTTCTGTCTTCTGACTCAGGACAATTGACCTGGATGACTGCCTGGAGGTAGGTGTCTGGAGTGTGTCCAAAGGCACATTTTTTCTAAGATGGCCAACGAATTTGGGTGGATTTAGGGGTATTGCAGATGTCTCCCAATCTGGAGAGTTTGTACAATTGTGACGGGCAGATTTTCCTTCGGGTGGGCAGGCAGAGTCCTGTGCTGTGACTCCAGAGGCCCCAGCCTGGAGGGCCTGTCAGCCAGGACTTTGGGAACAAAAGTATGCAAACCCAAACTCGGGATAGGGTTGTGGGTGAGGTGATGTCAGGCCCTATCTGTGGACCATGAGGGCAGTGCTGTGGGATTTGAAATGAGGGAGACGGGTAGGCAGGAGTGCAGGCTTTTCTGTCTGGGTTCTGTGTCTCAGTTGGCCATGGAATGTAGCAGTATCCTCATGGAGCCATGGGAGATTCTGCCTCTGTGAGTATTCTGCTCAGCTCCCAAGGGGTTTGGTGTCTTTCTGGGGGAAGGGAAGAGTGATGATTTCCATCTCTGGGGTTCCACCATAGCAGGGATTCCAGAGTCGGCTTCTGGGTCCGGGAGTCTGAAGAACCCGACCGAAGTGAGGATTTGGGTCTAGGGGCATGTCAGGCCAGATATGCGGGCACCTGTTCCATCCTGCGAGGGGGCTGGTTTGAAAGTGGGCTCAGGCTGAGGCTCACAATGCCTGTTTGTGGCCATGGCAGCTCTCCTGTGTGGGCGTGGTCTCATGGGCCGTGTAGATGGCTCCAACTCTGAGGGTAAGACCTCCTTGCGGACAAGAAGCTTTTCCCGTCGTGGGGAAGGAGTTCTCTTTGATGCTTGAGGTTCCCACATAGGCTGGGATTTGAGCTATGATCTGGACACAGACGCCTGAATACCCAGGTTCTGTAGAAATGACAGTCTTTGACCTTGGCACGTCCCACGTGTAGGATATGGGGCCCGATACCTGGGGGGATGAAGGGAGGTCAGGGCTCAGGCTGTGTCAGACATAGCATTAGTGCACAGGGTGGCCTAGGACTTTGGGGTGCTGTCGAGGTCTGTGCAGTTTGATCCTGGTGTGGGGATTCTGGGCAGACCCCTAGGGCCTTTTTTCTTTCTGGAGGGCAGACAGAAGACTGCTTTGTGGCTCCCAAATGAACAATCTGTAGGGCTGACGGGTCAAAGGGTGAAGACGGAATTTAAATACACAAGTGCCAGTCCTGTTCAGTGCTGAGCACATGGCAGTTCCAATGTGCACCATCTGAGTCCAGATCGCCAGAACCTGAATCAGGTCACGTGTCAGATGGTTGCTCACGCTGGAGTTTGTGTCCATGATGGCCGACGAGTGGTGGGGTGGCCTCATAAAGTCATGGAAGACTTCCCTGTCTGAGGCCTGTGTGCCAGTCAGAACAGCAAGCTTTCCTTTGGCGGGACAAGGGGAGTCCATAGGATGGCACCAGGGTCCCCATATGGAAAGATATCGTAGCAGAAGTCACCACATAAATGCCTGGAAAGCCCAGCTCTGCTTACCCTTCCAGCCCAGGAACAAGGCCCTTTTATCTAATCGCTCTCGGCAAAGTGCCAGGGGGCTGAGGTGACAAGGAGCCTCATTCTGATGGGTCACAATGCTGGCTGGTTTCCAGAGAGACCTTAGAATGTGGCAGAAGCTCAGGCGCCATGCAGGATTCTCCTCCCCTGAGGGTTTGACGCTGCTCCCAAGAGTCTTGTTGATTTCTGGGGACAGGAGGTGTTCTGTTTTGTCGCTCCAGGATCAAGTGTTGGACCATATGTAGGTATTCAAGAGTTTGAGTCTGGAGGCAGATGCCTGCAAACTTAAGCGAGGTTTCTGTTGAAGTCCTAAGGGGTATGTCAGGTTCCATCTTCTGACTCAGGGCCATTGACCTGGGTGTCTGCCTGGAGGTAGGTGTCTGGCATGTGTCCGAATGCGCCTTTTTTCCAAGGTGGCCAACGAATGGGGGTGGGCTCAGGGGCATTGCAGGTGTCTCCCAATCTGGAGTGTGTGTGAAAATATGACAGCAGAGCTTCCTCCACGTGGGCAGGCAGAGTCCTGTGCAGTGGCTCCAGAGGCCCCATTCTGGAGGGTCTGTTGGCCAGGGCTTTGGGGACAAAAGTCTGCAAACACAAACTCACGATAGGATTCTGGGCGAGGTGATGGCATGCTTGATGTATGGAACTTGAGGGCAGTGCAACAGCATCTGAAATTAGTTCGATGGGGAGGCAGGAGTACAGGCTTTTCTGTCTGGGTTGTGTGTCTCGACTGGCCACGGAATGTACTGTTATCCTCATGGGGCCATGGGAGGTCCTACATTTGTGAGGATTCTGCCCAGCTCCTAATGGTTTATTGTCTTCCGTGGAGAAGGGAAGAGAGCTGTTTTCAGTCCAGGGGTCCCGCCATAGCAGGGATTCCAGGGTAGGTTTCTGGATCCAGATGCCTGGAGAACACGTCCGAGGGTGAGGATTGGGCCTAGGGGCACAGCACGCCCAAAATGTGGGTGCCTGGTTCAGCTAGCGAGGGGGCTGGTTTGAAAGCGTTCTCAGGCTGAGGGTCACAATGCCTGTTTGTGGCCAGGGAAGCCCTTCAGGGTGTGCGTGGTCTCATGGGCCATGCAGCTGGCTCCCACTCCATGGTTAGACCACCAGCCCCACAGGAAGCTTTCCCGTCGTGGGGAAGAAGGAGTGCTCTTTTATGCTTGAGGTTCCCCATAGGCCGGAAATTGAGCTATGGTCTCGGCTCAGATGCCTGAATACCGAGGTTGGGTAGAGGTATCAATCTCTGGCCTTGGCACATCCCACCTGAAGGATATGGAGCCCACTACCTGGGGCCTGATGGAGGGTTGGAGCTCAAGCTGTGTCAGACAGAGCACTGGTGCACAGGGCCGCCTTGGATATTGGGGCGCCTTCGAGGTCCGTGCAGGTTGATGCTCATGTGCAGATTCTGGGCAGACACCTAGGGCACTTCTTCTTTCTGGAGGGCAGGCAGAAGACTGAGTTGTGGATCCAGAATGATCAATGTGGAGGGCTGGCGGGCCAAGAGGGTGAGGATGGAATTCTCAACGTACAGGTACCGGTTTCTTTCAGTGCCGACCACATGGCATTTCCATGTGCATCTGTCCGGAGATCTCCAGCTCCTGAGTCTGGGCATGTGTCAGATGGTCGCTCACGCTGCAGTTTGTGTCCATGGTCGCCAACGAGTGGAGGGGTGGCCTCATGAGGCCATGGAGGTCTTCCCAGGCTGGGGCTTGTGAGCTGTTTCAAACAGCAAGCTATCCTTCTGTGGGACATGTGGAGTCCATTTGGATGATACCAGGGTCCCCCATATGGAAAGACATCGTAGCAGAAATCACCGTGTGGATGCTTGGAAAGCCCAGGTCTGCTTAGCCTTACAGCCCAGGAACAAGACCATTTTGATCTGGTGGCTCTGGATCAAATGCCCTTGGGGGCTGAGGTGACAGGGAGCCTCACTCTGATGAGTCACAATGCTGGCTTGTGTCCAGGGAGACCTTAGAATGTGGCGGGGGCTTAGACTCCATGCAGGATTCTCCTCCCCTTGGTTTGGACGCAGCTCCCAGGAGCCAGGTTGCCTTCTGGGGACGGGAGGTATTCTGTTTTGTGGTTCTGGGATCAATGTGGAAAATATGTAGTTATTCCAGAGTTTGCCTCTGGAGGCAGATGCTGTCAAACCTAAGCTATGGTTTCGTTGAGGTACTAGGGTATGTAAGGTTCACTCTTCTGACTCAGGGCCATTGACCTGGCTCTCTGCCTGGAGCTAGGTGTCTGGCCTGTGTCCAAATGCACATTTTTCCAAGGCAGCCAAGAATTTGTTTTGGGCTCCGGGGCAGTGCAGGTTTTTCCCAATCTGGAGGGTTTGTGCAAATGTGACGGGCAGAGCTTACTTCGGGTGGGCAGGCAGCATCCTGCACTGTGGCTCCAGAGGCTCCATCCTGGTAGGCCTGTCGCCCAAGGCTATGGGGACAAAAGTTTGCAAACACAAACTCGGGTTAGGTTTAGGGGCGTGGTGATGACAGGCACGATCTGCAGACCATGAGGTCAGTGCCTCAGGATCTGAAATTAGGGCGATGGAGAGGTGGGAACGCAAGCTTTCCTGTCTGGGTTATATGTCTCAGTTGGACACGGAATGGAGGTGTGGCCTCATGGGGCCATGGGAGATTCTGCCTCTCTTGGGATTATGTCCAGCTCCCAAGGCTTTGGTGTCTTTCGCAGGGAAGGGAACAATGATGTTTTCCGTGTCAGGTATCGGGCCATAGCAGGGATTCCGGAGTCGACTTCTGAGTCCGGACGCCTGGAGTACCCAACTGAGGGTCAGGATTTGAGTAATGGGCATGGCAGGCCTGATATGTGGTCTCCTAATCCAGCTAACAAGGGGGCTTGTTTACATGTGGGTTCAGTATGAGGGTCACAATGCCTGGTTTTGCCCAGGGTGGCCATCCTGTGTGGGCCTGGTCTAAAGGGCCAAGCAGCTGACTCCCTCTATGAGGGTTTGACCCCCATCCCCACAGCAAGCTTTTCCTGCCATGGGTATGGTGTGGTGCTCTGTTGTGCTTGAGGTTTCCTCATTGGCCAGGATTTGAGCTAAGGTCTGGGCACAGATGCCTGAATACTCAGGTTGGGTAGATATGAAAGCCTTGGGCCATATCCGGTCACACCTGCAGGATATGGAGCATGCTACCTGGGGGCTGATATGAATTCGGGGCTCTGGCTGTGTCAGACAGAGCATTAGTGCTCAGGGAGGCTTAGCATATTAGTGTGCCGTCGAGGGCTGTGCAGGTTGACCTCACGTGGGGATTCTGTGCAAACCCATAGGTTTCTTCTATCTCGATGGCAGGCAGAAGGCTGCATTGTGGCTCCAGAATTCCCTATCTGGAGTGCTTGTGGGCCAGAAGGGAGAGGACGGAAGCCAGAATACACAAGCGCCGGTTCAGTTCAGTTCCAAGCACATGGCAGTTCCAGTGTTCAGCATCTGACTCAAGATCTTCAGCAGCTGAGTCTTGGTGAGTGTAAGATGGTAGCTCACACTGGAGTTTTTGTCCATCGTGACTGAAGAATGGAGGGGTGGCCTCAGGAGGCCATGGAGATTTTCCCAGGCTGGAATTTATGAGCTGTTCCGAACAGCAACCTTCCCTTCTCCGGGATAGGAAGAGTCCGTTCTGATGGCTCCTTGCTCCCCCATATGGAAAAACTTGGTGGCAGAGCTCACCACATAGATGCCTGGAAATCCCAGCTCAGCTTACCCTTGCAGCCCAGGAACAATGCAGTTTCGATCTGGTGGCTCTGGGGCGATGACCCTGGGGGCTGAGTTGACAGGGAGCCTCATGCTGATGGGTCTCCATGCTGGCTTGTGTCCAGTGAGACCTTAGAATGTGGTGGGAGTTCAGGTGCCATGCAGGATTCTCCTCCGCTGATGGTTGGACAAGCTCTCAAGAGGCATGTTGCCTTCTAGGGAGGGGAGGTCTTCTGTTTTTTGGCTCAGGGACCAAGCATTGGAACATGCGAAGGTATTTCAGAACATGCCTCTGGGGACAGATGCCTGCAAAGCTCACCTAGGTTTCCGTTGAGGTCTTAAGGGCACGTCAGGCTCCATCTTCTGACTCAGGGCCATTGACATGGGTGTCTGCCTGGAGGTAGGTGTCTGGCCTGTGTCAGACTGCGCATTTCTATCCAGAGCTGCCAATGAAATTGGTGGGCTCAGGGGCCTTGCAGGTGTCTCCCAATCTGGAGGGTTTGTATAACTGTGATGAGCACAGTTTCCATCGGGTTGGAAGGCATGGTCTTGCACTTTGGCTCCAGATTCTGCATCCTGGAGTGCCTGTCAGCCAGGGTTGTGTAGAAAAGTCTGCAAACACAATCTAAGGTTGGGTGAGGGTCGAGGTAATGGCAGGCCCAATCTGCAGACTTTGAGGGCAGTGCCCCAGGATCTGAAATTAGTTGGATGGGGAGGCAGGAGCACAGTCTTTTCTGTCAGGGTTGTGTGTCTCGGTGGCCATGGAAATAAGGAGTGGCTTCATGGGGCCGTGGGAGATTCTGCCTCTGTCGCGATTCTGCCTGGCTCCCAAGGGTTGGGCATATTTTGGGGGGAAGGGAAGAGTCCTGTTTTTGTTTCAGGGGTCGGGCCATATCAGGGATCCCAGAGTCGGCTTCTGGGTTCGTGCTTCCTGAGAATGAGATGGAGGGTGAGGATTTGTGCCAAGCAGCATGGCAGACCCGCTAGGCGGGCTCTTGGTCCATCTAGAGAGGGGTCTTGTTTGAAACCAGGCTCAGGCTGAGGGTCAAAATGTCTCTTTATGTCCAGGGCCACCCTAAGATGTTGGCGTGTCTCATGGGCCATGCAGATGGCTCCCACACTGAGGGTTTGACCCCAATCCCCACTGCAAGCTTTTCCTGCCATGTGGAAGGATTGTTCTTTTGTGCTTGAGGTTCCCCCATAGGCTGGGATTTAACTCATGGTCTTGCACAGATGCTTGAATACCCAGGTTGGGTAGAGATGACAGTCTCTGGTCTTGGCACATCCCACCTTCAGGATATGGGGCCCGCTACCTTGGAGCTGATGGGAGGTCAGGGCTCAGGCTGTGTTAGACAGAGCATTAGTGCACATTGCGGCCTAGGATATTGGGGTGCCATCGAGAGCCATGCAGGTGGATCCTCTCTTGGGGATTCTGGAAAAACGCATAGGGCCCTTCTTCTTTCTGGAGGGCATGCAGAAGGCTGTGTTGTCTCTCCAGAATTCCCAATCTGGAGGGCCTCCTGGCCATGAAGTTGAGGACGGAAATCTGAACGCACAAGGGCTGGTTCAGTTCAGTGATGATCACATGGTAATTCCAATGTTCAGCGTCTGATTCGAGATCTCTAGGACCCAAGTCAGGGTGAGTGTCAGATGGTCGCTCACGCTGGAGTTTGTGTCCATGTTGCCTGACAAATGGAGGGGAGGCCTCAAGATGCCAGGGAGGTTTTCCCAGACTGGGACTTGTGAACTGCTCTGAACAGCAAGCTTTCCTTCTGCAGGACAGGGGGAGCCCATTTTTATGGATTCAGGATCCCCCATATGGAAAGACTTGGTAGCAGAACTGACCACCTGGACGCCTGGAAATCCCAGCTCAGCTTACACTTGCATCCCAGGAACAAGGCAGTTTTGATCTGGTGGCTCTGGGGCGAATTGCCAGGGGGCTGTGTTAACAGGGAGCCTCAAATCGATGGATAACAATGCTAATTTTGTCCCATGAGACCTTACTACATGGTGGAACTCCAGCGTCATGCAGAATTCTCCACCCCCGAGAGTTTTACGCAGCACCTCAGACTAGGTTGCCTTCTGGGGACAGGAGGTGTGTTGTTTTTTTGCATAAGGGACTTGGAATTCAAACATAGGTAGATACTCCAGAACTTTCCTCTGGGTACATTTGCCTGAAAACATAAGCTAGGATTCCATTGAGATCCTAGTGGCATGTCTGTTTCCATCTTCTGACTCAAAGCCATTGACCTGGATGTCTGCCGGGATGTAAGTGTCTGGCATGTGTCAGACTGCATTTCTGTCTAGAGCGGCCAATGAAATTGGGTGGGCTTAGGGTTCTTGCTAGTGTCTCCAATCTGGAGGGTTTGTGCAACTGTGATGGACAAGTTTCCTTTGAGAGGGCAGGCATAGTCCTGCACTGTGGCTTCAAAGGCCCCATCCTGGAGGGCCTGTGGGACAGAGCTTTGGGGCAAAAGTCTGCAAACACAAACTCGAGTTAGTGTGACAGGCAAGGTGATGTCAGGCCTGACCTGCAGACAGTGAGGACAGTGCCACAGGATCTGAAATGAGGGCGAGGGGGAGGTGGGAGCACAGACTTTTCTGTCTGGGTTGTGTGTCTCTGTTGTTCACGGAATGCAGAGTTGTCCTCATGGGTCCATGGGAGAATTGGCAGCTGGGGGTATTTTGCACAGTTCCCAAGGATTTGGTGTCTTTCTGGATGAAGGCAAGAGAGCTATTATCCGTCTCAGGAGTGCCGCCATAGCACTGATTCCAGAGTCAGCTTTGGGTTCCGGGTGCCTGGAGAAAAGGAATGAGGGTGAGGATTTGGGCTTAGGGGGATGGCAGGCCTGATATGCGGGCTCCTAGTTCAGCTAGCGAGGAGGCTTGTTTGAAAGCAGGCTCAGGCTGATGGTCACAATGCTTGTTTGTGACCAGGGTGTACCTCCTGGTTGTGCGTGGTCTCATGGGCCATGCAACTACCTCCCACTCTGAGGGTTAGACACCCATCCCCACAGCAAGCTTTTCTGATGGTGGGGAAGGAGGAGTGCTCTTTTGTGCTTGACGATCCCCCATAGGCTGGGATTTGAGCTATGGTCAGGGCACAGATGCATGAACACTCAGGTTGGGTAGAGATGACAGCCTCAGGCCATGGCCGGTCCCACCTGCAGGTGATGGCTCCCGATACCTGGGCTGTGACTGGAAGTCAGCCCTTAGGCTGGGTCAGACAGGGCATTAGTGCACCGTGCAGCCTGGTTATTGGTGTTCTGTCTATCGCAGTGCTGGTTGCTCCTACATGGGGATACTGGGAAGAACCATAGGGCCCTTATTCTTTCTGGATGGCAGCCAGAAGGCTGCATTGTGGCTCCAGAATTCCCAATCTGGAGGGTGTGTGGGTCAGTTGGGTGAGGACTGAATTCTGAACGCATGATCGCCAGTTCAGTTCAGTGTCAGATGTTCACTCATGCTGGTGTTTGTGTCCATGATGGCCAAGGAATGGAGGGGTGGCCTCAAGAGGCCATGGAGGTTTTCCCAGGCTGCGGCTTGTGAAGAGTTCCAACTAGCAAGCTTTCCTTCTGTGGGACAGGGGGAGTCCATTTTGATGGCTCCAGTGTCCACCAAATGGAAAAACTTGTTGGCAGAGTTCACCACATGAATGTCTGGAAAGCTGAGCACAGCTTACACTTGCAGCCCAGGAACAAGGCTCTGGGGTGAAGTGCCCAGGACACTGAATTGACAGGGAGCCTCATGCTGATGGGTCACAAAGCTGGCTTGTGTTCAGGGAGAACTTAGAATGTCACAGGGTTTCATTCGTCATGTAGGATTATCCTCCCATGAGGTTTGCACCCAGCTCCAAAGAACCAGGTTGTCTCCAGGCAACTGGGGGTGTTCTATTTTGTGGCTCAGGGATCAAGTTCTTGACCATATATATGTATTCCAGAACTTGCCTCTGTTGAGATGCCTATATTCTAAGCTAGGTTTCCATTGAAGTCCTAGGGTCATGTCAGGTTCCATCTTCTGACTCAGGGCCATTGACCTGGATGTCTGCCTAGATTCTAACCCAGTTAGAAAAGCCTAAATCTGGCAGTTTTGATCTGATGGCTCTTGGGAAAGTGCCCAGGTGGCTGAGTTGACAGGGATCCTCATGCTGATGGGTAATAGAAGGAGTTAGAGTAGCCATTAGAGTAGCCATGGGGAGCTGTTAGAGTAGTCGTAGGAATGATAGCATCGGATTCATTGGGAGCATTGGAGTTTCAGAATCATTGGGAGCATTGGGAGCAGCATTGCTGGGAGTGGCACCACCTCGAAAGGCCTCGCCTCCCCGAGCAGCAGTGCCACCCGCGACCGGCCTCACCGCGGCATTCCCATGACTTGCCTCGAGGCCCAGTGCTCTGGCCTTGCCAGAGCGGCGTCATTCCAGAGAGCGGCATTGTCAGTGTGGGGCCTCATGAGAAAACGGCCTGGTCTGGAGCGGTCTTCATCATCAGTTGTGGCGTTCATCCAGCGTGTGGCCCCATCAAGAGCAGCCTAGTCTGGGAAGCGGGCTTGTTGGAGTGGGTCATGGGGAGCAGAGTCTGTGTCATCAGGGTTGACGTTCTCGTCATCCTCGCCTCTTTGTCATCGGGAGCGGTGTCTTCATCGTTGTCACCACTACGTAAGAAATGGACCCGACCGGTCGGTTTGATTTTCGGTGCTTGGTGTGAAATAAAACGTTGTTTGATTTTCGCTTTGTGTCAGTCTCCTTCCTTTGATCAGGGACCCTAACATTGGGGACTCGCTCGGGATGAAAAAACGAGAACTGAGCCAGCATCGGACTTTATGGGAAAAGCCTCCAGAGGTGTTGGGATCTTGTGCGTCTGTCTGCTTGGAGATCCAGGGTATGGCCCATGGGGGAGAAGCTGTATGCAGCTATGCTCCCCAGGGCTGGAGTGGATGCGGGGATTTCCCATTCCTCTGTTGGCAGATTGACATGGGGTTTGAGTCCCCCTTGGTTGTCTGGGGGGTTCGTGTATCCCTAGATGGTAACCAGGGGGTTCGACTCTACCTATGCGGTCATCAGGGGGTCTGAGTCCCCCTAGGCAGTCAGGGTGTTCGAATCCCCCTAGGCGGTCATTGGAGGTTCAAGTCCCCTGGGGCGGTCAGGGAGTTTGAGTCCCCCTAGAAAACCCCACCAGTGGCAGGACCGCTGGATCTGCAGTGTATTTGTCTTGTCTTTTTGTTGTCTGCTGTTTTGTTTGTTGTGTTTGGGGGAATGGGACAGGCAGAGAGTAAGGGGACTCGGAATTTCGTCTCTCTGTACCTCATAATAGATGTGGGGCTTCTTCCTCACTCATTTCGTGTGTTAAGGGCTATAACCGGAGCCAACTGGGTTTAGTCTAACTTGGGACAGAGACTTTAAGGAATATTCCCAAGCAGCTGCTGAAACTCCCTTTGTTTGGGGGAATTCCTTGCCTCTCTGCCCTGACGTGGACTGCCTAGCAACTCTCCCTTGTGGCGGCAAAATATGGCATCTGAAGTGGAATGGGCCCAGGTGGAACATGAAATCTCTTAGCAAAGAGATGACTGAACTGATGGTTAATTGTCTGTCTCAGGGTTTTAATGCATAATTGTTAGAGTAGTTTTCAGAGCCTTTGGTAACCTGAAGCTTTGAAGTTTTGCTTGGATGACAAATGGGATGACGTGCTTGGAAGCTGATATCTGGAATTAGGTTTGTGCTTTTGAAATCTGTTGGTAAACATGTTTTGTGCTTAACTGCTATTGCAATAGTTCACAATTGGATAATATTTAGTCTTCACTAGAGATTGAGATGTTTCTAAGAAAATGTAACTGGTTTTTGTTGCCAACCCAGAATTGTAAATGAGATCTCATTGACTCATAAGTCTTTTCCCTGATAAGCTAAGTTACTCAGGAAGTACTGCTAAATCAATGATAAATCTTGGGTTAAATTTGGGTAAATGCTGTAACTACTCCAGAGGATCTATACATTTTCTAGTTTTAATGTTTTGATAAGGGTCATCATTTGATATTTAACCATATCTATTCGGAGTTTTTTGTCATTTGTAATTGTTTTAATTTTCCTGTAAGATGAATTCCGCAGTACGAAAATTCATATAGACTTTCAGAACAAATACATTTGTTTGATATGTTGAAATCCTGGAACTGAATTTCCAGAATTTCCAGAAGTAAAAGTTGCACTCGTACTAAACCAGAATTAGTACTGTGACTAAAGATAAGATTGAGTCTCCAGGAGCTTTCCTAAAAAAGCTCATTGAAGCCTATAAAATGTATAACCCAAATGATACTGAGGGACCCAAAAAACAGGGAGCAGTGAATCTTGCTTTTGCCAGTCAGTCAGCCCCGGATATAAGGAGGAAACTTCAGGATATTGAAGGATTTGAAGGGAAGAATCTGATTGAGCTCTTCGGAATAGCAGAAAAAGTGGTTAAGAACAGGGATACACAGGAGGATGAAAAACAGACAAAAAGCTGGTTAAGATTTTGGCATTACATGAGATAGGTAGAGGAAAGTAAATGGGGGAGGAGGAGTCAAGATGGCGGAGAAGTAACAGGCTGAGACTACATCAGGTAGCAGGAGATCAGCTCGATAGCTTATCTAAACATTGCAAACACCTACAAATGCAACAGGAGATCGAAGAGAAGAAGAACAGCAATTCTAGAAACAGAAAATCAACCACTTTCTGAAAGGTAGGACTGGCGGAGAAGTGAATCTAAAATGATGGGAAGATAGACCGCGGGGGGAGGGGCCGGCTCCCGGAAAGTGGCGGAGCAACGGAGCACAAAATCAGGACTATTAAAAGTCTGTTCCACTGAGGGACATTGCTTCAGAGGCTAAACCAGGGTGAAGCCCACGCGGGGTCAGCGTGGCCCCAGGTCCCACAGGGTCACAGAAGGATCGGGGTGTCGGAGTGTTGCAGAGCTCGCAGATAATAGAATGGAGAATCCGGCTGCAGAGACAGAGCCGAGGACTGAACTCTCAGCTCGGGGTTACCTTGAACCGGTCGCGGGCTGGATGAGCTTGGAGCGCGGCTAGAGGCTGGGGATACGGGAGTGATTGGATGCTGTCCTCTGGGGGCACACTGAGGAGTGGGGCCCCAGGCTCTCGGCTCCTCCGGGCCGGAGACTAGGAGGCCGCCATTTTCATTCCCGTCCTCCAGAACTCTACGGAAAGCATTCAGGGAACAGAAGCTCCCAAAAGCGAACCCAAGCCGATTACTTAGTCCGGCTGCCGGTAAGGGCGGTGCAATCCCGCCTCGGGCAAAGACACTTAAGAGTCACTAAAACAGGCCCCTCCCCCAGAAGATCAACAAAATATCCAGCCAGGACGAAGTTCATCTATCAAGGAAAGTAGGTTCAATTCCTAAGACAGAAGCGCAATTCCAGAGGAGGAGAAGCAAAGCACGGAACTCATGGCTTTCTCCCCATGATTCTTTAGTCTTGCGGCTACATCAATTTTTCTTTTTTTTCAATTTTTATTTTCTTTTTTCTTTTTTCTTCTTCTGCTAAATTTTTTAAAACTTTTACCCTTTTTTTTAACGTTTTTTGACTAGTTTATCTAAATATATATATATTTTTTCTTTCTTTTTTATATTTTTTCTTTATTTGTTTTATTTTTTAATTTTTTTTCTTTTTTTTCTGAACCTCTTTTTATCCCCTTTCTCCTCCCCACAATTAGGGGTCTCTTCTCATTTGGTTACAGCGCATTTTTCTGGGGTCTTTGCCACCCTTTTAGTATTTTATTTGCTCCTTCATATCCTCTTATCTGGACAAAATGACAAGGCGGAAAAAATCACCACAGACAAAAGAACAAGAGACAGTACCGAAGGCTAGGGAACTAATCAACACAGACAATGGTAATATGTCAGATCAAAGGTTCAGAATGACGATTCTGAACATTCTAGACGGGCTCGAAAAAGGCATGGAAGATATTAGAGAAACCCTCTCTGGAGATATTAAAGCCTTTTCTGGAGAAATTAAAGAACTAAAATCTAACCAAGTTGAAATCAAAAAAGCTATTAATGAGGTGCAATCAAAAATGGAGGCTCTCACTGCTAGGATCAATGAGGCAGAAGTTAGTGATATAGAAGACCAAATGACAGAGAATAAAGAAGCTGAACAAAAGAGGGACAAACAGCTACTGGACTATGAGGGGAGAATTCGAGAGATAAGTGAAACCATAAGACGAAACAACATTAGAATAATTGGGATTCCAGAAGAAGAAGAAACAGAGAGGGGAGCAGAAGGTCTATTGGAGAGAATCATTGGAGAGAATTTCCCTAATATGGCAAAGGGAACAAGCATCAAATCCAGGAGATGCAGAGAACCCCCCTCAAAGTCAACAAGAATAGGTCCACACCCCGTCACCTAATAGTAAACTTTACAAGTCTTAGTGACAAAGAGAAAATCCTGAAAGCAATCCGAGAAAAGAAGTCTGTAACATACAATGGTAAAAATATTAGATTGGCGGCAGACTTATCCACAGAGACCTGGCAGGCCAGGAAGAGCTGGCATGGTATATTCAGAGCACTCAACGAGAAAAACATGCAGCCAAGAATACTCTATCCAGCTAGGCTATCATTGAAAATAGAAGGAGAGATCAAAAGCTTCCAGGACAAACAAAAACTGAAAGAATTTGCAAACACCAAACCAGCTCTACAGGAAATATTGAAAGGGGTCCTCTAAGGAAAGAGAGAACCTAAAAGTAGTAGATCAGAAAGGTACAGAGACAATATACAGTACCAGTCACCTTACAGACAATAATGGCACTAAATTCATATCTCTCAATAGTTACCCTGAATGTTAATGGGCTAAATGCCCCAATCAAAAGACACAGGGTATCAGAATGGATAAAAAAACAAAACCCATCAGTATGTTGCCTACAAGAAACTCATTTTAGACGCGAAGACACCTCCAGATTGAAAGTGAGGGGGTGGAAAACAATTTACCATGCTAATGGGCATCAGAAGAAAGCTGGGGTGGCAATCCTTATATCAGTTCCATTAGATTTCAAGCCAAAGACTATAATAAGAGATGAGGAAGGACACTATATCCTACTCAAAGGGTCTTCCAACAAGAAGATCTAACAATTTTATATATCTATGCCCCTAACGTGGGAGCAGCCAACTATATCAACTGATTAATAACAAAAACAAAGAAACACATCAATAATAATACAATAATGGTAGGGGACTTGAATACTCCCCTCACTGAAATGGACAGATCATCCAAGCAAAAGAGAAACAAGGAAATAAAGGCCTTCAATGTCACACTGGACCAGATGGACATCACAGATATATTCAGAACATTTCATCCCACAGCAACAGAATACACATTCTTCTCTAGTGCACATGGAACCTTCTCCAGAATAGATCACATCCTGGGTCACAAATCAGGTCTCAACCGGTATCAAAAGATTAGGATCATTCCCTGCATATTTTCAGACCACAATGCTCTGAAGCTAGAACTCAATCACAAGAGGAAAGCTGGAAAGAACCCAAATACATGGAGACTAAACAGCATCCTTCTAAAGAATGAATGGGTCAACCACGAAATTAAAGAAGAATTGAAAAAAAATCATGGAAACAAATGATAAAGAAAACACAACAGTTCAAAATCTGTGGGACACAGCAAAGGCAGTCCTGAGAGGAAAATATATAGCGATACAAGCCTCTCTCAAGAAACAAGAAAGGTCTCAAGTACACAACCTAACCCTACACGTAAAGGAGCTGGAGAAAGAACAAGAAAGAAACCCTAAACCCAGCAGGAGAAGAGAAATCATAAAGATCAGAGCAGAAATCAATGAAATAGAAACCAAAAAAAACAATAGAACAAATCAATGAAACTAGGAGCTGGTTCTTTGAAAGAATCAATAAGATTGATAAACCCCTGGCCAGACTCATCAAAAAGAAAAGAGAAAGGACCCAAATCAATAAAATCATGAATGAAAGAGGAGAGATCACAACTAACACCAAAGAAATACAGACAATTATAAGAACATACTATGAGCAACTCTACGCCAACAAATTTGACAGTCTGGAAGAAATGGATGCATTCCTAGAGACATATAAACTACCACAACTGAACCAGGAAGAAATAGAAAACCTGAACAGGCCCATAACCAGTAAGGAGATTGAAACAGTCATCAAAAATCTCCAAACAAACAAAAGCCCAGGGCCAGACGGCTTCCCAGGGGAATTCTACCAAACATTTAAAGAAGAACTCATTCCTATTCTCCTGAAACTGTTCCAAAAAATAGAAATGGAAGGAAAACTTCCAAACTCATTTTATGAGGCCAGCATCACCTTGATCCCAAAACCAGACAAGGATCCCACCAAAAAAGAGAACTACAGACCAATATCCTTGATGAACACAGATGCAAAAATTCTCGCCAAAATACTAGCCAATAGGATTCAACAGTACATTAAAAGGATTATTCACCACGATCAAGTGGGATTTATTCCAGGGCTGCAGGGTTGGTTCAACATCCGCAAATCAATCAATGTGATAGAACACATTAATAAAAGAAAGAACAAGAACCATATGATACTCTCCATAGATGCTGAAAAAGCATTTGACAAAGTACAGAATCCATTCCTGATCAAAACTCTTCAAAGTGTAGGGATAGAGGGCACATACCTCAATATTATCAAAGCCATCTATGAAAAACCCACCGCAAATATCATTCTCAATGGAGAAAAATTGAAAGCTTTTCCGCTAAGGTCAGGAACACGGCCGTGATGTCCATTATCACCACTGCTATTCAACATAGTACTAGAAGTCCTAGCCTCAGCAATCAGACAACAAAAAGAAATTAAAGGCATCCAAATTGGTAAAGAAGAAGTCAAACTATCACTCTTCGCAGATGACATGATACTATATGTGGAAAACCCAAAAGACTCCACTCCAAAACTGCTAGAACTTGTCCAGGAATTCAGTAAAGTGTCAGGATATAAAATCAATGCACAGAAATCAGTTGCATTTCTGTACCCCAACAACAAGGCAGAAGAAAGAGAAATTAAGGAGTCAATCCCATTTACAATTGTACCCAAAACTATAAGATACCTAGGAATAAACCTAACCAAAGAGGCTAAGAATCTATACACAGAAAATTATAAAGTACTCATGAAAGAAATTGAGAAAGAAACAAAGAAATGGAAAAATGTTCCATGCTCCTGGATTGGAAGAATAAATATTGTGAAAATGTCTATGCTACCTAAAGCAATCTACACATTTAATGCAATCCCTATCAAAATACCATCCATTTTTTTCAAAGAAATGGAACAAATCATCCTAAAATTTATATGGAACCAGAAAAGACCTCGAAAAACCAAAGGAATGTTGAAGAACAAAGCCAAAGTTGGTGGCATCACAATTCCGGACTTCAAGCTCTATTACAAAGCTGTCATCATCAAGACAGCATGGTACTGGCACAAAAGCAGACACATAGATCAGTGGAACAGAATAGAGAGCCCAGAAATAGACCCTCAAATCTACAGTCAACTAATCTTCGACAAAGCAGGAAAGAATGTCCAATGGAAAAAAGACAGCCTCTTCAATAAATGGTGCTGGGGAAATTGGACAGCCACATGCAGAAAAATGAAATTGGGCCACTTCCTTACACCACACACGAAAATAGACTCCAAATGGATGAAGGACCTCAATGTGAGAAAGGAATCCATCCAAATCCTTGAGGAGAATTCAGACAGCAACCTCTTCGACCTCAGCCGTAGCAACATCTTCCTAGGAAATAGGCAAGTGAAGCAAGGGCAAAAATGAACTATTGGGATTTCATCAAGATCAAAAGCTTTTGCACAGCAAAGGAAACAGTGAACAAAACCAAAAGACAACTGACAGAATGGGAGAAGATATTTGCAAACGACATATCAGATAAAGGGCTAGTATCCAAAATCTATAAGGAACTTAGCAAACTCAACACCCAAAGAACAAACAATCCAATCAAGAAATGGGCAGAGGACATGAACAGACATTTCTGCAAAGAAGACATCCAGGTGGCCAACAGACACATGAAAAAGTGCTCCACGTCACTCGGCATCAGGGAAATACAAATCAAAACCACAATGAGATATCACCTCACACCAGTCAGAATGGCTAAAATTAACAAGTCAGGAAATGACAGATGCTGGCGAGGATGTGGAGAAAGGGGAACCCTCCTCCACTGTTGGTGGGAATGCAAGCTGGTGCAACCACTCTGGAAAACAGCATGGAGGTTCCTCAAAAGGTTGAAAATAGAACTACCCTATGACCCAGCAATTGCACTACTGGGTATTTACCCTAAAGATACAAACATAGTGATCCAAAGGGGCACGTGTACCCGAATGTTTATAGCAGCAATGTCTACAATAGCCGAGCTATGGAAAGAACCTAGATGTCCATCAACAGATGAATGGATAAAGAAGATGTGGTATATATACACAATGGAATACTATGCAGCCATCAAAAGAAATGAAATCTTGCCATTTGCGACGACGTGGATGGAACTAGAGCATATGATGCTTAGTGAAATAAGTCAATCGGAGAAAGACAACTATCATATGATCTCCCTGATATAAGGACATGGAGAAGCAACATGGGGGGTTAGGGGGATAGGAGAAGAATAAATGAAACAAGATGGGATTGGGAGGGAGACAAACCATAAATGACTCTTAATCTCACAAAACAAACTGGGGTTTGCTCGGGGGAGGTGGGATTGGGAGAGGGGGAAGGGGCTACGGACATTGGGGAAGGTATGTGCTATCATGAGTGCTGTGAAGTGTGTAAACCTGGCGATTCACAGACCTGTACCCCTGGAGATAAAAATACATTATATGTTTATTAAAAAAAAAAATTTGGAAGGGGAGGCGAACCATAAGAGAATATGGACTCTGAAAAACAACCTGAGGGTTTTGAAGGGTCAGGGGTGGGAGGTTGGGGAAACAGGTGGTGGGTAATAGGGAGGGCACGTTTTGCATGGAGCACTGGGTGTTGTGCAAAAACAATGAATACTGTTACGCTGAAAAAATAAATAAAATGGAAAAAAAAGAATGTCAAATTAAATACTAGTGGTATTTAACACCTCTTTTCAACTGCTGCTAAAGTTAGTATCTTAACTTTTTATTTTGGATACTGTCTCACAGTCTGCTTTATCTGCTGTCAATATGGCGGGTCCACCTCTTATGGTTGCCATCTACGTGGTGCACCTTTTCCCATCCTCTTAATTTGAAGCTATTCATGTCTTTGAGTCTACAGTGTGTCTCTTGTGGACAGCATATATATGAGCTTGGCTTTGTAGTGTGTCTGACAATCTCTGCTTTTTGATTTGGAGTTCTGGGTCTACCCTCATGTAATGTATAATCCTTGATGTGGTTAGATGCACAGCTGCCATTTTGCTGTTTTCTGTATCTCTTATTATGTCCATTTCTATATGCCTGTATGTTTCTATATGACATACAGAAAATATTTAAGACTTAAAAATCTTTTTTTTTTAGATTTATCTATTTTTTTAATTATTTGACAGAGAGGGAGAGAGAGAGAGAGGGAGAAAGAGAGGGAGAGAGGGAGAGAGAGAGAGAAAGACAGGGACAGAGAGTGGGAACACAAGCAGGAGGAACAGCAGGCAGAGGGAGAAGCAGGATCCCCACCAAGCAGGGGGCCCGATGTGGGGCTCCATCCCAGGACTCTAGGATCATGACCTGAGCCGAAGGCAGGTGCTTAACGACTGACCCACCCAGGTGCCCCAAGACTTAAAAATATTTTTACTGTGGTAACATATGTAATCTAAAATTTGCCATTTAAACTATTTAGAAGAATACAAATCAGTGGCATAATTATATATATATACTGTGTCTCATGTCTTTTTGTTCCTGTTTTTATTGTCCTCATTTTTTGTTGAATGAGTAAAGAACATTGTTAGTACATAATTTTAATTTCTATTTTAAACCTCTTTTTTAAAGTTGTATTATTTATTTGTTTGTTTGTTCACTTATTTATTTAAGTTGCTCTGGGGATTTAAATATGCACTTTTTAATTTAGCACAATCTAGAGGCACCTGGGTGGCTCAGTGGCTTAAGCCTCTGCCTTCAGCTCAGGTCATGATTCCAGGGTCCTGGGATGGAGTCCCACATTGGGCTCCCTGTTTGGTGAAGATATTGCCTCTCCCTCTCCTGCCACTCCCCCTGCTTGTGCTCTCTCTCTTGAGCAAATAAATAAATAGCATCTTAATTTTTTTTTTAGATTTTATATATTTATTTGGCAGAGAGAGATAGAGAGATCACAAGTAGGCAGAGAAGCAGGCAGAGAGAGGCGGGGAAGCAGGTTCCCTGCTGAGCAGAGAGCATGATGTGGGGCTCGATCCCAGGACCCTGAGATCATGACCTAAGCTGAAGGCACACACTTAATGAATGAGCCACCCAGGCACCCCAGTTAATATATTCTTTTATCAAATTGGGATGTTCTTTTTTTATTTATTTGAAAGACCACAGAGAGAGCACAAGGTGGGGGTAGAGGGAGAGAGAAAGGAACAAGCAGACTCTCTGCTGAGTTTGGAGTATGATCTGGGGCTCGATTCCAGGACCCTGAGATCATGACCTGAACGAAGGCAGATGCTTAATAGACTCAGCCTCACAAGCACCCCTGGGATTTTTTTCAACAATCATTGATTCAGGTTTTTTCCTGGGGCTCCCATTGCTTGTATGTTGAGATGCTTGACAGTATCCTACAGACCTCTGATCTGTTTATTTTCCCTCTATTCTTCAGATTAGATGATTTCTCTCCATCTGTTTCTGAGGTCACGGATTCTTCTGCCATCCCAAAACTGCTGTAGATCCCTCCAGTAAATTTACTTCTGTAATTGTTTTTAAATTTCCAGTTAGGCTTCTTCAAATTTTCTTTTCTTGTGTATTAATACAGCATGAGATTTACCCTGTTAATAAATTTTTAAGTGTGTGAGACAGTAATGCTAATTATAGGGACAGTTTTGTACAGCAAACTTCTAGAACTTTTTCATCTTGCACAATTGAGACTTTAGGTTCATTGAATAGCAATGCCATTTCTTCTTTACCCAGTCACCTGGCAATTACCACTGTACACTTTGATTCTATGAGTTCGATTCTTTTTTTTTAAAGACTTTATTTATTTATTTGGGAGAGAGAGAGAGAGAGAGAGCATGAGAGGACAGAGGTCAGAAGGAGAAGCAGACTCCCTGCCGAGCAGGGAGCCTGATGTGGGACTCGATCCTGGGACTGTGAGATCACGACCTGAGCCGAAGGCAGTCGCTTAACCAACTGAGCCACCCAGGTGCCCCTACGAGTCTGACTCTTTTAGACATCTCATGTAAGTGGAATAACGAAGTATTTGTCCTTCTATACCGACCTATTTCACGAAGCACAATATCCTCAAGTTTCATTCAAGTCATTGTGTATCACAAGATTTCCTTGATTTTTAAGGCTGAACAATATTCCATTGTATGCATACACCAACACATTTTCTTTATCCATTCAACTCCTGATGGATACTTAAGGTTGTTTCCATCCATGTTGTGGCTCCTATGAATAGTGGAGCACTGAATGCTGGAGTGCTAATATCTCTTCAAGGTCCTGATTTCATTCTTTTGGATAAATACTCAGAAATGAGATTGTTCTATTATAAGGAAGTTCTATTTTAATTTGTAGAGGAGCTGCCATATTTTCCATAGCAGCTGAACTATTTGGATTCCAACCAACAGTGTAGAAAAGTTCCAATTTCTCTACATCTTTGCCAACGTCTTTTGTTATTTTGATAATAGCCATCCTAACACATGTGAGGTGACATCTTGTCGTGGTCTTGATTGCATTACCTTGATGATTAGTGACATTAAGCATCTTTTCATGTGCCCATTGGCCAACTGTATGTTTCTTTTAGAGAAGTGTCTGTTAGAGTTTTTAGTCCATTCTTTTAAATATTTTATTTATTTATTTGACAGACAGAGATCACAAAGAGATGGAGAGACAGGCAGAGAGAGGGAGAAGCAGGCTCCCCGCTGAGAAGAAAGCCTGATGCGGGGCTTGATCCCAGGACCCTGGGATCATGACCTGAGCCGAAGGCAGAGGCTTTAACCCACTGAGCCACCCAGGCGCCCCTTTAGTCCATTTTTAATATGAGTTAATTTTCTTCTGCTATTGAGTTCTAGGGGTTTCTTGTATCGTTTGGAAACTCACCTCTTATCTGATATATGATTTGCATAGGCTTTCTAAAAATACTTAATTTTTAAAATTATTTTGTTGGGGCATCTGGGTTGCCTAGTTGGTTGAGCCTCTGCCTTCAGCTCAGGTCATGATCTAAGGGTTATGGGTTGGAGCCTCACATTGGGCTCCCTGCTCAGCAAAGTCCGCTTCTCCCTCTCCCTCTGTAATCTCCCTTGATCTCACTCTCTCTCTCAAATAAATAAATTAAAATCTTTAAGAAAATTTAAAAAAAATAAAATTATTTTATTGAAGTATAGTTGACACACGGTGTCACATTAGTCTCAGGTGGACAACATAGTGATTGGACGCGTGTGCACATTATGCACAAATGTATCTACAGTCTAACTCCACGACCCTATTACAATATCACTGACTATATTGTCTATGCTGTGTCTTTCATTCCTGTGACTTACTCACCCAAGCTGGAAGCTTCTATTTGCCACGCCCCTTCACTCGTTTTGCCCATTTCCCCACTTCTGTCTTTCTGGCAATGGGTGATTTTGTTCTCTGTATTTATGGGCCTATGTCTGCTTTTGCTTGTTTGTTTAGATCCACACATAAGTGAAATCATATGGTATTTTTTTTAAATTTAATTTTATTTTTTTGACAGATAGAGATCACAAGTAGGGAGAGAGGTAGGCAGAGAGAGAGAGAGAGGAGGAAGCAGGCTCCCCGCCAAGCAGAGAGCCCGATGCGGGGCTCGATCCCAGGACCCTGGGATCATGACCTGAGCGAAAGGCAGAGGCTTTAACCCATTGAGCCACCCAGGCGCCCCAATCATACGGTATTTGTCTTTCTCTGCTTGACTTATTTCACTTAGCATAATGCCCTCGAGGTCGATCCATGTTGTTCAGAATGACAAGATCTCATCCTTTTCTGTGGCTGAGTAATATTCCATTGTATATACATACCACTTCTTCTTTATCCATTCATCATTTATTTAAAATATTTTATTTATTTGAGAGGGAATGAGAGAGAGCATGATATGGGGGAGGATTCGAGGAAGAAGCAGACTCCTCACTGAGCAGGGAGTCTGGATCCTGGGATTCCAGGATCATGACATGAGTGAAAGGCAGTCGGATAAACAACTGAGACCCCCTACGTGCCCTATCCATTCATCTGTTGATGGACCCTTGGGCTGCTTGCATACATGACTATTGTAAATGTCTCAATGAACATAGGGGTATATATATCTTTTTGAATTAGGGTTTTCACTTTCTTTGGGTAAATATCCAGTCGTGGAATTACTGGATTATAGAGTATTTCTATTTTAATTTTTTTAAGGAAACCCCATATTGCTTTCCACAGGGGCCACACAAGGCCTGCCCGAAACAGCCAGTGGAAGCGCAGAGCCAGGGCCAAGGGATGATTTCAGGACAACGCACTCGCCCAGAAAGCCCTACTCCGTCCCGCCAAGAGAGAAGACGTGGTGACACCTCGAAGCACAGAGCAAGGCGCCAACCCCTCAGCTCCTTGAAGGAGCTGAACGGAGGGAGCCCTGTCATCTCTGCCTTCCCCTAAAGCCCAAAGCCTTCTCTCCAACGTGGATGAAAGTGCACCCACATTGATGGCTTGGGCCTCCACCCCAGGGACCTGGAAGCCGAACGAGACAGCACAGCCCCGAATTCAGAGCGACACCATGCTCCAGGGAAAACGTCCTCCCAAGAATGATGTTCACAATGAGAGAACCCACAGGTTAGGGTTAGGGTTAGGGTTAGGGTTAAGGTTGGGGGTAGGGTTAGGGGGTAGGGTTAGGGGTTCTGGTTCAGGTTCTGGTTCGGGCTCTGGTTCGGGTTCTGGTTTGGGTTAGGTTTAGTATTGGACTTCTGGTTTGGGTTTGGATTACGCCCTGAATGGTGGCTCAGGGCAGGTCCATCTGTTCTCCCCATGCTGACCTTCCTTCTGCTTGGCCATCCATCATCCTAGATCCTCTCCATCTCCTCCTTAAACAATTATGAATGTCCCCAGGAGCAGGGTGGCAAGAGTGTGGTCTCAGGAGGGACTTCGGCGACCCTGTGCCCCAAACAACACTGAGAAAGTAGCCACAGGACATTCTGTCATGAGGACTGGGCGGAGGATCCCATCCATCTCCTTGGGCATGAACATGGTTCCATTCCCTGCTGTCTCAACCACTACTGTGCCAAATACTACTGAAAACACATCTGTGAAAACCCGAGCCAGAGTTTCTGGGGGTGAGTTCCAGGCTAAGCCCTGCTAGGTGAGAGGTGCACCTGTGGCTGGGGATGGGTGCTGCTCACTGTGGTCCCAGACAGGGGTGCCTGTCCCCCTTCTCTCCAGAGCACCTGCATTGGACCTCTGCTTCCTCACATTCTCCCCAGGGCTGCTCATCCCCAGACCAGACACCTGCCATTCTGAGGGTGACCAGCACTGTCTCCCCAGGGTTTCCTTTTCCTGAGTCCTTCCCCAGGAGCTCCTTCATCTCCTGACACATACTCCCTGTGTGCCTAGCCTCCCCCTTGAACGTGCACGTGTTTAGTCTCTGTCCCTGTCTGTGTGCCTGTGGGACCCAGTGACTTGGAGCATGGACTGGAGCAGACCCATGGGAAACCTTTCTCTGGCCTTGGGTTGGGAGCAATGCGTTTGCCTTCTGTGGTGTGTCTTCCAGCTTTCTGCATTTCCCTGGTTTCTGTGTGGGCAATGGGAGGAAACAGCCGTGTCCTGTCTGGGGACCGACTGTGGTGTCCCAGAAGGAACAGGGGCCTTGGCCCCAAGATTGTGCCCAGAATTCCTAAAGGGGTCCGTATGATGACATCTCCTCTGTAATCCATTGGGCATTTCAACATCAAATAAGGGCAATTCTAGGTCAAACAGAGGAAAAAACCAAAACGAGTGCCCTTTGAAAGTAGGTGCAGACAGAAAGGCAACTATCGAGTGATTCCACTTCCAGAAACCTCCAGAACACGTGCAGGAACAAAAAGAGAAAGCAGCTTAGGGACTGCGAGGGTCCAGGCTGCGGGAGCAATGGGCAGGGAGGGCTTGGGCTCAGGGTCTCCTTTGGGGAATGAGATATCCTGCAGCGATGTTCTGGGGTGTGGTGGCACAGCGTCGGGAATGTACTTCATGTTCATGACGTGTTCAAGGGAAAACAAGAACTTTAATTTAAAATAAATAATACACAGCATAGAGGAGATGGAACGTGACTATAACGGTGACTATATACAGGAGAGAAAGAACACAGGGGGAGGGGATGAAACATTCTAGGGGGATGTCGGGGTCAGGGGATGGAACTGAGGGTAATTTTACGGGGAGATATCCCCACAGAGTTTTGGGCTCTGGATGTGGATCTGGGAGCACTGCAGGAGCAGGTGTAGGGGCAGGGGTCGGGATCAGGGTGGGGACAGTGTCAGTAGTAGTGGCCAGCGCAGGATCCAGAGCAGAAGCTGGGTCAGAGACAGGACCAGGAGCACAGACAAGGACAGGGAAAGGAGCAGGAACAAGGAATAGGGGCTAGGTCTGGGGCGGGAACAGGGGCATAGGCAGGGGCAGGGGAAGGGGCAGTGGTCTTGGCAGGGCCAGGGGAAGGGCTGTGGGCAGTTGAAGGGGAAGAAGCATGGGCAGGATCTGGGTATGGGGTGGGAACAGGGGCACAGGCAGGCGAAGGGGAGGCCGTCCTGGCAGGGGCAGGGGAAGGGGAAAGAACAGGTGTAGGACCTGGGTCTGGGGCAGGGGCAGGGGCAGGAGCAGGAGCTGGGGCAAGTGCAGGGGTGATGGCAGGTGCAGGGTCAAGGGCAGGAGTTGGGTCTGGGGCAGGAGCAGGGGCACAGGAAGGGCCCGGGGAAGCAGTGAGACCAAGGGAGGATCTGGGTCAGGGGCGAGAACAGGATCACAGACAGGGGCAAGGGACGTGGGAGCAGCTCTGGAAGGGGCAGGGGTAGGGGGAGCAGCAGGAGCAGGGCTGGGGTCAGGAGCAGTAGCCGGCTCTCCCTGGACAACATCAGCGGCTATGTGGGCAGGCGCCCGGTTACCTGTCGACTCCCGGTCTCCTGCCGAAGTGTCTCAAGTCACCATGTCCCCCTCCAGAGTTGCTGAAGTTGGGAGTGGGTCTAGCGCCTCTGCTGGAGTAGCTGTGAGAGGAGAGAAGGTCACCTGCGGGCCTGCCTCTCCCTCTGGCTTGGCAAAGACAGAGCACATCCCAGGGCCTCCCGGAGAAGCTGCAGCCACGAAGGAACCCTCACTGGCACGTCTCCCCAATAGCAGTCCACCCCCTGGATGCTCCGAGCCAAGTCGTGGCTCCTGGCCCCACACCAGCCTGTGGGGCTTCTCCCTGTGGGGCCCAGCACCAACCCCTCCCCACACAGCCACAGGCACCCCATCCCAGCCTTCTCACCCTCGGACTTGGCCTCTGTGGGCTCCGTATCCAGGACCGCAGTCCAATGGAGTATCAGGGGCAGTGGTCTGGGAGGTACCAGAGGCCTTCCCAGGACAGGGGACTCCAGGGTCAGGGAGGAGTGCATGTCTTCCCGCCTCCTTCCTATTTCATCCATGGCCTGCCAAGGCAGAGACGGGGAGCATGCAAGAGACCTCAGAGCCCTGCCCGGCCATACCCACCATCCTCCTGCCCAGTCCCCCGGCTTCTCCCAGATCACACACAGACCTGCGCGTGCACAGCCCTGCACCTGGGTCAGGGACCCATCCCTGCAGATTTTCAGGATAAACCCTGGGCAGAAGGGTGCAGACTCCACACCCCATCCCACCTAGCCAGCCTTAACCTGTGGTGTGAACATGACCTGCCCACCAGGCATCTGAACCCTCATCAGCCTGCTCCTGCTCAGGGCGTCTCCACCCCCAATGAGCTCTCTTTACACACACAAACTCACACACACACACACACACACACACACACACACACACACACACGGAGGCCTGGGGCCACAGGGTCGATCAGAAGATGTGAGGCTGGCTGACTCTGAGCCTCCCGGTGTCACCTTTTGATTCTTCTTTGCCAAAGGGCCGGAGGTGTTGGGGAGCCCTGACAGGACCTCCCCAGTGAGGGGAAGTGTTTGGCGGGCAAGCTCTCCTCTGCCTGCATCCTCTGGACTTCGGTATGCAACACAGAAACATGTCGCTTCTTTCAGGATCTCCAAAGAAATGAGCTGGGAAGGGGGTTTTCTCTGGAATATGGGTGCCTGGATACGTGGGTTCCAACTCCGTTGGGCTCTGTCATCAGGGAAGTGAGGTCACCACTGCCTCGGGGCTCCTTACCCGACTTCCTCCTCACACCAGAGCTCCCTGAGAGCGTCCCTCCCCCAGCTACTCAAGGCTCACCCTCCACCCCATGCCCTATCTACATAGTGACCACCACATAGCCTACCCACAGCCCCTGGGAGGCCTGGGTGCAGCTGTTGTCCCCGCTGTGAGAGCCCAGAGCTGGGTTCAGACCAGGCTCCTGCTCCTGCCCAGGACTGTGACCCCGGACACACCCTGTGGCTCTCAGGGCCTCCCCAGTCCCCCCGTGTGCACACTGGGGGTGTTCTGGCTTCTACTTCTAGGGATGCCATCAGGGGTGGGACCTCTCCATACGTTCCATACCCGCCCTCACAGGAGGCTGGTGCACACACTGGGCAATGCACGGGTGAGCCAGGTGCTGGGTGGGGGCATGGGACACAGCCCAGAGGGACCTGGATCTGCTCTGGGATCCAGGAAAAGCCACCCTCCTCCTGCCTGGGTCCTATCAGCCATGGCAAGGTTGCAGTGCATGGATTCTGACCTTGGGGACACAGACTTCCAAGGGCTCCCATTAGGTTTTGGTCCAAGGGCCTTGTCTGCGTCCATGTGTTGGGCAGCCCCCACCATGATTCCCGGGCATTCCCGAATCTGTCCTCCCAGGGTGGATGGCCCATGTGACTGAAAAGGGGACAAAATGTTTGGCGGTCATTTCCCAGCTGATGGAGGAAAGTTTGGGAGTTCTCCTGGTTCCCTCTCTCCTGTGTTCAGTGTCTGTCTCTGTCTTTGTCTTTGTCTCTGTGACTGTCTCTGTCTCTTCTTTTGTGTGTCTCACAGGAGCAGGATCTGTGCACTCCAGTGGTGATGGGAAAAACTTCAGAATTCTCCCTTGTCCCTGTTTCACTCTCCTGTGCTGGTGCTTGGTTTCTTGCTAAGGCCTTCTCCCCCTGAGCTGAGCACTGACTCTGGAACCTTTTCCAAATGGGGCCCCTGAGGCTGCAACAAGGAGGGTCCTGACCTTGGTCCCCTGACCAAGGGTCTAGTGGTCTGCCACATTCTGCAAGCCCACAGTGTCAGTCCCCCAAGCCTGCAGGCTGTCCTCTGCTCAGAATGACCTCGATGGAGTACAAAGCATGTTCCCAAGACTGGGAGCACAGTGGGGCAGGGATAGAGATTCAAGGCTAACAGGATCTTCTACAAGACTGTGGGAACCTAGGGACACCCTGTGCCTATGGCCCCATTGATAGAAGAGTAAGGGGAGGCCTTTGGTGTTGTAGCACTGTTCACATGGCGGGGGGGTACCTCTTCCTACTTCCAGTAGTCCAGGGTGGTGATGGACACCAGGCCCCAGACCCTGTCTTCACCCAGTGCCCTGGCAAAGCCTCTGGGCCCCTTGAGGACCCTTTGACCATCAGCCCATCCTGTCTCCCCTCCCCATGCTATGGATCTTGGTCCTTGCCAGGAGTCCTGATGCCTCTGACCCCATGGCCCAGCTGTCTCCAACCTCTTCCTTCTTTCCCCCTTGTTACCCACAATTTTCCCAGGGTGTCTCCCCCTCTGACCCCTAGGTGGGAAGAGTGTTGTGTGTGTGTGTGTGTGTGTGTGTGTGTGTACGTGCGTGTGCTCAAACACATATGCCTCTACCTGTCTGGGGATGCCAGAGGTCAAGTCCCCACATGGGACAGAGTGGGTAGCTCTCCCCAAGGATCTGAGGGGCTCTCACCCTCAAAACAAACCTCATGGGAGGGTTGGGGCTAACCCTAACCCTAATACTAACTGTGACCCTCACCCTAACCCAAACCCCTATCCCAAACCCTAACCTTCCCTGTCCTCCTTCCCACCCACTGACTCAAGCCAGGGCTAAATACAAGGACAGACTGGACCTCTTTCCCCAGGTACAGCCAGGAAGACCAAGCAGATGGAGAGAGGAGCAGTCGAAGGGGCCCACGGATCTCCCTGCCCTGATTTGGCCTCCACTGATGTCTCCAAGGCCTCTGGCTCAACCCCGCATTTAGAGGGACCCTGGGAGGGATTCTGAATTCCAGGCCAGCTGGGTGAGGGGTACTTGGTGACCTTTGCATCCCCAGATGTCCAACCCACCTGGCCTTGCACCCTGAGCCTTGCTTCCCGGGATAGGGATGGTTCTGGTGCTCAGCAGACTTCAGGGCCACAGACCACTGAGCAGTGGTGAGGGAACATGGGGGACCAGTCAGGTACAGTGCCATTGGTCGTGTACACATCCACTGCAAGACTGGGTCATGGGACAGGTGCTCTGTGCAGGTCTCCTGTGCACAACTGCCCCTCTCAGAATGGAGGTCTGTGTGCCTGGTGCACCTTTCCTCCACCTCCACCTATCCCTGGAGGAATGGCCAAGTTCAAGCATTTCCATGTCCAACCCTAAGGGACAATTGGGAACCTGGGGTCAAGAGAGTCAGGGACTGGGCCAGGACAAAAGACGGGTACAAAGTCCAAGGAGCAGAGCTTCCCTCCAGTCCTAGGCAAGCCCCGGCCCTCCCATGAAGTTTTCTTTGAGGGTGAGATCCCCTCAAACCCTTGGGGAGAGCTACCTACCCACCCCGTCCCATGTGGGGACATGACCTCGGGCATCCTTAAGAGCGAGAAAGTGCCCTGGGCTACAGGGAACAGGGCGGTACCCAGGGATGCCCAACGCCCACCAATTCTCACGAGCGTTCTGCCCAAATTGATCCCTCTTAATACGAACACTCATAAATGGCAGTGTTTTCCCAGTGAAGGAAAGAAGTTAGAACAAGGAGGGACTCTTGGCAGGTTGGATACTCTGAGTTAAGTGGACGCCAAGGCCCTTATACTTCCAAAGTGTATAATCACTTTTAAGGCAAACACTCATAAATGGCAGTGTTTTCCCAGTTGAGGAAAGAAGTTAGAACAAGGACGGACTCTTGGCAGGTTGGATAATCTGAGTTAAGTGCACGCCAAGGCCCTTATGCTTCCAAAACTTATAATCGATCTTAAGGCGAACACTCATAAATGGCAGTGTTTTCCCAGTTGAGGAAAGAAGTTAGAACAAGAACGGACTCTAGGCAGGTTGGATACTCTGAGTTAAGTGGACGGCGCGTTTTCTGGGTGGCCACGACATGCCCCGGACCACAGGGAACCAGGCCGTCCCAAGGGCTGCCCAACGCCGGCCAATTCTCATGAACATTCTGCCCAAATCGATCCCAATTTGGGCAGAACGCTCATGAGAATTGGCCTGAAAATGCCCGGCGAACTTGCTCTGGGCGCCACACGTCTGCAGGTTCACCCCTCGGCCTGGCCCAGGATCCCGAGGGGTCGCTTACCAGCACAGCCAGAAAGACTTCCGTGAGTCAGGCGCAGGTGAGGCCGACGCCTCCTGCTCCTCAGCCTCCGGGGGTCACCTTCCTGGCGCTAGCAGATGGGGCTGGGACTGCCCCGAAGTTTGGGCCCGGCCCCTGGCCTTCTTGCTCAGCCTTCCATTTCCAGGGTCCTTTTCCCTGGGGACCTCTGCCTGGGGAACCCTTAGTCCGGAACCACGAGTCCCCCGACTGTCATGGCCCAAACGGTGCCTTTTGCAGCTGCGTCCCAGCCATCGAGGGAGATATCCGTTCATTCCCCCACAGAGGCCAGCCTCATCCCTGGGTGCTCTAGCTGCCCAAAAAGGTGGAGGCGGACGCCAGACCACAACCCCTCCATCAACTCTGCTTTGGGAAAGCTCCCCTGCGCTGGGGCCCCCGGGTGGGCCACGTCATCTTGGCGCATTTTCTGGGTGGTCGTGACATGCCCCAAGCAGAAAAGGGTCCTGGGCCACGGGGAACAGGGTGATCCCCAGGGCTGACAAACCCGGACAATTCTCAAGAGCATTCTGCCCAAATCGATCCCGATTTGGGCAGAACGCTCACAAGAATTGGCCAGAAAATGCCCGGTGAACAAGCTCCATGCGCCGAAGGTCTACAGGGCCGCCCCTTGGGGCTGGCCCAGGATCCCGAGGGGTCGCGTCCCAGCACAGCCAGAAAGAACTCCGTGAGTGAGGCGCCAGCGAGGCCGACACTCCAACTCCTCAGGCTTCAGGGGTCCCCTCCCTGGCAGTGGCTGATGGGGCCGGGCCTGCCCCAAAAGCTGGGCCCGGGCCCTGGCCTGCTTGCTTAGCCTTCCGTTGCCAGGGAGCTATACCTGGGGACCTCCGCCTGGGGAACCCAGGGTCCCATGCCAGGAGACCCCGACAGTCCGGACGCAAACGGTGCCTTTTGCGGATGCATCGCAGCCGTTGAGCGAGATATCCATTTGTTCCCCCACAGAGGCCAGCCCCAGCTCTGGGTGCCCTGGTCCCGAAAAGGCAAACACGGCAGTGTTGCCACAACCACTCCATCAAATCTGCTTCAGGAAAGCTACCCTGCGCTGAGGCTCCCGACTGGTCCATTCCTCTCAGCGCATTTCCTTTGTGGCCACGACATGCCCCGAGCAAGAAAGGGCCCTGGGCGACGGGGAACGGGAAGGTCCACAGGACTGCCCAACGCTGGAAAATTGTCATGAGCGTTCTGCCCAAATCAATCCCAATTGGGCAGAACGCTCGTGAGAATTGGCTGGAAAACACCTGGTGAACTCGCTTTGGGCGCCTCACGTCCACAGGATCACCCCCTTGGGCTTGGCCTGGGATCCTGAGGGGTCGCGTCTCAGCACCGCCAGAAAGACTTCTGTGAGGCAGGTGTCAGTGAGGCTGACGCCTCCTGCTGCTCATCCTCTGGGGTTCCCCTCCCTGGTGCTGGCAGATGGGGCCAGGCCTACCCCGAAAGACTGGCCCGGGCCCTGGTCTGCTTGCTCAGCCTTCCTTTGCCAGGGTCCTGTCCCTGGGGGCCTCTGCCTAGGGAACCCTGAGTCCCGCGCCACGAGTCCCCTGACCGTCCTGGTGCAAACTGGTCCTTTTGTGGCTGCATCTCCACAAAGCGAGATATCCATTCGTTCCCCCACAGAGGCCAGCCCCATCTCCGGGTGCCCCAGCTGACCGAATAGGAGGAGGCAGATGGCTGGCCACAACCCCTCCATCAACTCTGCTTCAGGAAAGCTCCCCGCGCCGGGGCCTCCGGCTGGGCCACGTCATCTCGGCGCATTTTCTGGATCGCTGTGTCATGCCCCGAGCGATAAAGAGCCCTGGGCCACGGGGAACAGGGTGGTCCCCAGGGCTGCCCAACACCGTCCAATTCTCTCGAACTTTCTGCCCAAATCGATCCCTATTTGGGCAGAATGCTCATTAGAATTGGCCGGAAAATGCCCGGTGAAATCGCTTCGGGTGCCGCACATACACAGGGCCGCCCCCCTGGGCCTCGCCCAGGATGCAGAGGGGTCACGTCCCTGCACCGCCAGAAAGACCTCCGTGAGTCAGGCTCTGGCGACGCCGACACCTCCTGCTCCTCAGCGTCTGGGGGTTCCCTTGCTGGCGCTGGCCGATGGGGCCAGGCCTGCCACGAATGCTGGGCCCAGGCCCTGGCCTGCTTGCTCAGCCTTCCGTTGCCAGTGTCCTGTCCCTGGGGGCCTCCGTCTGGGGAACACTGAGTCCCTCGCCACGAGTCCCCGACTGTCCCAGTGCAAACGGTACCTTTCCTGGCTGCATCCCAGCCATCGAGCGAGAGATCCATTTGTTCCGCCACAGCGGGAAGCCCCATCCCGGGTGCCCAGGCCGCCCGAAAAGGCAAAGGCGGACGCCCTCGGACAACCCCTCCAGCTACTCTGCTTTGGGAAAGCTCCCCTGCGCCGGGGCCCCCGACTGGGCCACATTGTCTTGGTGCGTTTTCCGGGTGGCCGCGACATGCCCCAAATGTGAAAGGGCCCTGGGCCACAGGGAACAGGGTGGTCCCCAGGGCCGCCCAATGCCAGCCAATTCTCAAGAGCGTTCTGCCAAAATCGATCCCAAGTAGGGCGGAACCCTCAAGAAAATTGGCCCGAAAACGCCCGGTGAACTCGCTTTGGGTGCTTTGGGTTCTCATGTCTGCAGGACCGCCCCTGGGCCTGGCCTGCGATCCCGAGGGTTCGCGTCCCAGCACCACCAGAAAGACCTCAGTGAGTCAGGCTCTGGCGAGGCCGACGTCTCCTACTCCTCAGCCTCCGGGGATCCCCTCCCTGGCGCTGGCAGATGGGGTCGGGCCTGCCGCGAAAGCTGGGCCCGGGCCCTGGCCTGCTTGCTCAGCCTTCCGTTGCCAGGGTCCTGTCCCTTGGGCCGTCCTCCTGGGGAACCCTGAGTCCCGCGCCATGAGTCCCCCAACCATCCCAGCGCAAATGGTGCCTTTTGCAGTTGCCTCCCAGCCATCAAGAGAGAGATCCATTCATTCCCCCACAGAGGCCAGCCCCAGCCACGGGTGCCCCGGCTGCCCGAAAAGGCGGAGGCAGATGCCCAACCACAAACCCTCATCAATTCTGCTTTGGGAAAGCTCTGCTGTGCCAGGGTTCCCGGCTGGGCCACATTGTCTAGGTGCGTTCCGGGTGGCTGCGACATGCCCCTAGCGAGAAAGGGCCCTGGGCCATGGGGAACAGTCCGGTCCCCAGGGCTGCAGCAGCCTCGTCGTGAGCGGCCTCGAAATGAGCGGTCTCATCAGGAGTGGCCTCATCAGGAGCAGCCTCGTCTGGGGGAGTGGACTGTGGAACAGTGAGGGTGAGGCAGGGAGCCTCCAGGAGAGACATCAGGGCAAGGAGGCGGTGGCCCCCAGCAAGGCTCGGGCACCTACCGGTCAGTTTGATTTCTAATGCATGGCGCGAAATAAAGCTTTGCTTGGTTTTTGCTTTGTGTCAGTCTCGTTCCTTTGATCACGGACCATAACACTCCCGCCTCCATGTCGCCCAAATTTCAGATCCTGAGGCACTGCCCTCACGGTCTGCAGATCAGGCATGCCATCACCTCGCCCCTCACCCTAACCCGAGTTTGTGTTTGCTGACTCTTGTCCCCAAAACCCTGGCTGACAGGCCGACTCTATAATCCCTGCTATGGTGGGAAACCTGAGACGGAAAACAGCTCTCTTCCCTTCATCCAGATACCTTGGGAGCCATGCAAAATCCCCACATAGGCAGACCCTCCCATAGATCCAAGAGGTCACCCCTCCATTCCATGGCCAACCGAGACGCACAACCCAGACAGAAAAGCCTGCGCTCCCTCCCTACCTTCGCCCTAATTTCAGATCCCCAGACACTGCCCTCACGGTCTGCAGATCAGGCCTGCCATCACCTTGCCCATCACCCAAATCTGAGTTTTTGTTTGCCGACTCTTGTCCCCAAAACCCTGGTCAACAGGCCCTCCAGGATGGGACCTGTGGAGCTTCAGCGCAGGACTCTGCCTAACCTCCCAAAGGAAACACTGCCCATCACAGTTGCACAAACCCTCCATATTGGGAGACACCTGCAAGGCCCCTGAGCCCATGCAATTTCATTGGCTGCTCTGGACAGAAGTGCGCCATGTGATACATGCCAGATACCTACCTCCAGGTATACACCCAGGTCAATGGCCCCGAGACAGAAGATGGTACCTGACATGGCCCTAGGACCTCAATGGAACCCTGGCTTAGGTTTGCAGGCACCTGTCCCCAGAGGCAGGTTCTGGAATTCCGACCTATGGTCCAACGTTTGGTCCCTGAGCCACAAAACAGAACACCTCCTGTCCCCTGAAGGTAACCTTGCTCTTGGGAGCTGCGTCCAACCCTCAGGGGAGGAGAATCCTGCATGGCACCTGAGCCCCCGCCATATTCTAAGGTATCACTGGACACAAGCTAGCATTGTGACCCTTCCACATGAGGCTCCCTGTCAACTCAACCCCTTGGGCACTTGCCCCAGAGCCACGAGATTGAAACTGCCTTGTTCCTGGGCTGAAAGGATAAGCCGAGCTGGGCTTTCCAGACATCTATGTGGTGAACTGTGCTACCATGTCTTTCCATGTTAGGGACACGGGAGCCATCAAAATGCACTCTCCCTGTCCCTCAGAAAGAAAGCTTGTTGTTCGGAACAGCTCACAAGCCAGAGCCTGGGAAAACCTCCATGGCCTCATGAGGTCCCCCTCCATTTATCAGGCCACACTCCAGCGTGAGCGACCTTTGATATTCGCCCTGACTCAGTTGCTAGGGATCTCGAGTCAGAGGCTGCATATTGGAACTGCCATGTGCTCGGCACTGAAATGACCCGGCGCCTCTGTGTTCAGACTTCCGTCCTCAACCTCCTGTCCCGCAAGCCCTCCAGTTTGGGAACTCTGGAGCCACAAGGCAGCCTTTTGCTTGCCCTCCAGAAAGAAGAAGGGACCTATGGGTCTGCCCAGAATCAGCATTTGAGGACCAAACTGCACGGTCCAAGAGGGAACCCCAATATCCAGGATGCACTGTGCACTAACGCTCTGTCAGACACAGCCTGAGGCTCGAACTCCAGTAGCACCCCATGTAGTGGGCGCCATCTCCTGCAGGTGGGAGCAGCCATGGCTCAAGGCTGTCATCTCTACCAAGCCTTGGTTTTCAGACATCTGTGCCCAGACCATAGCTCAAATCCCAGCCAATGGGGGAACCTCAAGCCCAAAAGAGCACTCCTCCTTCCCAACGGCGGCAAAAGCTTGATGTGGGTATGGGGGTCAAACACACACAGTGGGAGCAAGCTGCATGGCCCATGAGAACACGCCCACCCAGGAAGACCCCCATGGGCACAAACAGGGATTGTGACCATCAACCTGAGCCAGCATTCTAACAATCCCCATCGCTATCTGGACCAGGAGCCCGCATATCAGGCCTGCCATGCCCCTAGGCCAAAATCCTCATCCTCTGTCTGGTTCTCCAGTCGCCCGGACCGAGAAGCCGACTCTGGAATCCCTGCTATGGCGGGACCCCTGAGACGGAAAACAGCTCTCTTCCCTTCATCCAGAAACCTTGGGAGCCATGCAAAATCTCCACAGAGACAGAATCTCCCATGGACCCATGAGGCCACCCCTCCATTCTGTGGCCAATCAAGACACACAGCCAAGACAGAAAAGCCTGCGCTCCCACCTCCTCATCACTCTACTTTATGATCCCGAGGCACTGCCCTCAGGTCTACAGATCGGGCCTGCTATCACCTCGCCCATCACCCTAACCCGAGTTTCTGTTTGCTGACTCTTGTCCCCTAAACCCTGGCCGACAGGCCTTCCAGGATGGGGCCTGTGGAACCACAGTGCAGGACTCTCCCTGCCCTCCTGAAGGAAACTCTGCCTGTCACATTTGCACAAACCCTTCAGATTGGGAGACACCTGCAAGGCCCCTGAGCCCACCCAATTTTGTTGGCCACTCTGTACAGAAATGCGCAGTCTGGCACATGCCAGACACCTACCTCCAGGCAGACACCCAGGTCAATGGCCCTGAGTCTGAAGATGGTAACAGACAAGACCCTAGGATCTCAACAGAACCTTAGCTGAGTTTGCAGGCATCTATCTCCAGAGGGAGGTTCTGAGTTCCTACATATTGTCCAACACTTTGGTCCTGAGCCACAAAACAGAATACCTCCTGTCCCTAGAAGGCAACCTGGCCCTTGGGAGCTGCGTCCAACTCTCAGGGAGGAGAATCCTGCATGGCACCTGAGCCCCTGCCACATTTTAAGGTCTCCCTGGACACAAGCCAGCATTGGGACACATCTGCATGAGGCTCCCTGTCAACTCAGTCCCCTGGGCACTGCCCCAGAGCCACAAGATCAAAACTGCCTTGTTCCTAGGATGAAAGGATAAGCTGAGCTGGGCTTTCCAGACATCTATGCGGTGAGCTCTGCCACCATGTCTTTCCATATGGGGGACGCTGGAGCCGTCAAAACAGACTCCTCCTGTCCTGCAGAAGGAAAGATTGTTGTTCAGAGCAGCTCACAAACCCCAGCCTGTGAAATCCTCCATGGCCTTATGAGGCCACCCCTCCATTCATCGGGCATCATGGACACAATCTCCAGGGTGAGCAATCATCCGACACTCGCCCTGACTCAGATGCTGGAGATCTCGAGTCAGACTCTGCACATTGAAAATGCCATGTGCTCGGCACTCAGCTCAATAGATGTTTCTGCGTTCAGAATTCCATCCTCACCCTCCTGGCCAGCAAGCCCTCCAGATTGGGAATTCTGGAACCACAACGTAGCCTTCTGCCTGCCCGCCAGAATGAAGTAGGGCCCTATGGGTCTGCCATGAATCCCCATGTGAGGTTCAACCTGCACGGCCCTGGACGGAACCCCAGTATCCAGGACGCAATGTACAATCATGCTCTGTCTGACACAGCCTGAGCCCTGAACTCCAGTCAGCCCCCAGGTAGTGGGCGCCATCTCATGCATGTGGGACCTGCCATGGCCCGAGGCTGTCATCTCTACCCACAGGGGTGTTCAGGCATCTGTGCCCAGACCATAGCTCAAATCCTTGCCTATGGGGTATCCTCAAGCACAAAAGAGCACTCCTCCTTCCACAAGTCCAGAAAAGCTTGCTGTGGATTTGGGGGTCAAATCCTCAGAGTGAGGGCCACCTGCATGGCCCATGAGACCACGCACACCCAGGAGGTCCACCCTGGGCACAAACAGGCATTGTGACCATCAGCCTGAGCCTGCATCAAAGAAGCCCCCTTGCTAGCTGAACTAGCAGACTTCATATCGCCCTGCCATGACCCTAGGTCCAAATCCTCATCCTCGGTCATGTTCTAAAGGTGCCCGGACCCAAAAGCCGACTCTTGAATCGCTGCTATGGCGGGACCCCTGAGACGGAAAACAGCTCTCTTCCCTTCATCGAGAAATACACTAAATCCTTGGGAGCCATTCAAAATCCCCACAGAGGCAGAATCTCCCAAACCCATGAGGCCACCCCTCCATTCTGTGGCCAACCGAGAAACAAAACCCAGACAGAAAAGCCTGCATTCCCGCCTCCCCATCGCCCAAATTTCAGATCCAGAGGCACTGCCATCACAGTATGTATATCGGGCTAGGCATCACCTAGCCCATAACCCTAGCCTGAGTTTGTGTTTGCAGATTTTGTCCCCAAAGCCTTGGCTGATAGGCCCTCCAGAGTGAGTCCTCTGGAGCCACAGCACAGGACCCTGCCTGCCCTCCCGAAGGAAACTCTGCCCGTCACAGTTGCACAAACCCTCCAGATTCAGAGACACCTGCAAGGCAGTTGAGGCCACCCCAATTTCGTTGGTTGCTCTGCACAAAAATGTGCAGTCTGACACATTCCACACACCTACCTCCAGGCAGACACCCAGGTCAATGGCCCTGAGTCAGAAGATGGAACCTGACATGCCCCTAGGACCTCAATGGAACCCTAGCTTAGGTTTGTAGGCATCTGTCCCCTGAGGCAGGTTCTGGAATACCTACATATGGTCCAATGTTTGGTCCCTGAGCCACAAAACAGAAAAACTCCTGTCCCCAGAAGGCAACCTGGCTCTTGGGAGCTCCATCCAACCCTCAGGGGAGGAGAATCCTGCATGGCACCTGAGCCCCTGCCACATTCTAAGGTCTCCCTGGACACAAGCCAGCATTGGGACCCATCAGCATTAGGCTCCCTGTCAACTCAGCGCCCTGGACACTTGCTCCAGAGCTACCAGATGGAAACTACCTTGTTCCTGGGCTGAAAGGATAAGCTGAGCTGTGCTTTCCAGACATCTATGTGGTGAGCTCTGCTACCATGACTTTCCATATGGGGGACCATGGAGCTAGCAAAACGACTCCCCCTGTCCCACAAAAGGAAAGCTGCTGTTTGGAGCAGCTCACAAGCCCCAGCCTGGGAAATACTCCATGGACTCATGAGGCCACCCCTCCATTCATTGGACACATACTCCAGCGAGAGCGACCATCTGACACTCGCCCTGACTCAGGTACTGGAGATGTCGAGTCAGATGCTGCATATTGTAACTGCCATGTTCTTGACACTGTACCTATTCGGTGCTTGTGTGTTCAGGCTTCCGTCCTCACCCGTCTGTCCCACAGCCCTGCAGCTTGGGAATTCTGGTGCCACATGCAGCCTTCTGCCTGCCCGCAAGAAAGAAGCGCCCCTGGGTCTGCCCAGAATCACCATGAAAGGATCATCCTGCATAGACCTAGACGTAACCCCAATATCCAGGCTGCACTGTGCACTAATGCTCTGTCTGACACAGCCTGAGCCCGACCTCCAGTCAGCCCCACAGGTAGCAGGCCCCATCTCCTGTAGCTGGGAACGGCCATGGCCAGAGGCTGTCATCTCTACCCAAACTAACAGTATAGGCATCTGTGCACAGACCATAACTCAAATCCCAGCCTATGGGGGAACCTCAAGCCCAAAAGAGAACTCCTCCTTCCACTCAGTTGGAAAAGCTTGCTGTGGGGTTGGGGGTCAAACCCTCAGAGTGGGAGCCAGCTACATGGCCCATGAGACCACGCCCATCCAGCAGGTCCGCCCTGGGCACAAACAGGCATTATGACTATCAGCCTATGCCTGCTTTCAAACAAGGCCTCTCGCTAGCTAGACGAGAGACCGCATATCAGCCTGCCATGCCCCTAAGCCCAAATCCTCACCCTCAGTTGGGTTCTCCCAGTGCTCAGAACCAGAAGCTGACTCTGGAATCCCTGCTATGCCGGGACCCCTGATATGGAAAACAGCTCTCTTCCCTTCATCCAGAAAGACACCAAAACCTTGGGAGCAATGCAAAATCCCCACAGAGGCAGAATCTCCCATGGACACATGAGGCCACCCCTCCATTCTGTGGCCAACTGGGACACACAACCCAGACCAAAAATTCTGTGCTCCCACCTACTTGTCACTGAAATTTCAGATCCTGAGGCATTGCTGTCATGGTCTGCAGATCAGGCCAGCCATCACCTCGCCCCTCACCCTAACCTGAGTTTGTGTTTGCAGAATTTTGTCTCCAAAGCTGTGGTCGACAGGCCCTCCACGATGCTTCCTCTGGAGCCAGAGGGCAGGACCATGCCTGCCCTCCCACAGGAAACTCTGCCCATCACAGTTGAACAAACCCTCCATATTGGGAGACACCTGCAAGGCCCCTGAACACGTGCAATTCTGTTGACCGCTCTGGACAGAAATGCACAGTCTGACACATGCCAGACACCTACTTCCAGGCAGACACCCAGGTCAATGGCCCTGAGTCCGAAGATGCAAACTCACATGTCCCTAGGAACTCAACGGAACATAGCTGAGATTTGCAGGCATCTGTCCCCAGAGGCAGGTTTTGGAATACCTACATATGTTCCAAGGCTTGGTCTCTGAGCCACAAAACACAACACCTCCTGTCCCCAGAAGGCAACCTGGCTCTTGGGGGCTGCGTCCAACCCTCAAAGGAGGAGAATACTTCATGGCGCCTTAGTCCTCGCCACATTCTAAGGTCTCCCTGGACAAAAGCCAGCATTATGACCCATCAGCTTGAGGTTCCCTGTCAACTCGGTCCCCTGGGCACTTGCCCCAGAGCCACCAGATTGAAACTTCCTTGTTCCTGGGCTGAAAGGATAAGCTGAGCTGGGCTATCCAGACATCTATGCAGTGAGCTCTGCTACCATGTCTTTCCATATGGGGGACCCTGGAGCCACCAACGTGGTCTCCACCTATCACAGAGGGAAAGCTTGCTGTTCGGCGCAGCTCATAAGCCCCAGCCTGGGAACACCTCCATGGCCTCATGAGACCACCCTCCATTCATCGGGCATCATGGACACAAGCTCCAGCATGAGTGACCATATGACACTTGCCTTGACTCAGGTGCTGGAGATCTTGAGTCAGTTGCTGCACATTGGAACTTCCATATGCATGGCAATGGATTGAACCAGTGCTTGTGCATTCAGACTTCTGTCCTCACCCGTCTGACACGCAAGCCCTCCAGAATGGGAATTCTGGAGATAGAACGCAACCTTCTGCCTGCCCTCCAGAAAGAAGAAGGGACCTCTGGGTCTGCCCAGAATCCCCAAGTAATGGTCAACCTGCATGGCCTTAGGCAGAACCCCAATGTCCAAGCCGCATTGTGCACTAATGCTCTGTCTGACACAGCCCCAGTCCCGACCTCCAGTCAGCCCCCAGTTAGCGGGTGCTATCTCCTGCAGGTGGGACTGGCCATGGCCCGAGGATGTCATCTCTACCCAACCTGGGTGTTCAGGCATCTGTGCCAAGATCATAGATCAAATCCCGGCCTATGGGGAAACCTCAAGCATAGAAGAGCACCCCTCCTGGCACGCTTTGCCAGCTGTCGGGATGTGGGTCAAACTTTCATGAGTTGGAGAAAGCTGTATGACCCATGAGACCACACCCACCGAAGAGGTCCACCCTGGGCACAAACAGGCATTGTGACCATCAGCCTGAGCCTGCTTTCAAACAAGCCCCCTTGTCAGCTGGACCAGGAGCCCGCATATCAGGTCTGCCATGCCCCTAGGCTCGAATCCTCACCATCGGTTGGGTTCTCCAGGCGTCTGGAAAGAGAAGTCGACTCTGGAATCCCTGCTATGGCGGGACCCCTGAGACAGAAAACAGCTCTCTTCCCTTCATCCAGAAAGACACCAGAACCTTGGGAGCCATGCAACATTCCCACAGAGGCAGGCTCTCACATAGACCCATGGGGACAGCCTCCATTCCGTGGCCAACCGAGGCACACAACCTACATAGAAAACCCTGCACTCCTGCCTCCCCTTCGCCCTAATTTCAGATCCCGAGGCACTGCCCTCACATTCTGCAGATAAGCCCTGCCATCACCTCGCCCCTCACCCTAACCCGATTTTGTGTTTGCAGACTCTTGTCCCCAAAACCCTGGCCCACAGGCGCTACAGGATGGGGCCTATGGAGCCACAGTGCAGGACTCTGCCTGCCCCCCCCCCCCGAAGGAATTCTGCCCGTCTCAGTTGCCAGACGAGATTGGGAGACACCTGCAAGGCCCCTGAGCCCACCCAATTTCGTTGGCTGCTCTGGACAGAAACGCACAGTCTGACACATGCCAGACACCTACTTCCAGGCAGACATCCAGGTCAATGGCCCTGAGTCCGAGGATGGAAACCTACATTGCCCTAGGATCTCAATGGAACCCTAGCTAAGGTTTGCAGGCATCTGTCCACAGAGGCAGGTTCTGGAATACCTACATATGGTCCAATGTTTGGTCCCTGAGCCACAAAACAGAACACCTCCTGTCCCCCGAAGGCAACCTGGCTCTTGAGAGTTGCATCCAACCCTCAGGGAAGGAGAAACCTGCATGGTGCCTGAGCCCCCGCCACATTCTAAAGTCTCCCTGGACACAGGCCAGCATTGTGACCCATCCGCATGAGGCTCCCTGTCAACTCAGCCCCCTGGGCACTTGCCCCAGAGCCACCAGATCGAAACTTCCTTGTTCCTGGGCTGAAAGGATAAGCTGAGCTGGGCTTTCCAGACATCTATGCGGTGAGCTCTGCTACCATGTCTTTCTATATGGGGGACCCTGTAGCCATCAAAATGGACTCCCACTGTCCCGCAGAAAGAAAGCTTGCTGTTGGAGCAGCTCCCAAGCCCCAGCCTGGGAAAACCTCCATGGCCTCATGAAGCCACCCCTCCATTTTCCGGCATCACGGACACAAACTCCAGCGTGAGCGATCATCCGACACTCACACTGACTAAGGTGCTGGAGATCTCGAGTCAGATGCTACACATTGGAAGTGCCATGCTCTCAGCACTGAACTGAACTTGCGCTTGTGGGTTCAGACTTCCATCCTCACCTTCCTGGGCCACAAGCCCCCCAGATTGGGAACTCTAGAGCCACAACACAGTTTTCTTCCTGCCCTCCATAAAGAAGAAGGGCCCTATGTGTCTGCCCAGATTCCCCACGTGAGGATCAACCTGCACGGCCCTTGACGGTGCCCCAATATCCTGGGCAGCCCTGTGCATTAATGCTCTGTCTGACCCAGCCTGAGCCCCGACCTCCCGTCGTCCCCCCAGGTAGCGGGCCCCAAAGTGCAGGTGGGACCGGCCATGGCCCAAGGCTGTCATCTCTACCCAACCTGGGTGTTCAGGCATCTGTGCCTAGAACATAGGTCCAATCCCAGCCTATGGGGAAACCTTAAGCCCCGAAGAGCATTCTTCCTTCCCCATGGGCGGAAAAGCTTGCTCTTGGGATCGGGGTCAAACCCTCAGAGTGGGAGGCAGCTGCATGGCCCATGAGACCATGCCCACCCAACAGGGCCACCGTGGCCACAAAGAGGTATTGTGACCCTCAGCCTGAGCCCACTTTCAGACAAGCCCCCTCACTAGCTGGACCAGGAGCCCACATATCAGGCCTGCCATGCCCCTAGGCCCAAATCCTCACCCTTGGACGGGTTCTCCACGTGCCTGGATCCAGAAGCCGACTCTGGAATCCCAGCTGTTGCGGGACACCTGAGATGGAAAACAGCACTCTTCCCTTCCCTCCAAAATATGCCAAACCCTTGGTAGCCGGGCAGAATCTGCCTCCCCGTCACCCTAATTTCAGATCCCGGGGCACAGCCCTCACGGTCTGCAGATTAGGCCGGCCATCAACTCACCCCTAACCCTGAGCAGGGCTTTCCAGGCATCCATGTGGTGAGCTGTGCTAACAATCTTCCCATATGGGGCACCCTGGAGCCACCCAAACAAACTACCCCTGTCCCGCAGAAGTAAAGCTTGCTGTTCAGAGCAGCTCAGAAGCCCCATCCTGGGAAAACCTCCATGGCCTTTGATGCCACTCCTCCATTCGTTGGCCATCATGGACACAAACTCGAGCGTGAGCGACCGTCTCCAAGTCTTTCCATATGGGGGAGCCTGGATCCATCAAAACAGGCTCCCATTGTCCCTCAGAAGGAATGCTTGCTGTTCAGAGAAGCTCAAAAGCCCCAGCCTGGATAAACCTCCATGGCCTCATGAGGCCACCCCTCCATTCCTCGGCCACTGGACACAAACTCCAGCGTGAGCGACCATATGACACTTGCCCTGACACAGGTGCTTGAGATCTTGAGTCAGATTCTGCACATTGGAACTGCCATGCGCTCGGCACTGACTGAACTGAACCGGCACTTGTGTTTTCAGAATTCCATCCTCTCCCTCCTGTCCCGCAAGCCCTCTGGACTGGGAAATCTGGAGCCACGACACTGCCTTCTGCCTGCCCTCCAGAAAGAAGAAGGGCCTATGGGTCTGCCCAGAAGCCCCACGTGATGATCAACCCCAGTATCCTAGGCCACCCAGTGCACTAATGCTCTGTTTGACACAGCCCAGTTATTCAGGCATCTATGCCCAAAGCTTAGCTCAAATTGGTCTATGGGGGGGGGGGGCGCCTGGGTGGCTCAGTGGATTGAGCCGCAGCCTTCGGCTTAGGTCATGATCTCAGGGTCCTGGGATCGAGCCCCGCATCGGGCTCCCTGCTCCGCGGGGAGCCTGCTTCCTCCTCTCTCTCTGCCTGCCTCTCTGCCTACTTGTGATCTCTCTCTGTCAAATAAATAAATAAAACCTTTAAAAAAAACTGTTTAAAAATTGGCCTATGGGGGAACCTCAAGCACAAAAGAGCACTCCTCCTTCCCCACAGCAGGAAAAGCTTGCTGTGGGGATGGGCGTCAAACAATCAAAGTGTTATCAAGTGAATGGCCCATGAGACCACGCCCACCCAGGAGGTCCGTCCTGGCCACAAACAGGCATTGTGACCCTCAGCCTGAGCCCGCTTTCAAACAAGTCCGTAGGCTAGCTGGACCAGGAGCGTATATATCAGGCCTTCCGTACCCCTAGGCACAAATCCTCACCCTCTGTTTGGTTTCCAGGCATCCAGACCCAGAATCCGACTCTGGAATTCCTGCTATGGCTGGACCCCTGAGACGGAAAACAGCACTCTTCCCTTTCCCCCAAAAGACCCGAAATCCTTGGGAGCCAGGCAGAATCCACACAGACATGCAATCTCCCATGGATTGATGTGGCCAACTCTACATTTTGTGGCTGTAGGGGCCTGATTAGCCAGAGGAACTGTAAACCCCAGATATAGAGGTGGGTCAGGCCAGATAGCCATACCCAATCAGTGGGGCACGCATATATTAACTGTGGTGAGTAGAAATCTCATTGACCACCTGTGTGTGGGCCAGGCTCAACCACCTCTATAAAGGTTAATCTGTGAAGCTGGGGAGTAGTAGGAGGAGTTAGAATAGCCTTTGGAGTAGTGGGAGGAGTTAGAATAGCCATTGGAGAAGTAGAAGGAGTTAGAATAGATGTTAGAGAACCAGGAGGAGTTAGAATAGCACTTAGAATAGCTGTTAGAATAGCCATTAGAGTAGCAGTTAGAATAGCCATTAGGGTAGTTGTTAAAGTAGCCTTTGGGAGCTGTTAGAGGAACCATTAGGGTAGTCATAGGTGTGAAAGCATCGGGGTCATCGGGAGCATAGGAGATTCAGGATCATTGGGAGCATCGGGAGTGGCATTGCTGGCAGCGGCACCACCCCGAGCAGCAGCACCTGCGACCCGCCCCAGCACGGCCCCTCCACAACCGGCCTCGCTGCCCCAAGCGTGGTCTTGCCAGAGTGGCCTCCCCGGAGTGGCCTAGACAGAGCACGTCATTCTGGGGAGTGGCCTCTTCGGCGTGTGGCCTCGTCAGCGAGCAGCCTGGTCCAAAACGGCCTCTTCATCATCGGGAGCAGCCTTCATCCAGCATGTGGCCTTGTCCAGAGTGGCCTCGTCTGGGGAACCGCCTTGTCAGAGTGGCGTCATGGGGAGTAGAATCTGTGTCATCAGGATTGTCGTCCTCATCGTCATCGCCTGTTTGTCGTCAGGAGTAGCATCCTCGTTGTCGTTGCCTCTTTGTAAGAGATGGCCTCAACCAGTCGGTTTGATGTTCGATGTTTGGCATGAAATAAAGGTTTGCTTGGTTTTCGCTTTGTGTCAGTCTCGTTCCTTTGATCACGGACCCTAACAGTGGCCATCCAAGAAACACAACCCAAATAGGAAAGCCTGTGCTCCCGCCTCCCCATTGCCCTAATTTTAATTCCCGAGGAGCTGCCCCCACCGTCTGCAGATCGGGTCTGCTATCACTTCGCCCCTAATCCTAACCCGAGTTTGTATCTGTAGCCTTCTATCCCCAAAGCCCTGGCCCACACACCCTCCAGGATGGGGCCTCCGGAAGAACACTGCCAGAGTGGGTCTACCCTCACGACTGAAAGTCTGCTCTTCACAGTTACCCAAATCCTCCAGATTAGGAGAACCCTGCAAGGCCCCTGAGCCCACCCCAATTTCATAGGCGGCTCTTGACCGAAATGCGCGGTCTGATACACCCTAGTCACCCACTTCCAGGCAGACACGCTGGTCAATGACCCTGAGTCTGAAGATTGAACCTGACCTGGCCCTAGGGCCTCATCGGGACCCTAGCTTAGCTTTTCAGGCACCTGTCTCTAGAAGCCTATTCTGGAATACCAACATATGGTCCAAAATGTGATTCATGAGCCACACAACAGAACCCCTGCTGTCCCCAGAAGGAAACCTTATTCTTGGGAGCTCAGTCCAATGCTCAGGCTAGGAGAATGCTGCATGGCCCCTGAGGCACCACCCCATTCTAAGGTCTCCCAGAACACCAAGCAGCATTGTGACCCGTCATCTTGAGAACCCCTGTCAACTCGGCTCCCTTGGAACTTCGCCCCAGAGCCAGTAGATCAAACCGGCTCTGTTCCTTGGCTGCAATGTGAACGTGAGTTGGGCTTTCCAGGCATCCATGTGGAGAGCTCTGCTATCCAATCTTTCCATATGGGAGAAGGTGGAGCCATTCTCCGAACTCCCCCTGTCCCACAGAAGGACACCTTGCTATTTGGAGCAGCTCACATGGCCCAGCATGGGAAAACCTCCAAGACCTCTTGAGGCCACCCCTCCATTTGTTGGCCATTATGGACACAAACTGCAGTGTGAACGGACATCAGACACTCGCCCTTCCTCAGGTGCTGCAGATCTCGAATCAGCCGCTGGACTTTGGAACTGCAATGAGCTCGGCACTGACCTGAAGCATAGCTCGTGTCTTCAGACTTCCGTCCTCCCACTCCTGGCCCGCAAGATTTCCAGATTGGGAATTCTGGAGCCACAACGCAGCCTTCCCGCTGCTTACCAGAAATAAGAAGTTCCTTATGGGCCTGGCCAGAAGCCCCCCATGAGGATCCATCTGCACGACCCATGACGGCACCATAATAGCATAGACAGCCCTCTGCACTAATGCTCTGACACAGCCTGAGCCCCTACCTCCTGTGAGACACCCAGATAGTGTGCACTGTCTTCTGAAGGCGGGACCTGCCATGGTTCGTTTCCGTAATCTTGCCCCAACCTGGGTCTTCAGGCATTTGTCCCCAGACCTTCGCTCAAATCCCCGCCTATGAGGGAACCTGAAGCACAAAAGAGTACTCCTCCTTCTCCATGCCAGGAAAACTGGCTGTTGGGATGGGTGTCCAACCATCAGCATGGGAGCCAGGTGCATGGGCACAAATAGGCAATGTGACCCTCAGCTTGAGACCAGATTCAAGCTAGACCACTCGGAAGCTGGACCAGGAGCCTGTAGAGCTGGCCTGCCATGCCCATAGGCCCAAATCCTCACTCTCGGTTGGTTTCTCCAGTCGCCTGGTCTCAGAAGCCGTCTCTGGAATCCCTGTTTTGGGCGAGACCACTGAGATGGAAAACAGCACTCTTTCCTTCTCCCAGAAAGGCACCAAAAGATGGGAGGCAGGGCAGAATCCCCAGAGAGGAGGAATCTCCCAAGGCCCCATGAGCCCACCCCTATATTTCGTGGCCATCCTAGACACACAATTCAGACAGAAATGCCTGTGCTACCGCCTCCCAGCAACCCGAATTTCAAATCCCGAGTCGCTGCCCTCAGGTTGTGCAAATAAGGCTTCCCGTCACCTCTCCCTTAACCCTAACCTGAGTTTGTGTCTGCAGACTTCTTTCCCCAAAGCCCTCGTCCACATGCCCTCCAGGATGGGGCATCTGGAGCCACAACATAGGCCTGTGCCTGCCCTCCCAAAGGAAATTCTGCCCGTCAGAGTTGCTCAAAACCTCCAGCTTCGGAGAAACCTCTAAGGCCCCTGAGCCAATACTAATTTCGTAGGCCACTCTGTACAAAAATATGCAGTCTGACACACCCTAGGCACCCACCTCCAGGTGGACACGCAGGTCAATGACCCTGAGTCAGAAGATTGAACCTGAACTGGCCCTAGGACCTCATCGGAATGCTAGCTTAGGTTTTCAGGCATCTGCCCCAGAAGCTTCTTCTGTGATACCAACATATGGGCCAACATGTGGTACCTGAGCCACACACCAGAACCCCTGCTGTCCCCAGAAAATCTTTACTCTTGGGAGATGGGTCCAAACTGCAGGGTAGGAGAATCCTGCATGGCCAATGAGCAACCGCCACATTCTAAAGTCTCCTTGGACACCAACCACTATTGAGACCTGTCATCCTGAAAACCCCTGTCAACTCAACCCCCTTGGGACTTCCCCCAGAGTGTGCATAATGAAAATGCCCTAATCCTTGGCTTCAATGGGAAAGCGAGGTGGGCATTCCAGGCATCCATGCGGTGAGCTATGCTATCTAATCTTTCCATATGGGGAAGTTGGAGACAGCAACCCGACTCCCCATATCCCGCAGAAGTACACTTTGCTGTTTGGAGCAACTCACATGTCCCAGCGTGGGAAAACCTCCATGACCTCTTGAGGCCACCCCTCAATTCGTCAGCCATCATGGATAAAAACTCCAGCGTGAGAGGACATCTGAAACTCACCCTTCCTCAGGTGCTGAGATCCTGAATCAGCCACTGCACATTGGAACTACCAAGCACTCAGCACTGAACTGAACTATAGCTTGTGTTTTCAGACTTCCGTCCTCACACTCCAGGCCCTCAAGCTCTCCAGATTGGGAATTCTGCAGCCTTAACGCAGCCTTCTGCTTGTCCACCAGAAAGAAGAAGTGCCTTATGGGTCTTCCCAGAAACCCCACATGAGGATCCACCTACATGGCCCTCGATGGCACCCCAATAGAATAAGCCCTATGCACTAATGCTCTGTCTGACACAGCCTGGGCCCCAACCTCCTGTCAGCTAACCAGATAGCACACCTCATATTCTAGAGGCGGGTCCTGCCATGGCCCGATTCCGTCATCTCTACTCAACCTGGGTCTTCAGGCATCTAACACCAGAACTTAGCTCAAATCCCTGCCTATGGGGGAATCTGAAGCACAAAAGAGTCCTTCTTCCTTCCTCGTGGCAGGAAACCTGGCTTTTGGTATGGGTGCCCAACCCTCATAGAGGGAGCCAGCTTCATGGCCCATGAGACCATGCCCACCCAGGAGGGCTACCCAGAGCACAAACAGGCATTGTGACCCTAAGCCTGAGAACGCTTTCAAAGAAGCCCCCTTGGGAGCTGGACCAGGAGCTCGCGGAGCGAGCCTGCCATGCTTCTAGGCCCAAATCCTAACCCTCAGTTGGTTTCTCCAGGTGCTAGGACCTAAAACCCACATCTGGAATCCCTGTTTGGGCTGGACCCCTGAGACGGAAAACAGCATTCTTCCCTTCCCCCAGAAAGACACCAAACTCTTGGGAGCCAAGAAGAATCCCCCGAGAGGAAGAACTCCCATGGCCCCATGAGCCCACCCCTACATTCTGTGGCCATCTAAGACACACAATTCAGACATAAAAGTCTGTGCTTCCGCCTCCCAGCCACCCGAAATTCAAATCCCAAGGATCTGCCCACAGGTTGTGCAGATAGGGCCTCCCATCACCTCACCCCTCACCCTAACCTGAGTTTCTGTCTGCAGACTTTTGTCCCCAAAGCTCTGGCCCACATGCCCTGCAGGATGGGGCCTCCAGAGCCACACTGCAGGACTGAGCCTGCCCTCCCGAAGGAAATTCTGCCCGACACAGTTGCCCCAACCCTCTAGATTAGGAGAAACCTGCAAGGTCCCTGAGCCCACCCTAATTTTGTAGGCTGCTCTGGACAACAAAGCACAGTCGGACACACCCTTGGCACCCACCTCCAGGCAGACACACAGGTCAATGATCCTGAGTCAGAAGATTGAATCACACCTGGCCCTAGGACTTCATCAGAACCCTAGCTTAGGTTTTCAGGCATCTGTTCCCAGAAGCCTCTTCTGGAATACCAACATATGGGCCAACATGTGGTCCCTGAGCCACAAAACAGAATACCTCCTGTCCCCAGAAGGAAGCCTTCCTCTTGGGAGCTGGATCCAACACTCTGGGTAGGAGAATCCTGCATGGTCCCTGAGCCACCGCCACTCTCTAAGGTCTCCCTGGACACCAACCAGCTTTGTTACCCATCAGCCAGAGAACCCCTGTCAACTCAGCCCCCTTGCAACTTCGCCCCATAGCCAGCTGATCGAACCTGCTCTGTTCCTCGGCTGCAAAGGGAACACGAGGTGGGCTTTCCAGGCATCCGTGCAGAGAGCTCTGCCATCCAATCTTTCCATATGGGGGAAGCTGAAGCCATTCACTGGACTCCCCCTGTCCTGCAGAATGACACCTGGCAGTTTGGAGCAGTTCACATGGCCCAGAGTGTGAAAACCTCCATGTCCTCTTGAGGCAACCCTTCCATTTGTCTGCCATCATGGACACAAACTCCAGCGTGAGTGGACATCTGACACTTGCCACTACTCAGGTGCTGGAGATCTCAAATCAGCCTTTGCCCATTGTAACTGCCATGTGCTCCGCACTGAAGTCAACTGTGGCTTGTTTTTTTCAGACTTTCGTTCTCACATTCCTGGCCCACAAGCCCTCCAGACTTAGAACTACAGAGTCACAACACAAGACTCTTCCCGCCCACCTGAAGGAATACTTTGCCCTTAGCGTCTGCCCAGAAACACCAAATAAGGATCAACTTACATGGCCCTCGAACGCATCCCAATTTCAGCGTCTGCCCTGGGCACTAATACTCTGTCTGACACAGCCTGGGCCCAGACCTCCGGACAGACACCCAGACAGCTGGTCGCACACCCAGCACATTAGACCCGCCATGGCCTTAGTCCGTCATCTCTTCCCAACCTGGGTTTTCAGGCATCTGAATCTAGAACTTATCTCCAATCCATGCACAGGGGGGGACCTGATGCACAAATCAGAACTCCACCTTCCACATGGCAATAAACCTTCCTGTTGGCATGGTGTCAAAATATCAGGGCAGGATAAAATTGCATGGCCCATGAACCACACCCACACTTGATGGCTGCCTTGGGCAGCAACACGCAGTGCCACCCTCTTTGGGAGCCCCGTGATCAATTAAGGCTTCTCAGTGGCTGGACCACGTGCCCACATATGGGGTTTTCCATGCCCATAGGCCCCCAATCCTAACCAGAGGTAGGGTTTTCCAGCCACCCATACCCAGGGCTCTGCTCTGGAATCACTCTCTTGGAGGGACACCTGAGGCAGAAAACAGGACTCTTCCCCTCCCACAGAATGACACCAACCTTTTGGGAGCTGGACCAAATCCCCAGAGAGGGAAACTAGTCCGTGGCCCATGAGGCCACACATCCATTCCAGGGCCATCCCTGACACAAAATCCAGAGACAAAAGCCTGGTTGACCGCCTCCCGCTTGCCCTTCTTTCATATCCCAAGGAGATCCCGTCACGGTCTGTAGATCGGGTCTGCCATACCTTCGACCCCAAACCTAAGCCGAGTTTGTCTTTTCAGACTTCTGGCCACACAGGCCTGGTCCACACACCCTCCATGCTGGGGTCCTTGGAGCCACACCGCAGGACTGTGCCTGCCCCCTCCAAGGAAACTTTTCCCATTCCATTGGCCACAACCCTACAGATTAAGAGAAACCTCCAAGGCCCCAAGTCCATACAAGTCATGTAGGCTGCCCGGGACCTACAGGAGCATTCTGACAGAAGCTGACCTACCACCTCCACTCAGACACACACACCGATGTCCCCAGAGACAGAAGAATGAACTGGACAGGCCCTTAGACACTCTTTGGAACCCTAGCTTTGGTTTCCAGGAGTCTCTCCTCAGAGACCTGGTTTTGAATACTGGCATATGGGGGTTTCCTCAGGCACCAAACAGATCACCTCTCATCTCCACATGGGAAGCTTGCTCTTTGGGGCTGTGTCCAACCCTCTGGGTAGGAGAATGCTGAAGGGCCCTTGAGCAAGGTCTCCATGGACAGAAATCCACATTATTACCCATCCTCAGTAGAGTCCAACTCAACACAGCCCCCTGGGGAGCTCTCCCCAGAACCAGCAGATCGAACCTGCCTTGTCTCTAGGAGCCAATGGGAATGCGAGGAAGAAGGTCCAGGCATCCACCATTAGAAACCTGCTCTCGAGTCTTTCCCTATGGCGTGTCCTGGGGTCATACAAAAGACTCGGCTGTTCCGCAGGAGGAAACCTTGTGGTTTGGAGCAGCCACCCCTTGTAGTTTTGATGCCACCCCTTCATGAAGGGGCCATCATGGACACAAACTCCAGCCTGAGCTAACATCTGATACTCATCCTGGCCCTGACCCAGATGCAGGAGATCTCGATTCAGCCTCTGCATAGGGGGCCTTCCTTGCCCTCAGCCCCAAACCAATCTCTACCTTGTGTTTTCAGACTTCTGTCCTCACACATCTGGCCCAGAAGCCCTCCAGATTGGGAACAAGACACTGCCTGACCACCTGAAGGCAAACGTTGCCCTATGGGGCTGCCCATAAACCTAAATGAGGATCAACCTGCTTGGCCCTCAACCGCACCCCAATTTCATAGGCTACCCTGGGCACTAATGCTCTGTCTGACACAGCCTGATCCCTGACCTCCCGACAGACACCCAGGCAGCTGGCCACACACACAGCACATCAGATGGGCCATGGCCTTAGTCCATCATCTCTTCCCAAACTGGGTTTTCAGGAATCGGAACCTAGACCTTATCTCCAATCCATGTACAGGGGGGAATCTGATGCACAAATCAGAACTCCTCCTTCCACAGGGCAAGAAACCTTGATGTTGGCATGGTGTCCAACCTTCAGGGTAGTAGAAACCTGCATGACCCATGAGGACATGCCCAAGACTGAAGGCCTCCTTGGGCAGAAACACATAGTGTGGCCCTCAGCGTGAGCCCTGTGATCAAGTAAGGCCTCTCAGTGGCTGGACCAAGAGCCTGCATATGCTACTTGCCATGCCCCTATATCCCCAATCCTAACCAGATGTGAGTGTTTTCTAGCCACCCATACCCAGGGCTCTGCTCTGGAATCACTCTTTTGCAGGGAGAGCAGAGGCAGAAAACAGAACTCCCTCTTCCCACAGAATAAGCCCAACATTTTCAGAGCCAGGCCAAATCCCCAGAGAGGGAGACTCATCCATGGCCCATGAGGCCACCCATCCATTCCATGGCTATTCTTGCTCAAAATCCAGAGACAAATGCCTGAGGAACCGCCTCTCACTCGCCCTTCTTTCATATCCCGAGGAGCTCCCATCACGGTCTATAGATTAGTTCTGCCATACCCTCGGCCCCAAACCTAAGCCGAGATTGTTTTTTCAGACTTCTGGACTCACATGTCAGAAGCTCCAAGGCTGGGGCCCTTGGAGCCACACAACAGGATTTTGCCTGCCCTCCCCAAGGAAAATGTACCCATTCCATTGGCCATAACCCTACAGATTAGGAGAAACCTCCAAGGCCCCAAGGCCATACCAATCGTATAGGCTGCCCGGGACCAACAGGGACATTCTGACAAGCTGACCTACAACCTCCACTCAAACCCGCACACCGATGCCCCCAGAGACAAAAGATTGAACAGGATAGGCCCCTAGGCATTCATCAGAACACCAGCTTTGGTTTATGAGCATCTCTCCTCTGAGGCCTCGTTTCCAATACCATCATATGGAGCTATCCTGAGGCACCAAACAGAACACCTCTCATCTCCACATGGGAAGCTTGCTCTTTGGAGCTGTGTTGAACCCTCTAGGTAGGAGAATCCTGCAGGGCCCCTGAGCCACTGTCACATTACAGGTTCTCCATGGACACAAACAAACATTATGCCCCATCGTCAGGAGAGTCCAACTCAACTCAGGCCCCTGGAGAGCTCACCCCAGAGCCAGCAGATCGAACCTGCCTTGTCGCTAGGAGCCAATGAGAATGCAAGGTGGGGGTCCAGGCACCCATGCTTAGAACCCTGCTCTCGAATATTTCCACAAGGGTCATTCTGGGGCCATCCAAAAGGACTCGACTGCCCCACAGAAGGAACCCTTGCTGTTTGGAGAACACACAGTGGGGGAAAACCTCCATGGCCTCATGAGGCCACCCCTTCAAAAGGGGCCATCGTGGACACAATCTCCAGCCTGAGCCAACATCTGATACTCCCCCTGACTTCAGATGCCGGAGATCTCAAATCAGCCTCTGCAGAGGGGGCCTGCCTTGCCCTCGGGCCAAACCTAACCCTAGCTTGTGTTTTCAGACTTACATCCTCACACTCTTGGCCCACAATCCCTCCAGATTGGGAACTCCAGAGCCACAATGCAAGAATTTGCCTGCCCACCTGAATGCAAACTATGGGGCTGCCCAGAAACCCAAATGAGTATCAAACTGCATGACCCTCGACCGCACCCCAATTTCATAGGCTTCCCTGGGCACAAATGCTCTGTCTGACACAGCCTGATCCCAGACTTCCTGACAGACAGCCAGACATTTGGCCGCACACCCAGCACATCAGACCCGCCATGGCCTTAGTCTGTCATCTCTTGCCAACCTGGGTTTTCAGGCATCTGAACCTAGACCTTATATCCAATCCCTGCACAGGGAGGAACCTGATGCACAAATCAGAGCTCCACCTTCCACATGGCAGGAAACCTTGATGTTGGCATGGTGTCCAACCTTCTGGGTAGGAGAATGCTGCATGGCCTATGAACCATGCCCACGATTGAGGGCCGCCTTGGGCAGAAACACGCAGTGTGACCCTCAGCGTGATCCCCATGTTCATGTAAGGCCTCTCAGTGGCTGGACCAATAGCTCGCATATGGGGCTTGCTATGCCCCTAGGCCTGCAATCCTAAACAGAGGTCAGGATTCCAGCCATGCCCAGGGCTCTGCTCTGGAATGCCTCTTTTATAGGGACACCTGAGGCAGAAACAGAACTCTTCCTTTCCCACAGAATGACCCCAAACTTTTGGGACCAGGGCCATATCCTCAGAGAGGAAGACACATCCATGGCCCATGAGGTCACCCCTCCATCCCGCTGCCATCCTTGACACAAAATCCAGAGACAAAAGCCGGAGTGACCGCCTCCCACTCGCCCTTCTTTCATATCCCAAGGAGCTCCCAGCACGGTGTGTAGATCGGGCCTGCCATACCCTCGGCCCCAAACCTAAGCCGAGTTTGTCTTTTCAGACTTCTGGCTCCAAAGGCCTAGCCCACACACCCCACACAGGCAGAGGCTGCATTGTGTTTTCAGAATTCCCAATCGGGAGGGCTTACAGGCCAGGATGGTGAAGACGGAAGTCTGAAAACACAAGCTACGATTCAGTCAGTGCTGAGCACATAGCAGATCCAATGTGCATCGGCTGATTCGAGATCTCCAGCACTGGAGTAAGGGTGAGTGTCACATGTCCGCTCATGCTGGATTCTGTGTCCATGATGGCCGACTAATGGAGGAGTGGCCTCAAGAGGCCATGGATTTTTTTCCCATGCTGAGGGATGTGAGCTGCTCCAAACAACAACGTGTCCTTCTTCAGGACAGGGGTGTCCGGTTGAATGGCTCCAGGGTCCCCCATATGGAATGACTGGATAGCAGAGCTCTCGGCATGGATGCCTGGAAATCCCATTCCCTGGCAATCGCATTCCCATTACAGCAGAGGAACAGGGCATGTTCGATTTGCTGGCTCTGGGGTGAAGGTCAAAGGGGGCTGAGTTGACAGGGGTTCTCAGGCTTAAGGGTCACAATGTTTGTAGGCGGCCAGGGGGACCTTAGTAGGTGGCGGAGGCTCAGGGGCCATGGAGGATTCTCCTACCCCGAGGGTTGGACACAGGCGCCAAGAGAAAAATTTCCTTCTGAGGACAGGAGGGGTTCTGTGGTGCGGTTCATGGACCACATGTTGGACTGTGTGGTGGAATTCCAGAACGGGCTTCTGGGGATAGATGCCTGAAAACCTAAGCCAGGGTTCCAATGAGGTCCTAGGGCCAGGTCAGACTCAATCTTCTGACTAAGGGCCATTGACCTGTGTGTCCGCCTGGAGGTAGGTGCCTAGGCTGTGTCAGACTGCGCATTTTTGTCCAGAGTGGCCTACAAAATTGGGATGGGCTCAGGGTCCTTGCAGGTTTCTCCTAATCTGGAGGGGTTGGGCAACTGTGATGGGCAAAGTTTCCTTCGGGAGGGCAGGCCCAGTCCCGTGCTGTGGCTCTGGAGGCCCCATCCTGGAGGGCATGTGGGCCAGGGCTTTGTGGAAAGAAGTGTGCAAACAAAAACTCGGTTAGGGTTAGGGGCGAGGGGATGGCAGGCCCTATCTGGACAGCCTGAGGGCAGCTCCTTGGGATTTGAAGTTTGGGTGCCTGGGAGGCAGTAGCACAGGCTTTTCTTGCTGAATTGTGTGTCTAAGATGATCACGGAATGTAGAGGTGCCCTCATGGTTCCATGGGAGATTCTACCTCTCTGGGGATTTTGCCCGGGTCCAAGAGTTTTGTGTCTTTCAGGATGAAGGGAAGAGTGCTGTTTTCTTTCTCAAGGATTCCGCCCAAACAGGGATTCCAGAGACAGTTTCTGTGTCCGGGCACCTGGAGAACCCCATCGATAGTTATAGTTTGGGCCTCAGGGCATGGCAGGCCCTCTCTGCGGGATCCTGGTCCAGCTCGTGAGGGGGCGTGTTTGAAAGCTGTCTCAGGCTGAAGGTCACAATGCCTGTTTCTGCCCAGGGCAGCCCTCCTGAGTGGGCGTGGTCTCATGGGCCATGCAGCTGGCTCCCACTCTGAGGGTTGGGCACCCATCCCAATAGCCAGGTTTCCAGCCATGTGGAAAGAGGGATACTCTCTTGTGCTTCAGGTTCCCCCATAGGAAGTGTTTTGAGGTAAGGTCTGGGGACAGATGCCTGAATACCCAGGTTGGGTAGAGATGTTGGCCACGGGCCACAGCAGGTCCCACCTCCAGGATACGGGGCCCTGTATCTGGGTGGCTGACAGAAGGTCGGGGCTCAGGCTGTGTCTGACTGAGCATTAGTGCACAGGTCAGTTTATGATGTTGGGTGCCGTCGAGGGCCATGCAGGTGGATCGTCATATGGGGTATCTGAGCAGATCCACAGGGCACTTATTTCTGGTGGGCTGGCGGGAGGCTGCGTTGCAGCTCCCGAATTCACAATCCGGCTGGCATGCAGGCCAGGAATGTGAGGACAGAATTCTGAAAACCAAGCTATGCTTCAGTTCAGTGCTTAGCACATGGGAAATCCTACATACAGCTGGTGATAAGAGATCTCCAACAGCGGAATAAGGGCGAGTGTCAGAAGTCCACTCACGCTGAAGTCTGTGTTCATGATGGCTGACGAATGGTGGGGTAGCCTCAAGAAGCCATGGAGGTTTTCCCACCCTGGGGCTTGGAAACAGCTCCAAACAGCAAGATGTCCTTCTTTGGGACAGGGGGAATGCGGTTGAATGGGTCCAGCGTCCCCCATATGGAAAGATTGGAAAGCAGATCTCTCCGCATGGATGCCTGGAAAGCCCACCTCCTGTTCCCATTGCAGCTGAGGAAGAGGGTAGATTCAAACTGCTGGCTCTGGGGCGAAGGTCTAAAGGGGCTGAGTTGACAGGGGTTCTCAGGCTGATGGGTCACAATACTGGTTGGTGTCCAGGGAGCCCTTAATATGTGTGCGTGTCTCAGGGGCCATGGAGGATTCTCCTACCCCGAGTGTTGAACACAGCTCCCAAGAGCAAGGATTCATTCGGGGGATAGGAGACGTTCTGTGGTGTGGCTCATGGGTCACATGGTGGAATGTACATTGGTATTCCAGAACGGGCTTCTGGGGACATATGCCTGAAAACATAAGCTAGGGTTCCAATGAGGTCCTAGAGCCAGATCAGAGTCAATCTTCTGACTCAGGGTCATTGACCTGCGTGTCTGCCTGGAGGTGGGTGCCTAGGCTGTGTCAGACTGCACATTTTCATCCAGAGCGGCCTACAAAATTGGGATGGGCTCAGGGGCCTTGCAGGTTTCTCCTAATCTGGAGATTTGGGCAACTGTGACGGGCAGAGTTTTCTTTGGGAGGGCAGGCCCAGTCCTGCGGTTTGGCTCCAGAGGCCCCATCCTGGAGGGCATGTAGGCCAGGGCTTTGTGGACAGAATTCTGCAGACACAAACTCAGTTTCGGGTTAGGGGCGAGGGGATGGCAGGCCCTATCTGCACAGCCTGAGGGCAGCTCCTCGTGATTTGAAGTTCGGGTGGCTGGCACGCGGCAGCGCAGGCTTTTCTTTCTGAATTGCGTGTCAAGGATGGCCACGGAATGTAAGTTTGGCCTCATGGGGCCATGGGAGATTCTTTTTCTCTGATGATTCTGCCCAGCTCCCAAGAGTTTGGTGTCTTTCTGGGGGAAGTGAAGAGTTCTGTCTTGTCTCTCAGGGGTTCCGCCAAAACAGGGTTTCCAGAGATGGTTTCTGGGTCCAGGCGCCTGGAGATCCCCACAGAGTGTTAGGGTTTGGGCCTAGGAGCATGGCAGTCCCAGTCTGCGGGGTCCTGTTCCAGCCTGGTAGGTGGCTTGATTGAAAGAAGGCTCAGGCTGAGTGTCACAATGCCTGTTTGTTCCCAGGGCTACCCTCCTGAGTGGGCGTGGTCTCATGGGCAATGTAGCTGGCTCTCACTCTGAGGGTTGGGCACCCATCCCAGCAGCCAGGTTTCCTGCCATGGGGAAGGAGGAGCACTCTTTTGTGCTTCAGTTTCCCCCACAGGCAGGGATTTGAAGTAAGGTCTGGGGAAGTATGCCTGAATACCCAAGTTGGGTTGAGATGATGGTCTTGGGCCATGGAAAGTTCTACCTGCAGGACACAGGGCCTGCTATCTGGGAGACTGACAGGAGGTCAGAGCTCAGGCTGTGTCAGACAGAGCATTAATGCACAGGGTGGCCTATGATATTGGGGTGCCATCAAGGGCCACGAAGGTGGATCCTCACGTGGGGTTTCTGGGCAGATTCATAGGGTACTTCTTCTTTCAGGTGGGCAGGTGGAAGGCTGCACTGTGGCTCCAGAATTCCCAACCTGGAGGGCTTGCGGGTCAGGAATGTGAGGACGGAAGTCTGAAAACACAAGCTATGCTTCAGTTCAGTGCCGAGCGCAGGGCAGTTCCATTGTGCAGTGGCTGATTCGAGATCACCAGCAACGGAGTAAGCATGAGTTTCAGATGTCCACTCACGCTGAAGTCTGTGTCCATGATGGCCAATGAATTGAGGCATGGCCTCAAGAGGCTATGGATGTTTTCCCACTCTGGTGATTGTGAGCTGCTCCAAACAGCAAGGTGTCCTTTGCAGGACAGGGGGAGTCCTGTTGAATGGCTCCAGGGTCCCCCATATGGAAAGATTAGATAGCAGAGCTCTCCAAATGGATGCCTGGAAAGCCCAACTCCCTTTCCCAATGTAGGCGAGGAACAGGGGAGGCTCGATCTGCTCGCTCTGGGGCGAAGTTCCAAGGGGGCTGAGTTGACAGGGGCCTCAGGCTGATGGGTCACAATGCTGGTTGGTGTCCAGGCAGACCTTAGAATGTGGCAGTGGCTCAGGGGCCATGGAGAATTCTCCTACCCCGAGGGTTGGACCCAGCTCCCAAGAGCAAGGTTTCTTTCTGGGGACTGTTGGGATTCTGTGGTATGGCTCAGGGATCACATGGTGGAACGTATGTTGGAATTCCAGAACGGGCTTCTGGGGACAGATGCCTGAAAACCTTAGCTAGGGTCCCAATGAGGTCCTAGGCCCAGGTAAGGTTCAATCTTCTGACTCAGGGCCATTGACCTGCATGTCTGCCTGGAGGTGGGTAACTATGCTGTGTCAGACTGCATTTTTGTCCAGAGAGACCTATGAAATTGGGGTGGGCTCAGGAGCTGGCAGGTTTCTCCTAATCTGGAGGGTTTGGGCAAGTGTGATGGGCAGTTTCCTTTGGGAGTGTAGACCCAGTCCTACGCTGTGGTTCTGGAGACCGCATCCTGGAAAGCATATGGGCCAGGGTTTGGGGGATAGAAATCTGCAGAAACAAACTCGGGTTAGGGTTAGGGGCGAGGGCATGGCAGGACCTATATGCACAGCTTGAGGGTAGCTCCATGATTTGAATTTCGGTTGGCTCAGAGGCTGCTGCGCAGGCTTTTCTGCCTGAATTGTATGTCCAGGATGGCCAAAGAATGTAGGGGTGGCCTCATTGGACCATGAGAGATTCTTAATCTCTGGGGATTATGCCCAGTTCCCAAGAGTTTGGTGTCTTTCTGGGGGAAGGGAAAACAGCTGTTTTCTGTCTCAGAGGTCGCGCCCAAACAGGGAATCCGGAGGTTTCTGGGTCCGTGCACCTGGAGAACCCCACCGAGTTTTAGTGTTCAGGCCTAGGGGAATGGCAGGCCCACTCTGCATGCTCCAGGTCCAGCTTGAGAGTGGGATTGTTTGAAAACGGGCTCAGGCTGAGTGTCACAATGCCTGTTTATGCCCAGGGTGGCCCTCCTGAGTGGGTGTTGTATCATGGGCCATGCAGCTGGCTCCCACTCTGAGGGATGGGCACCCATCCCAACAGCCAGGTTTCCTGCCATGGGGAAGGAGGAGTACTCTTTGGTGCTTCAGTTTCCCCCATAGGCAGGGATTTGAAATAAGGTCTAGGGAGAGATGCCTGAATACCAGGTTGGGTAGAGATGAAAGTCTCAGGCCAGCCAGTTCCCACCTGGAGGATACTGGGCCCTCTATCTGGATGGCTGATGGAATGTCGAGGCTCATGCTGTGTCATACAGAGCATTAGTGCACAGGGCAGCCTATGATATTGGGTTGCCATCGAGGGCCATGCAGGTGGATCCTCGTGTGGGGTACCTGAGACCCATAAGACACTCTTTGTCTCTGGTGGTCAAAATGAATGCTGCATTGTGACTCCACAATTCCCAAACTGGAGGGCGTGCGTGCCAGGAGTGTGAGGACGGAAGTCTGAAAACACATCTACCGTTCAGGTAGATGGCAATTCCAATATGCAGCAGCTGATTCAAGAACTCCAGCAGCAGAGTAAGGGCGAGTGTCTGATGTCCATTCCTGCTGCAGTCTGGGTCCATGATGGCCGTGAATGAAGGGGTGGCCTCAAGAGGCCATGCAGGTTTTCCCATGCTGGGGCTTGTAAGCTGCTCTAAACAGCAAGGTGTCCTTCTTCTGGATAGGGGGAAATCCAGTTGAATATCTCCAGCGTCCCCCATATGGAAAGATTGGAGAGTAGAGCTCTCCACATGGATGCCTGGAAAGCCCACCTCGCATTCCCATTGCATCTGAGGAACAGGGCAGTTTCGATCTGCTGGCTCTGGGGCAATGTTCCAAGTGGACTGAGTTGACAGGGGTTTTCAGTCTGTTGGGGCACAATGCTGGTTTGTGGTCAGGGAAACCTTAGAATGTGGTGGTGGTCAGGGGCCTTGGAGGATTCTCCTACCCCAAGGGTTGGACCCAGCTCCCAAGAGCAAGGTTTCTTTCTGGGGACTGCTGGGGTTCTGTGTTATGGCTGAGGGACCACATTTTGGACTGTATGATGGTATTCCAGAACGGGCTTCTGGGGACAGGTGCCTGAAAACCTTAGCTAGGGTTCCGATGAGGTCCTAGGCCCAGGTAAGGTTCAGTCTTCTGACTCAGGGCCATTGACCTGTGTATCTGCCTGGAGGTGGGTAACTAGACTGTGCCAGACTGTGCATTTTAATCCAGAGAGGCCTATGAAATTGGGGTGGGTTCAAGGGCATTGCAGGTTTCTCCTAATTTGGAAGATTTGGGCATCTGTGACAGGCAGAATTTCCCTTGGGAGGGCAGGCCTGCCTGCTCTGTGGCTCCGGAGGCCCCATCCTGGAGGACATGTCAGCCAGGGCTTTGGGGACAGAAGTTTGCAGACAAAAACTTGGGTGAGGTTTAGGGGCGAGATGATGGGTGGCCCTATCTGCACAACCAGAGGGCAGCGCATCAGGATTTGATGTACAGGCCCTAGGGAGGCAGTAGCGCAGGCTTTTCTGTCTGAATTATGTGTCTAGGATGGAGAGGGAATGTAGGGGTGGCCTCATGGGGCCATGGAAGATTCTTCCTCTCTTGGGATTCTGCTTGGCTCCCAAGAATTTGGTGTCTTTCTGGGAGAAGTAAGAGTGCTATTTTCCATCTCCAGGGTCCCGCCCAAAACAGGGATTCCAGAGATGGTTTCTGGGTCCAGGCCCCAGGAGAACCCCACTGAGGATTAGGATTTTGGCCTAGGGGCATAGCAGGCCAGCTCTGCAGGTTCCTGTTCCAGCTCCCGAGGGGGCTTGTTTTAAAGCAGTCTCAGGCTGAGGGTCACAATGCCTGTTTGTTCCCAGGGCGGCCCTCTTGATTGGGCGTGGTCTTATGGGCCGTGCAGCTGGCTCTCACTCTGAGGGTGGATACCCATCTCTACAGCCAGGTTTCCAGCCATGGGGAATTGTGCTTCAGTTTCTCCCATAGGGAGGGATTTGAGCTAAGATCTGGGGTCAGATGTGTGAAGACCCAGGTTCGGTAGAAAAGAAAGCCTCAGGCCACGGCAAGTCCCACCTGTAGGATATGGGGCACGCTATATGGGTGGCTGACAGGAGGTCAGGTCTCCTGCTGTGTCAGACAGAGCATTAGTGCACAGGGTGGCCTATGATATTGGGGTGCATTTGATCCTCATTTTGGTTTCTGGGCACATTGATCCTCATTTTGGTTTCTAGGCAGCCCCATAGGACACTTCTTCTTTCTGGTGGGCAGGCAGAAGGCTGCATTGTGGCTCCAGAATTCCCAATATGGAGGGCTGCGTGCCACTGGTGTGAGGATGGAAGTCCAAAAACTCAAGCTAGGGTTAGGTTTGGGTCTGAGGGAATGACAGGCCCACTCTGCACTGGGTTAATTGAGATCTCTTGCATCTGAAGTCACGCGAGTATCAGGCAGTGGTTCAGGCTGGAGTTTGCATCCATGATGGCCTCTTCATGAAGGGGGGCCTTATGAGTCCATGGAGGCTTTCCCACTCTGGTGATTGTGAGCTGCTCCATCTGCAAGGTTTCCTTCTGTGGGACAGTCGAGTCCTGGTGGACACCCCATATGGAAAAACTCAAGAGCCGGCTTCTAGGGATGGATGCCTGGACACCCCACCTTGCATTCCCATTGGTTCCTAGCTACAAGGCCGGTTCGATCTCCTAGCTCAAGGGCGAGCTGCCCAGGGTGCTGAGTTGAAATGGGTCATCATGTGGTTTGGTGTCCATGGAGACCTTGGAATGTGGCGGTGGCTCAGGGGCCCTGCAGTATTCTCCTACCCAGAGGGTTTGCCACAGCTCCAAAGAGCAAGCTTCCCATGTGGTTGTGGAAATGAGAGGTGTTCCGTTTGGTGCCTCAGGAAACCCCAATATGCTGGTATTCCAAAACAGGCCTCTGAGGAGAAATGACTGGAAACCAAAACTAGGGTTCAGATTAAGACCTAGGGGCCTGTCCAGTTCAATCTCCTGTCTCTGGGGACATCTGTTTGTTTGTCTGAGTGGAGATAGTTGCTCAGCTTGTGTCTAAATTCCCCTGTATGTCCAGGGTGTTTTCCACTATTGGGATGGCCTCGGGGGACTTGGTGGTTTCTCCTAATCTGTAGGGTTGTGATAATGGAATGGGCACAGTTTCCATGGAGAGGGCAAGCTTCGTCGTTTTGTGTTGGTCCAGATGCCCCAGTTTGGAGGGAGTGTGGGCCAAGGCTGTGGGGACAGAAGTCTGAAAACATAAACTCGGCTTAGGTTTGGGGCCGAGACTATGGCAGGCCCAATCTACAGACCGTGTTGGGAACTCCTCAGGATAGGAAAGAAGGGCGAGCGGGAGGCAGCCACTCAGGATTTTGTCTCTGGATTTTCTGTCAAGAATGGCCGTGGAATGTCAGAGTGGCCTCATGGGCCATGGTCGAGTCTTTTTCTCTGGGGATTTGGCCCGGCTCCTAAGAGTTTGGGGTCATTCTGTGGGAAGAGGAGACCTGTTTTCTGCCTCAGGTGTTCCTCAAAAAGAAGGATTACAGAACAGAGTCCTGGATATGGGCGACTGCACAACTTGACCTCTGGTTAGGAATGGGGGCCTAGGGGCACGGCAAGCCCCACATGCGGGCTCTTGGTCCAGCCCCTGAGAGCCTTCCTTGATCACGTGGCACACGCTGATTGTCCCAATGCGTGTTTGTGCCCAAGGCGGCCCTCAAGCATGGGCGTGGCCTCATGGGCCATGCTGGTTTCTCCTACTCTGAAGGCTTGACATCATGCCAACAGCAAGGGTTCCTACTGTGGGGAAGGATGGAGTTCTGATGTGTGTATCAGGATCCCCCCTGAGCAGGGATTGGAGGTAAGATCTAGGTTCAGATGAATGAAAACCCAGGCTGGGAAGAGATGACGGCCTAAAGCCATGGCGGGTCCGACATGCTGGGTGTGCGGCCAGCTGTCTGGGTGTCTCTCGGGAAGTCTGGGCTCAGGCTGTGTCAGACAGTGCATTAGTGCTCAGGACAGCCTAGGAAATTGGGGTGTGTTCGAAGGGCATGCAAGTTGATCCTCATTTGGGCTTTCTGGGCAGCTCCATAGGGCAAAGTTTTTCTACTGGTGGAAAGGAGGCTGCTGCATTGTGGCTCCGTAATTCCCAATCTGGAGGGCTTGTGGGCAAGGAGTGTGAGGACAGAAGTCTGAAAACACAAGCTAGGGTTAGGTTTGTTGCAGAGGGCACGGCAGGCCCCCTCTGCAGAGTCTGAATCAAGATCACCTGCATCTGATGTCACAGCGAGGATCAGATGTTGGCTCAGGGCTCATCATGCAACCATGATGGCCCATTCATGAAGGGGAGGGGGCTCGTGAGGACATGGACGTTTTCCCATGTTGGGGGTAGTGAGCTGCTCCAAACCACAAGGTTTTCTTCTACTGGACAGTCTAGTCCTGCTGGATGGCTCCAGGACGCCCATTAGGAGAGACTCAAGAGAGGCTTCTAAGGATGGATGCCTGGACACTCCACCTTGCACTCCCATTGGCTCCTAGTGACAAGGCAGGTTCGATCTGCTGTCTCTTGGGGAGCTACCCAGGGGAATGAGTTGAAATAGACTCACACGAGAATGGGTCACCATGTGGTTTGTGTCCATGGAGACATAAGAATGTGGAGGTGTCTCAGGGACTCTGCAGGATTCTCCTGCCCAGAGGGTTTGCCACAGCTCCAAAGAGCAATTTTCCCATGTGGAGATGAAAGGTGTTCCAGTTGGTGCCTCAGGAAACCCCCATATGCTGTTATTCGAAAACAGGCCTCTGAGGAGAGACAACTGGAAACCAAAGCTAGGGTTGAGATTAGGGCCTAGGTGCCTGTCCGGTTCAATCTCCTGTCTCTGGGAACAACTTTCTGCATGTCTCGGTGGAGGTAGTTGCTCAACATGCGTCAGAATATACTGTTTGGTTGATGGACATCTAGGTTCTTTCCATAGTTTGGCAATTGTAGACATTGCTGCTATAAACATTCAGGTACACGTGCCCCAATGGATAAAGAAGATGTGGTATATATACACAATGGAATACTATGCAGCCATCAAAAGAAATAAAATCTTGCCATTTGCGATGACGTGGATGGAACTAGAGCGTATCATGCTTAGTGAAATAAGTCAATCGGAGAAAGACAACTATCATATGATCTCCCTGATATGAGGACATGGAGAAGCAACATGGGGGGTTAGGGGGATAGGAGAAGAATAAATGAAACAAGATGGGATTGGGAGGGAGACAAACCATAAATGACTCTTAATCTCACAAAACAAACTGGGGGTTGCTGGGGGGAGGTGGGATTGGGAGAGGGGGAGCGGGCTATGGACATTGGGGAGGGGAGGTGAACCATAAGAGACTATGGACTCTGAAAAACAACCTGAGGGTTTTGAAGGGTCAGGGGTGGGAGTTTGGGGGAACAGGTGGTGGGTAATGCGGAGGGCACGTTTTGCATGGAGCACTGGGTGTTGTGCATAAAGAATGAATACTGTTACGCTGAAAAAATAAATAAAATGGAAAAAAAAAAGAATATACTGTTTGGCCAGGGCATCCTCCACTATTGGGATGGCCTCAGGGGTCTTGGAGGTTTATCCTATTCTGCAGGGTTTTGGCCAATGGAATGGGCAGTTTCCATGGAGAGGGCAGGCACTGTCATGCGGTGTGGCTCCAGAGGCCCTAGCCTGGAGGGTGTGTGGGCCAGGGCTGTGGGGACAGAAGTCTGGAAACACAAACTTGGCTTAGGTTTGGGGCCAAGGTTATGACAGGCCTGATCTACAGACCATGAGCAGAACTCCTCAGGATAGGAAAGAAGGGCGAGTGGGAGGCGGTCACTCAGGCTTATGTCTCTTGATTTTCTGTCAAGGATGGCCATGGAATGTTGGGGTGGCCTCATGGGCCATGGTAGAGTCTCCCTCTCTGCGGAGTTGACCCCCCTCCCAAGAGCTTAGGGTCATTCTATGGGAGGAAGTAGTCCTGTTTTCTGCCTCAAGTGTCCCTCCAAAAGAGGGATATGAGAACAGAGTCCTGAGTAAGGCCGACTGCACAACTCGACATCTGGTTAGGATTGGGGGCCTAGGGCCATGTCAAGCCCCATATGCGGTCTCTGACTCCAGCCACGAGAGGCCTTACTTGAACACGGAGCTCAAGCACAGAGTCACAATGCATGTTTGTGCCCAAGGCGGTGCTCAAGCATAGGTGTGTCCTAATTGACTATGCATGTTTCTCCTACACTGAAGGATTGACACCATGCCAACAGCAAGGTTTTCTGCCGTGGAGGAGGAGTTCTGATGTTTGCATCAGGTTCCCCCCTGTGCAGGGATTGGAGGTAAGGTCTAGATTCAGATGACTGAAAACCCAAGTTGGGAGAAGATGACAGCCTAAAGCCATATTGGGTCTGATGTGCTGGGTGTGCCGCCAGCTTTCTGGGTGTCTGTTGGGAGGTCTGGGATCAGGCTGTGTCAGACAGGGCATTAGTGCAAAGGTCAGCCTAGGAAATTGGGGTGCATTCGAGGGCTGTCCACGTTGATCCTCATTTGGGGTTTCTGGGCAGCCCAATAGGGCAACATTTTTCTTCTGATGGGCAGGCAGTGTGCTGCATTGTGGCTCTGGAATTCCCAATCTGGAGCTCTTGTTGGCCACGAGTGTGAGGATGGAAGTCTGAAAAGACAATCGAGGGTTAGTTTTGGGGCTGAGGGAATGGCAAGCCCACACTGCAGAGGCTGAATCGAGATCCCTTGAATCCGAAGTAAGGGCGAATATCAGACCCTGGCTCAGGCTGGAATTTCTGTCCATGATGGACCCTCCATGAAAGGGGGGGCCTCATGAGGCCATGGAGGTTTTCCCACGCTGGGAGTTGTGAGCTGCTCCAAAGGGCAAGGTTTCCTTCTGTGGGACAGTGGAGTCCTGGTGGATGGTTCCAGGATGCCCCATATGGAAAGACTCGAGAGCAGACTTCTAAGGATGGATGCCAGGACACCCCCTTCACATTCCCATTGGCTCCTAGTGACAAGGCAGGTTCAATCTTCTGGCTCTGGGGGAGCTACCCAGGGGACTGAGTTGAAATGGACTCTCATGAGGATGGGCCATCATGTGGGTTTGTGTTCATGGAGACCTTGGAATGTGGCAGTCACTCAGGGGCTCTGCAGGATTCTCCTAATCAGAGGGTTTGACACAGCTCCAAAGAGCAAGCTCCTATGTGGATATGAGAGGTGTTCTCTTTGGTGTCTCAGGAAACCCCCATATGCAGGTATTTGAAACCAAGCCTCCTATGAGGGATGCGTGGAAACTAAAGCTAGGGTTCAGATTAGGGCCTAGGACCCTGTCCTGTTCAATCTCCAGTCTCTGGGAAAATCTGTCTGCGTGTCTGAGTGGAGGTAGTTTATCAGCTTGTCTCAGAATGCCCCTGTTTGTCCAGGGTGTCCTCCCCTATTGGGATGGCTCAGGAGTGTTGGAGGTTTCTACTAATCTGTAGGGTTGTGAACAGTGGAATGGGCACAGTTTCCTTGGAGAGGGCAGGCACTGTCGTGCAGTGTGGCACCAGAGGCCCCAGCCTGGAGGGTGTTTGGGTCAGGGCAGTGGGAACAGAAGTCTGAAAACACAAACTGTGCTTAGGTTTGGGGCCAAGGGTATGGCAGGCCTGATCTACAGACCATTAGGGGAGCTCCTCTGGATATAAAAAAGGCAAGCTGGAGGTGGTCGCTCAGGCTATTGTCTGTGGATTTTGTGTCAAGGATGGCCGTGGAATATTGGGGTGGGTTTCATGGGCCATGGTCGAGTCTCCCTCTCTGCAGATATGACCCATCTCCCAAGAGTTTGAGGTCACTCTGTGGGAAGGGAGGAGTCCTGTTTTCTGCCTCAGGTGTCCTACAAAAGAGGGGCTCATGAGCAGAGTCCTGGGTACGGATGACTGTACAACCCAACGTCTGCTTAGGATTGGGTGTCTGGGGGCAGGGCAAGCCCCATATGTGGGCTCGGTGTCCAGCCACAGAGAGGCCTTCCTTGAACATGGGGCTCACGATGGGGACATAATGCATGTTTGTGCCCAAGGCAGCCCTCAAGCATGGGCGTGGCCTCATGGGACTGCTTGTTCTTGTACCCTGAATGTTGGATACCATGCCAACTGCATTTTTTTTTGACATGGGGATGAAGGAGTACTGATTTCTGCACTAGGTTCACCCCTGTGCAGTGATTGGAGATAATTTCTAGGTTCTGAATCCAGAAAACCTAGGTTGTGTAGAGATGACGGCCTAAGGCCATGGCACTTCAGATGTGCTGGGTGTGAGGTCAGCATTCTGGGTGCCTGCCGGTCAGGAGGTCCAGGCACAGGCTGTGTCAGACAGAGCTTTAGAACCCAGGGCATCTTATATAATTGGAGTGCAGTCGAGTGGTGTGCAGGTTGAACCTCATTTGAGGTTTCTGGGCAGCCCCATTGGGCAACGTTTTTCCTCTGGAGGTCAGGTAGACTGCTGCGTCGTGGCTCTGGAATTCGCAATCTGGGGGCATGTGGGACAGGAGTGTGAGGAGGGAAGACTGAGAACACAAACCAGGGTTAGTTTTCAGTACGAGGGCATGGCAGACCAAGATGCAGATTCAGATGCAGAGGCTGAATTGAGATCTCCTGCATCTGAAGTCAGGCCAAGGATCAGATGTTGACTCAGTATGGAGTTTGTGTCCATGATGGCCCCTTCATGAAGGGGGGTCCTCATCAGGCCTTGGAGGTCTTCCCATGCTGGGAATTGTGAGATGCTCCAAACTGCAAGGATTCCTTCTACGGCACAGTCGATTCCTGGTGGATGGCTCCAGGACACCCCATACAGAAAGAATTAAGTTCAGGTTTCTAAGGGTGAATGCCTGGGAACCCCTCCTTGCATTCCCATTGTCTCCTAGTGACAAAGCACATTCGATCTGCTGGCTCTGAGGGAACTACCCAGGGGGTTGAGTTGAAATGGACTCTCCTGAGGATGGGTCATAATGTGGGTTTGTGTCCCTGGAGACCTTGGAATGTGGCAGAGCATCGAGCGCCCTGGAGGATTCTCCTAACCAGAGGGTTTGACACAGCTCCCAAGAGCAAGTTTCCCATGTGGAGATGATCGGTGTTCTGACTGGTGCCTCAGGAAACTCCCATATGCAGTTCTGGGAAATAGGCCTCTGAGGAGAGACGCGTGGAAACCAAAACAAGAGTTCAGAATAGGGCCTAGGGTCCTGTCCAGTTCAATCTTCTGTCTCTGGAGACATCCGTCTGCTTGTCTGAGTGGAGGTAGTTGCTCAGCTTGTGTCAGATCGCCCATTTGTCCAGGGCTGTCTACACTATTGAGATGGCCTTGGGGACCTTGGATGTTTCTCCTAATCTGTAGGGTTGTGGCCAATGGAATGGGCACAGTTTCCTTGGAGAGGGCATGCAGTCCTGCGGTGTGGCTACAGTGGTCTCCCATGGATGGTGTGTGGGCTTGGGCTGTAGGGACATATCTGAAAACACAAACTCATCTTAGATTTGGGGCCAAGGGTATGGCAGGCCCGATCTACAGACCGTGAGGAGATCTCCTCAGGATATGAACAAAGGGTAAGTGTGAGGCAGTTGGCAGGCTTATGTGTCTGGATTTTGTGTCAATAATGGCCGTGGAATGTAAGGGTGGCTTCATGGGCCATGGACGAGTCTCCCTCTCTGGGGATTTGGCCTGGCTCCCAAGAATTTGGGGTCATTCGGTGGGAAGGGAGGAGTCCTGTTTTCTGCCTCAAGAGGGATTCCAGAGCAGAGCTATGGGTACGGGCGACTGGAAAACCCAAACTCTGGTTAGATTGGGGGCCTATGGGCATGTCAAGCCCCATATGTAGGCTCTTGATCCAGCCACTGAGAGGCCTTACTTGATCATGGGGCTCACGCTGAGGGTCTCAATGCATGTTTGTGCCCAAGGATGCCCTCAAGCATGGGCGTGGCCTCATGGGCCATGCTGGTTTCTCCTACCCTGGAGGTTGGACACCACACTAACAGCAAGTTTTCTTGTCATGGGGAATGAATATTTCTGATTTCTGCATCAGGTTCACCCCTGTGCAGTGATTGTAGATAAGGTCTAGGTTCTGAAGTCTGAAAAGCTAGGTCGGGAAGAGATGACATCCTGAGGCCATGGCGGGTCCAATGTGCTGGGTGTGCAACTAGCTGTCTGGGTGTCGGTCAGAAGGTCTGTGTGGAAGCTGTGTCAGAGAGAGCATCAGTGCCCAGGGCAGCCTATATAATTGGGATGCAATTGAGGGGTGTGCCAGTTGATCCTCATTTGGGGTTTCAGGGCAGCCCCATAGGGCAACATTTTTCTTCTGGTGGGCTGGAAGAGTGCTGCGTTGTGGCTCCGGAATTCCCAGTCTGGAGGGCTTGTGGGCCAGGAGTGTGAGGAAGGAAGACAGAACAAAAGCTACAGTTAGGTTTGGGGGCGAGGGCAAGGCAGGCCCACTCTGCAGAGCCTCGATCTAGATGTCCAACATCTAAAGTCAGGGCGAGAATTGGGGGAGCACCTCAGGATAGGAAAGAAGGGAGAGTGTTAGTCAGTCCCTCATGCATTTGTATCTGGATTTTGTGGCTGTGGATTGTCGCGGTGGACTCATGAGCCATGGTAGATTCTCCCTCTCTGCGGCTTTGGCCTGGCTCCCAAGAGTTTGGGTCATTCTGTGGGAAGGGAGGAGTCCTGTTTTCTGCCTTAGGTATCACTCGTAATGAAGGATTCCTGAGCAGTCCTGGGTACAGGCGACTACACAACCCGACCTCTGCTTAAGATTGGGGTCCTAGAGTCTAGAGCATGGCAAGCCCCGTAAGCGGGCTCCTGGTCCAGCCACAGATGGCCTTTGTTGAGGGCTCACTCTGAGGGTCACAATGCATGTTTGTGCCCAAGCATGGGCGTGGCATGGTCCATACTGGTTTCTCCTACTCTGAAAGTTGGACACCATACCAACAGCAAGGTTTTCTTCCCTGGGCAAGGAGGAGTTCTTATGTGTGCATCGGGATCCCCCCTGCACAGGGATTGGAGATTATGTCTAGGTTCAAATGCCTGAAAACTCAGGTTGGGAGGAGATGATGGCCTAATGCCATGGAGGGTCCGATGTGCTGGGAGTGCAGCCAGCTGTCTGGGTGTCTGTTGGGAGGTCTGGGCTCAGGCTGTGTCAGACAGGACATTAGAGCCCAGGGCAGCCTAGGAAATTGGGGTGCATTCAAGGGACATGCAGGTTGATCCTCATCTGGGGTTTCTGGGCAGCCCCATAGGGCAACGTTTTTCTATTGGTGGGAAGGGAGAGCGCTGCGTTGTGGCTCTGGAATTACCAATCTGGAGGGCTTGTGGTGCAGGAGTGTGAGGATAGCAGTTTCAAAACACAAGCTAGGGTTAGTTAAGGGGCTGATGACAAGGCAGTCCCAATCTGCAGAGGCTGAATTGAGATCTCCTGCATCTGAAGTCCGGGCGAGGATCAGATGTTGGCTCAGGTTGGAGTTTGTGTCCATGATGGCCCCTTCATGATGGTGGGGGTCCTCATGAGGAAATGGAGGTTTTCCCACGCTGGGAGTTGTGAGATGCTCCAAACCGCAAGGATGCCTTCTGCGGGACAGTCGAGTCCTGTTGGATGGCTCCAGGACGCCCCATACGGAAAGATTCAAGAGCAGGGTTCTAAGGATGGATGCCTGGTCACCCTGCCTTGCATTCCCATTGTCTCCTAGCAACAAGGCAGGTTCAATCTGATGGCTCTGGGGGATCTACCCAGGGGGCTGAGTTGAAATGGACTCTCCTGAGGATGGGTCATAATGTGGGTTTGTGTCCATGGAGACCTTGGAATGGGGTGGTGGCTCGGGGGCCCTGAAGTATTCTCCTAACCGGAGGGTTTGATACACCTCCAAAGAGCAAGTTTCCCAAGTGGAGATTAGTGGTATTCTGATTGGTGCCTCAGAAAACACCCCTATGCTGGTATTGGAAACCAAGCCCTGAGGAGAGACTGAAAACAAAAACTCAGCTTAGGATTGGGGCCAAGGGTATGGCAGGCCCTACCTAGAGACCGTGTGGGGAGCTCCTTGGGATAGGAAAGAAGGGCAATTGTGAGGCAGTTGCTCAGGCTTTTGTCTTTGGATTTTGTCAAGGATGGCCGTGGAATATAGGGGTTGCCTCATGGGCCATGGATGAGTCTCCTTCTATGTGTAATTGGCTTGGCTTCCAAGAGTTTGGGGTCATTCTGTGGGAAGGGAGGAGTCCTGTTTCTGCTTCAGATGTCCCTCCAAAAGAGGGATTCCAGAGCAGATCCCTGGGTACGGACAACTGGAACACCCAACCTCTGGTTAAGGTTGGGGCTCTATGGGCATGGCAAGTCCAATATGCGGGCTCTTGATCCAGCCACTGAGAGGCCTTACTTGAGTATGGGGCTCACGCTGAGGGTCTCAATGCGTGTTTGTGCCCAAGGATGCCCTCAAGTATGGGCGTGGCCTCATGGGCCATGCTGGTTTTTCCTACCCTGAAGGTTGGACACCATGCAACAGCAAGGTTTCTTGCCATGGGGATGGAGGAGTTCTGATTTCTGCATCAGGTTCACCCCTGTGCAGTGATTGGAGATAAGGTCTAGGATCTGAAGCCTGAAAAGCCAGGTTGGGTAGAGATGACATCCTAAGGCCATGGCGGGGGTGATGTGCTGGGTGTGAGGCTAGCTGTCTGGGAGTCATTTGGGAGGTCTGGTCTCAGGCTGCGTCAGAGAGAGCATTAGTGTGCAGGGCAGCCTATATATTTGGGGTGCAGTCGAGTGTCATGCATGTTGATCCTCATTTGGGGTTTCGGGGCAGCCCTATAGGTCAACATTTTTCTTCTGGTGGGAATGCAGAGTGCTGTGTTGTGGCTCTGGAATTCCCAATATGGAGGGCTTATGGGCCATGATTGTGAGGATGGAAGTCTGAGAACACAAGCTAGGACTTGGTTTCGAGGCAAGGGCTTGGAAGGCCCACTCTATAGAGGCTGAATTGAGATCTCCTGCATCTGAAGTCAGGACAAGGATCAGATGTAGGCTCAGGTTGGAATTTGTGTCCATGATGGCCCTTTCATGAAGGTGGGGGGCCTCATGAAGCCTTGGAGATTTTCCCATGCTGGGAGTTGTGAGCTGCTCCAAACGCAAAGATTCCTTCTGTGGGACAGTTAAGTCCTGTTGGATGGCTCAAGGAAGCCCCATACGGAAAGATTCGAGAGCAGGGTTTTAAGGATGGATGCCTGGGCACCCTGCCTCGCATTCCCATTGTCTCCTAGTGACAAGGCAGGTTCCATCTGCTGGATCTGAAGGAGCTCCCCAGGGGGCTGAGTTGAAATGGGCTCTCCTGAGGATGGGCCATAATGTGGGTTTGTATCCATGGAGACCTTGGAATGGGGCGGTGGCTCGGGATTCCTGTAGGATTTTGCTAAGTGGATGGTTTGACAGAGCTCCAAAGAGCCAATTTCCCATGTGGATACAAGAGGTGTTCTGATTGGTGCCTCAGGAAATACACTTATGCTGGTATTGGAAGGCAGGCCTCTGTGGAGTGATGCTTTGAAACCAAAGCAAGGGTTCAGATTAGGGCCTAGGGGCCTGTCCGGTACAATTTTCTAACTCTGTGGACATCCGTCTCCTTGTCTGAGTGGAGGTAGTTGCTCAGCTTGTGTCAAATCGCCCCTGTTTGTCCAGGGAGACCTACATGATTGGGATGGCCTTGGCGACCTTGGCAATTTCTCCTAATCTGTAGGGTTGTGGCCAATGGAATGGAGAGAGTTTCCTTGGAGAGGGCAGGCACAGTCCTGTGGAGTGGCTCCAGGATCCCCAGCCTGGAGGGTGTGTGGCCCAGGGCTGTGGGGAAAGAAGTCTGAAAACACAAACTCGGCTTATGTTTGGGGCTGAGGGTATGGCAGGCCTGATCTAGAGACCTAGAATGAGGCATATGAATGAAGGGCGAGTGTGAGGCAGTTGCTCAGGCTTTTGTCTCTGGATTATGTGTCAAGGATGTCCGTGGAATGTTGGGGTGTCCTCATGGGCCATGGGCGAGTCTCCCTTTCTGTGTATTTTGCCCAGTTCCCAAGAGTTTGGGGTCATTTTGTGGGAAAGGAGGAGTCCTGTTTTTTGACTCATGTGTCCCTCCAAAAGAGGGATTCGAGAGCAGAGCCCTGGGTAGAGGCGACTGGAAAACCTGAACTCTGGTTAGGATTTGGGGCCTAGGGGCATGTCAAGCCCCATATGCGGGCTCTTGGTCTAGCCACTGCGAGGCCTTACTTGAGCATGGGATGGCACTGAGGGTCACAATGCATATTTGTGCCCTGTGCCCAGGGAGGCCCTCAAGCATGGATGGGAGTGGCCTATTGGGTCCTTCTGGTTTCTCCTACACTGAAGGTTGAACACCATGCCAAAAGAAAAGTTTCTTGCCATGGAGATGGAGGAGTTCTGATTTCTGCATCAGGTTAACCCCTGTGCAGTGATTGGAGATAAGGTCTAGGGTCTGAAGCCTGAAAAGCTAGGTTGGGTAGAGATGACGGTCTAAAGCCATGGTGGGGGCGAAATGCTGGGTGTGCGGCCATCTGTCTGGGAGTCAGTCGGGAGGTCTGGGCTCAGGCTGTGTCAGACAGATCATTAGTGCCCAGGGCAGCCTACATATTTGGCGTGCAGTCAAGTGGCTTACAGGTTGATCCTCATTTGGGGTTTCTGGGCAGCCTCATAGGGCAACGTTTTTCTTCTGGTGGGTAGGCCAAGTGCTGCATTGTGGCTCTGGAATTCCCAATCTGGAGGGCTTTTGGTCCAAGGGTGTGAGGACGGAAGTCTCAGAACTCAAGCTAGGGCTAGGTTTTGTGGCGATATCACGGCCGGCCCACTCTGCAGAGGCTGAATTGAGACCTCCTATATCTGAAGTCAGGCCGAGAATCAGATGTTGCCTCAGGTTGGAGCTTGTGTCCATGATGGCACCTTCATGAAAGTGGGGAACTCATGAGACCATGGAGGTTTACTCATGCTGGGAGTTTTGAGCTGCTCCAAACCACAAGGATTCCTTCTGCGGGACAGTTGAGGCCTATTGGATGGCTTCAGGACGTCCCATATGGAAATATTTGAGAGCAGGATTCTCCTGATGGATGCCTAGGCACCCCACCTCGCTTTCCCCTTGTCTCCAAGCAACAAGATGGGTCCAATCTGCTGGCTCTGGGGGCGCTACCCAGGGGTTGAATCGAAATGGACTCTCCTGAGGATGTGTCATAATGTGGGTTTGTGTCCATGGAGACCTTGGAATGTGGCGGTGGCTCAGGGGAACTGAAGGATTCTCCTAATCAAAGGGTTTGACACAGCTCCCAAGAACAAGTTTCCCATGTGGAGACAAGAGGTTCTCATTGGTGCCTCAGGAAACTCTCATATGCTGTGATTGGAAACGAGGCCTCTGAGGAGAGGCGTGTGGACACCAAAGCAAGTGTTCATATTAGGGTCTAGGGGACTGTCCGGTTCAATCTTCTGTCTCTGGGGACATCTGTCTCCTTGTCCGAGTGGAGGTAGTTGCTCATCTTGTCAGATCGCCTGTGTTTGTCCAGGGCGGCCTACATGATTGGGAATGCTTCGGGGTCTTTGGAGGTTTCTCCTAATCTGTAGGGTTGTGGCCAATGGAATGGGCTCAGTTTCCATGGAGAGGGCAGGCACAGTCCTGTGCTGTGGCTCCAGGATGCCCAGCCTGGAGGGTGTGTGGCCCAGGACTGTGTGGACAGAAATCTGAAATCACAAACTCAGCGTAGGTTGGCGCCGAAGGTATGGCAGGTCCGATCTACTGACCATGAGGGGAGTTCCTCGGGATATGAACGAAGGGCAAGTGTGAGGTGGTTACTCAGGATTTTGTCTCTAGATTTTGTGTCAAGGATGGCCATGGATTGTCAGGGTGGCCTCATGGGCCATGGACGAGTCTCCCTCTCTGGAGATTTGGCCTGGCTCCCAAGAGTTAGGGGTCATTCTCTGGGAAGGGAGGTGTCCTGTTTACCTCCTCATGTGTCCCTCCAGAAGAGGGATTCCAGAACAGAGCCTGGGTATGGGAGACTGGAAAACCCTACATCTGGTTAAGAATGGGGGCCCATGGGCATGGCAAGCCCCATATGCTGGCTCTTCGTCCAGCCACTGAGAAGCCTTATTGAGCTTGGGTCTGGCCTTGAGTGTCACAATGCTGTGTTTGTGCCCAAAGATGTCCTCAAGCATGGGCGTGGCCTCATGGGCCATGCTGGTTTCTCCTACTCTGAAGGTTTGACACCATGCCAACAGCAAGTTTCTTTTTTTTCCCATTTTATTTATTTTTTGCAGCATAACAGTATTCATTCTTTTTGCACAAAACCCAGTGCTCCATGCAAAACGTGCCCTCCCTATTACCCACCACCTGTTACACCAACCTCCCACCCCTGACCCTTCAAAACCCTCAGGTTGTTTTTCAGAGTCCATAGTCTCTTATGGTTCGCCTCCCCTCCCCAATGTCCATAGCCCCCTCCCCCTCTCCCAAACCCACCTCCCCCCAGCAACCCCCAGTTTGTTTTGTGAGATTAAGAGTCATTTATGGTTTGTCTCCCTCCCAATCCCATCTTGTTTCATTTATTCATCTCCTACCCCCTAACCCCCCATGTACCCATGTCTCCATGTCCTCATATCAGGGAGATCATATGATAATTTTCTTTCTCTGATTGACTTATTTCACTAAGCATGATACACTCTAGTTCCATCCAAATCGTCGAAAATGGCCAGATTTAATTTCTTTTGATGGCTGCATAGTATTCCATTGTGTATATATACCACTTCTTCTTTATCCATTCATCTGTTGATGGACATCTAGGTTCTTTCCATAGTTTGGCTATTGTAGACATTGCTGCTATAAACATTCGGGTACACGTGCCCCTTCGGATCACTACGTCTGTATCTTTAGGGTAAATACCCAGTAGTGCAATTGCTGGGTCATAGGGTAGTTCTATTTTCAACATTTTGAGGAACCTCCATGCTGTTTTCCAGAGTGGTTGCACCAGCTTGCATTCCCACCAACCGTGGAGGAGGGTTCCCCTTTCTCCACATCCTCTCCAGCATCTGTCATTTCCTGACTTGTTAATTTTAGCCATTCTGACTGGTGTGAGGTGATATCTCATTGTGGTTTTGATCTGTGTTTCCCTGATGCCGAGTGACGTGGAGCACTTTTTCATGTGTCTGTTGGCCATCTGGATGTCTTCTTTGCAGAAATGTCTGTTCATGTCCTCTGCCCATTTCTTGATTGGATTGTTTGTTCTTTGGGTGTTGAGTTTGCTAAGTTCCTTATAGATTTTGGATACTAGCCCTTTATCTGATATGTCGTTTGCAAATATCTTCTCCCATTCTGTCAGTTGTCTTTTGGTTTTGTTAACTGTTTCCTTTGCTGTGCAAAAGCTTTTGATCTTGATGAAATCCCAATAGTTCATTTTTGCCCTTGCTTCCCTTGCCTTTGCCGTTGTTCCTAGGAAGATGTTGCTATGGCTGAGGTCGAAGAGGTTGCTGCCTGCATTCTCCTCAAGGATTTTGATGGATTCCTTTCTCACACTGAGGTCCTTCATCCATTTGGAGTCTATTTTCGTGTGTGGTGTAAGGAAGTGGTCCAATTTCATTTTTCTGCATGTGGCTGTCCAATTTTCCCAGCACCATTTATTGAAGAGGCTGTCTTTTTTCCATTGGACATTCTTTTCTGCTTTGTTGAAGATTAGTTGACCATAGAGTTGAGGGTCGATTTCTGGGCTCTCTATTCTGTTCCACTGATCTATGTGTCTGTTTTTGTGCCAGTACCATTTTGTCTTGATAATGACAGCTTTGTAATAGAGCTTGAAGTCCGGAATTGTGATGCCACCAACTTTGGCTTTCTTTATCAATATTCCTTTGGCTATTCGAGGTCTTTTCTGGTTCCATATAAATTTGAGGATTATTTGTTCCATTTCTTTGAAAAAAAAATGGATGGTATTTTGATAGGGATTGCATTAAATGTGTAGATTGCTTTAGGTAGCATGGACGTCTTCACAATATTTATTCTTCCAATCCAGGAGCATGGAATATTTTTCCATTTCTTTGTGTCTTCCTCACTTTTTATCATGAGTACTTTATAATTTTCTGTGTATAGATTCTTAGCCTCTTTGGTTAGGTTTACTCCTAGGTATCTTATAGTTTTGGGTGCAGTTGTAAATGGGATTGACTCCTTAATTTCTCTTTCTTCTGTCTTGTTGTTGGTGTACAGAAATGCAACTGATTTCTGTGCATTGATTTTATATCCTGACACTTTACTGAATTCCTGTACAAGTTCTAGCAGTTTTGGAGTGGAGTCTTTTGGGTTTTCCACATATAGTATCATATCATCTGCGAAGAGTGATAGTTTGACTTCTTCTTTACCAATTAGGATGCCTTTAATTTCTTTTTGTTGTCTGATTGCTGAGGCTAGGACTTCCAGTACTATGTTGAATAGCAGTGGTGATAATGGACATCCCTGCAGTGTTCCTGACCGTAATGGAAAAGCTTTCAGTTTTTCTCCATTGAGAATGATATTTGCGGTGGGTTTTTCATAGATGGCTTTGATAATATTGAGGTATGTGCCCTCTATCCCTACACTTTGAAGAGTTTTGACCAGGAAGGGATGCTGTACTTTGTCAAATGCTTTTTCAGCATCTATTGAGAGTATCATATGGTTCTTGTTCTTTCTTTTATTAATGTGTTCTATCATATTGATTGATTTGCAGATGTTGAACCAACCCTGCAGCCCTGGAATAAATCCCACTTGATCGTGGTGAATAATCCTTTTAATGTACTGTTGAATCCTATTGGCTAGTATTTTGGCGAGAATTTTTGCGTCTGTGTTCATCAAGGATATTGGTCTGTAGTTCTCCTTTTTGGTGGGATCCTTGTCTGGTTTTGGGATCAAGGTGATGCTGGCCTCATAGAATGAGTTTGGAAGTTTTCCTTCCATTTCTATTTTTTGGAACAGTTTCAGGAGAATAGGAATGAGTTCTTCTTTAAATGTTTGTTAGAATTCCCCTGGGAAGCCGTCTGGCCCTGGGCTTTTGTTTGTTTGGAGATTTTTGATGACTGTTTCAATCTCCTTACTGGTTATGGGCCTGTTCAGGTTTTCTATTTCTTCCTGATTCAGTTGTGGTAGTTTATATGTCTCTAGGAATGCATCCATTTCTTCCAGATTGTCCAATTTGTTGGCGTAGAGTTGCTCATAGTATGTTCTTATAATTGTCTGTATTTCTTTGGTGTTAGTTGTGATCTCTCCTCTTTCATTCATGATTTTATTGATTTGGGTCCTTTCTCTTTTCTTTTTGATGAGTCTGGCCAGGGGTTTATCAATCTTATTGATTCTTTCAAAGAACCAGCTCCTAGTTTCATTGATTTTTTCTATTGTTTTTTTTTTTGGTTTCTATTTCATTGATTTCTGCTCTGATCTTTATGATATCTCTTCTCCTGCTGGGTTCAGGGTTTCTTTCTTGTTCTTTCTCCAGCTCCTTTACGTGTAGGGTTAGGTTGTGTACTTGAGACCTTTCTTGTTTCTTGAGAAAGGCTTGTACCGTTATATATTTTCCTCTCAGGACTGCCTTTGCTGTGTCCCACAGATTTTGAACTGTTGTGTTTTCATTATCATTTGTTTCCATGAATTTTTTCAGCTCTTCTTTAATTTCCTGGTTAACCCATTGATTCTTTAGAAGGAGGCTGTTTAGTCTCCATGTATTTAGTTTCTTTCCAGCTTTCCTCTTGTGATTGAGTTCTAGCTTCAGAGCATTGTGGTCTGAAAATATGCAGGGAATGATCCCAATCTTTTGATACCGGTTGAGACCTGATTTGTGACCCAGGATGTGATCTATTCTGGAGAAGGTTCCATGTGCACTAGAGAAGAATGTGTATTCATTTGCTTTGGGATGATATGTTCTGAATATATCTGTGATGTCCATCTGGTCCAGTGTGTCATTTGAGGCCTTTATTTCCTTGTTGATCTTTTGCTTGGATGATCTGTCCATTTCAGTGAGGGGAGTGTTAAAGTCCCCCAGTATTATTGTATTATTATTGATGTGTTTCTTTGATTTTGTTATTGGTTGATATAGTTGGCTACTCCCACGTTAGGGGCATAGATATTTAAAATTGTTAGATCTTCTTGTTGGACAGACCCTTTGAGTAGGATATAGTGTCTTTCCTCATCTCTTATTATAGTCTTTGGCTTAAAATCTAATTGATCTGATTTAAGGATTGCCACCCCAGCTTTCTTCTGATGCCCATTAGCATGGTAAATTGTTTTCCACCCCCTCACGTTAAATCTGGATGTGTCTTCGAGTCTAAAATGAGTTTCTTGTAGGCAACATACTGATGGGTTTTGTTTTTTTTATCCATTCTGATACCCTGTGTCTTTTTTTTTTCATTTTATTTATTTTTTCAGTGTAACAGTATTCATTCTTTTTGCACAACACCCAGTGCTCCATGCAAAACGTGCCCTCCCCATTACCCACCACCTGTTCCCCCAACCTCCCACCCCTGACACTTCAAAATCCTCAGGTTGCCCCAACCTCCCACCCCTGACCCTTCAAAACCCTCAGGTTGTTTTTCAGAGTCCATAGTCTCTTATGGTTTGCCTCCCCTCCCCAATGTCCATAGCCCGCTCCCCCTCTCCCAATCCCACCTCCCCCCAGCAACCCCCAGTTTGTTTTGTGAGATTAAGAGTCATTTATGGTTTGTCTCCCTCCCAATCCCATCTTGTTTCATTTACTCTTCTCCTATCCCCCTACCACCCCATGTTGCTTCTCCATGTCCTCATATCAGGGAGATCATATGATAGTTGTCTTTCTCCGATTGACTTATTTCACTAAGCATGATACCCTCTAGTTCCATCCACGTCGTCGCAAATGGCAAGATTTCATTTCTTTTGATGGGTGCATAGTATTCCATTGTGTATATATACGACTTCTTCTTTATCCATTCATCTGTTGACGGACATCTAGGTTCTTTCCATAGTCTGGCTATTGTAGACATTGCTGCTATAAACATTCGGGTACACGTGCCCCTTCGGATCACTATGTTTGTATCTTTAGGGTAAATACCCAGTAGTGCAATTGCTGGGCCATAGGGTAGTTCTATTTTCAACATTTTGAGGAACCTCCATGCTGTTTTCCAGAGTGGTTGCACCAGCTTGCATTCCCACCAACCGTGGAGGAGGGTTCCCCTTTCTCCACATCCTCTCCAGCATCTGTCATTTCCTGACTTGTTAATTTTAGCCATTCTGACTGGTGTGAGGTGATATCTCATTGTGGTTTTGATTTGTATTTCCCTGATGCCGAGTGACGTGGAGCACTTTTTCATGTGTCTGTTGGCCATCTGGATGTCTTCTTTGCAGTAATGTCTGTTCATGTCCTCTGCCCATTTCTTGATTGGATTGTTTGTTCTTTGGGTGTTGAGTTTGCTAAGTTCCTTATAGATTTTGGATACTAGCCCTTTATCTGATATGTCGTTTGCAAATATCTTCTCCCATTCTGTCAGTTGTCTTTTGGTTTTGTTAACTGTTTCCTTTGCTGTGCAAAAGCTTTTGATCTTGATGAAATCCCAATAGTTCATTTTTGCCCTTGCTTCCCTTGCCTTTGCCGTTGTTCCTAGGAAGATGTTGCTATGGCTGAGGTCGAAGAGGTTGCTGCCTGCATTCTCCTCAAGGATTTTGATGGATTCCTTTCTCACATTGAGGTCCTTCATCCATTTGGAGTCTATTTTCGTGTGTGGTGTAAGGAAGTGGTCCAATTTCATTTTTCTGCATGTGGCTGTCCAATTTTCCCATCACCATTTATTGAAGAGGCTGTCTTTTTTCCATTGGACATTCTTTCCTTCTTTGTCGAAGATGAGTTGACCATAGAGTTGAGGGTCGATTTCTGGGCTCTCTATTCTGTTCCACTGATCTATGTGTCTGTTTTTGTGCCAGTACCATTTTGTCTTGATAATGACAGCTTTGTAATAGAGCTTGAAGTCCGGAATTGTGATGCCACCAACTTTGGCTTTCTTTATCAATATTCCTTTGGCTATTCGAGGTCTTTTCTGGTTCCATATAAATTTTAGGATTATTTGTTCCATTTCTTTGAAAAAAAAAATGGATGGTATTTTGATAGGGATTGCATTAAATGTGTAGATTGCTTTAGGTAGCATAGACATTTTCACAATATTTATTCTTCCAATCCAGGAGCATGGAACATTTTTCCATTTTTTTGTGTCTTCCTCAATTTCTTTCATGAGTACTTTATAATTTTCTGTGTATAGATTCTTAGTCTCTTTGGTTAGGTTTATTCCTAGGTATCTTATAGTTTTGGGTACAATTGTAAATGGGATTGACTCCTTAATTTCTCTTTCTTCAGTCTTGTTGTTGGTGTACAGAAATGCAACTGATTTCTGTGCATTGATTTTATATCCTGACACATTACTGAATTCCTGTACAAGTTCTAGCAGTTTTGGAGTGGAGTCTTTTGGGTTTTCCACATATAGTATCCTATCATCTGCGAAGAGTGATAGTTTGACTTCTTCTTTACCAATTTGGATGCCTTTAATTTCTTTTTGTTCTCTGATTGCTGAGGCTAGGACTTCTAGTACTATGTTGAATAGCAGTGGTGATAATGGACATCCCTGCCGTGTTCCTGACCTTAACGGAAAAGCTTTCAGTTTTTCTCCATTGAGAATGATATTTGCGGTGGGTTTTTCATAGATGGCTTTGATAATATTGAGGTATGTGCCCTCTATCCCCACACTTTGAAGAGTTTTGATCAGGAAGGGATGCTGTACGTTGTCAAATGCTTTTTCAGCATCTATGGAGAGTATCATATGGTTCTTGTTCTTTCTTTTATTAATGTGTTCTATCACATTGATTGATTTGCGGATGTTGAACCAACCCTGCAGCCCTGGAATAAATCCCACTTGATCGTGGTGAATAATCCTTTTAATGTACTGTTGAATCCTATTGGCTAGTATTTTGGCGAGAATTTTTGCATCTGTGTTCATCAAGGATATTGGTCTGTAGTTCTCTTTTTTTTTGGTGGGATCCTTGTCTGGTTTTGGGATCAAGGTGATGCTGGCCTCATAAAATGAGTTTGGAAGTTTTCCTTCCGTTTCTATTTTTTGGAACAGTTTCAAGAGAAGAGGAATGAGTTCTTCTATAAATGTTTGGTAGAATTCCCCTGGGAAGCCGTCTTGCCCTGGGCTTTTGTTTGTTTGGAGATTTTGGATGACTGTTTCAATCTCCTTACTGGTTATGGGCCTGTTCAGGTTTTCTTTTTCTTTCTGGTTCAGTTGTGGTAGTTTATATGTCTCTAGGAATGCATCCATTTCTTCCAGATTGTCCAATTTGTTGGCGTAGAGTTGCTCATAGTATGTTCTTATAATTGTCTGTATTTCTTTGGTGTTAGTTGTGATCTCTCCTCTTTCATTCATGATTTTATTGATTTGGGTCCTTTCTCTTTTCTTTTTGATGAGTCTGGCCAGGGGTTTATCTATCTTATTGATTCTTTCAAAGAACCAGCTCCTAGTTTCATTGATTTTTTCTATTGTTTTTTTTGGTTTCTATTTCATTGATTTCTGCTCTGATCTTTATGATTTCTCTTCTCCTGCTGGGTTTAGGGTTTCTTTCTTGTTCTTTCTCCAGCTCCTTTATGTGTAGGGTTAGGTTGTGTACTTGAGACCTTTCTTGTTTCTTGAGAAAGGCTTGTACTGCTATATATTTTCCTCTCAGGACTGCCTTTGCTGTGTCCCACAGATTTTGAACAGTTGTGTTTTCATTATCATTTGTTTCCATGAATTTTTTCAATTCTTCTTAATTTCCTGGTTAACCCATTCATTCTTTAGAAGGATGCTGTTTAGTCTCCATGTATTTGGGTTCTTTACAGCTTTCCTCTTGTGATTGAGTTCTAGCTTCAGAGCATTGTGGTCTGAAAATATGCAGGGAATAATCCTAATCTTTTGATACCGGTTGAGACCTGATTTGTGACCCAGGATGTGATCTATTCTGGAGAAGGTTCCATGTGCACTAGAGAAGAATGTGTATTCTGTTGCTGTGGGATGAAATGTTCTGAATATATCTGTGATGTCCATCTGGTCCAGTGTGTCATTGAAGGCCTTTATTTCCTTGTTGATCTTTTGCTTGGATGATCTGTCCATTTCAGTGAGGGGAGTGTTCAAGTCCCCTACTATTATTGTATTATTATTGATGTGTTTCTTTGATTTTGTTATTAATTGGTTGATATAGTTGGCTGCTCCCACGTTAGGGGCATAGATATTTAAAATTGTTAGATCTTCTTGTTGGACAGACCCTTTGAGTAGAATATAGTGTCCTTCCTCATTTCTTATTATAGTCTTTGGCTTAAAATCTAATTGATCTGATATAAGGATTGCCAGCCCAGCTTTCTTCTGTTGCCCATTAGCATGGTAAATTGTTTTCCACCCCCTCACTTTAAATCTGGAGGTGTCTTCGCGTCTAAAATGAGTTTCTTGCAGGCAACATACTAATGGGTTTTGTTTTTTTATCCATTCTGATACCCTGTGTCTTTTGATTGGGGCATTTAGCCCATTAACATTCAGGGTAACTATTGAGAGATATGAATTTAGTGCCATTATTAGTCTGTAAGGTGACTGTTACTGTATATTGTCTCTGTACCTTTCTGATCTACTACTTTTAGGCTCTCTCTTTGCTAGAGGACCCCTTTCAATATTTCCTGTAGAGCTGGTTCGGTGTTTGAAAATTCTTTCAGATTTGTTTGTCCTGGAAGCTTTTGATCTCTCCTTCTATTTTCAATGATAGCCTAGCTGGATAGAGTATTCTTGGCTGCATGTTTTTCTCGTTTAGTACTCTGAATGTATCATGCCAGCTCTTCCTGGCCTGCCAGGTCTCTGTGGATAAGTCTGCTGCCAATCTAATATTTTTACCATTGTATGTTACAGACTTCTTTTCTCGGGCTGCTTTCAGGATTTTCTCTTTGTCACTAAGACTTGTAAATTTTACTATTAGGTGACGGGGTGTGGACCTATTCTTGTTGACTTTGAGGGGGGTTCTCTGCATCTCCTGGATTTTGATGCTTGTTCCCTTTGACATATTAGGGAAATTCTCTCCAATAATTCTCTCCAATAGACCTTCTGCTCCCTTCTCTGTTTCTTCTTCTTCTGTAATCCCAATTATTCTAATATTCTTTCGTCTTATGGTGTCACTTATCTCTCGAATTCTCCCCTCATGGTCCAGTAGCTGTTTGTCCCTCTTTTGTTCGGCTTCTTTATTCTCTGTCATTTGGTCTTCTATATCACTAATTCTTTCTCTGCCTCATTGATCCTAGCAGTGAGAGCCTCCATTTTGGATTGCACCTCATTAATAGCTTTTTTTATTTCAACTTGGTTAGATTTTAGTTCTTTAATTTCTCCAGAAAGGGCTTTAATATCTCCAGAGAGGGTTTCTCTAATATCTTCCATGCCTTTTTCGAGCCCGGCTAGAATGTTCAGAATCGTCATTCTGAACTCTTGATCTGACATAGTACCAATGTCTGTGTTAATTAGGTCCCTAGCCTTCGGTACTGTCTCTTGTTCTTTTGTTTGTGGTGATTTATTCCGCCTTGTCATTTTGTCCAGATAAGAGGATATGAAGGAGCAAATAAAATACTAAAGGGGTGGCAGAGACCCCAGAAAAATGCGTTGTAACCAAATGAGAAGAGACCCCAAATTGTGGGGGGGGGAGCAAGGGGATAAAAAGAGGTTCAGAAAAAAAAAGAAAAAAAATTTAAAAAATAAAACAAATAAAGAAAAAATATAAAAAAAAGAAAAAATATATATATTTAGATAAACTAGTCAAAAAACGTTAAAAAAGAAAGGGTAAAAGTTTTAAAAAAATTTAGCAGAAGAGGAAAAAAGAAAAAAAAATGAAAAAAGAAAAAAGAAAAAAAATTGAAGTAGCCGCAAGAGTAAAGAATCATGCGGAGAAAACCATGAGTTCCGTGCTTTGCTTTCTCCTCCTCTGGAATTGCGCTGCTTTCTTAGGAGTTGAACCTACTTTCCTTGATAGATGAACTTCGTCCTCGCTGGATATTTTGTTGATCTTCTGGGGGAGGGGCCTGTTGTAGTGACTCTCAAGTGTTTTGCCCGAGGCGGGATTGCACCGCCCTTACCAGCGCCCGGACTAAGTAATCGGCTCGGGTTCGCTTTTGAGAGCTTCTGTTCCCTGAGCGCTTTCTGTAGAGTTCTGGAGGACGGGAATGAAAATGGCGGCCTCCGAGTCTCTGGCCCGGAGGAGCCGTGAGCCTGGGGCCCCACTCCTCAGTGCGCCCCCAGAGGACAGCACCCAATCACTCCCGTAACCCCAGCCTCTAGCCGCTTTCCGAGCTCACCCAGCCCGCGACCAGTTCAAGGTAACCCCGAGCTGAGAGTTCAGTCCTCGGCTCTGTCTCTGCAGCCGGCTTCTCCATTCTAATACCTTCGAGCTCTGCAACACTCCAATACCCCCGATCCTTCTGTGACCCTGCGGGACCTGCGGCCACGCTGACCCCGCGTGGGCTTCACCCTGGGTGAGCCTCTGGAGCAATGTCCCTCAGTGGAACAGACTTTTAAAAGTCCTGATTTTGTGCTCCGTTCCTCCGCCGCTTGCTGGCAGCCGGCCCCTCCCCCTGTGGTCTATCTTCCCGTCGTTTTAGATTCACTTCTCCGCCAGTCCTACCTTTCAGAAAGTGGTTGATTTTCTGTTTCTAGAGTTCCTGTTCTTCTTCTATTCGCTCTCCCGTTGGATTTGTAGGTGTTTGCAATGTTTAGATAAGCTATCGAGCTGATCTCCTGCTACCTGATGTAGTTTCAGCCTGCTACTTCTCCGCCATCTTGACTCCTCCCCCCCAACAGCAAATTTCTTGCTAGGGTTTGGAGGACTTCTGATTTCTGCATCAGGTTCACCCCTGTGCAGTGATTGGAGATCACCTCTAGGTTCTGAAGCCTGAAAAGCCACGTCTGGAACAGATGAAGGCCTAACGCCAGGGCGGGTCCAAATTGCTGGGTGTGCCGCCAGTTGTCTGGGTGTCCGACGGGAGGTTGGGGCTCCTACTATGTCAGAAAGAGCATTAGAGCACAGGGAAGCCTATATATTTGTGGTGCAGTCGAGTGGCATGCAGCTTGATCCTCATTTGGGGTTTCTGGGCACCCCCATAGTGCAACGTTTCTCTTCTTGTAGGCAGGTAGAGTGCTGCTTTTGTCTCCAGAATTCCCAATCTGGAGGGCTTTTGTTCCAGTAGTGTGAGGACAGAAGACTGAGAACACAAGCTAGGGTGAGGTTTTGGTGCAAGGAAACAGCAGACCCACTGTGCATAGGCTGAATTGAGATCTCCTGCATCTGAAGTCAGGACGAGCATCAGACGTTGGCTCAGGTTGGAGTTTGTGTCCATGATGGCCCCTTTATGAAGGTGGGCGGCCTCATGAGGCCATGGAGGTTTACCCACGCTGGGAGTTGTGAGCTGCTCGAAACCGCAAGGATTCCTTCTGTGGGACAGTCGAGGTCTGTTGGATGGCTCCAGGATGCCCAATATAGAAAGATTAAAGAGCAGAGTTCTATGGATGGATGCCTGGGCATACCGCCTTGCATTCCCATTGTCTCCTAGTGACAAGGCAGGTCCGATCTGCTGGCTCTGGGGGCGCTACCCAGGGGTTGAGTTGAAATGGACTCTCCTGAGGATGGGTCATAATGTGGGTTTGTGTCCATGGAAACCTTGGAATGTGGTGGTACCTCAGGGGACTTGAAGGATTCTCCTAAACGAAGCATTTGACACAGCTCCCAAAAGCAAGTTTCCCATGTGGGCATGAGAAGTTCTGATTGGTGCCTCAGGAAACCCCCATATGCTGGTATTGGAAACCAGGCCTCTGAGGACAGGCGCCTGGACACCAAAGCAAGTGTTCAGATGAGGGCCTAGTGTTCTGTCCAGTTCAGTCCTCTGTCTCTGGGGACATCCAGATTCTCCTTGTCTGAGTGGAGGTAGTTGATCAGCTTGTCAGATCACCTGTGCTTGTCCAGGGCGGCCTACACGATTGGGATGGCCTCAGGGTCCTTGGGGTTTCTCCTAATCTGTAGGTTTGTGGCCAATGGAATGGGCTCAGTTTCCTTGGAGAGAGCAGGCACAGTCCTGCGTTGTGGCTCCAGAGTCCCCAACCTGGAGGGTGTGTGGCACAGGGCTGTGTGGACAGAAAACTGAAAACACAAACTTGGCTTAGTTTTGGCGCCGAGGGTATGGCAGGCCCGATTTACTGACGTTGAGGGGAACTCCTCGGGATATGAACATAGGGCGAGTGTGAGGCGGTTACTCAGGATTTTGTCTCTAGATTTTGTGTCAAGGATGGCCATGGAATATCAGGGTGGCCTCATGGGCCATGGACGAGTCTCCTTCTCTGGGGATTTGTCCTGGCTCCCAAGATTTTGGGGTCATTCTCTGGGAAGGAACAGTCCTGTTTTCTGCCTCATGTGTTCCTACAGAAGAGGGATTCCATATCAGAGCCCTGGGTATGGGCAACTTGAAAACCCGACATTTGGTTAGGATTGGGTTTCTTGGGGCATGGCAAGCCCCATATGCGGGCTCTTGGACCAGCCACTGAGAAACCTTACTTGAGCACGGGGCTCACACTGAGGGTCACAGTGTGTGTTTGTTCCCAAGGTGGCCCGCAAGCATGGGTGTTGCCTCATGGGTCCTACTTGTTTCTCCTACCCTGAAGGGTGGACACCATGCCAACAGCAAGGTTTCTTGCCATGGGGATGGAGGAGTTCTGATTTCTGCATCAGGTTCACCACTGTGCAGTGATTGTAGATAAGGTCTAGGTTCTGAGGCCTGAAAATCCAGGTTGGGAAGAAATGAGGCCTAAGGCTATGACAGGTCCAATGAGCTGGGTTTTCAGCCAGCTGTCTGGGGGTTGGTTGGAAGGTCTGGGCTCAGGAAGAGTTAGACCGAGCATTAGTGACCAGGGCAGCCTATATAATTGGGGTACAGTCAAGTGGTGTTCAGTTTGATCCTCATTTAAGGTTTCTGGGCAGCTCCATACGGCAACATTTTTCTTCTGGTGGGCAGGCAGAGTACTGCATTGTGACTACAGAATTCCCAATCTGGAGGGCTTTTGGGATTTGAGGCTGAGGACAGAAGTCTAAGAACACAAGCTAAGGCTAGGTTTTGGGATGAGGGCACAGCAGGCCCACTCTGAAGAGGTTGAATCGAGATCTCCTGCCTCTAAGTCAGGGCGAGGATCAGACGTAGGCTCAGGTTGTAGTTTGTGTCCATGATGGCCTCTTTCATGAAGGGGGTGCCTCATGAGGCCATGGAGGTTTTCCCACACTGGGAGTTGTGAGATGCTCCAAACCGCAGGGATTCCTTCTGTGGGACAGTCGAGTCCTTTTCAATGGCTCTAGGACACCCCATCCGGGAAGTCTCAGGTGTAGTGTTCTAAGGATGGATGCCTGTGCACCCCACCTCGCATTCCCATTGTCTCCTAGCAACAAGGCAAGTGCGATCTGCTGGCTCTTGGGGAGCTACCCGGGGGCTGAGTTGAAATGGACTCTCCTGAGGATGGGTCATAATGTGGGTTTGTGTCCATGGAGACCTTGGAATGAAGCGGTGTCTCTTGGGCCCTGACAGATTCTCCTAACCGGAGGGTTTACACTGTTTCAAAGAGCAAGTTTCCCTTGTGGAGACGAGAGGTGTTCTGATTGGTGCCTCAGGAAATACCCTTATGCTGGTATTGGAAAACAGGCCTCTGTGGAGTGACACTTTGAAACCAAAGCAAGGGTTCAGATTAGGGCCTAGGGGCCTGTCTGGTACCATATTCTGTCTCTGGGGACATCCATCTGCTTGTCTGAGTGGAGGTATTTGCTCAGCTTGTGTCAGATCACCCCTGTTTGTCCAGGGCGTTCTACACTATTGGGATGGCCTGGGGGTCCATGGAGGTCTCTCCTAATCTGTAGGTTTGTGGCCAATGGAATGGGCTCAGTTTCCTTGGAGAGTTCAGTCACTGTCCTGCATTGTGACTCCAGAGGGCTGCAGCCTGGAGTGTGTGTGGGCCAGGGCTGTGTGGACAGAAATCTGAAAACAGAAACTCGGCTTAGGTTTGTGGCCGAGGGTATGGCAGGCCTGATCTACAGACCGTGATCGGAGCTCCTCAGGATTGGAAAGAAGGGCTAGTGGGGGACTGTCACTCCGGCTTTTGTCTCTGGATTTTGTGTCAAGAATGGCTTTAGAATGGAGCGGTTGTCTCATGGGCCATTGAAGAGGCTTCCTCTCTGGAGATCTTGCCAGGATCCCAAGAGTTTGGGGTCATTCTGTGGGAAGGTAGGAGTCCTGTTTTCTGTGTCAGGTGTCCTTCCAAAAGAGACATTCCAGAGCAGAGCCCTGGGGTCAGGCGACTGGGAAACTCAACGTCTATTTATGATTGTTACACTAGGGGCATGACAACCCCATATGGGGGGTCTTGGTCCAGTCACTGAGAGGCCTCATTTAAACACGGGGCTCACGCTGAGCTTTGCAATGTGTGTATTTGCCCAAGGCAGCCCTGAAGCATGGGCTTAGTCTCATGAGCCATGCATTTTTCTCCTACCGTGAAGGTTCAACACCATGCCAACTGCAAGGTTTCTTGCCAGGCTGAAGGTGGAGTTCTGATTTGGGCATCAGGTTACCCCCTGTGCAGGGATTGGAGATAAGGTCTAGGTTCAGAGGCTTGAAAAGCCAGGTTGGGAAGAGATGACGGTAAGGCCATGGCGGGTCCGATGTCCTGGTGTGTGACCAGCCATCTGGGTGTCTGTTGGGATGTCTGAATTCAGGCTGTGTCAGACAGAGCATTAGTGCCCAGGGCAGCCTTCTAAATTGGGGTGCGGTTGAGACCCGTGCAGGTTGATCCTCATTTGTGGTTTCTGTGCAGCCCCACAGGGCAACGTTTTTCTTCTGGTGGGCAGGCAGAGTGCTGCATTGTGTCTCTGGAATTCCAAAACTGGAGGGCTTGTGGGCCAGGAGTGTGAGGACAAAAGTCTGAAAACACAATCCAGTGTTAGGTTTGGGGCCGAGGGCAAGGCAGGCCCATTCTGCAGAGGCTGAATCGAGCTCTCCTACATCTGAAGTCAGGGCGAGTATCAAATGTAGGCACAGGCTGGAGTTTGTGTCCATGATGGGCCCTTCATGAAAGGGGGGCCTCATGAGGCCATGGAGGTTTTCCCACACTGGGGCTTGTGAGCGGCTCCAAACCACAAGGTTTCCTTCTACGGGACAGTCGAGTCCTGTTGGATGGCTCCAGGGTGCCCCAGGAGGGACGATTCAAGACCAGGGTTCTAAGGATGGATGCCTTGACACCACATTTTGCATCCCCATTGTCTCCTAGCGAGAAGGCAGGTTCGATCTGCTGGCTCAGGGGTGAGCTACCCAGGGGGCTGGGTTGAAATGGACTCTCATGAGGATGGGCCATAATGTGGGTTTGTGTCCATGGAGACCTTGGAATGTGGCTGTGGCTCAGGGGCCCTGCAGGATTCACCTACCCAGAGGGTTGGACATAACTCCAAAGAGAAAACTTCCCATGTGGAGACAAGAGGTGTTCTGTTTGGAGCCTCAGGAAACCCCCATATGCTGTCATTCGGCACCAGGCCTCTGAGGAAAGACACCTGGAAACCAAAGCTAGTGTTCAGATTAGCTCTTATGTTTAGGTCTGTGACCCATTTGGGGTTCATTTTGTGTCTCATGTGAGGGGAGGGTCCACCTTCATTCAGTCATTTATAATTTTATGTATCTCCATGTGCAAGAAGGAACACGGTTTAGTCACTGTAGAACCTTAGGTTGTCACTTGTAGGGAACTGTCAATAGATCCCAAAGAATCTTTACAGTAAATAATCCTTGAAGCAGTTGTCTAAGACTGTGACAGAAGTCCTAAAGGAGGTTAACTTCTACCTTCTGCAGAGGTGGAGCCGTTCTTTGATAAGAGCACACATCCCTCTGGTGGCCACAGGAGGCATTGCAGGAGTACTGCAGGGCTCCCTGACCTGTCTGCAAAACAAACCACATTCAAACTTGGACATCTTCAAGGATCCCAGAAAGATCAAAAACAATTCTGTAAAATTCAATGATTTGGAGTGTGTCTTCTAGGAAATCTATGAAAAAATAGGCTTCTTCCCAACTGCAATATTTAGAGAATTATTTTCTGAGCAGCTGAGTCAAGCCCTGGGTCAAAGAATAGAAAGCAGAGAGAATGGTGGAAGCCTCCCAAGAGGCACAGCTCGTAGGGTGGGAAAGTGTGGGGGAATAACTGGTCTAAGCCACAGCTCTGTATATTCAGTTGAAAGAAAACAGTAAATGGAAACAAGCCCCATTTATGGATTCATTTGCTTACATTAACCACAAAACATTTTAGAAAATTTATAAACGAACTCTCAGCATGCCTGTATCCTTTTTTTCCCAGTTAGATAACATCAACCTATATTCCCAGTTAATTTTGTACTTATTAGGAGAACATGATAATATATATGGAACCCAAAATGATTCGACAAAAATCCTCATAGAACCAACAGATGGATTAAGTCAAGCTTAAGGACACAGATTCAATATACAAAAATGAGTTTTATCTCTATACATGAATAACAAGTTATCACAGAGAGAAATTAAGAAAATAATTTTTAATTCATAATCACTCAAAAAGAATAAAATACTTACAAATTATTTCCATCAAGAAGGGAAAAACCTGTATACTGAAAACCATAAATCATTAATGAGAGAATTTTTAGAAGACAGAATGAAGTCTTTAGACATCCATACTAATGGATCCCAAAAATATATGTAATCCAAAAGTACACACTGCAAAAAACAATCTAAACATTCAGTTCAAACCCCATCAACATTTAATAGCATTTCCAGAAATAAGAACAGCAATCATACAAAGTGAATGATACCATGGAAGGCCTTGAATAGCCAAAGCCATCTGGAGAAAGAACAAAACTGGAGATGTAATGCTTTCTGAATTCAATGTGTATTACAAAGTTGTAGAAATCAAAATGGTATAGTATTGGTATACAGACAGACACACAGATGAATGGAACATAGTACAAAGACCAGGAAGAAACTGACACATATGTAGTCAATTCATTTCCAACCAAAGCTCCAAGAATAAAAAATAGGGAAGCAACAGTCTCCACATTAAGTGGTTTTGGAAACACTGGGCAACCTCAAGTAAAGCAATGCAACTGAATGTATACCCAAACCCATCCACAACAACAGAGTCAACACGTGACAAAGACTCCAGCAAAACAGCTACACCTATAAAATACCTAGACAAAAATTGGACAGAATTTAATTAACACCCCCACCTTTTTTTTAACAATCTCCTTGACAAAAATTTGAACTCAAGATTCTGAGATCAAGAGACAGATAGTGTGCTGACTGACCCAGTCAAGAACCATTTAAAACTATGAGCACACATTGCAATGAAGAAGTCAAACTCATAAAAAAAAGAGAAGTCAAACTCTCTCTCTTCACATGCAGCATGCTACTTTATACGGAATACCCAAAAGACCCAACCCCCAAACTACTAGAACTCATTCAGCGATTCAGTTATGTGGCTGGATACAATGTCAATGTACAGAAAACAGTTGCTTTCTTATACACTAACAATGAAAATACAGAAAGGGAAATTAGAGAATCGATTCCATTCACTATAGCACCAAGAACCATTAGATACCTGGGAAAAAACTGAACTGAAGAGGCTAAGGATCTCTAACTGAGGAATTACAGAACACTCATGAAAGAAATTGAAGAAGACACGAAAAGATGGAAGACAACTTCATGCTCATGGATCTGAAAAATAAACATTGTTAAAATGTCTATACTGCCTAAAAATCTTTAATTTTAATGCCATTCTGATCAAAATTCCACCGATATTTTTCAAAGAGTTGGAGCAAATAATCCTAAAATTTGTATGGAATCAGAACAAACCACGAATTGCTAAGGAAATGTTGAAAAACAAAACAGGAGGCATCACGCTGCTTGATTTCAAGCTTTACTACAAAGCTGTGATCACCAAGACAGCATGGTACTGGCATAAAAACAGACACATCAACCACTGGAACAGAGTAAAGAGCCCAGATATGGACCCCCAACTCTATGGTCAAAAAGTCTTCAACAAATCTGGAAAAAATATCCAGTGGAAAAAAGACAGTCTCTTCAATAAATGGTGCTGGGAAAATTAGACAGCTATGTGTAGAAAAATGAGAGTCAACCATTTTCTCACACCATATATGAAGATAAACTCGAAATGGATAAAATACCTCAACATGAGGCAGGAATCCATCAGAATCTTGGAGGGGAACAAAGAGGAATAACCTCTTTGACATCGGCCACAGCAACTTCTTTCAAGGTATGCCTCCAAAGGCAAAGGAAACAAAAGCTAAAATGAATTGTGTGGCCTTCATCAAGATCAAAACCTTCTTGATAGCAAAGGAAACAGTCAAAAAAACTATGAGGCAACCCACTGAATGGGAGAAGATATTCATAAATGACAATACAAAGGGCTGATATCCAGGGTCTATAAAAATCCTTCAAACTCAAGACACACCGAACAGATAATAATGTCAATAAATGGGCAGAAGATATGAACAGACACTTCTCCAATGAAGACATACAGATGGCTATCAGACACATGAAAAAATGTTCATCATCACTAGCCATCAGTGAGATTTAAATGAAAACCACATTGAGATACCACCTTACACCAGTTAGAATGACCAAAATTATCAAGACGGGAATCAACGTGTGTTGGAGAGGATATTGAGAAAGGGGAACCCTCTAACACTGTTGGTGGGAATGCAAGTTGGTGCAGCCACTTTGGAAAAAAGTGTGGAGATTCTGTAAGAAATTAAAAATAGAACTACCCTATGACCCTGCAATTGCACTACTGTATATTTACCTGAAAGATACAGATGCAGTGAAAAGAAGGCTATCTGTACCCTAGTGTTCAAAGCACCAATGTCCACAGCTGCCAAACTGTGGAAAGAACAAAAATGTCCTTCAGTAGACAAATGGATAAGGAAGATGGGGTCCATATATACTATGAAGTATTATGCCTCCATCAAAAAGGATGAATACCCAAATTTTGTAGCAACATGGATGGAACTGGAAGAGATTATGCTGAGTGAAATAAGTCAAGCAGAGATAGTCAATTGTCATATGGTTTCACTTATTTTTGGAGCATAAGGAATAACACGCAGGACATGGGGAGATGGAGAGTAGAAGGGAGTTGAGGGAAATTGGAAGGGGAGATGAACCATGAGAGACTGAGGACTCTGAGAAAACAATCTGAGGGTTTTGGAGGGGAGGGTGTGGGAGGTTGGGTGAGGCTGGTGGTGGGTATTATGGAGGGCATATATTACATAGAGCACGGGGTGCGGTGCATAAACAATGAATTATGGAACACTGAAAAGAAAAAGATAAATAAAATTTAAAAAACATAAAAATAAAATAAAATAATATAAATTAAAACACTATGGAGCCCAGAGGTGTCAGAATAGATGTATACAGGGCACCTGGGGAGCTCAGTGGGTTAAGCTAAAAACGCAGTAGTGCTTTGAGACACATGCAGAACTTCACTACCTGGCAATTTAGAAGCAGCAAACACTGTATTTCCCACTAATACCTAAAAGGCCTGTACTCTTTCTTGCAGTGGAACATTTGCTTCAGCCAGAAAAAGAAAAAAAAAAAAAAGAGGAGGAGGCTGCACCTTTCTGATTATGGAAGTCTGTCCCTTCTAAGCCCTGGAGCTTTGAGTGTTTTCCAGACTCTGCACCTCTGTTGAGAACTGTGAGACCCCATCCCAGTTTGCTGAGATGCCCATTGTCTATCTCTGATTTCATCTCTCATGGACCCTTCTCATTCGTATCCCTTCTTGAATATCTTTCCTGAGGCCCAGGGACCTTCATCTAAATTTCTGTATGCAGGAAAATAAAGCCACTTAATTATAGACAAAGCAAGCAAACAAAGAAAAACAACAACAAACAAACAAACAACAACAACAAAAAACCGGCAAGCTTCAAACATCTACCACAACCAAGATACCACGTGGCTGGGCTAAAATATTTCAATTTAGTCAATCATATAATTTAAAAACACATATGAACCGAATTCTACCTCTACAAATCACCACAGTCAGAGCACCAAGGCCCAAATTACTTATCCTTAAACCACCAAGGCTTTCTATGTGCATACTTTGGTCTCCCAAATTCCATTCTTTTGGTTTGATTTTTCAGTATTTCTGGCTGATACATTTGATGTTGGGGTTTTAACAAAGCCATCACAAATGACTATTGTCCCTCCCTTACCCTGGTGTAATCTGAAGAAGCTGAGGAAAAAAAAAAGTCAAGTCCTCAAAATAGGGGTTAAAATAATAATAGATACCTAGTTGACAAGAATGGCTCACAATAGGTGAGTAAAATGTTCCTGCTAATCCTGAAATTCAGACCTAAGCAGATTTACCCTCCCAATCATGGGCAATACAGAGGACTGGAGGATAACGTGTGCTTTTTAAAGACAAGATTAGTAGCAAAAGAGAAAAGAGAGAAATTAGTTCAAGTATGTAGTTACTCTTCCCCAAGTAATCAATTAGCTATGTAAACTTCACTTTCACTAGGGTGGAATGAATGAAGAAGTAGAGGAAGGGCAGAATATGCAAAGGGAAGATAACCTCCTCTTGGAAGCCTGGAGTAGAAAATGGCATTCATCTCCCTACAGAAAGGTCAATAAGATGCCCTATGTTAAATAACTCACATATGGAAACCACGGATGTCTTGTTCTAAGACCCCTGCTGTTTTCACAGTGACATGCTATCTTTGTAACTTCACAACTCAGTCTGGTAGACTTATTAGAATTATTAGTTGTCATTACTGTGGTAATGACATTACATTTCAAGTATGAAATTCAATGTGTCTATTTATATCTCAAGAAAAGCCTTGCTACAATTACATCATTTCCTGTAATAGAGTGCTCTGAGGCCACAGGCATAGTTTTATCTGAGAGGCAGAATTATCCATGTAATTATTTTATCATATGTTTTTGCTCATATCATTGACTGGGTTTTGGGCAACATACTCAAACTTTTTAAAATGATGGAAATGATCTGCAATTACAGCATTCATTACTCAAAAGTATTTTTTAAGGAGTCACCAATTCTAAAAATTTTGAAATACATCAACTTTAATTTTTTTAAATACGATTAATGTATTGATCTTATAATTACAATACTTAAACTTTTAAAAAGTGTGTCCATACACATCAATTTCACTTAAGCTTCTCATCATTCTAGAACATAAGTATTATCGTTCTCTTTCTCAGAGATGGAAACTAAAGTTAAAGTGATGAGTGGCTCTCCAGATTCATAGACTTCTGAAAGAGCATAAGACTTGAACCTAGGCTGTTATGGCTTCTAGGTTAGTATTTATTTCATGACATGGACTTCCACTAGGCCAAAGTCAAAGAGGAACTCACATTATGGTTATTGCAGAAAACTATAATTTCCACTCATTATCTCAAGGATCATTGAAAACAAGATGAAAAAAATGATGTAGGCTTTCAGATCTTCATTAAAAAAGAAGAAGTTCCAGATATGGAAATCTGTATTTCCTATAACACTATACTAGTAGCAATAGAGACAGGAAGATTGCAACGCTTTGTGAGATAGGAAGGCCCTCTTGAAAAGGGCTTATCATCCATGATTATATTGATTCTGCTTCTCTTGCTATCTTTGACACTTGACCTCTACAGACTTTTGTGTATTTATGTAAAAGTATAATAATGACATTTTTCATGGATTATGATTGGTAGTTTCTTCTTTCACCAACTTTTTTTCTGCAAGTCTTCTGCAGAAAGCATGAGGCTATGAAAATTTCTGGAGCTGAGAAGATAGCGTTTAGAGGAATATTTATCTTTCTTTTCCTCCTTCTTTCTCCTGGATCTATTCTCTTTTGTCTCCAAACAAGGTCTTCTCTCAGTTTCCTCATTGAATGAATAATGAAAAAGCCAATGCATAAATGAGATTATAGAATGGAATAGGGATAAAGCAAGTGGAAAATAAAGTTATCCTAGAAATGGAGCTGGAACCCTACATATGAGGAAGAATGGAAATCTGTACACATAAAAGTTGTAAATCAGATAGATCAATGCAAAGTACTGAAAGTCCCATGAAATATAATGGCACCAACACTCCTCATTGTTATATATATATATATATATATATATATATATATATATATATATACACACACATATACGTGTGTATATATACACACGCATATATATAAGAAAGAGATATCATTATCTATATCTATATCTCGATATATATCTCCACAAAAATAACTAGAAATGACAATGTCAGCAAGCATTCCATTTCATGTTTATATTTCCATGGCAATGACTTCAATTAACACCTTACTTAGGTTAAACACTTACATCATTGTTAATACAAAAAGTGAAGAGAAGGGTGATTATTTCCTCCCTAGTGTTGGCTATTTTCACTCAGTCTTATTCAGCATATTGTTTTCTTCTCAGGAGACAGGTTATACCCCTGACCTGCATTAGAAAATTTAGCAAATGAAATGAGCTTTCCTCTAAACCCCTATCAGTATTACTTGGAGTATATTTGAAAACATATCCTTTAATATTGTAATATTCCATTCTCTATACTTTTATTACTTTGCACTTGAATCCAGTCTCTGTAGTCAATACAGAGGCACACAATGATAGTATCTCACTATATATGTTGAGAAACTTGTTAGTGTATAGATACACACACACACACACACACACACACACACACACATGTACATATTTCCTATACACTGCCAAGCCACTCATTAGAAATGAATGGAGGGGAGTAATGAGATCTAACTCCAGATTTAGGTGGAATTAGACCTCAGCTACATATGCACTACTAATTTTATTAAAGCTCCACTTATAATACATTTATGCACCCATCGTTAAACACAGATTTCCTTCCTCTAGAAAAACGTTCCCAATCATTTTCACTTTCTAAATTCTATCTATCTTCATAATGTAACAACGGTTATTGATAATTCATGAGACTATTCTAGATTAATCCAGAGACATATCTTTCTTGTCTAAATTTATGGCACTTCTAGTTACTATCAGAATCAATCATTTGCAAATGATACCAGGCACCAGGCACATTCTTGTGATACTATGGATCTTTCTTTCAGATATTGTTCTATTTCATTTATTTTGTATAAATTGAAGCTTATTGATTTCTCCCTATGTATTTTAGTCTCTGCATATGATCCATGGCTAAAAGCCAACTGTCATGTCATGAGTAATTGTTCTAGAAAGGTGTTTTCTAAAGTTTCATGTGGTATTGAAATTTACATTTTACACTAGGACTGCAAATGGAAAAAGAAAGAAAAAAACATTAATAACACAGAAAAAGAGACTGAGACAAGATAATAAAAGTATGTGGTAGATAAGATTAAAATGTCATGTAACAGCAGCACTCAGGAAAGTGTGGCATTTAGCTAAGAATGTATGAAGGGGATGGAGGCAGTAATGGGTCCCAGAGAGGCAAGAATTTAACCTCAGCGAGAATATTCTTAGCAAAGTAATAGTGACACAAGTGTTCCAACAGTTCTAGAAGGAAAGCTGGGTTGAGTGAATCTCTGCCCCTCTGTAACTGTAAGTGATGAAAACATTTAGCTAAACTTTCAGTTTGCACATACCATTCCATGATTGAGTCTTTATATTTTTTTCCTCCTCACCTTTTCTCTACTTTTTGTTAAGACCATTTGCAAAAAGGGATTATCTTCTACTCAATATTGCAAATTTCCGGGGCACCTGGGTGGCTCAGTGGGTTAAAGCCTCTGCCTTTGGCTCAGGTCATGATCCCAGCGTCCTGGGATCGAGCCCCGCATCGGGCTCTCTGCTCAATGGAGAGCCTGCTTCCCTTCCTCTATCTCTCTGTCTGTCTCTCTGCCTACTTGTGATCTCTGTCTGTCAAATAAATAAAATATTTAAAAAAAAATATTGCAAATTTCCTAGACATACTGAGTACTGCAGGCTCAGGCGTATATAGCAGGATTTTCCTCAAGCAACTCGAAGCTTATGGTTCCAGAGTTATGCCTTAATGTTCTATAACTCTAAAGTGAAGTTCTTGAGATAACAACTATTTTAAGTTATCTGTTATGGACTGAATATTTGTGCCTCTCAAAAATTCATATGTTAAAATCCTAATTCCAGTAAGATGGTATTTGGAGTTGTGGTCTTTGGAGATAATTAGGACACAAGGGTGAGCCCTCATGTATAGGATTGGTATCCTTATAGGGAGAGGTCAGAGGGCTAGCTAGCTCTCCTTACACCACATGAGGATACAATGAGCAGTTAGCAATCTGCAATGTGGAAGACGGATCTCACCAGAACCTGACTGTGCTGGCACTCGGATATCTGACCTAAAACCTCCAGGATAATACTCATTTCTATTGTTGAGAAGCTACTCAGTTTATGGTATTTTGTTATAGCAGCCCGAGCTGACTAAGACGATTTACTTATATTCCCATAAAACTTATTACAATAATTTTCATATGGTAGATTTTCCATTAATACTGATTAACATATACTTTCTAATTCCACATGCTTATCATTTATCTGTGATGAATATTCAAAGATCTTTCTCTAAAAGATGTGACCCTGGCCAATTAATTAAAAAATCATTAAACATTCAATCACATCATTAGGGTATGTTGAGTGCAATGAAAAGTCAGGTGGGTAGAATAGATAATACACCAAAGGATTTGTTTTTGTCATTATTTTACAGTTTTGAGCTGTGATAGGAGTTGCCTTAGAAAACATGTGTACTTCTCATTTATATGAGCTCTGTGTCATGCAGAGAAAGGTGAAAAGCAATCTCTGTGTGGATCAGGTATGATGGGTTAGTTCTATATTTACCAGCCACTAATTCTTTTGAGTGATTATATTTGTTCTCTGATCATACATGGCCTGATGGATTTCAAAGCAAAAGAGCAGGAGGGGTTGAAAATACTTGGAGCCACAAAATAGTCTCAAGTGTTGCCATTGGCAATGAAGAGCCAACATTCCATTTCCCAGTCTTACAATATATGGTACATAACTAGTCTTTGGGCAAATCTGATTCAGTAGCGATAGCCCATACTACACAAGGCTAAATACCAAGCCAAAGACAGTTTGTTTACTGTGTACAGAAGCCCATGCAGCCCAGACAAGGAGCATGAAGAGATGAACTAGTAACTCCCTAAGTTATGGTTGGTTTCCTGGGGAAAGTTTAATGGTGTTACATAGTAAGTACCCTGGTGGCAATGCCCCTAAAACATGGGAAAGTTCTTTGCCAAGCAAGAGGAGATTCTTCTTCAGAAGGAGGGTTAAAACTCTTGCTTAGTTTTGATTGAATAAAATAGTATATTCCCATCGAGTGGGCTGGTGATGACCTAGAGCAATCTGGTAAAAGAAAGAAAATCACAGAATGCACTACAAAATAAAAGTCTCCCTTGGGAATAAAAGATCAAGTAGTAAAGTCTTGCATTGAGGAAACATATAAAATTATATATTGCATCATTTTATTCTATAAAGATGTAATGATTAATTATTGTGCTTTATACTATTTCACATTTGTTAAGTGATTACTATACGCAGAGTACTGAATTGAATATTTCCCAATATTATTGTTTATAAATCTCACTGACAGTCAGGAAATATGCACAAATGTGAACTCTACTTTGAAAACAGGAAACTAGACTTTAGAGAAATGAAGTAAACAGTTAAATGAAATAGTTAACATTAAGTATTTTGAAGGCAAAGAAAGGTGTCTATGCACTGAGACCCAACACCTCATCTCTAATCTCTGGCCTGCACAAAGTAGAAAAGAAGAAAAGAATAACAAGTCTCATTATAGACCAGCTAAGGCTGAAAAGCAAAAATGCTTAGTGCAGCCAGTCAGCTTGGTCACAATTAACAGTATGGGATTGGAGGAAAGAAGTAGATAGTGGTCACCAACCTGGAAGTTTTATTACGTGGACCTAACAGGAAGTCAAGAGATGGAAAGAATTCTGTGTATGAAGAGAACATTCATGAACCTATTGTTGGCAAGCTAAGATAGTCTGGAGATGCACTCATTTTTCTTTCAAGGATAAGTTTATAGAAAGAATAAATAATAGATAAATTAACAGAGATACCAGAATGAGACAAATGAGGCCTCTAGGGTACAAAATTTAAGGAGTCACTCACTTGCAGGATAATGAAGTTTCATGGGTGAGGCTTGTGCAAACCTAGGCATGAATGTCTATTGACATCGTTTCCTCTGGATGCATCAATTGCCTCACCTTAGTGATGGTTCTTGTGTTTACACTACATCAAAAACAATTAGTTATTCTTTTCTCAGATGATATTGTTATTTTTCAATTTTGGGAAGAAAAGATCTTTGTGAAAAATAGTAATGAAAGAGTAGTAAAAAAAAATCTGGACACTAATGGCCAGTTTTGTGATGACAAATTTGCAACCATTTGCTCCAATGAATCATTTTTTGTTTCGTATTTATAGATTTTCAGTTATAGTTTCAAACTCTGATACAATTTCACTTTCTTGGTTTACATATTTATTCATTCCAAGGTATTTATTGAGTTCCTACCTAATGTGTCATTGTGCTAGGCAATTGACTATACACTGGTGAACAAAACAGAATAGGTGACAGCCCTTTTGGCATTGATAAGTGGGAGAAAAAAAACACTTAATATGTACATAACTAAATTAGTAAGTACTTTTCATTGTGGTAAGGACAATTAAAGAAACAAACATGATGCAGGAATAGCTACTATTATTGGTTCATGTTTGAGAACACAGTCGAAGATCACCTCCAAGACCTTTGGCGATGCAGTGTGGTTGAGGAGAATTCCTGCCAGAAGTCCAAAGACATTTGAGAATGTAAATTATATAGTATCTTTTCTTTAAATATTAAAGATAAAATTGAAATAATTCATGCATGCCTTAAAAATAGGAAGATATTTTTTTCAAGTATGTAGAATAAAAACAAAACACATTTGGTCATACTGCAAAGATATTACTAATACAGTTATTTCTTTCTTTATAGTTTTGTTTCATGTCACACTTTAGTAAAATTCATATTACTCCTTGACTACTCTTCCTTTGCTCTTGTCTTTCTTCTTTCTCTTCCTTCTCCTACTCTTCCTTTTTATTGTTACATATATAGGATTGATATAATTTTAACTTCTTCTCATTTGAAGCTTCTCTTGGAGGGGAGCCTAGGTGTCTCAGTTTTTTTGAGTTTCAGCTCAGGTATTATTCTTTTGGACCCTGGGATCCTGCCCAGAGTTGGACTGTATGCTCAGTAGGGAGTCTGGCTTGAGGATTCTCTGCCTCTGCCCAGCAGCCCCCCACACATTCTCTCTCTAATAAAAATTATTTAAAAAGTGATGCAAAGTAAGAAAAACCTGAAAAAATAAATAAAAGTTACAAAATTAAAATAAAAAGAATGCTATTTAGTGTTTTCCCTAAGCTCTGAAGCTTTGCAGCCCTCTATTATCAGTAAATGTGAGAGAAATGGGTTGTTTGTGATGGTCTTCTAGGGAAGGTTCTCTTGCCCTGATGCTCAAGTGGACTCCAAATGGTGCAATGCAACTCTCCTAAGCAGAAGAGACAGGCCTCCTGGTAAGGAGCTCTGTAGTCCAGTATGTTGCACAGTTTTACTCCCTGAAGTCTTGCAGCACCAATGGGTGAGATGAATATCATTGCATCCTGCTCTCTACGCAGGAGCTGAAAATCTGCCGCCCAGCTCTTCAGAGAGCCCTCACAGGGAAAAAAAAAAAAAAAAGAAACAACCAATCCACCCGTTAACTCCCCGGTTTCTGTCAGAATTCTGTGTTCACGCTGCTAGTGACAAGGCATTTTTTTTTCCCTTTTTATTTATTTATTTTTTTTCAGCGTAACAGTATTCATTCTTTTTGCACAACACCCAGTGCTCCATGCAAAACGTGTCCTCCCCATCACCCACCACCTGTTCCCCCAACCTCCCACCCCTGATCCTTCAAAACCCTCAGGTTGTTTTTCAGAGTCCATAGTCTCTTATGGTTCGCCTCCCCTCCCCAATGTCCATAGCCCGCTCCCCCTCTCCCAATCCCACCTCCCCCCAGCAACCCCCAGTTTGTTTTGTGAGATTAAGAGTCATTTATGGTTTGTCTCCCTCCCAATCCCATCTTGTTTCATTTATTCTTCTCCTATCCCCCTACCCCCCCATGTTGCTTCTCCATGTCCTCATATCAGGGAGATCATATGATAGTTGTCTTTCTCCGATTGACTTATTTCACTAAGCATGATACGCTCTAGTTCCATCCACGTCGTCGCAAATGGCAAGATTTCATTTCTTTTGATGGCTGCATAGTATTCCATTGTGTATATATACCACATCTTCTTGATCCATTCATCTGTTGATGGACATCTAGGTTCTTTCCATAGTCTGGCTATTGTAGACATTGCTGCTATAAACATTCGGGTACACGTGCCCCTTCGGATCACTATGTTTGTATCTTTAGGGTAAATACCCAGTAGTGCAATTGCTGGGTCATAGGGTAGTTCTATTTTCAACATTTTGAGGAACCTCCATGCTGTTTTCCAGAGTGGTTGCACCAGCTTGCATTCCCACCAACAGTGGAGGAGGGTTCCCCTTTCTCCACATCCTCTCCAGCATCTGTCATTTCCTGACTTGTTAATTTTAGCCATTCTGACTGGTGTGAGGTGATATCTCATTGTGGTTTTGATTTGTATTTCCCTGATGCCGAGTGACGTGGAGCACTTTTTCATGTGTCTGTTGGCCATCTGGATGTCTTCTTTGCAGAAATGTCTGTTCATGTCCTCTGCCCATTTCTTGATTGGATTGTTTGTTCTTTGGGTGTTGAGTTTGCTAAGTTCCTTATAGATTTTGGATACTAGCCCTTTATCTGATATGTCGTTTGCAAATATCTTCTCCCATTCTGTCAGCTGTCTTTTGGTTTTGTTAACTGTTTCCTTTGCTGTGCAAAAGCTTTTGATCTTGATGAAATCCCAATAGTTCATTTTCGCCCTTGCTTCCCTTGCCTTTGCCGTTGTTCCTAGGAAGATGTTGCTGCGGCTGAGGTCGAAGAGGTTGCTGCCTGCGTTCTCCTCAAGGATTTTGATGGATTCCTTTCTCACATTGAGGTCCTTCATCCATTTGGAGTCTATTTTCGTGTGTGGTGTAAGGAAGTGGTCCAATTTCATTTTTCTGCATGTGGCTGTCCAATTTTCCCAGCAACATTTATTGAAGAGGCTGTCTTTTTTCCATTGGACATTCTTTCCTGCTTTGTCGAAGATGAGTTGACCATAGAGTTGAGGGTCGATTTCTGGGCTCTCTATTCTGTTCCACTGGTCTATGTGTCTGTTTTTGTGCCAGTACCAGGCTGTCTTGATGATGACAGCTTTGTAATAGAGCTTGAAGTCCGGAATTGTGATGCCACCAACTTTGACTTTGTTCTTCAATATTCCTTTGGCTATTCGAGGTCTTTTCTGGTTCCATATAAATTTTAGGATTATTTGTTCCATTTCTTTGAAAAAAATGGATGGTATTTTGATAGGGATTGCATTAAATGTGTAGATTGCTTTAGGTAGCATAGACATTTTCACAATATTTATTCTTCCAATCCAGGAGCATGGAACATTTTTCCATTTTTTTGTGTCTTCCTCAATTTCTTTCATGAGTACTTTATAATTTTCTGTGTATAGATTCTTAGTCTCTTTGGTTAGGTTTATTCCTAGGTATCTTATAGTTTTGGGTACAATTGTGAATGGGATTGACTCCTTAATTTCTCTTTCTTCAGTCTTGTTGTTGGTGTACAGAAATGCAACTGATTTCTGTGCATTGATTTTATATCCTGACACTTTACTGAATTCCTGTACAAGTTCTAGCAGTTTTGGAGTGGAGTCTTTTGGGTTTTCCACATATAGTATCATATCATCTGCGAAGAGTGATAGTTTGACTTCTTCTTTACCAATTTGGATGCCTTTAATTTCTTTTTGTTGTCTGATTGCTGAGGCTAGGACTTCTGATACTATGTTGAATAGCAGTGGTGATAATGGACATCCCTGCCGTGTTCCTGACCTTAATGGAAAAGCTTTCAGTTTTTCTCCATTGAGAATGATATTTGCGGTGGGTTTTTCATAGATGGCTTTGATAATATTGAGGTATGTGCCCTCTATCCCTACACTTTGAAGAGTTTTGATCAGGAAGGGATGCTGTACTTTGTCAAATGCTTTTTCAGCATCTATTGAGAGTATCATATGGTTCTTGTTCTTTCTTTTATTAATGTGTTCTATCACATTGATTGATTTGCGGATGTTGAACCAACCCTGCAGCCCTGGAATAAATCCCACTTGATCGTGGTGAATAATCCTTCTAATGTACTGTTGAATCCTATTGGCTAGTATTTTGGCGAGAATTTTTGCGTCTGTGTTCATCAAGGATATTGGTCTGTAGTTCTCTTTTTTGGTGGGATCCTTGTCTGGTTTTGGGATCAAGGTGATGCTGGCCTCATAGAATGAGTTTGGAAGTTTTCCTTCCATTTCTATTTTTTGGAACAGTTTCAGGAGAATAGGAATGAGTTCTTCTTTAAATGTTTGGTAGAATTCCCCTGGGAAGCCGTCTGGCCCTGGGCTTTTGTTTGTTTGGAGATTTTTGATGACTGTTTCAATCTCCTTACTGGTTATGGGCCTGTTCAGGTTTTCTATTTCTTCCTGGTTCAGTTGTGGTAGTTTATATGTCTCTAGGAATGCATCCATTTCTTCCAGATTGTCCAATTTGTTGGCGTAGAGTTGCTCATAGTATGTTCTTATAATTGTCTGTATTTCTTTGGTGTTAGTTGTGATCTCTCCTCTTTCATTCATGATTTTATTGATTTGGGTCCTTTCTCTTTTCTTTTTGATGAGTCTGGCCAGGGGTTTATCAATCCTATTGATTCTTTCAAAGAACCAGCTCCTAGTTTCATTGATTTTTTCTATTGTTTTTTTGGTTTCTATTTCATTGATTTCTGCTCTGATCTTTATGATTTCTCTTCTCCTGCTGGGTTTAGGGTTTCTTTCTTGTTCTTTCTCCAGCTCCTTTATGTGTAGGGTTAGGTTGTGTACTTGAGACCTTTCTTGTTTCTTGAGAAAGGCTTGTACCGCTATATATTTTCCTCTCAGGACTGCCTTTGCTGTGTCCCACAGATTTTGAACTGTTGTGTTTTCATTATCATTTGTTTCCATGAATTTTTTCAATTCTTCTTTAATTTCCTGGTTGACCCATTCATTCTTTAGAAGGATGCTGTTTAGTCTCCATGTATTTGGGTTCTTTCCAGCTTTCGTCTTGTGATTGAGTTCTAGCTTCAGAGCATTGTGGTCTGAAAATATGCAGGGAATAATCCTAATCTTTTGATACCGGTTGAGACCTGATTTGTGACCCAGGATGTGATCTATTCTGGAGAAGGTTCCATGTGCACTAGAGAAGAATGTGTATTCTGTTGCTTTGGGATGAAATGTTCTGAATATATCTGTGATGTCCATCTGGTCCAGTGTGTCATTTAAGGCCTTTATTTCCTTGTTGATCTTTTGCTTGGATGATCTGTCCATTTCAGTGAGGGGAGTGTTAAAGTCCCCTACTATTATGGTATTATTATTGATGTGTTTCTTTGATTTTGTTATTAATTGGTTGATATAGTTGGCTGCTCCCACGTTAGGGGCATAGATATTTAAAATTGTTAGATCTTCTTGTTGGACAGACCCTTTGAGTAGGATATAGTGTCCTTCCTCATCTCTTATTATAGTCTTTGGCTTAAAATCTAATTGATCTGATAGAAGGATTGCCACCCCAGCTTTCTTCTGATGCCCATTAGCATGGTAAATTGTTTTCCACCCCCTCACTTTAAATCTGGAGGTGTCTTCGCGTCTAAAATGAGTTTCTTGTAGGCAACATACTGATGGGTTTTGTTTTTTTATCCATTCTGATACCCTGTGTCTTTTGATTGGGGCATTTAGCCCATTAACATTCAGGGTAACTATTGAGAGATATGAATTTAGTGCCATTATTAGCCTCTAAGGTGACTGTTACTGTATATTGTCTCTGTACCTTTCTGATCTACTACTTTTAGGCTCTCTCTTGTCTTAGAGGACCCCTTTCAATATTTCCTGGAGACCTGGTTTGGTGTTTGCAAATTCTTTCAGTTTTTGTTTGTCCTGGAAGCTTTTGATCTCTCCTTCTATTTTCAATGATAGCCTAGCTGGATAGAGTATTCTTGGCTGCATGTTTTTCTCGTTGAGTGCTCTGAATATACCATGCCAGCTCTTTCTGGCCTGCCAGGTCTCTGTGGATAAGTCTGCCGCCAATCTAATATTTTTACCATTGTATGTTACAGACTTCTTTTCTCGGGCTGCTTTCAGGATTTTCTCTTTGTCACTAAGACTTGTCAATTTTACTATTAGGTGACGGGGTGTGGACCTATTCTTGTTGACTTTGAGGGGGGTTCTCTGCATCTCCTGGATTTTGATGCTTGTTCCCTTTGCCATATTAGGGAAATTCTCTCCAATGATTCTCTCCAATAGACCCTCTGCTCCCCTCTCTGTTTCTTCTTCTTCTGGAATCCCAATTATTCTAATGTTGTTTCGTCTTATGGTGTCACTTATCTCTCGAATTCTCCCCTCATGGTCCAGTAGCTGTTTGTCCCTCTTTTGCTCGGCTTCCTTATTCTCTGTCATTTGGTCTTCTATATCACTAATTCTTTCTTCTGCCTCATTGATCCTAGCAGTGAGAGCCTCCATTTTTGATTGCACCTCATTAATAGCTTTTTTGATTTCAACTTGGTTAGACTTTAGTTCTTTAATTTCTCCAGAAAGGGCTTTAATATCTCCAGAGAGGGTTTCTCTAATATCTTCCATGCCTTTTTCGAGCCCGGCTAGAATGTTCAGAATCGTCATTCTGAACTCTTGATCTGACATATTACCCATGTCTGTGTTGATTAGGTCCCTAGCCTTCGGTACTGTCTCTTGTTCTTTTGTTTGTGGTGATTTTTTCCGCCTTGTCATTTTGTCCAGATAAGAGGATATGAAGGAGCAAATAAACTACTAATAGGGTGGCAAAGACCCCGGAAAAATGCGCTGTAACCAAATCAGAAGAGACCCCAAATTGTGGGGGGGGGGGAAGGGGATAAAAAACAGGTTCTGAAAAAAAAGAAAAAAAAAAAAAAGAAAAAAATTTAAAAAATAAAACAAATAAAAAAATATAAAAAAGAAAGAAAAAATATATATATTTAGATGAACTAGTCAAAAAACGTTAAAAAAGAAAAGGGTAAAAGTTTTTAAAAAAATTTAGCAGAAGAAGAAAAAAGAAAAAAGAAAAAAAAATTGAAAAAAGAAAAAAAAAATAAAAAATTGAAAAAAGAAAAAAAAATTGAAGTAGCCGCAAGACTAAAAATCATGGGGAGAAAGCCATGAGTTCCGTGCTTTGCTTTCTCCTCCTCTGGAATTGCTCTGCTGTCTTAGGAATTGAATCTGCTTTCTCCTTGATAGATGAACTTCGTCCTGGCTGGATATTTTGTTGATCTTCTGGGGGAGGGGCCTGTTGTAGTGACTCTCAAGTGTCTTTGCCCGAGGCGGGATTGCACCGCCCTTACCGGCGGCCGGACTAAGTAATCGGCTCGGGTTCGCTTTTGGGAGCTTCTGTTCCCCGAACGCTTTCCGTAGAGTTCCGGAGGATGGGAATGAAAATGGCGGCCTCCCAGTCTCCGGCCCGGAGGAGCCGAGAGCCTGGGGCCCCACTCCTCAGTGCGCCCCCAGGAGACAGCACCCAATCACTCCCGTATCCCCAGCCTCTAGCCGCGCTCCGAGCTCACCCAGCCCGCGACCAGTTCAAGGTAACCCCGAGCTGAGAGTTCAGTCCTCGGCTCTGTCTTTGCAGCTGGCTTCTCCGTTCTAATACCTGCGAGCTCTCCGACACTTTGACACCCCCGATCCTTCTGTGACCTTGCGGGGCCTGGGGCCACGCTGGCCCCGCGTGGGCTTCACCCCGGTTTAGCCCCTGGAGCAATGTCCCTCAGTGGAACAGACTTTTAAAAGTCCTGATTTTGTGCTCCGTTGCTCCGCCGCTTGCCGGGAGCCGGCCCCTCCCCCCGCGGTCTATCTTCCCGTCGTTTTAGATTCACTTCTCCGCCAGTCCTACCTTTCAGAAAGTGGTTGATTTTCTGTTTCTAGAGTTGCTGTTCTTCTTCTCTTCGCTCTCCCGTTGGATTTGTAGGTGTTTGCTATGTTTAGATAAGCTATCGAGCTGATCTCCTGCTACCTGATGTAGTCTCAGGCTGCTACTTCTCCGCCATCTTGACTCCTCTGACAAGGCATTTTTATCTCAGGAACATGATTGAGTTCTAAATCCAATATTTTTGTTTTTAAAGATTTTATTTATTTGAGAGAGAGAGAGAGATAGTAAGAGAGAGAATGAGATGGGAAATGATCAGAGAGAGAAGCAGACTCCCCATGGAGCTGGGAACCTGATTTGAGACTGGATCCAGGCACTATGGGGTAATGACCTGAGATGAAGGCAGTTACTTAAACAACTGAGCCACCCAGCTGGCCCCAATTCCAATTTCTATGGATTCCTGTGACAAAGAACCATACAAACCTGCTGGGTGTTTGAGGTCTTGCCATGCCCCCCCCCCTTTTTTTTTCTGGACCCCTCTCAGGAAAGTGAATGCCCAAAAATCCTGTGATTCGGATTATAGGGCTACACAGAGCAGAAAGCCAGGACCTAGCTTTGTGGTTTTTGGCCATTTTTCCATAAATGATGTCTGGGAACTCTGAAGCATCCTGGCCCCACCTGTTCTTCTTGTGACCCTCAGGATTTTCAGATCATGCTGTCACACCTGGGATTCCACCCCACTTCACCAGTTGAACACTTTTAAGCCATAAATTCCCCCCATAGTAGTTGACACCTAAGTGTTTCAATCAAGCACTTCACTGTCACTAAAAACTTTGTGGTAGGCTCCTTCAGGTAGGTGCCTCCCCTCTGCTGTATCCACAGTCATATCACCCCTACAACTTATTCTCACCCATGCCACTCAAGCTCTGAAGCTGCTGCAGGCACCACAGTGAGGGCTAGAGGTTGCTCTTGACTTGGTTCACGATCTTCCTCTGTGGCTGATGCTGTTGGTCCAAGAAGAGAAAGTATCATCACCATGATTGACTTTCCATGTCCCTCCTAAATAATGAAAAAAATTCCCACCACTCAATTTTCTCTCAGTCCATGAAGAATCCCTGGAAGGTCTCCCCTGGTGGTCGGTCACGGGCAAAGGGATATGGGAATATTCATTACTCCTGGACTACCAATTGATGAAGACTTGCTCTGTGTGCCCTAAGCTGTTCTATCCACTGGTCTATATCCCCCGTATCCTGTCCTGCTTGCCTCAGCATCTCTCCTCCCTCTGCCCATCCCCTCCTGCTTGTGCTCCTTGCCCTCTAATAAAGAAATAAAATCCTGAAAATAATAAATAAAAGATTGAGCATGAATGTGTACACTTAGGCCTTCAAGACCTGACTGAAAACACTCTCCTTTGTGTATATCTTTGTCAACTTTCCTCTTGTGCTGATGGAATCTGAGGTGCATGACAACCCAGGGAGTGAGAAGGTCCATGGTGGAAGGACTCTGCATTCCTGGAAGACCACAAATAGGATTTCAGTCTCCTAATCTGAAGAGCTCCGAGCAGAGTCATGGGGGGAAATCTGTGGTGACATGCTACCAAAATTTGGGGAGTTACTTGGTAATTTAACATAATATAATATACCGACAACATATTGAAGTCACCAAATTAACTTCAAGAGTTATCAGCCAAAAACCTTTAAAAATGACCAAAGAGGTAGCTGGCTTCCTCAGTCTGTAGGATACTTGATCTCTGGGTTATGAGTTTGAGCCCCACATCAGGCACAGTTTACTTAGAAAAAAAAAAGAAAAAGAAAAAAAAAAGGACTTACACATGAGCAAAATCAATGAGGCTTAAATGATGGAGCTGGTCAGAATTGGGATGGATCCTGTCTCCCATTCATTCAGCCCCTGGGCACTGCACAGTCAGGTGGTGTCAGTGCTTAACAGCCAACTAGGTTCTCTGTCTAAGAACTCAGGGTCTAGAGGAGAAGATAGACAAACAAGAAACAAAAATGAGAATGAAAAGAGCAATTGGACCATAGGAAAAGAGCAAGAGGCTACAACTAAGTCCTGAGTTCCACCAAGTGAGGGGTGTGACAAGGCTATGCTGAGATGTCATTGAGAATTCCTGTGTCAGGAAAAGAAGGAGACAGCCTTGCACAAATCTGAGTGTATTTAACCTGGAAAAGGACACCTCGGAGCAGAGCATTGGGGGCAAAATTTGATGTACCCAGAGTGGAGGTTAGAAAGGAGGCCAGGATGGCCATTGGAAGCTGAGGAAGAGAGCAGAGAGGGAGGGTAGGAGGGCCAGGGCCTGGGGCAGTTCGACAGTACCGATGCACTTCTCCCAGTGCTGTGTGACCACATTTCCACACACTCAGTGGCTGAACACAAAAACACTCTCTCCTGGTCTCAGAGGATCAGGAACCCAGCAGTGCTTAGTTGGGGCTCCTTCCAGAGTCTCTCATTAGGTTGAGGATGTTGACAACACCAATGGAAGCCCTGCTTCTCTGAGAACCTGTGCTCACTTAGGGGCATTGGCCAGATACAGCCCATCTCAGAAACCTGAGTTCTTCTGTCTGATGTTGACCCACAGTGCTAGGCCACATGCATATGTCTGTGTCATGATTCAACCTAAGGGCTTGTACTCCAGTATAAGGATCTGATAGAGAACATGGGTCAGAGTCAACATGGGGCTGAGCAATGAGTTTTTATAACTAAATCTCAGCAGGGACTTTGGGTAATGTTGTCATTTTCTGTGGAATGGAAGTGAATCACTAAATCCAGACCACTACTCAGGGGAGGAGGTTACACAAGGATATATGCAGAGGATTTGGGGAACCAACGGTACCCCTGAGGGGAGAAGGTGATGATCCATGCGGGGTCAGTGCCTTGCCCAGAATCAGACTGGTAGGAAGGCTTACCAGGCATGAATCCAGCTCTTTGAGTATCTTCAAAAGTGGGGTCCTGGTGCACCTAGACATTCACTGGGTGCTCTGTAAAAGGTTGTCTAGAAGGAAGTGGCTATAGACATGGAAATGGTATGGGTCTGAGGGTGATCATTGATATCCTGGAAAGGAGACATCTCCCTATATTGTTGTCTGAGGAGTACCCCAGGTTATGGCAACCCACTGAATGGACCCCTATCTACATCACACCCATTGGAAAGGAAGTAATGGCTTGCATTCCAGAACAGGCACTCTCTAGGTGTAAGGGCACATTCTGACCATAAAGGGCCAAGACACCAATCCCCTCTTTAGGGTTTCCTTTGAAAATTAGAAGCCTAAGATCTTGTAAAGCTATTACCCACGTGTTGTAGGTGGTGATGTCATCTTCTGGGACTCCAGAATGTGAGCACTGATGAACACGTGCGCACACAGGAGCGAGAGTGCATGTGCACACAAAAACACACAAACCGGTAGAGACTGTGGAGTGGCCTCTGACTAGTAGCAGATTCAAAGGAGTTGATAGGAGGAAGGAAATTTGGTTGGCGGTATTTCCTACATGTGACACTACTCCTCTAACATCATAGATATTATCCAACATATGGTGGTGGATATATGGTAGAAGGAAATGCTAGAATCATCCATATTTTACAGAGAAGACCATCCCTGTCATGCACAATGGCATATCTAGGGTCAAAAACAGGTAAGAATAGAGAATTGTGTTTGAAACAAGATGTGTTTCCAAGCTTGGGGCCCTGGCTGCACCCAGATCCTCCCTGGGGCCCTGTGGAGAGGGGTGTGTTGGTGTCACTGTGTACAAATGTGACCTTGCATGGAGAAAAGGGATGAGGAGATAGCAAACAAGAACGCTGTTTGTTTAGGTGTCAAACCAGGAGTGGACTCCAGTAGGGGATCCCAGGCAGTGATGTCACTTCCTTGACCACAGACCCCAACAGAACTTGGAAGCCCTTCAACCAGGCACCCACATTCTAGTGTAGTCCAGTATCAGTGTTACTTGTCTAGAGAGATCTGATATGGAAAGATGTTCTCTTGCTGCTTGCCTACTTTCTGGGGCTGTGGCTTCCAGAAACCCCAAGGGAATGGATTTTTCACATGCAACAGACATTGGCCCAAAACCTCTCCCCAAATACCTCAGGGCATTTGGCAGGAGGTGCCATAAGGTACTTAATATTGAGCAGACTAGGCGATTCCCACCCCTATGAAGCCTCCAAGGGCAGCCTCTCCCTTCCTCTTGAGTTTTAAGGAAAGTGGAATATGTGGGGGTTCCCAAACAAGGGCTGTAGTAGGTTGAGCACAGTGGATACCCTGGTGATCCCTTCTTGTTCACATCAATGTCATGGTGGGCAGGGTGGAAAGAAGATTCCTGAGGTGCCTCTTACCTGTGCCAGAGCCCATCAAAGATCCTGAAGCTGTGCCACGTTTCTCTCCTTGATGGAGGTGTGCGAATACTGGGTGTGGTGTGTCTGGAATGGATTGCCCTTGGTGAAGACCAGCAAAGGCATCCTGACAGGGCTCTGAGGCCTCCTGTCTTGCTGCCGGGCACTGTCTTTACAGACCTCTACAGAAGAGATGGGGCAGGAGCTGAATGATGAGATCCCAATCTATACCTCATTGAAGGGCAAGAAGTTGCCCCTCACTGCCAACAGAGTCCAGGACTAGTTCGAGAAGGATGCAGGTGTTGGGGAGATCCCACTCCAAGAGCGCCAATGCAGAATAAAGGAACCCACATCCTAGAAGCTATCCTGGGCTCCTAGAGTCATGTAATCACATGCATCTCCATCCCATCTCTTACCCAAACTTGGCCATCTGGTCCTGCCCATGCTTTGGACAGACGCAGAGTCATTGTCCACTTATTTATAAGAATATCATTAAAGAGACTTTAAAACGTGTCTCATCTCATTTATCTAGAGTTCTTTTGCACTGTGCTATGCATTTTCCTAACTCGTGCTCCCAGGTGTCCCCATTGACCCAACAGCTCTTCCCCAAGTTCTGCAAGTCTTGCAAATGATCATGATGAATTTGGAGACTTTTATCCAAAGGGACTTTCAGCCATGGTACAATTTCTCATGCTCTGCCGTTTTGCTTTGATGGAACACATCTTGGTGTCCCTCCAGGGTCAGGATCAGTAGTTCCACTGTGCTGCACACCATTCCAGAAGGCCAGTCATTTATCGCAGCCATTGAGCCCTTTACTGAAGCAGGAATTTGATGTGATCTTCTTCTGTTGCCAATGCACAGTGCTGCATCCTACATCATTTGCACCCTAATATCCTAAGAACTCTCACCTAAAACATCTCTGTGATCTCGTATCAAGAATCGTATGTGTTATTAGAAATCACAGAATTCATGCCATTCATGCAGGGTGGTGCTATCAGTACTCAGATCACAAAGTGACCTGAGATACTATCAGTTCAGACACCATTTACTTCAATTCTTTATATGGCTGCCAAGAACGATTTTTTTCTTTTTCCTTAAAGGTTTATTTTTTTTAAGATTTTATTTATTTATTTGACAGAGAGAGAGAGATCACAAGTAGGCAGAGAGGCAGGCAGAGAGAGAGGAGGAAGCAGGCTCCCTGCGGAGCAGAGAGCCCGATGCGGGGCTCGATCCCAGGACCCTGAGATCATGACCCGAGCGGAAGGCAGCGGCTTAATCCACTGAGCCACCCAGGCGCCCCTCCTTAAAGGTTTCTTAATTGATTGGTAGATTGACAGATTTGAGAGAGAGGCAGGGGGAGAGTGGGGAGAAGCAGAGAGAGAGACAGAATCCTCAAGCAGTCACTGCCCTATGGGCACAGCCCTATGAGGAGCATAGTACCAGGTCATTGAAAATATGACCAGAACCAAAACCAAGAGCCTTATGATTAACCCAAGGAAACACTGAGTCACCTTATTCTTTTTAATTTAATTTAATTTTATTTATTTATTTATTTGACAGAGAGTGAGATCACAAGTAGACAGAGAGGCAGGCAAAGAGAGAGAGGGAAGCAGGCTCCCTGCTGAGCAGAGAGCCCGATGCAGGACTCGATCCCAGGACCCTGAGATCATGACCTGAGCCGAAGGCAGCTGCCTAACCCACTGAGCCACCCAGGCGCCCACCTTATTCTTTTGAAGACTGTGGGCTGTCTTGTCCCACCTTTTGCCATAAGTCACTGAGATCTGGGGGTCAGTTTGCCCTCCAACACCCAATTCTCCTGGTGGCTATAGCACTGAATCAGAGGATTCACCTTGTGGTAAAAATGGCTCAATCAGAAAAAGAAATGAGACCTCCATGCATTTACCAACCAGGCCAACACGCTGGAGACAGAAATAGAACACCTGGCACCTGCCTTCCTAAGAAGAGATCTAAACTCTGTCTACATGTTCCTAGGTACACACTGAGGCTTTTCCACCACCCAAGAGGTGCTGGACCTCCTATTTGAAAGGTGAGCACCCTGCCCCTAACTGCCAAGCTTGATTTGGCCAATGCCTGGTTGTGAGACCTTAGCATGTCTCCAAACTTCCCCAAGCCTCAGTTTGCTCCTAACTGGGGAAGAGTTATTATAGGGACTCAGTGGAGTCTTGTGCAGAAAGTACACCTGGGTGCCTGCTCCTGTGGAATAGTCTGCTAGAGGGCCTATGGTCACGCTATTTGAGCATTCTCCTGCCTCATGATGAAACCTCTGCCTCATTCCTCACTATCACTATGGTCTTGAGCTCGGCAGTTTTGCCTTTGAAAGGGAGATCTGAGACTCCATCTGGGGTCTGTGTCTGGGTGAATCCAGAGCAGGCATCCCTGTGTGTGAGCAGGGGGCCAGGCCCACTCATATATCTGTGATGGGCTCATTGGGGCCTTTCATTCATGAAGCGTTCAGGAATCCCCACTCAGTGAAGGCATTTATATAGGAGCTGTATATGATCCCTACACAGAAGAGACAGCACCTCAGGGCTGCAGACTAGTTGGGGCTCAGACGATGAGAGGTAGCATCCACAGGACATTTCATGTGATGCACCCTGGCCTCTTCTAGATATGTGTGCATTTTCTCCATCTATAATGAGGTAAGCAGAGCCCAGGAGAAGTGGAACATGTGAGTAACTTCAGCTGATAATGAAGGGCTTTCACTCTCCACCATGGTAGCAAGGTACTTTGAATTAGAGGGCCTCCTGGACATTTTCCCACACATCTCTTATTCCTGCTTTAGGGTAAATGTCTGAGAGCTTTTTCTGGAAAATAGGAAGGTGTCATGGGGCGATGTAGTTGGTATGTGACCACTGTGGAAAAGCATAGTGAGATGGAGGACAGCTTCAAACCCTAAGAGGGTCATTCTTCATTCCTGCCCCCTCCCAGCCCAATCTCTACCCCAAATCCAGGACCCAGAACTGAGGATTTAGGAATCATCACACAACAGTCTGTTAGAACCTGAACACTTGGTGATCAGAGGGTGCACAGGAGACCCAGTGAGAGGTCAGAGACCACACAACCCACATCCTGTGGGAGATTAGTGTCAGTGGAAGAAAATCCACTCATGGCATCTAGTAAATGAGGTAGCACATGGGCACAGGAGGTAACGTTTGAGGTATTGAGGAGTTCTGGGAAGGCCTGGCTAGAGAAAGAGTACCTTTGTTTCCTCCTTGGTTGTATCTTTACAGAGCAGTGGTGTGTGCAGTGAGGGTAAATAAGAGGCCAGACACCGCCCATTCCAAGGATTGGGTCTTGATTGCAGACCACATTGAGTGGGGGGGAAAGTTTCTTTTATGTATGAGGCAAAAGGGAATTCAGTTGTGTTGATGATACTTTCTCTTCTTGGAGGTACAGCACCAGCCCTAGAGCAATATCCTGATCCATCTCAGGAACCCATCCCAAGTCCCACTTTGGCACCTTCTGCACCTTTGGAGGCTGAGCTTGCCCACCCCATCCGTGCTGCTGTGGCTCACCAGTCATGAAGAGCAGTGACATCACTTGCTCTGGTGGGGCTAGTGTGGGTTGTAGTCAGAGCTCTAATTCATGTTCCAGATTTGGAAGAGCCAACGCCCCCTTTGCCTGACCTTGAGGTCCAGCAGGTTCCTGCCCCTGCTCCTGGAGTTCCTGAATGGCCTGAACCACCACCTGCCTCAGTGGAGCTACAAGGCTCAGTCCCTGAGCAGCAGCTGTTGCAGGCTGTAGCCCCAAACAATGCCTTCCCCTACCCTGTCATTGCCTTCTTTGTAATATTTGTGTTTTGTATACACCTGTATGATGATTTAATAGATTTTGTTCATTAAATAAAGTAGAATTTGAGTTTACATAAAATTTTACTCAGATCCTTTTCAATGTTATATCAACGTCTCATTAGGTACTTTCAGAGTTTGGCACAACCATTTACTTCTACGGCATTTCCATCACAGAGACACTGTGCTACTAATCACTCACTGCTCATTCCCTCACCCCAGTCTCTGAAACCACTGCTCTTCTCTCTGTCTCTGGTACCTACTTTACTTCTTGGATTTTCATGTGCCTGGAATCCTACAATATGTCCTTCTCTGTCTGTCTGCAGAACATAAGTGTGAATCATATTTTTAATTATGCAAATAATATTTTATTACATAGGAAAGTTTCTGAAAGAACAAAGATCATGGGAAGCTCGAAAATGAACAATTTTCATTGTCTGTGATAGGGTTCCCTTTCATAAGGATGCCTTGAAAAGCAGAAACCACAAGAGAAATGTCTGGGTCCATGAGCCACCTTTCAATTCTTTCATTTTCCTGGATAGGCTATGTTTAAACTATTCTAATGGGCATATTAAAATCACATCTTAAATATTATTAAATATTATCATTTATGCTAACAAGTTAGGTAATGAAGTAAATAGTTCTTTAGGTTTTATCCAGACTATATTTATTTAGTAAATAATGGTTTAAATATGAAAAAAGAAGACACGTTCATTCTACCAAGAAATAATCACCCATAACACACGGTGTCCACCTTCCCTGCCTTTCCCTCTAAGTGTATTGTATGTGTGTGTTTGTGGTGTGTGTGTATGCATGTGTGTGTCAGAGTGGGGCAGGAAAGATCCAGGGCTGCACTCTTGTTCTACCTGATGTCCCCACAGTGGACAGGCACTGTTGCTGCTGTCCCCTTGGGCATTCACAATGACAGCACTGAGCAGCCCCATCTGTTGAACAGCTAAGACATTTCCAATTATTTGACTCTCATAATGTAAGTGATAAGCATGTTGGTGCCATAAATCTCTGTTTCTTTAGGAATGATTCCTATAAACACAAATACTAGAACACATGTTAACCACATGTTTGGGGGACTGGCTGCTGGCTCCTCTATGCTCTATTTATTAAGGTGAAGCATTGCTTTGGAAAGGAGGGATCCCGGATTCTGTAGATGAGACCTGAAATCATGAGGAGGACAAGCCACCAGTGATTCCATTGGGGTATTGGGAGTGACCATAGAGAATGGCAGAGCCTGCCCACAACCCCCTCTCATATGTCCTCCCTCACAAGCTTCCCTGCCTTGTGTTCTGGAAAAAACCTCAACCATGCCCTGTCTCCTGACACTCTCCCACCACTCCAGCTGCTCATGCTCCTTATCTCAGATGCTAACTAGAGCAACCAGAACATGCTCCATGCCAGCAGAGGGGTGCAGGCCAGGTCAGCCCTCTCAGTTAGCTCCTTGTACTTCCTGGCTGAACCCCATCCTCTCGGGGAGGAATCTCTAAAGATAGTGCAGGTCAGTGGGTTACAGACAAGTGTTCATCCAGATGTAGTTTTAGTGGCAACAGCAAGAACCCCTTGAACTTGTGTGAGCAAGATAGGCCTTTACAAAGCACATTGGAGGCTCATGGAAGCGGCAGGATGGACAGACCTCAACTAGGGGCTTTGACATTGGACATAGCTCATCCACTCATCCACACCCCTCAGGATGCTCTACCTATGACCCCCTGACTCTGCCAACACCAACCTTGGTATCCCTCAAGTTAAGCTTGTCTGAGAGAGGAGACTGTGCTTTCTGCTGAGTCCTCTCTCCTCCTCCAAGTCAGATAAGGAGAATCTACTTGATATGACATTCTATTAGAGGCCATCATCATTAATTCCTGTCTTCTATGCTGTAACATGGAGATAACCAGGCACAGAAGATATCCTCAAAGAGAAGACATTTGGGGGTCTTCCTGCAGAAAGAGAGAGAAAAAAGAGTGAGTGGGATTCAGTGAGAAAGGAGAGCTCTGAGCATGAGGGGAAGGGTTGCCATGGGCCAGGTGCGGCCATATTGGTCAGTGGCACAGGATTTGTGTTGGCTTCTAGGGAGTGGCCAGGCTTCCTACCAATAGGTCCATGAAAAACCAAAATAACATGCATAAAACACTTTCAACTCCAACTGCGGAAAGGCAGTGGGACCCAGGCAGCCAAGGAGGCCAAAGATTCTTTGTATCAATGATTACACGGTGAGGGAAAAGGGGGACAGGCTAATGAAACTGTGGGCAGCTAATTTCCCTGCTTTGGGGAGAAAGAGCCCCATCACAAGGCACTCCAATATTTGTTCCAAAAACAGGTGAGAGTTCCGGGGGCTCCAACCTGCCAGTCTCCACACTGAGGATTGTTCATGTCCAGGACACAAGCTCTGGCTGACATCCTGCCCCAGGGCTGGCTTGGGTCTGATGGATGAGACCCAGTGTTGTGGGATCCCATACTGGAGGGGATGAATGCTTTCTGGAAGGACAACTAAGTCAGGGGAGCCTGGATTGGCAGGCTGAAGGGACACAGTAAGGCAGAGTTCCAGAGCCCATGACAAGAATGTGATACCTGTGAGCTAATTTTAGCAGGTAAAGCTAAGGAGTACTGAGTATTCTTTTAGAGCATGAATCAAGTCAATCAATCCCCCTAACAATTCCATGTGGAAGGTAGAGATGCTGCCTCTGTTTGATGAAGAAGGAAACCAAGGCTTTAAGAAACTGCACATTTCCATGATCCACATTGAGTCACATGCAGGATTTGAACCCAGGTCTTGCCAGCATTGTGGGTCCAACCTCACAAGAAAGTTGCATCCAGTTGCTTTGAAGGGACTTCTCAACTCTGAAGTTACATGAGCCTTTGTACCCAGGGAGAAACCTCCTCCTACCCAAACAAAGGTTGGCTGGTACTGGGAGAGTCCTCAGTGCCAAGGCACAGCATCATCAGAAAACAGACCCAGGACAAGCCCAAGTGAGAGTTGACACCACTGCCCCTTGAGTTCAGTGAGGTCTCCAGGCCTCGGGGTTTGATGTGGTGCTTTGTGCACCTCTGAGTTCCAGGAGTGAGCTGTGTGGATGGAACACAGAGTCCAATGGCAGAGAGACAGCAATTCTAGCCCCCGCTCAGCCACTTTGTAGCTGGGTGACCCCAACCAGGGCTCTGAAGCTACAGACCCTGTCCCTAAATTGTTGAATGTAGTGGGTACTGCTAAGTGGGATGTAGAAAGAAATGACTCCTACAGTTCCTTACTGGTGTCTGGAGACCACCAGTGTAGAGTCCACGTGTAGAGTCCAGAGGAAAGACAATCATGTCAGTGACCAATTTAACCATGTATCTGGTCTTCCACTTGTTGGTTCTGTTGTCGTCTTTAAGAAACAGATGCCAAAGCTAAGGTCAGGGAGAATTCTTTGTAGGCTTTCTTCTCTGAGGCTTATAGATTTAGCTCTTGAATTTATATCTGTGACCCATTCGGGGTTCATCTTCTGTCTTCTCTGAGAAGAGGGTTCACGAGGCTTTATTCAGTCATTTGTAATTTTATGTATTGGAATGCTCAGGGAGGGATGCACTTATAGTCACTGTAGTACCTTAGCTTGTCACTTGTAGGGAGTTGTCAATAGATCCGCAAGTATCTGTAGAATAATAGTTATTCTGTACTTGAAGAAATTAGCTGAGATTATGAAGGAAGTCCAAAGGGAAGTTAACTTAAATCTTCTGCAGGGGTGGAGCAGCGTCCTTGTTAAGAGTACACACCCCCTCTGGTGGCCACAGGTGACATTGCAGGAGTTCCCTGAACTGTCTGGAAAACAAGCTGGTGGATGTTGGGCATCTTCAAGGAATCATAGAGCGATCAAAACAGTTCCATAGAATTCAACGTTTTGGAATGTGTCTTCTAGGAAATCTGTGGAAAATGGGCTTTTTCCCAAATGCACTATTTCGAGAAATATTTTCTGATAGTTGAGTCAGACCCTGGATTCTAGGATAGAAAGTAGGAGAATGGTGGATGCTTCCCAAGAGGCACAGGGTGTATGGTGGGATAGTGTGAGAAATAACTGGTCCACACCACAGCTCTTTATATCTGGTTGAAAGAAAGCAGTAAAAGAAAACAAGCCATATTTATGGATTCCTTTGTTTACAATAACCATAAAACATTTTAGACAATTAGAAAACTATCACTCAGCCTATCTGTATCCTCTTTTCCCAGATAGAAGACATCAACTTATATTCCTAGCTTATTTTTTACTTATTAGGAGAAGATGGTGTCATATAGTGAACTCTTCATGACTCTACAAATAACCTTGTAGAACTAACAGATGGATTAAGTCCTAAACTTAAGGAGTCAGATTCTATATACAAAAATGAGTTTCATATCTATACACGAATAACATTCCATCAAGGACAGAAATTAAGAAAATTATTTGTAATTGATAATCACTCAAAAAGATTAAAATACATAGAAATTATTTTCACCCGAAAGTGCAAGACCTGCATACTGAAAACTTAAATCATTAAAGAAAGAATTTGGGAAAGATAGAGTTAGGTCTGGAGACATCCCATGCTAATGGATCCCTAGAATATATGTAATCCAAAGGTCCACACTGCGTAAACAATCTAAATATTCAGTGCAAAACCCGTTAACATCTAATGGCATTTTTAGAAATAAAACCAATAATCCTACAGAGTGAATACTACCACAAAAGGCCCTGAATAGCCAAAACCATCTGGAGAAAAAACAAACCTGGAGGTGTTATGCTTTCTGAATTCAAAATGATTACAAAGTTGTAGAAATGAAAGCCCTTGGTATAGACATGCAGACAGACACAGAGATCAATGGGACAGAGTAAAAAACCCACACATATGTAGTCAATTGATTTCCAACAAAAACTCCAAGAATATAAAATAGGGAAGCAACAGTCTCCAGAATAATTGCATTGGAATCACGGGGCAACCTTAAGTAAAGCAGTGCAACTGAATGTCTATCCCACCCAATCCATAACACCGAAGTCACAATGTGCAAGGACCTCAACAAAAGAGCTCACCCATAAAATGCCTAGCTGGAAATTGGGACGAATGTTACTAACACTCTGCCTTTTTATAATAAGCTCCATGACCAAAATTTGAACTTCGGATTCTGAGATCTAGAGTCAGATGCTGTGCTGACTGAGCCAGCAAGAACCTATTAAAACTATGCAGAGTTGTCAGAAGAGATCTATTCATTCATCCCCTTAACACAATTTTTTTAGAGGAATGTTTCGTGAGTTCTGTCGTCACACTGATTTTTGGATTTGACCTCAGAAGCAAAAGCTACAATGAGAAACAACTGGAACGGCATCAAACTAAAAGCCTTCTGTACAGCAAAGGAAATCTCCAGTCATCAACATATTTAACAGACAACATACTGAAGAGGAGAAAATATTTTCAAACTACTTAACTGATAAATATCTCATATGCAAAGTACTGAAGAACTCATACAACTCAATAACACAAAAACAGATAGCAGTTACAAGATCAGCAGAGTTCAGGCTAGATATTTTTTCAAAAAAAAAAAAAACACACAGAGAGGGCCAACAAATATACGAAGAGATTTTCACCACCACTTATCACCAGAGAAATGCAAATCAGGGCCCAAAATGATGTCACCTGTCACCTGTCAGAATGACTAGTATCCAGAAGACCAAACAAGAATTTTGGCCAAAGTGTGGAGGAAAGGGAACTATGCTCTATTGGGCTCTAGTGGGACTGTAAACGGACTCTGTTGATAAGACTGTAAATGGGTGCAGCTACTATGGAAAACAGTGTCATGTTTTCTCAAAAAATTCATCATACGGGCACCCGGGTGGCACAATCAGAAGAGTAAGTGACTCTTGATCTCAGGGTCATGAGGTTGAGCCGCACAATGGGGATAAAGAGTACTTAAAAGAATGGATATAGGGTGCCTGGGTGGCTCAGTGGGTTAAGCCACTGCCTTCGGCTCAGGTCATGATCTCAGGGTCCTGGAATCGAGTCCCACATCGGGCTCTCTGTTCTCTGCTTGGCAGGGAGTCTGATTCCCTCTCTCTTTCTCTCTGCCTGCCTCTCTGCCTACTTATGATCTCTCTCTCTCTCTCGCTGTCAAATAAATAAATAAAATCTTTTAAAAAAAAGAATGGATATAGAATAACCATATCAACAAGATGGGATTGGGAGGGAGACAAACCATAAATGACTCTTAATCTCACAAAACAAACTGGGGGTTGCTGGGGGGAGGTGGGATTGGGAGAGGGGGAGCGGGCTATGGACATTGGGGAGGGGAGGCGAACCATAAGAGACTATGGACTCTGAAAAACAACCTGAGGGTTTTGAAGGGTCAGGGGTGGGAGGTTGGGGCAACCTGAGGGTTTTGAAGGGTCAAGGGTGGGAGGTGGGGGGAACAGGTGGTGGGTAATGGGGAGGGCACGTTTTGCATGGAGCACTGGGTGTTGTGCAAAAAGAATGAATACTGTTACGCTGAAAAAAATAAATAAAATGGAAAAAAAAAAGAATAACCATATCATGCAACAATTCTCCTCTTATGTATTACAATGAAGCCAAGTCTTCTCTCTTCTACAATGAAGGTGTATAGGGTGGAGATGTGAGAGATTTGAGAGAAGGTGCGTGGACTTTGGAAGCAAGGCACCAAAACTTCAGTGCCCCGTTTCTCATATGCTGGCCATGTGCCTATGTAGTCTTCAAGTCTCTGTTCCCTCACATAGCACACAAAGACCATTATGGTGTCTTTTATTTCCTTATGTTTGATCAAATGTCATGAGAGAAATCTAATGCTTGCTCAGAGGTGAGGTTTACTGTTAGATGAAGTCATTACTGGCTCATAACAGAGATTCTGAAGTATGGTTTTTGTTCATTTACAACCCTGTGAACATGTTTTTCAGTGGTGATGACATTTCTCCCCAGGTTTATTGAGGTACCACTTAGTGTACAACAAAATCCTGAGGCCCAAGCAGCACCAGGCTTCCCTCAAGAGAAGGCACAAGGTCCAAGTGGATGCTCATTACTAATAATACTTGTCTTGACCTCTGGGCATTACCTGTAGGACTGGCCTTTGGGAAGTTACAGTCATCCCGAGTTAAAAATTTGTCATACTATCATTTGTAGGAGCTTTCACAGTGATGACCCCTTGCCACTGCTTAAGTGGTTCTTTAGATAAATAGAAAACATAAGGAAAATAAATAAAGAACGAGATAAATAGAAAGAAAATGAAAACTTCCAGTCTCTTTCTGTGAAGCCAGAATTACTCTGGTCCTCAAAGATCCCATCAAAAAGAAGAATTTCAGACCAATGTCCCTGATGAATATGGACACCAAGATCTCAACAAGATCCTAGGTAGTTAGATCCAACAGTATATTAAAAAGATTATCCTCCATGACCCGGTAGGATTGATCTCTGGTAGGCAAGAGTGGTTCAATATTCACAAATCAATCAATGTTAAAAAAAATCAATAAGAGAAGAGAGAACCACATGGTCCTCTCAATTGATACAGAAAAAGCATTTATAAAAATACAGCATCAGTTCATGATTAAAGCAATGCAAAGTAAAGGGATAGAGGGAATATTCCTCAAATTCATCTATCTATCAATGAAAAGCCCACCGTGAATATGATTACCCATGGGGAAAATTTAACAGTCTTCCCTTTGAGATCAGGAACACGAGAAGGATGCCCAGTCTCAGCACTCTTCTCCAACATAGAACTAGAAGTCCTTGAAACAGCAATCAGACAACAAAAAGAAATAACTTTTACTCAGTTTGGGAAGGAAGAAGTCAAACTCTCTCTATTCACAGAGGACATGATACTTTATATGGAAAACCCAAAAGACTCCATCCCCAAACTACTATATCTCATATAACAATTCAGTAATGTGGCAGGATTCAAAATCAATGTACAGAAATCAGTTGCTTTCTTATACACTATCCATGAAAATATAGAAGGGGAAATTAGAGAATTGATTCCATTTACTATAGCACCAAGAATCATAAAATATTTTGGAATAAACTTAAAAAGAGGTACAGGGTCTGTACTTAAGGATTTAAGAACATTCATGAAAGAAATTGAAAAAGACACAAAAAGATGTAAAAGCATCGCATGCTCATGGGTCGGAAGAATAAACATCATTAAAAAGTCTTTACTGCACAGAGTAATGTATACTTCAATTCCATCCTGGTCAAAATTCCACTAACATTTTCAAAGTGCTGGAACAAGCAATCATATAATTTGTATGAAACCAGAAAACAGCCCAAATTGCTAAGGAAATTTTCAAAAAGAAAAAGAAAACCAGGGGCATCACATTGCCTGATTTCAAGTTTTATTACAAAACTGTGATCACCAAAACAGCATGGTACTGGCCCCAAAACAGACACATAGACAAGTGGAAGAGAGGAGAGAGCCCAGATATGGACTCAAAACTCTGTGATCAAATAATCTTCGACAAAGCAGGAAAAATTATCCAGTGGAAAAAAAGAGAGTCTCTTCAATAAATGGTGCTGGGAAAATTGGACAGTTATATACAGAAGAATGAAGCTTGGCCATCCTATTACACCATACACAAAGATAAAATCGAAATGGATAAAAGACCTCAACGTGAGGCAGGAATCCATCAGAATCCTAGAGGAGAACATAGGCAGCAACCTCTTTGACATCAGCGACAGCAACTTCTTTCAAGATATGTCTCAAAGGCAAAGGAAACAAAAGCGAAAGTGAACTTTTGGGACTCCATCAGAATCAAAAGCTTCTGCACAGCAAAGGAAACAGTCAAGAAAACAAAGAGGCAACCCACGGAATGGGAGAATATATTTGCAAATGACAGTACAGACAAAAGGCTGATATCCAGGATCTATAAAGAACTTCTCAATCTCAACACACACAAAACAGATAATCATGTCCAAAAAATGGGCAGAAGACATGAACAGACACTTCTCCAATGAAGTCATACATGAAAAAATGTTCATCATCACTAGCCTTCAGGGAAATTCAAATCAAGACTACATTGAGATATCACCTCACACCAGTTAGAATGGCCAAAATAACAAGACAGGAAACAATGTCTGTTGGGGAGGATATGGAGACAGGAGAATCCTTTTACACTGTTGGTGGGAATGCAAGTTGGTGCAGCCGCCTTGGAAAACAGTGTGGAGATTCCTTAAGAAATTAAAAACAGAGCTTCCCCATGACCCTGCAAATGCATGACTGGGTATTTACCCCAAAGATACAGATGTGGTGAACAGAAGGGCCCTCTGTATACCAATGTTCATAGCAGCATGGCCACAGGCATCAAACTGTGGAAAGAGCCAAGAAACCTTTCAACAGACAATGGATAAAGAAGATATGGTCCATATATACAATGGAATATTATGCAGCCATCAGAAGGGATGAATACCTAACTTTTCTTTCAATATGGAGGACTGGAGGAGATCATGCTGAGGGAAATAAGTCAAACAGAGAGAGTCGATTATTATATGGTTTCACTTACTTGTGGTGCATAGGAAATTACATGGAGGACATTAGTAGAAGGAAAGGAAATGTGAATTGGGGGAATTGTAAGAGGAGATGAAGCATGAGAGACTGTGACTCTCATGAAAAAAACTGAGGGTTTTGGAGGGGCAGGGATGGGGGATAGGTTTGTCTGGTGGTGGGTATTAAGGAGGGTATGTATTGCATGGAGCACTGAGTGTGGTGCATAAATAATTAAACTTGGAACTCAGAAAAAAATAAATTAAATTTAAAAAACAATCATTTATTGACTTATAGGAATCTTAATAAAATATGAAGAGTGAAAGATACATTTTATTTAAAATGTAATAATGATGCTATTTTATATCTTTATGAGATTTAAGCAAGACATCTATGACCTTCATTCTTCTATTGATAAAAATTACCTCATTTATCACCTTTATAAAAATAAACTTCCTCGATTTCTACTCTACTGAAAGTTACTTCAGATTTCCTTCAACAGAAAAGGAGTGTATTTACACGGACAGTAGTAGACTATTTGTGAGAAGACTTTCCATTGTAGCTTTTTTTCTATATTGCCCTTTTACCACAGAGGATCTAGGAGATAAGACACTGAGAACCCAGAGTGATTCGAATTGGTTATCAGATGTTAGTCAAAATGAAATATTAAATATCCTCTTTCAGAGCATAGGGAGGTGACTCACTTCATAAAACATACCTGAATAATATCACTTTAAAATATTTTTAAGTACAACTGAGTGACTCAGTCAGTAAGTGTCTGTCTTTGGCTCAGGTCATGATTCCAGGGTCCTGGGATCAAGCCCCACATTGGGTTACCTGCTCAGTGGGAAGCCTGCTTCACCCTCTCCCACTCCTGCTCGTATTCCCACTATGGAAATATCTCTATGCCAAATAAATTAATTATTTATATATCTATATCTGTATCTATATCTAGATCTAGATGGATATAGATATAGATATAGTTATAGATATAGATATAGATAAACATATTTTTTTAATTTTGCAACTTGACACTGTTCCAAAAAATTTTCAGAGATGAGTCAAATTTAAAACAATGCCAAATAGAGCTTCCTTATGACCCTGCAATTGCAGTACTGGGTATTTACTCCAAAGATACAGATGTAGTGAAAAGAAAGACCATGTGTTCATAGCAGCAATGGCCACGGTCGCCATACTGTGGAAAGAGACAAAATGCCCTTCAATGGACGAATGGAAATGGAAGATATGGTCCATATACACTACAGAGTATTATGCCTCCATCAGAAAGGATGAATAGCCAAATTTTGTTTCAACATGAATGGGACTGGAAGAGATTATGCTAAGTGAAATAAGTCAAGCAGAGATAGTCAATTGTCATATGGTTTCACTTATTTGTGGAGCATAAGGAATAACATGGAGGACATGGGGAGAAGGAAAGGAGAACAGAGTTGGGGGGAAAATGGAGGGGGAGGCGAACCATGAGAGACTGTGGACTCTGAAAATAAATCTGAGGGATTTGGAGGGGCACAGCTGGGGCATTGGGTGAGACAGGTTGTAGGTATTATGAAGGGCATGCATTGCATGGAGGACGGGTGAGGTGCATATGCAATGAATTCTGGAACACTTAAAATTAATTTTATTTTTTAAAGGAGATATGATACTCTATATGAGGACTGTGCCTGGGTGAAACCAAAGCAGACATCCCCGCAGATGAACAGGGGGTCCAGGCCCACTCAGATATCTGTAATGGGCTAGGTTGGGGTCCTTTCATTCAGAAACCATTCAGGAAGTCCCACTCATCACAGGCGATCCTATAGGAGCTGTCTATGAACTCTGCACAGAGCAGACGCACGCTGGGGCTCCAGACTAGGTAGGGGACAAACAGTGACACTGGACATGATGAGAGGTAGCATCCACATGACATTTTATGTGATGACCTCTGGCTTCCACTAGATATGGGTGTATTTTCTCCAGCTATGATGAGGTCAGCAGAGCCCAGGAGCAGCAGAATATGTGACTGAGCTTTGGCTGGTGCATGAGTGCCTTCTCTCACCCCCAGGGACTCTTGGACCCTCATCCCACACATCTATGATTCCTCCTTAAGGGTGAAGTTTTGAGAGTTCCTTCTGGAGGAAGGAAGGGGCCCAGGGGAACTGTGGATGTGAGCACCTTTGCAGAGAAGAGGGGGCTAGAGGACAGCTTTAGCCCCTTAGGGAGTCATTCCCCACCCAGCACTTCCCCCCTAGTCCTGACTCAACACCAATCCAGGGACCCAGAATAGAGGGTGTAGGAACCATCACACATAGTAGCCTGTTGGAACCCGGACACTGGGTGCCCAGAGGGTGCTCAGAAGACCCAGTGAGAGCTTAGGGACCAGACATTCCCCACAATGTGGGAGCATAGTGTCAGTGGAAGGAGACTAACTCATGGCAACTAGAGAAAGAGGCAGGACAAGAGCAGAGGAGGTAACATTTGAGGTACTGGGAGGGTCCTGGAAAGGGCTAGCTGGAGACAGAGTCCCTTAGTTCCCTCCTTGGTTGGATCTTCACAGCACAGTGGCACGTGCAGCAATGGTAACTAAGACGCCAGACACCACCCCTCCCTAGGAACATGTAGTTGAATTCTGTGGCAAGTGGACAAGGAGATAGACTGAGGAGTGTGTCCAGTTCCCCTACGAAGGACAGAAATGCTCACAGGATTGATCAGGACTCACACTCAAAGCGCCTTTTTGCACCCTGTCATCTGTGATGAGACCTGTCTCAGGCAGGACTGCCAGATCACAGGTTGACAAAGACTAGGACTGGTCTCTGACAGGAGCTGGAAGCCCAGAGACCCAGGTTCCCACAGGGGTTCCCTGGGATATTGGTTTGGGCGGGTGCCCTGTCTTATGACTTATGACTAACAGTCTCTTCCCAGGGCCATCTCCTCCATCTTGAACATATGGCTATAACAATAGCCCGAGGATTTTGTCCAGCCCCCAGAATTTCCCAGCCTAAATATGCTGCTGGCATATTCAACATTGGGGCTCAATATGCCAGGCTAAGATTTGGAGCACCTTGCCCAGCTTTTCTGCTCTCACACCTGAAATAGATTGAGCCCACAGAGACAGAGTCTGGGAGTGAGAAGGGCTGGAGGGACTGATGCAGTCCTGTGGAGGGGGCTGAGTGGGCCACACTGACCAAGCCTAGAGTACACTTGAGCCGAGAGGAGTGAGTAGTCTCAGATTCCTGTCCCCATGATTTTTAGTCAGGGAGACCTCCCAGGAATTGCTTCCTGGACACAGAAGACATTGAGTGCTGGAAAAGGTTTCCTTTTTTTAGGAGGGACATGGGAAGTCAATCATGCTGATTATACTTCCTTTTCAAGGAGCTACAGCACTATGCCCAGAGAAAGATCCTGAACCGCCTCAGGAACTTGCCCCAGCTCCCACTCTGGCACCCGCTGTATCTTCGGACACAAAGTTGGCTCACCCTATCCCAGGTGCTGGAGCTCATCCCTCAGCAAGAGCAGTGGCCCCACCTCCCCTGTTGGGGCCAGTGCAGGTGGTAGTCAGGGTTCTAATTCACTCTCCTGAGATAGAAGAACTATCAGCCCCTTTAATTGACCCAAAGACACATCAGGGTTCTGCCCATGCTCCTTTTTGGTTCCTGAGGGGCTCGAGTCAGCACTTTTCTCAGTGGAATAACCAGACTCAGCCCCCAAGCAGCAGCTCATTCTGGCTGGAACCCCAAGGATGGGGTTCCTTGCCCTCTTTGTAATTTTTGTGTTTTGTATACACTTGTAAAACGGCTTAAAATATTTTGTGCATTAAATAAAGTATTATTAGAGTTTACTTAAAAGTTTACTCTGATCCTTTTCCATGATATATCGAGGTGCCTTTAAGTACTTTAAGAGTGTTGCACAACTAATTACTTGTAGAACATTTCCGTCACAGAGAAACCTGAGCTGCTTATCACTCACTGCTCATTATCGATCCCTAGTCCCTGCAGCCACTACACTTCACTCTGTCTCTGGTACTATACCTCATCTGTGATTTTCATGTGACATGAGTCCTACAATATGGCCTTCTCTGTCTGGCTACAGAATATAAGAAAGATACATAAATTTTTTATTGTTTTATAAAAGTAACATTTTATTACAAACGAATGTTCCTGAAAGAACTATCATCATGGGAAGCCCCAAAATAAGCTACTCTCATTATCTGGGGGTACTGTTCCCTTTCATAACGATATCTTGAATGGTGGAAATGAGGGGGGAATTCTGGGTCCATGAGACACCTTTAAATTCTTTCATTATCCTGCATATTCCATGTTTAAATTATTCTAGAGGGCAATTTATAAAAAATATTAAAATAACATCTTAAATCTTCCCAATTATTACTAACAAGTCAGATAATAGAGTGAATTGTTCTTCAGTTTTAAGCCAGAAGGTGTTTATGTAGTAAAATAATGACTTAAATATGACAAAAAGAAGACAAGTTCCTTCTCCAAGAAATGATCACCTGTAATGGATTTTGTCCCAATTCCAATTGTTTTCCCTCTGGGGTGTGTGTGTGTGTGTGTGTGTGTGTGTGTGTGTGTGTTATGCTGTGGCGGGAAGGTAGTGAGAGTTTTCAGACTGGGCTCTTCTTCTGCCTGATGTCCTCACAGTGGACAAACACTGTTGCTGTTGTCCTCTTGGGCATTCTCAGTGACAGCACCCAAAGACCCATCGTTGAACAACTTAGCCATTTCCAATTATTTGACTCTCATCATTCAAATGATAAGTACGTCCATGCCATAAATCTGTTTCTTTCTGTCTGATTCCTACAAGTTCCAAAACTTGAACACTTTAATTCAGGGACATTCCCCTTGCACTGATAACGTTATAAGTGCTTGACAATAAATGGAGTGAGAAGTACCATGGTGGAGCGACTCTGGGCTCCTGAAAGACCACGTGAAGGAGCTCAGTCTCCAATCTGAAGATCCACTCTGCACTGTCATTTGAGGAAATCCATGGCAAAATACCACCATAATTAGGGGAGTTATTTGGTAATTCAGCATAAGGGACTATAACTAGAATATTTTGAAATCAGCAAGCAAACATCCGTAGTTATCAGCCTAGAACCTAGAGAAAGTGAACAAAGAAGCACCTGGCTTCCTCAGTCAGTAGGGCACGAGGTTCTTGATCTCAGGGTGATGAGTTTGAGCCCCACATGGAACACAGAGTTGATGCAGGAAACAAAAGAAAATAGCAGGACTTACACATGACCCAAATCGTTTGGGCTTGGACAATAGAGCTGGTCGGTGGTGAGCTGGATCCTCTCTCCTGTTCATTCAGCCACTGGGCCCTGAGCACTCAGGCGGTGCCACTCCTTATCAGGAAAACAATTTCTCCCTCTAGGAGCTCAGGGTTTAGAGGGACGGATGCACAAACATGAACTGAAAAGGTGAATGAAAGGAGCATTTGTTACATGAGACAATTGTAAGGGACTAAAATGGGTCCTGAACTCCACCAGGGGAGGTATATGACAAGGTTATGCTGAGATGACATTGAGAATTCCTGCGGCAGGAAAAGAAGAAGGCAGCCCTGCACAAATCCCACTGTATTTAGCCTGGCAAAGGGTACCATGGTGCAGAGGATCAGAAGCAGAACATGATTTTCCCTGAGTGAGGGTTAGAAAGGAGGTCAGGGTGTTAGAAAGGAGGATGCTGAAGTGCGGAGCAGAGGAAAGGGAGGAAGGCTAAGGCCTGGGGCAGGTGGACACTATCAGTGCACTGCTCCTAGTGCCGTTTGACCATATTATTAGGGACTAGGGGTATGGGAGGTCTGATCTGCTAACACTGCGCCCAGCTACGTGGGTGGCTGACTGGAGGTCGGTCTGAGGGACAGAATGTGTATTAGTGTCCTGGGTCGAGTTCTGAAAATTGTAGAGGCCTCATTTGCCATGCAGGTTTCTCCTAATCTGTGGTTTGTGTGCAGCTCCAGTGAGCATGGTTTCCTTCTGGAGGGTAGGCAGAGACCCAAGGTGTGGCTCCAGAGTACTCTATCTGGAGGGCCTGTGGACCAGGCCTCTTGGGATGGAAGTCTGACAGCAGAAGCTAGGGTTAGGGTTAGGTCATAGGGCATGGCAGGCCCAATCTACAGATGCTGATGCGAGCTCCTGGGAATCTGAGGTGAAGGCGAGTGTCAGGAGGTCGCTCATTCTGGAGTTTGTGTCCATGCCATCCACCTAATGGGTGGGTGGCCTCATGGGGCCATGGAGTTTTGTCTAGCTCTGGACTTTTTGTGCTGTTCCAAATACTTTGGTCTATTCTGAGGGATAGGTGGTGTCCAGTTTTATGGCTCAGGGGTCCCCCATATGGAGGGATTTGAGAGTAGGGTTCCAGGTATGGATGCTTGAAAACTCAAACTACTATAAGGGTTAGGTCCTAGTGGCATGGCAATCCTTATATCCTGGCTCTGGGGTGAGCTACTCATAGTGCTGTGTTGAAAATGGGGCTCAGGCTAAGGGTCACAATGGGTGTTTGTGTCCAGGGCAGCCTGCAAAAGTGGACGTGGCCTCAGGGTCTACTCAAGTTTCTTCCAACTCTGGGGGTTTTACATAGCTCAAAAAGGCAAGTTTGCCTTCTGGGGGGCAGGAGCAGTTCTGTTTTGTGGCTCATGCATCCCCGGTATGGAGTGATTTGAATAGAGGGCTCTGGGTACGGATGCCTGAAACCCAAACCAAGGGTTTGGATTAAGGCCTAGGGGCATGGCAGATATGATCTGCTGACTCTATGCCAGCTATCCCAGTACCTGATTGGAAGACAGGACTCACGTTGTGTCAGACTGCATATTAGTGTCCAGGGTAGAGTACAAAAGTGGGGTGATATCAGGGGCCATGCAGGTTTCCCCTGATCTAGGGGTTTTGTACAGCTCCATAGGGCAAGGTTTCCTTCTGGAAGACAGGGAGAATCCTGCGGTGTGGCTCCAGATTCCCTAATCTGGAGAGATTGCATTCCAGATCTCAAGGGATGGAATACTGAAAACCCAAGTTTCCTTTATGGTTAGGGTGTAGGGCATGGATCACTGATCTACGGAAGCTGAGGCAAGCTCTCCAGATTCTGAAGTTAGGGTGAGTGTCAGGCATTCGCTCAGACCAGACTAGAATTTGTGTCCGCTAGGGCTGCTGAATGTGTGTGTGGCCTCCTGGGGCCATGGAGTTTTCTCCTGCTGTGGGGGATTTGTGCAGCCCAAAAAAGTATGACTTCATTCTGGGGGACATGTGGAGTCCTGTTATTTGGCACAGAGGTCCCCATTTGGAGCGGTTAGAGAGCAGATCTCTGGGCATGGATGCCTGAAAACCCAACATAGGGTTAGCATTAGGGACTAGGAGCATAGAAGCTCCAATCTGCTGCCTCTGGGGTCAGCTACGTGGGTGGCTGACTGGGAGTCATGGCTCAGGCTGAGGACAGAATGTGTATTAGGATCCAGGGTTGTGTTCCATAAATGGGTGTGCCCTCGTTAGTCCTGCCGACTTCTCCTAATCTGTGGGTTTTGTGTAGCTCCAATGAGCACAGTTTCCTTCTGTAGTTTATGCAGAGTCGATGGTGTGGTTCTAGAGTTCTCTACCTGGAGTGCTTGTGGGCCAGGGCTCTCAGGATGGAAGACTGAAAACCGAAGCTAGGGTTAGGGTTAGGGCCTAAGTCATGGCAGGCCCAATCTACAGATGCTGGATGAGCTCCTGGGGATCTGAAGTTAAGGCAAGTGTCAGGAGGTTGTTCAGGCTGGAGTCTGTGTCCATGCAATCCGCCACGTGTAGGAATGGCCTCAAGGGGCCATGGAGTTTGCTCCCGCTCTGGGGTTTTTATACAGTTCCAAATAGTTTGGACTATTCTGGGGGATAGGTGGTGTCCTGTTTTATGGCTCATGGGTCCCCCATATAGAGGGATTTGAGAGCAGATTTCCGGATATGGATGCCTGAAGACCCAAACTATGTTTAGGGTTAGGTCCTAGTGGCATGGCACACCTTTATATTCTGGCTCTGCGAAGAGCTACCCATGGGGCTGTGTTGAAAATGGGTCTCAGGCTAAGGGTCACAATGTTTGTGTCCTGGGCTGCCCGTAAATTTGTGCGTGGCCTCAGGGACAAAGCAGCTTTCTTCCACCTCTGAGGGTAATACATAGCTGAAAATCAAGGATTCCTTCTGGGGGCCAGGAGAATTTCTTTTCTGTTTCTCAGGGGTCCCCCATGTGGTGGGATTCTGGCGCAGGGCTCTGGGTATGGATACCTGATACCCCAACCAACTAGGATTAGACTCTAGGCCATGGCAGGTCTGATCTGCTGACTCTGGGGCCAGCTATCCTGGTGGCTGATTGGAGGACAGGACTTAGGTTTTGTCAGACTGCGTATTAGTGTCTAGGGTGGAGAACGAACATCGGGTGGCATCGGGGGCCATGAACGTTTGCCCTAATTAAGGGGTTTTGTGCTGCTCAATAGGGCACGATTTGCTTCTGGGGGGCAGGGAGAGTCCTGTGGGCTGGCTCTAGAGTCCACAATCTGGAGTCCTTGCATTCCTGGATTCAAGAGATGGCATTCTGTAATCCCAAGCTCAGTTTATGTTTAGGGTATAGGGCTTGGATACCCTGTCTGCAGATGCTGAGGAGAGCTCTCCAGTTTCTGAAGTTAAGATGAGTGTCAGGCATTCACACAAAACAGACTAGAATTTGTGTCCACTAAGGCTGCAGATTGTGTGGGTGTCCTCCTAGGGCCATGGATGTATCTCCTGCTTGGGGATTTGCACAGCTCCAAATAGTATGATTTCACTCTCAGTGAGAGTTGGGGTCCTGTTGTATGGTTCAGACACCCCCCTTGTGGAGTGATTAGTGGAGGTCTCTGTGTTTGGATGCCTGAAATCCCACTCTAGGGTTAGGATTTGGGCCAAGGGGCATAACAATTCCGGTCTGCTGGCTCTGGCGCCAGCCTTCCTGGTGGCTGATTGGAGGATAGTACTCAGGTTGTGTCAGACTGGGTATTAGTGTCCAGGGTGGAGAACGAAAGTGGGTGGCATTGGGGGCCTTGCATGTTTGCCCTGATTTTGGCAGCTCCATAGGGCACAGTTTACTTTTGGAGGGCAGGCAGACTCCTGTGGGCTGGCTCTGGAGTCCCAACCTGGAGGGCTTTCATTCCAGGATTGAAGGGATGGAATTCAGACAACCCAAGTTCAGTTTATGGTTAGGGTGTAGGGCATGGGGCATCTATATGCAGATACTGAGTCGAGCTCTCCAGTTTCTAAGGGTAGGGCGAATGTCAGGCTTTCGCTCAGACCAGACTAGAATTTGTTTCCTCTAGAGCTGCAGAATGTGTGGTTGTCCTCCTGGGGCTATGGAGGTATCTCCCGCTCGGGGTTTTCCACAGCTCCAAATAGCTTGATTTCATTCTCAGTGAGAGCTGGAGTCCTACTGTATGGCTCAGGATCCCCATAAGGAGGGATCAAGAGAAGGGCTCTGGGAATGGATGCCTAAAACCCCAACCTAGGGTTAGCATTAGGGACAAGGGGCATGGCAGAACGATCTGCTGACTCTGGGGCAAGCTACATAGGTGGCTGATTGGAGGACAGGGCTCACGCTGTGGGAAAGAATGTGCATTATGGTCTAGTGTAACCTTGGTATTCGTGCCGGTTTCTCCAAATCTGGGGATGTTGTGCAGCTCCAATGAACATGGTTTCCTTCTGGAGAGTAGGCAGAGTCCCATGGTGTGGTTCTGGATTTCTCTCTCTGGAGTGCTTGTGGGCCAGGGCTCTTGGAACAGAAGTCTGAAAACCGAAGCTAGGGTTAGGGTTAGGGCTTAGGGCATGGCAGGCCTAATCTTCAGATGCTGGGCAAGCTCCAGGGAATCTCCAGTTAAGGTGAGTGTCAGGGATCACTCCGGTTGGAGTTTTTGTACATGCGATCCACCGAGTGTGTGGGTGGCCTCATGGGGCCATGGAGTTGCTACTGCTCTGGGGTATTTGCACAGTTACAAATAGTTTGGTGTATTCTGGGCGATATGTGCTGTCCTGCTTTATGGATCAGTGGTTACCCGTATGGAGGGACTTGAGAGCAGGGCTCTGGGAATTGATGCCTGAAAATCCAACCTACATTTAGGGTTAGGAACAAGAGGCATGGCATGCCTTATATCCTGGATCAAGAATGAGTTAGCCATACAGCTCTGTTGAAAATGTGTCTCAGGCTAAGGGTCATAATGGGTGATTGTGTTCAGAGCGACTGGCAAGAGTGGCCGTGGCCTCAGGTCAATACAGGTTTCTTCCAATCTTGAGGGTTTACATAGATGCAAAAGCAAGGTGTCCTTCTGGCAACCAGGGATATTTCTGTTGTGTAGTTGAGGGGTCCCCTCTGTAAAGGTATTCAAGGAGAGAACTCTGGGTATGGATGTCTGAAACCCCGAGCAGGGTTAAATTTCAAGCGTAGGGGCATGGCAGGTCCAATATTTTGGTTTTGGGGCCAGCTCTCCCGGTGGCTGATTGGAGAACGGGACTCAGGTTGTTTCAGACTGCATATTGGTGTCCAGGGTGGAGAACGAAAGTGGGTGGCATCATGGGGCATACACGTTTGCCCTGATCCATGGGTTTTGTTGGGCTCCATAGTGCATGATTTCTTCTATAGGGCAGGGCAAGTCCTGTTGAGTGGCTCCAGAGACCTCAATCTGGAGGGATTGCTTTCCAGGACTGAAAGCATGGAATTCTGGAAACCTAAGTTCAATGTACAGTTAGGGTGCAAGGCATGGATCCCCGATGTGCAGATTCTGTGGCAAGCTCCCCAGAATATGAAGTTAGGGCGAGTGTCAGGCATTCACTCAAACCAGACTAGAATTTGGGTCCACTAGGGCTGCTGAATGTGTGTGTGCCCTCCTGGGGCCATGGAGGTTTCTCTTGCTCTGGGGGATTTGTGGAGCTCCAAATAGTATGATTTCATTCTGGGAAGGATGTGGAGTCCTGTTATATGGCACAGATGTCCCCATATAGAGGGATTTGAGAGCAGGACTCTGTGTATGGATGCCAGAAAACACATCCTGGGGTTAGCATTAGGTATTAGGGGCATGGCAGTTCCAATCTGCTGACTCTGGGGCCAGCTATGTGATGGCTGACTGGAGGTCGCTGCTCAGGCTGAGAAACACAATGTGCACTGGTGCCCAGGGTCGGGTTCCATCAATGGGTGTGGCCTCGTTGGCCATTCCTGTTTCTCCTAATCTTGGGGTTTTGTGAATCTCCATTAAGAACAGTTTCCTTCTGTAGGTTAGGCAGAGTCCCATGGTGTGGTTCCTCAGTTCTCTATCTGGAGAGCTTGTGGGCCAGGAACTTTGGGACAGAAGACTATGCCAAGACTGTGCCAAGGTTAAAGTTCATGCCTAGGTCATGGCATGCCCAATCTACAGATACTGAGGCGAAATCCTGGAGATCTGAGGTTAAGGTGACAGTCAGGAGGTCGCTCAGGCTGGAGATTGTGTCCATTCGATCCGCCGAATGTGTGGGTGGTCTCATGGGGCCACAGATTTTTCTAGGGCAATGGCCCAGACCTCCTGTCAGCCTCTAAGATAGCTAGAAACATATCCAGCAGATCAGACATGCCATGGCCCTTGGCCATCATATCTACCCAAACTGGGTTTTCAGGCATCTGTCCCCAGATCTTATCTCAAATCCCTGAATTGGGGGAGCCTGATGCACAAAGATGTACTCCTCCTTCCTCATGAGAGGAAACCTTGCCTTTGGAGTGAGGGTAAATCTCTCAGAGTCGGAGAAACCTGAACGGCTCATGATGCCACGCCCCCTCTTGAGGGTGGCCTTGGGCACAAACACCCATTGAGATCCTCAGGCTGAGCCATGTTTTCATGTAAGGCCCAACAGTAGCTGGACTAGGAGTCCGCAATTCAGACTTGCCATGCCCCTAGGGCCAAATCCTAACCAAAGGGGAGGTTTTCGAGGAGCCTATACCCAGAGCCTTGCACTGGATCTCTCTTTTTGGGGTTACCCTGAGGCAAAAAACAGGACTTCTCCCTTCCCAAAGCATGACACCAGACTATTGGGAGCCAGGAAAATCCCCAAAGAAGGAGAATCTTCCATGGCCCCATGAGGCCACCCCTACATTCCGTGGCCATCCTAGACACAAAATCCAGAGACAAAAGCGGGAGCTACCAGCTCACACTTGCCCTAATTTCAGATTCTGAGGATCCCCCCTCAGGGTCTGCAGATAAGGCATGCCATAACCTCAGCCCTAACCCTAAACTAGTTTGTGTTTTCAGGCTTTTGTCCCCAGAGACATATCCCATGCATCCTCCAGGCTGGTGCCTCTGGAGCCACACCACAGGACTGAACCTCCCCTCCCAAAGGAAACTGTGCCATTACAGTTGCCAAAAGCCTACAGATTAGAAGAAACCTGCAAAGCCTTCGAGGCCACCCCAATTTCGTAAGGCGACCTGGAAATAATGAGCACTCTGACACATCCTGAGCACCTACATCTAGTCAGACACCCAGGTAGATGGTCTAGAGAAAGGAGATTGAAATTAACATGCCCCTAGTACCTAATATTAACCCTAGAATTGGTTATCAGGCATCTGTCCCCAGAGACCTGGTCTGAATACCAACATAACGGGGTCCCTGAGGCACAAAACAGAACACCTCCTGTCCCAGAAGGGAAGCTTGCTATATGGAGATGTGTCAAAGACTCAGGGGAGGAGAATCCTGCATGGACCCTGAGAAACAGCCAAAATCCAAGGTGTCCCTGGACACAAACCTGCATTGTGACGCATCAGCATGAGACTCCATTTCAACTCAGCCCCCTGGGTATTTCACCCCAAAGTTAGTGGATCGAACCTGCCATGTTCCTAGGTTGCAATGGTAACATGGGGTGGGATTTCTAGGCATCCATGTGTAGGCATCAAAGGAATGTGTGCTATAGAATCATTCCATATGGGGAACACTGCAGCCATCAAAGAGGACTCCCCCTTTTTTGCAGAAGGAAACCTTGCTGTTTGGAGCAGCTCACGACACCCAAAGTGAGAATACCTCCATGGGTTCATGAGGCACCTCTCCCTTAGCATGAACTCAAACTTCAGCCTAAGCAAACGTCTTACACTAGCCCTTACCTCAGATGCTGGAGATCGTGATTCAGCCTTTGCAAATTGTGCCTCCCATACCCCAGGCCCTAACCCTAACCCTAGCTTATGTTTTCAGTCTTCTGTCCTGAGAGTCCTGGTGTACAAGCCCTCCAGATTGGGAATTCTGGAGTCACAACGCAGCACACTGCCTGCCTTTCAAGACAAAAGTGGCCTCTGGGACTGCACAAAAAACCCAAAGAGTATCAACCTGCATGGCCCACAAGGGCAAAGAAATTTCATAGGTCACTGGTGCACTAATGATCTGTCTGACACACCTAAGTCCTGACCTCCTGACAGCCACCCATATAGCTGGCCATCTATCCAACAGATCGTACCTGCCATGCCCCTAGGCCATCATCTCTACCCAACCTGGTTTTATAGGCCTGTGTCCCCAGAGGCCTGGTCTCAAATCCCTGCATATGGGGGAACATGATCCACAAAATGGAAGTCCTGACCCACAGCAGGAATCCTTGCTATTGGGATGTGTGTAAAACCCTCAGAGTAGGAGAAACATGCATGGCCCCTGAGGCCCCGCCCACTGTTGAAGGCCACCCTGGGCACAATCCCGCATTGTGACCCTCAGCCTGAGCCACGTTTTCAACTAAGCTGCCTCAGTATCTTGACCTAGAGCCAGCATATGAAGACAGCCACGACGCTAGCCCCAAATCCTAACCCAAGGTTGGGTTTCTAGGCACGTATACACAGAGCCCTGCTCTCGAATACCTCTTTTTTAATTTTACTTTTATTTATTTGATAGAGAAATCACAAGTAGTCAGAGATACAGGCAGAGAGAGAGGAGAAAGCAGACTCCATGCTGAGCAGACAGCCTGATGCGGGGCTCGATCCCAGGAGACGCTGAGATCTTGACCTGAGCTGAAGGCAGAGGTTTAACCCACTGAGCCACCCAGGTGCCCCTCTCGAAGCCCTCTTTATTGGGACCCCTGATTTTGAAAACAAGATTCCCCCTATCCCCCCCTCCCAATGACAGCATGCTATTTGGAGCTGTGCAAAACCCCCAAAGAGGGAGAATCTTCCATGACCTCCTCCTATGGAAGTTTCCCTATCTGGGGTTTAGATGCAGCCACAAACAGCAAGGTTTCCTTATGGGGACAGGAGATGTTGTGTTCTGTGGCTCAAGGATCCCCCAAATGTTTGAGTTCGAGACAAGGCCTCTGGGGACAGATTCCTGAAAACCTAAGATAGTGTACAGATTCAGACTTAGGGCATGTCAGGTTCAATCTTCTGTCTCTGGGGCCATCTACCTGGGTGTCTGACGGGAGGTAGTTACTAAGGTTATGTCAGACTGTTAGAGTCCGTGATCAAAGGAATGAGACTGACACAACGTGAAACTCAAGCAAAACTTTATTTCATGCCATGCATCAGAAACCAAACTGCATTAGAAACCAAACTGCATTAGAAACCAAACTGCATTAGAAACCAAACTGCATTAGAAACCAAACAGACCAGAAGGTGCCTGAGCCCCATGCATTAGAAGCCAAACTAACCAGTAGGTGCCCGAGCCCCCTTCATTAGAAACCAAACTAACCAGTAGGTGCCCGAGCCCCCTGCATTAGAAACCACACTAAACAGTAGGTGCCCGAGCCTTGCTGGGGACCACCGCCTCCCAGTCCCTGGGGTCCCTCCTGAAGGCTCCCTGCCCCACCTTCACCATACCACAGGCCGCTCCTGGCGAGGCTGCACCGTTGGCTCCTGAGAGGCTGCTCCTGGTGGTGGCACTGCCCAAGGCAGCGTGACTGCTTGTGGCGGTGTTGTTGCTGCTGCTGCTGCTGCTCCTGCTTGGGGTGGCGTCACTCATGGCAGCACCGCTGCCACTGCTGCTTGGGGCGGTGCCACTCTCGGTTGCTTGGGGCGGTCACACCACTGCCGCTGCTGCTGCTCTGCTGTTCAGGGCAGCGCTGCTTGGGTTACAGCTCAAGGCGGTGCTGGTGCCGCTGCTGCTCGGAGTGGTGCCGCTCGCAGTTGCTCAGGGTGGTGCTGCTCGCAGTGGCGCTGCTGCCGTTGCTGCTGCTGCAGCTCTGCTGCTCGGGGCAGCACCGCTTGCAGTGGCGCCACCGCCGCTGCTGCTCTGGTCGGTGCCGCTCGCGGTGGCGCTGCTGCTCGTTGCAGTGCTGCTCCCGGTGGCGGCACTGCAGCTGCTGCTCTGGTGCTGGGGCAGCGCCTCTCGTGTTAGAGCTCGAGGCGGCGCCACTGCCACTGCTGTTCTGGGCAGTCCGATTGTGGTGGCGCCACTGCCGTTGCTGTTCTGGGCGGTGCCGCTCACGGTTGCTCCGGGCGGTGCTGCTTGAGGTGGCGCTCCTGCTCAGGGCGGCACAGCTCGCGGTATGGTGGTGGTGCTGCTGTTTCTGCTGCTTGGACTCCTCCTGCTAAAGAAATACCTCCCCCTCCAGCCTCACAGACCATCTTTTATAGTGGTGGTTGAGCCCAGCCCACACACAGGTGGCCAATGGGATTTCAACTTAATATTACTTAATATAATTATAATAAAATTTACTTAATATATGCACACCCCTCTGATTGGATATGGCTATCTGGCCTGGCCCATCCCTATATCCAGGGTTTACAAGTAACTTCCTTTTGCTAACCAGGCCCCTACAAGACTGCACATTTTTTGTCCAGAGCATCCTACAAAATTGGGGTGGCCTCAAGGGCCTTCTAGGTTTCTGCTCACCTGAGGTTTCCAGAAGCTCTAAAGGGCCCAACTTCCTTCTGGAGGGCAGGCCCAGTCTGTGGTTTGGCTATGGAATATGCAGGCTGGAGGTTTTGTGGTGCAGGACTCTGGGGACAGAAATCAGAAAACACCAGCTAGGGTTAGGATAATGGCTGAGGGTATGGCAAGCCCGATGCGCAGACACTGAGTGGAGCAGCTCAGGATCTAACATTCGGGCCAGTGTGAGGCAGAAACTCAGGCTTTGCCTCTGATTTTTGTGTTTGAGAAGAGGGCGGAATGTAGAGGGGACCTCATGGGGACATGGAAGTTTCTCAATCATTGGGGGTTTTTCACAGCTCCAAATAGCATTATATCATTGTAGGGGAAAGGAGAAATTCTGTTTTCTGATTTAGGGGTCCCCATGAGGAGGGATTTGAGAGCAGGGCTCTGTATATACGTGCCTAGAAACCCAAACTTGGGTTAGGATTTGGGGCTAGGGTCGTGGCAGTCCTCATATGCTGGATCTAGGTCAAGATACTGAGGCAGCTTAGTTGAAAACGTGGCTCAGGCTGAGGGTCACAATGCGGGATTGTGCCCAGGGTGGCCTTCAACAGTGGGCGGGGCCTCAGGGGCCATGCATGTTTCTCCTACTCTGAGGGTTTTACACACATCCCAATAGCAAGGATTCCTGCTGTGGGTCAGGACTTCCATTTTGTGGATCATGGTCCCCCATATGCAGGGATTTGAGACCAGGTCTCTGGAGACAGTTATCTATAAACCCAGGTCAGGTAGAGATGATCGCCTAGTGGCATGGTAGATGTGTTCTGCTGGATAGGGTGCTATCTACCTGGGTGACTGACAGGAGTCAGGGCCCAGTCTTTGGCAAACAGAATATTAGTGCTCAGTGTGGTTTATAACGTTGCAGTGCCCTCATGCGCCATACAGTTTGATCCTCCTTTGGGGTTTTGGTGCAGTTTCAATGGCCACTTATGCCTTCTGAAAGGCAGACAGACTGCTGCGTTGGGGCTCCAGAATTCCCAATCTGGAGGGCTTGATCACCAGGACTCTGGGGATGGAAGACTGAAATCACAAGCTAGGGTTAGTGTTAGGGCCTAGAGCGTCGCAGTCCCGATCTCTAGAGCCTGAGACCAGATCACTAGCATCAGAAATAAGGGCTAGTGTCCGATGTCCTGTCAGTCTGGAATTTGTGTCCAGGAGAGCCACCTAATGGAGGGGTGGCCTCAGGAGGGTATGCAGTTTTTCCCAATCTGGGGTTTGGGCATGGCTCCAAACAGCAAGATTCTCTTCTTTGGGACAGTGGGAGTGCTGATTGTTGGCTGAAGGGTTCCCCATATGGACCAATTCGAGAGCAGTCTCTACATACGGATGCCGGAACAGTGCACCTAGGGTGGCCATTCAAGCCAAAGGCCAAGGCAGGTTCTATATTCTGGCTCTGGGGTGAGCCACCCAGGGGGGCTGAGTTGAAAAGAAGTCTCATGTTGAGGGTCACAATGCGGGTTTCTGTCCAGAACTCCCTTCAAATGTGGTGGCAGCCTCAGGGGCCATGTAGGATTTTACTACCCCGAAGGTTTGACACAGCTCAAAATAACAAGTTTTCCTTCTGGGTTCAGGAATTTTTGTTTCTGTGGCTCAGGTATCCCCCAAATATTGGCATTCAAGACCAGGTCTCAGTACCCTAAGCTAGGGTACAGCTTAGAGCCTAGTGGCATGTCAGTTTCAATCTTCTGTCTCTGAGACCATCGACCTGGGTGTCTGATGGGAGGTAGTTTTCAGAGTTTGTCAGACTGTGTATTTTATCCTGGGTGACCTATTAAATTCGGATAGTCTCAGGGGCCTTGCAGATTTTTCCTAATCTTGAGGTTTCCTGGAGTTCTAAGGGCACAGCTGCCTTCTGGAGGGAAGGCACAGTCCTGTGTTGTGTGTATGGAATACCCAGGTTGGACGGTTTGTGGGGCAGCACTCTGGAGACAGAAGTCTGAAAACACCAACTCTGGTTAGGATTAGGGCAGAAGGTATGGCAGCCCCATTTGCAGACCGAGAGGGAGCTCCTCGGGATCGGAAATTAGGGAGAGGGTGAGGCGGTAGCTGAGGCCTTTGTCTCTGGATTTTTTGTCTTGGATGGCCATGGAATGTAGGGGTAGCCTTATGGGACCTTGGAAGATTCTCCATCCCTGGGGATTTTTCCCAGCTCCCAATAGTTTGGTGTCATTCTGGGTGAAGGGAGGAGTCCTGTTTTCTCTCTTAGGTGTCCCCCAAAAACAGGGATCCCAGAGCAGGGCTCTGGGTACAGGTGCCTGCATTATCCACCTTAGGTTAACATTTGGGCCTAGGGGCATGGCAAGCCCGATATGTGGGCTCTTGGTGCTGCTACTGAAGGGCCTCATTTGGAAACGGGGCTCAGGATGGTGGTTACAATGTGTGTTTCTCCCCAAGGCAGCCCTCAAGAGTGGGCGTGGCCTCATGGACCATGCAGGATTCTCCTACCCTGAGGGTTTGACATCCATCCCAACAGCAAGGTTTCCTACCATGGGGAAGGAGGACTTCTGTTTTTGCATCAGATTCCCCCATATGCAGGGATTTGAGATAAGGTCTGGGAAGAGATGCCTGAAAACCCAGCTTTGGTAGATATGATAGCCTAGGGCTATTGCTGGTCTGAATTGCTGGATATGCGGGTAGCTGTCTGGGTGGCTGATTAGGGTCTGATCTCCTGTTGTATCAGACAGAGCATTAGTGTACAGGGCGGCCTATGAAATTGGGGTACCATCGAGGGCCGAGCGGGTTGATCCCCATTTGGAGTTTTTGGGAAGCCCCATAGGGCACATTTCCCTCCTGGTGGGCAGGCAAAGTGCTGCGTTGTGACTCCAGAAATCCCAGTCCAGAGGGCTTGTGGGCCAGGAGTTTGAGGATGGATCTCTGAGAAGCTAGGGTTAGGTTTAGGGCAGATGGCATGACAGGCCCAATCTGTAGAGGCTGAAGTGAGATCTCCAGCATCTGAATAAGGGTGACAGTCAGATGTTCCCTCAGGCTAGAGTTTGTGTCCATCGTGGCCACCTAATGCAGGGGTGGCCTCAAGAGCCCATGGAGGATTTCCCACTCTGGGAATTGTGAGATGTTCCAAAAATAAAGGTTTCCTATTACAGGACAGGGGGAGTTCTGCTTGATGGCTCAAGGGTCCCAAATACGGAAAGATTTGATAGCAGGGTTCTACGTATGGATGTCTGGAAACCACACCTCGCATTCCCATTGCCACCTCAGAACAAAGTAGGTTGGATCTGCTGGCTCTGGGGCAATATACCCGAGGGGCTAGTTTGAAATAGAGTCTCATGCTGATGGGTCACAATGCTGGCTTGTGTCCAGGGAGAAGGTAGACCCTGTAATGTGGTGGCGGCTCAGGGGCCATGCAGGGTTCTTTTATGCTGAGAGTTTTACACAGCTTCAAATAGCAAGGTACACTTCTGGGGTCAATAGGTATTCTGTTGTGTGCCTCAGTGACCCTCCATATGTTGGTATGTGAGACCAGATCTCTTGGGATAGATGTCAGAAAACCTAAGCTAGGGCTCATATTAGGGCCTAGGGACATGTCAAGTTCAATCTTATGTCTCTTGGGTCATCTACCTGCGAGTCTGACTGGATGTAGGTGTTCAGGGTGTGTCAGCACATTTTTTTTCCTGAGCGACCTATGAAATTGGGGTGGCCTCAGGGTCTTTGCAGGTTTCTTCTAATCTGGAGGCTTTGGCAAGTGTAAAGGGCACAATTTCCTTTGCAAGAGAAGCATGGTCCTGTGGTGTGGCTCTGGAGGCCCCATTTTGGAGATTTGTCAGGGAGGGCTCTGGGACAGAATTCTGAAAACACAAACTCGGGTTAGGGTTCGGGCTGAGCATATGGTAGACCCAATGGGCAGAACCTAAGGGGAATTCCTCGGCATCTGAAATTAGGGTGAGTGTGAAGTGTTAGCTCAGGCTTTTGTCTCTGGATTTTGTGTCTAAGATGGCCAAGGAATATAGGGGTGGCCTCATGGGACCATGGATGATTCTCCTTCTCTGGGGATTTTCCCCAGCTACTGATAGTTTCGAGTCGTTCTGGGGGAAGGGAGGAGTCCTCTTTTCTCTCTCAGGGGTCCCCCAATAGAGGAATTCCAGAGCAGGGCTCTGGGTACCGGAGCCTGGAAAACACACCTTAGGTTAAGATTTGGGAGTACGGACAAGGCAAGCCTGATATACGGGCTTGGTCCAGTTATCAAGAGGCCTCATTTGAAAACAGGGCTCAGGCTGATGGTCACAATAAACGTGCCCAAGCTGGCCCTCCAGAGTGGCGTGGCCTCATGGGCCATGCAGGTATTCCCTGCCCTGAGGGTTTTATGACCATCCCAACAGCAAGGTTTCATGCCATGGGGAAGGAGGAGTACTGTTTTGTGCATCAGGTTCCCCCATATGCAGGGATTTGAGCTAACATCTGGGAACAGATGCCTGAAAACCCAGGTTGGGTAGAGATGACAGCTTAGCGCCTTGGCAGGTCCGATCTGCTGGATAGGCCAACAATTGTCTGGGTGACTGATGGGAGGTCTGGGCTCAGGCTGTCTCAGACTGAGAATTGGCGCACAAGGCAGCCTATGAAACTGGGGTGTCATCGAGGGCCATACAGGTTGATCCTCATTTGGGGTTTCTGGGCAGCCCCATAGGGCACTATTTTCTTCTGGTGGGCAGGCAGAGTGCTGCGTTGTGGCTCTAGAAATCCCAAACGGGAGGGCAGGTGGGCCAGGATTATGATGACAAAAGTCTGAAAACTCAAGCTTGGGTTAGGTTTAGGGCCAGGGCCCAGCAGTCCCAATCTGCAGAGGCTGAATCAAGATCCACACCATCTAAAGTCAGGACGAGTGTCAGATGTTCGCTCAGGCTAGAGTTTGTGTCCATGATGGCCACCTAGTGGAGGGGTGGCCTCATGAGGCTATGGAGGTTTTCAAACTCTGGGGGTTGTGAGCTGCTCCAAACAGCAAGTTCTTCTTCAGAACATGGGGACTTTGTTTGATGACTCATGGGTAAACCATATGGAAGGATTTGAGAGCAGGGCTGTACCTATGGATGCCTGGAAACCCCACCTCGTGTTATCATTGACACCTAGGAACATGTCAGTTTTGATCTGCTGGTTCTGGGGCGAGCTACCCAGGGGGCTGAGTTGAAATGGAGTCTCAGGCTGATGGATCACAATGCTGGTTTCTATCTGGGGAGACCTTGGAATGTGGCGGTGGTTGAGGGGCCATGCAGGATTCTCCTACCCCGAGTATTTACACAGCTCCAAATAGCAAGGTTCCCTTCTGGGGACAGTAGGTGTTCTGTTTTGTGCCTCAGGTGACCCCACATATGTTGGTATTGAGAATAGGCCTCTGGTGACAGAAGTCTGAAAACCTAAGCTAGCGTTCAGATTAGGACCTAAGGGCATGTCAGGGCCAATCTTCTGTCTCCTGGGCAATTGCCTTGGGTGTCTGACTGGATATCAGTGCACAGGGTTTGTCAGACTGTGCATTTTTGTCCAGGGTGCCCTACCAAATAGTGGTGGCCTCGAGTGCCTTGCAGTTTTCTCCTAATCTGTAGGATTTTGGCAACTGTGATGGCAGAGTTTCCCTCGGGAGGACAGGCACACTCCTGTGGTGTGGCTACAATACTGAGCCTCAACCTGGAGGGTGTGTGAACCAGGGCTTTGGGGACAAAAGTATGAAAACACAAACGCAGTTTGTGTTTAGGGCCGAGGTTATGGCAAGCCCGATCTGCAGACCCTGAGGGGAGCACCACATGATCTGAAATTAGGGCGAATGTTAGGCAGTAGCTCAGGGTTTTGTTTCTGGATTGTGCGTCTAGGATGGCCACGGATGTATGGGTGGCCTTATGGGGCTATGGAAGATTCTATCTCTCTGTTGATGTTGCTGGGCTCCCAGTAGTTTGGTGTCATTCTGGGGGAAAGGAGGAGTCCCCCCCCTTTTTTTTGTCTCAATGGTCCTGCAAAAAGAAGGATTCCATAGCAGGGCTCTGGGTACAGACTCCTGGAAAACTCCACCATGGGTTAGGATTTGGGCCTAGGAACATGGCAAGCATGATATGCGCACTCGTAGTCCAAGTAGCTAGGGTCTTTATTTGACAAGGTGGCTCAGGATGAGGGTCACAATAGGTGTTTGTGCCCAATGCGGTCCTCCAGAGTGGGAGTGACCTCTTGGGCCAAGCAGGTTTCTCTTACCATGAGGGTTTGACACCCTTGTTGGAGTTAGGGCTGTGGTAATGGAGGTGTGATCTGCGGACCCTGAGGGGAGCTCCCCAGGATCTGAAATTAGGGCGAGTGTGAGGTTGTAGCTCAGGCTTTTGCCTCTGGATTGTGTGTCTAGGATGGGAAACAATGTAGGGGTGGCCTCATGGGACCTTGGAAGATTCTCTGTCTCTGGGGGTTCTGTCAGGCTCTCCATAATTTGGTGTCATTCTAGAGGCAGGGAAGAGTCCTGTTTTCTATCTTAGGGGTCCCACAAATAAAGGGATTCCAGAGAGAGACTCTGGGTACAGATGCCGAGATAACACCATTGTGGGTTAGGATATGGGCCTAGGGGCAAGGCAGGACCGATATGAGGACTCTTAGTCCAGCTCCTGAGGGGGCCTTACTGAAAATAGGTTCAGGCTGAGGGTCACAATGCGTGTATGTGCCCAGGGAGGCCCTCATGTGTGGACATGTTCTTATTGGCCATGCTGGTTTCTCTTACTCAGAGTGTTATACACCCATCCCAAAGGTAAGTTTTCCTGCCATGGGAAAGAAGGAGTACTCTTTTGTGTATCAGATTTCCCCATATGCATGGATTTTGAGATAAGGTCGGAATACAGATGCCTGAAAAGCTAGGTAGGGTAGAGATGATGGCATAATGCCATGGCAGGTCCCATCTGCTGGATATATGTTCAGGTGATTTGGTGGCTGGCGAGAGGTCTGGACTCAGGCTGTGTCAAGCAGAGCATTAGTGCACAGAGCAGCCTATGATATTGATGTGCACTTGAGGGCTGTGTATGTGGATCCTCATTTGGGGATTTGTGGCAGCCCCATAGGGCACTTATTTCTTCTGGTGTGCAGGGAGAGTGCTGTGTTGTGGCTCCAGAATTCCCAATCTGGCAGGCTTGTGGGCCAGGAGTGTGAGGACAGAAGTCTGAAGACACAAGCTCTTGCTTGGTTTAGGGCCTAGGGCATGACAGGCCCAATTTGCAGCGGCTGAATCGAGGTCTCCAACATCTGAAGTCAAGGCGAGTGTCAGCCGCTTGCTCAGGCTGGAGTTTCTGTCCATGGTGTCCACCAAATGGAGGGATGGCCTCATGAAGCCATGGGGTTTTTCCCATGATAAGGGTTGTGAGTTGTCCCAAACAGCAATGTTTCCCTCTGCGGGACAAGGGAAGTACTCTTTGATGGATCCAGGGTCTCCCATATGGAAATATTTGAGGGCAGCGTTCTACGTATTGATGCCGGGAAACCCCACCTCACATTACCATGTAGCCTAGGAACATGGCACATTTGATCTGCTGGCAATGGGGTCAACTACCTTGGGGGCTGACTTGAAATAGAGTCTCATGGTGATGGGTCTCAATGCAGATTTGTGTTCAGGGAGACCTTGGAAAGTAGTGGTGGCTCAGGTGCCATGCAGGATTCTCCTACCCTGATGGTTCGACACAGCTGAAAATAGCAAGGATTCCTACTGGGGACAGGTGGTGTTCAGTCTTTGGCTCAGGGACCCTCCCCCCATGTTGGTAATGGAGAACAGGTGTCTGGAGAATGATACCTGAAAACCTATGTTGGGGTTAAGCTTAGGGCCTAAGGGCATATCAAGTTCAATATTCTGTCTCTAGGGACCATTTACCTGGGTTTCTGACTGGAGGTAGGTGCTCAGCCTGTGTCAGATGGTGCATTTTTTTCCCAGAGTGGCTAATAAATTTGGCGTGGCTCCAGGGGCCTTGCAAATTTCTCCTAATCTAAATAATTTTGGCAAATGTGATGGGCACAGTATCCCTCAGGCAGGCAGCCACAGTCTTGGATAGTCGCTTCAGAAGCCCCATCCTTGAGGGCATGTGGCCAGACTGTTGGGGACAAAAGTCTGAAAACACAAACTCGGGTTAGGTTTAAGGCTGAGGTTATGGCAGGCCCAATCTGCTGACCCTGAGGGGAGCTCCTGGGGATCTGGAATTAGTGGGGATGTGAGGCGGTAGCTCATGCTTTTGTCTCTGGATTGTGTGCCTAGGATGGCCGAGGAATGCTGGGGTGGCCCCATGTGTCCATGGAGGATTCTCCTTCTCTGGGGTTTCTTTCTGGCTCCCAATAATTGGTGTCATTCTGGGGGGAGGGAAGAGTCCTGTTTTTTTCTGTCTCTGGGGTACCCCTAAAACAGGGATTCCAGAGATGGGCTCTGGGTACAGGAGCCTGGAAAACCACACTGTGTGTTATTATTTGGGCCTAGGGGCATGGAGGCCCAATATGTGGGCTCTTGTTCCAGCTACCAAAGGGGCTTATTTGAAAACGGGCTCAGAATAGGGATCAAAAATGCATCTTTGTGCCCAGGGCGGCCCTCATGTGTGGGCGTGGCCACATGCTCCATGCAGGTTTCTCCCACTCTGAGGGCTTGACACCCATCCCAAGAGCAAGATTTCCTGCCATGGGGAAGTAGGAGTTCTCTTTTATGCATCCAGTTACCCCATATGAAGGGATTTTAGCAAAGGTCTGAGGAAAGATGCCTGAATAACCAGGTTGGGTAGGGATGACGACCTAGGGCCATGGCAGGTCCCATCTGCTGGATATACGTTCAGCTAACTGGGTGTCTAGTGGGAGATCTGGACTCAGGCTGTGTCAGACAGAGCATTAGTGCACAGGGTGGCCTATGAAATTGGGGTGCCATCAAGAGACTTGCAGGTTGATTCTCATTTGGGTTTTCTGAGTAGCCCCATAGGGCAATTTTTTCTTCTGGTGCACAGGCAGACTGCTGTATTGTGGCTCCAGAATTCCCAATCTGGAGGACATGTGGGCCAGGAGTGTGAGGACGGAAGTCTGAAAACACAGGTTAGGGTTTGGTTCAGGGCTGAGTGCATGGCAATCCCTATCAGCAGTGGCTGATCTGAGATCTCCAGCATCTGAGGTAAGGGCGAGTGTCAGACGTTTGCTTGGGCTCGAGTTTGTGTCCATGATGGCTGCCTAATGGAGGGGTGGCCTCATGAGGCCATGGATGTTTTCCCACGCTGGTGGTTGAGAGCTGCTTCAGACACCAAGGTTTCCTTCTGCGGGACAGGGGGATTCCTATTTGAGGGCTCCAGAGTCCCCCATATAGAAATATTCGATAGCAGGGCTCTACGCATGGATACCTGGGAAGCCTACCTTGCGTTACAACTTCAGCCTAGGAACATGGCAGGTTCGATTTGGTGGATCTGAGTCCAACTACCCAGGGCGCTGAGTTGAAATGGAGTCTCATACTCATGGGTCACAATGTGGGTTTGTATCCAGGGAGACCTTGGGATATGGTGGTGGCTCAGGAGCCATACAGGATTCCCCTACACTGAGGGTTTGACACAGGTCTGAAGAGCAAGGTTTCCTTCTGGGGACAGGAGGTGTTCTGTTTTGTGGCTCAGGGACCACATGTTGGACCATATGTTGGTATTCGAGAACAGGCCTCTGGGGGGATTCCTGAAAACCTATGCCATGGTATAGATTATGTCCTAAGGGCATGTCAGGTTCAATCTTCTGTCTCTAGGTCCATTTACCTGGATGTCTGCTGGGATGTAGGTGCTCAGGGTGTGTCAGACTACGCATTTTTTGTCTACAGAGGACTACGAAATTGGGGTGGGCTCAGGGGCCTTGCAGGTTTCTCCTAATGAGGGTTTGGGCAACTGTGAATGGCAGAGTTTCCTTCTGGAGGGCAGGCACAGTCCTGCGGTGTGGCTCCAGAGGCCCATCTTGGAAGGTGTGTGGGCCAGGGCTTGGGGTACAGAAGTCTGAAAACACAAACTTGGGTTAGGGTTAATGCTCAGTTTATGGCAGGCCCAATCTGCAGACCCTGAGGGGAGCTCCTTGGGATCTGAAATTCAGGCGAATGTGAGGTGGTAGTTCATGCTTTTTTTTTTTTTTTTTTTTTTTTTTTTTTTTTTTTTTTTTTGTCTAGGATGGGTACAGACTATAGGGTGGTCTCATGGGGCAATGAAAGATACTCTCTCTCTCTCTGGGGATTTCACCGACTCCCAATGGTTTGGTGTCATTCTGGGGGAAGGATGGAGTCCTGAATTCTCTCTAAATGTCCCCCCAAGAAGTGGATTTCAGAGCAGGTATGGGTGCATGGCTAAGCCCAACTTGGGTTAAGATTTTGGTCTAAGGGCCTGGCAAGCCCAATACGCAGGCTCATGGTCCAGCTACCAAGGGGCCTTATTTGATAACAGTGCTCAGGCTGAGGGTTGCAGTGCGTGTTTGTGCCCATGGCGGCACTACAGAGTGGGCGTGGCCTCATGGGACCTGCAAGTTTTCAATATTCTGAGGGTTTGACACCCATCCCAACAGCAAGGTTTCCTGTCATGGGGAAAGGAGTTCTGTTTTGTGCATCATGTCCCCCTATATGCAGGGATTTGAGATATGGTCTGGGGACAGATGCCTGAACAACAAGGTAGAGTAGAGATGATGGCCAAGGGACATGGCAGGTCTGATCTGCTGGATATGCGCCCAGAGTGTGGGTAGCTGATAGGAAGTCTGGGCTCAGTGCCGCCTATGAAACTGGGTTGCTGCCAAGGGCACTGCAGGTAGATCCTTATTTGGGGTTTGGGGGAAGCACTATAGGACACTTCTTCTTTCTGGTGGGCAGGCAGAGTGCTGCACTGTGGCTCCAGAATTCCCAATCTGGAAGGCTTGTGGGCCAGGAGTGTGAGGTTGGAATTCTGAAAACACGAGCTAGGGTTACTTTTAGGGCCAAGGGCATAGCAGGTCAAATCTGCAAAGTCTGAATCAAGATCTCCAGCATGTGTATAAGTACCGTGCGCTAACCGATTGCGCCACTGGAGCTCCGTTCTCCAGCATGTGAAGTAAGGGCGAGTGTCAGACACTGGCTCAGGCTAGAGTTTGTGTCCATAATGGCAGCCGCATGGAGGGGTGGCCTCATGAGGCCATAGAGGTTTTCCTATTCGTGGGGTTGTGAGGTGCTTCAAACACCAAGTTTTACTTCTGTGGGAACTGGGGTCTCCTCTTTCGAGGCCCGAGTTTCCCCCATACCGAAAGATTTGAGAGCAGGCTCTATGTATAGATGTCTGCAAACCCCACCTCATGATGCCATTGGCGCCTAGGAACAAAGCAGTTTCGATCGCTGCCTCTCAGGCAAGGTACCCAGGGGGCTAAATTGAAATGGAGTCACAATCAGTGTTTGTGTCCAGGGACAACTTGGTATGTAGCAGTGGCTCATGGGACATGCATACCTACCCTGAGGTTTTAACACAGCTCCGAATAGCAAGGTTTACTTCTGGGGACAGATGTTCCTTTTTGGGCTGCTGGGACCCCCCATATATTGGTATTTGAGACCAGTCCTCTGGGCAAAGATACCTGAAGTTCTAAGAAAGGGTTCAGATTACTGCCTAGGGGTATGTCATGTTCAGTCTTCTGTCTCTGGGGCCATCTACCTGGGTGTCTGACTGGAGGTCTCTGCATAGGGTGTGTCAGACTACACACTTTTATCAAGAGCGGCCTACGATTGGGACGCCTGGGTGGCTCAGTGGGTTAAAGCCTCTGCCTTCAGCTCAGGTCATGAACCCAGGGTCCTGGGATAGAGCTCCGCATTGGTCTCTCTGCTCAGCAGGGAGCCTGCTTCCTCCTCTCTCTCTCCCTGCCTCTCTGCCTACTTGTGATCTCTGTCTGTCAAGTAAATAAATAAAATCTTAAAAAAAAAGAGCGGCCTACGAAATTGGGGTGGCCTCAGGAGCCTTGTAGTTTTCTCCTAATCTGGATGGTTTTGGCAAATGTAAAGGGCACAATTTCCTTCAGAAGGTAGGAACAGTCCTGTGATGTGGCCCAGGAGGCCTGGAGGGTGTGTTGGCAAGGGCTCTAGAGACAGAAGTGTGAAAACACAAATTCAATTTAAGATTAGAGCCCAGGGATGGCAGTCCTGATCTGTATCCCCTGAGGGGAGCTTCTCGGGATCTGAAATTAGGGAGAGTGTGAGGCGGTAGCTCAGGATTTTGTCTCTGGATTTTGTTTCTAGGATGGCCACAGAATGTAGGGATGGCCTCTTGGGGCCATGGAAGATTCTCCCTCTCTGGGGATTTTGCCTGGCTCCCAAGAATTTGGTGTCACTCTGGGGGTAGGATGGAGTCCTGTTTTCTGTCTCAGGGGTCCCCCAAAATGAAGGATTCCAGAGCAGGGCTCTCCATATGGGAGCCTGGAAAACCCCAATTTGGGTTAGTATATAGATAGATAGATAGATATAGAGATCTAGGATCTAGGATCTAGATCTCTATATCTATCTATCTATATCAATATCAGTAGAGATATAGATATATTATATATCTATATTATATATACATATATCTATATAATATATATCTCTATCTCTATCTATCTATCTATCTATCTATCTATCTATCTATCTATCTCCTTTTTGGAAAGAGAAAAAGGACAAAAAGATTGTCCTTTCAAGAGATAGGGGAAAAGAACCTCTAAACTAAAACCAGCTTACTTTTTGTATTAGAACTGGGTGTTATATAAAAACAATGAATCTTGGAACACCTTCTCATAAACTAATGATGTACCTTATGGTGACTAACGTAACACAATAAAAAAGTAAAAAAAAAAAAAAAATAACTTATTTATTCCAGTGTCAGTGCTGACCATGCACAAAATCCCTTCCCAAAGCTTCCCTTTTTCCTTTTAAAGATTATATTTATTTATTTGATACAGAGATGGGGAGTAGAACTCAATCAGGGGGAGCAGCAGAGTGAGAGGGAGAAGTAGGCTATTGGGTGAGCAAGGACCTTGATGCTGGGCTTGATTCCAGGACACTGGGATCATGACATGAGCCTAAGTCAGATTCCTTTTTTTTTAAGATTTTATTTATTTATTTGACAGAGAGAAATCACAAGCAGGCAGAGAGGCAAGCAGAGGGAGAGAAAGGGAAGCAGGCTCCCCGCTGAGCAGAGAACCCGACGTGGGGCTCGATCCCAGGACCCTGAGACCATAACCCGAGCCGAAGGCAGAGGCTTAACGCACTGAGCCACCCAGGCACCCTCTAAGTCAGATACTTAAGGGACTGAGCCACCTAGGAGACTCCCAAAGTTTCCTTTTAATAATCTTCTCCAACTTCCTTTTGCCACCAAAAAAAAAAGTATATCTCCATCCTACTTACATATTTCTTTACCAAATTTACCAAAATTTAAGTAGCAAGCTCTAGGTAACTGTGTGTTATGTCACCATTTTTGACAATTATATAATTATATTTCATAATTTCTAGAAAGATTACTATTTATAGTAATCTTTCAATAAGCAGGCCAAAAATTTTTGCCAATCGACCTACATTTATCTTTAGTTCCACTGTAACAAGCCAGAATTAGAGAAAATTATGTCTAGTAATTGATGGTTCATTATTTTATCTTATCTGGACATCATCTAGATATTTTATGAATTGACCTTAAATCGTTACTTAATCTAAGTCAGCAAAACTTTAAGAATTTAGTTTATCAAAATATTTTGGAAATTATTTAAAGATTACCTATAATTAAAAATAGACATTTGGATATTTAATTTAACTATATATACATATACATCTTTTCATACACATGTTCTTAGCAATTATTCTTATTTTACCCACAAAATGAGGAGCCATACACTATGAAACATTAAAATCAATTATTCTCCTAATTTATTTTTATTTTATTATTTTATATTCAGTTGTTCTTTTTAAATTTAAATCCAGTATAGTTAACATACAGTGTTTTATTAGTGTTAGGTGTACAACATAGCGACTCAACAATTCTATACATTACTCAGTGTTCATCAGGACAAGTGCCCTCCTTACTCCTCATCCCCTATTGCACCCATCCCACTCCCACCTCCCCTCTACTAACCATCAGTGTGTTATCTATAGTAAAGGGTCTGTTTCTTTCTTTTCTTTTGCCTCTTTTTGTCTCTTTTTTAACTATTTGTTCATTGATTTTGTTTCTTAAATTCCACATATGAATTAAATCATATAACTTTCGTCTTCCTCTAACTGGCTTATTTCACTTATATTATACTTTCTAGATCCTTTCACGTCATTGCAAAAGGCAAGAGTTCATTCTTTTTTATGGCTGAATAATAATTAATTATATATGTATACCATAACTTCTTTCTCCATTCATCAATAGATTGACACTGGGCAGCTTCTATAATTTGACTTTTGTAACCCTCCCAATCCCATCTTGTTTCATTTATTCTTCTCCTATCCCCCTACCCCCCCATGTAGATAATGCTGCAATAAACACAAGGATTCATGTAACTCTTTGAATTAGTGTTTCTGTATTTTGTATTTGACCCGCAGAAGAGTGGTTACCAGATTGTAGGGTGGTTCTATTTTTAGTATTTAAGGGAAAGACCATATGGCTTTCCACAGTGGCTGCACCAGTATGCATTACCATTGACAGTACAGATTTCTTTTCTTTTCTTAGCTTTTTTATTTTTTTATTTTTTATTTTTTTTAAATTTCTTTGCAGTGTGCCAGAATTCATTGTAATGTACAACACACAGTGTTCCATGCAATGTGTTCCCTCCATAATACCCACCACCAGGCTCACCCAACCTCCCAATCCTGCCACTTCAAAACCTCAGATTATTTTTCAGAGGCCACAGTTTCTTGTGATTCTTCTGCCTCAACAATTTCCCCGAACTCTCTCTCCTTTCCATTTCCCCATGTCCTCCGTGCTATATTTTATGCTCCACAAATAAGTGAAACCGTATGGCACTTTCTCTGCTTGACTTATTTCACTCAGCATAATCTCTTCCCGTCCCATCCATGTTGAAACAAAAGTTGGGTATTCATCCTTTCTGATGAAGGCATAGTTCTCCATAGTATATATGGACCACATCTTTCTTATCCATTTGTCCATTGAAGGGCATCTTGGTTGATTCCACAATTTGGCGACCATAGCCATTGCTGCCATGAACATTGGGGTACAGATGGCCCTTCTTTTCAATAAGTCTGTATCTTTGGGGTAAATACCCGGTAGTGCAATCGCAGGGTCATAGGGAAGTTCTATTTTTAATTTCTTAAAGAATCTCCACACTGTTCTCCAAATTGGCTGCACCAACTTGCATTCCCACCAAGAGTGTAAGAGAGTTTCCCTTTCTCCACATCCTCTCCAACAGACATTGTTTCCTGTCTTGTTAATTTTGGCCATTCTAACTGGTGCAAGGTGGCATCTCAATGTGGTTTTAATTTGAATCTCCCTGATGGCTAGTGATGATGAACATTTTTCATGTTTCTGATAGCCATTTTTATGTCTTAATTAAAGAAGTGTCTATTCATGTCTTCATCTGCCCATTTTTTGACAATTATCTGTTTTGTGTGTTTTGAGTATGAAGAGTTATTTATAAATCCTGGATATCAGCTTTTCATCTGCACTGTCATTTGTGAATATCTTTTCCATTCCATGGATTACCTCTTTGTTTTGTTGACCATTTCCTTTGCTGTGCAGAAGCTTTAGATCTTGATGAAGTCCCAAAAATTCATTTTCACTTTTGTTTCATTTACGTTTGGAGACATATCCTGAAAGAATTTGCTTTGCCTGATGTCAAAGAGGCTACTGCTTTTGTTCTCCTCTAGGGTTCTTTTTTTTTTTTTAGATTTTACTTATTTATTTGACAGAGAGAGAGAGAGAGAGAGAGAGAGATCACAAGTAGGCAGAGAGGCAGGCAGAGAGAGAGGGGAAAGCAGGATCCCCACTGAGCAGAGAGCCCGATGCGGGGCTCGATCCCAGGACCCTGAGATCATCACCTGAGCTGAAGGCAGAGGCTTAACCCACTGAGCCACCCAGGCGCCCCTCCTCTAGGGTTCTGATGGATTCCTGCCTCACGTTGAGGCCTTTTAACCATTTCAAGTTTATCTTTCTTAATGGTGTAATAGAATGGTGGTTTTTCATTCTTCTATATATAGTAGTCCAATTTTACCAACACCATTTATTGAGAGACTGTCTTTTTTCCACTGTATATTTTTTCCTGCTTTGTTGAAGATTATTTGACCATAGAATTGAGGGTCCATATCTGGGCTCTCTACTCTGTTCTATTGATCTATGTGTCTTGTATGCCAGTACCATGCTGTCTTCGTGATCACAGCTTTGTAGTAAAGCTTGAAATCAGGCAATGTCACACCCCCACTTTTTTTTTCTTTTTCAACATTTCCTTAGCAATTCAGGGTCTCTTCTGACTCCATATAAATTTTAGGATTGTTTGCTCCAGCTCTTTCAAAAATGCCCATGGAATTTTTATTGGAATGGCATTGAAAGTATAGATTTCCCTAGGCAGTATAGATATTTTAACAATGTTTATTTTCCTGATCCATGAGTATGGAATGGTCTTCTATCTTTTTGTGTCTTCTTCAATTTCTTTCATGAGTGTTCTGTAGTTCCTCAAGTACAGATCTTTTACCTCTTTGGTGAGGTTGATTCCCAGGTATCTTCTGGTTCTCGGTGCTATAGTAAATGGAATTGATTCTCTAATTTCCCTTTCTGTATTTTCATTGTTTGTGTATAAGAAAACCACTGATTTCTATACATTGACTTTGTATCCTGCCACATTACTGAATTGCTGTATGAGATCTAGTAGTTTGGGGGTGGAGTCTTTTGTGTTTTCCATATAAAGTATCATGTCATCTACGAAGAGAGAGAGTTTGACTTCTTGATTGCCAATCTGGATACCTTTTATTTCTCTTTGTTGTCTGATTGCTCTTGCTAGGACTTCTAATACTATGTTGAACAAGAGTGGTGAGAGTGGGCATCCTTGTCGTGTTCCTGATCTCAATGGGAAGGCTGTCAGTTTTTCCCCACTGAGAATGATATTCACTGTGGATTTTTCATAGATAAATTTTATGAAGTTGAGAAACGTTCCCTCTGTCCCTATACTTTGAAGCATTTTAATCATGAGCAGATCCTGGATTTTGTCAAATGTTTTTTTCTTTATCAATTTACAGGCCCATATGGTTCTTCTTTCTTTTTTTATTGATTTGTTCTATCACAGTGATTGATTTGCAAAAGTTGAAACATCCTTGAAACCCAGGGATGAATCTCACGTGGTTATGGTGGACAACCTTTTTAATATGGTATTGGATCCTATTAGCTAGGATCTTGTTAAGAATTTCAGCATCCATATTCCTCAGAGATATTGGTCTGAAATTCTCCTTCTCGGCTGGGTCTTTGCCTCCTTTGGGGTTTAGGGTAATGCTGGCTCAATAAAAAGAGTCTGGAAGTTTTCCTTATGCTTCAATTTTTTGAAACATCTTCAGGAGAATAGGTATTATTTCTTCTTTGAAAGTTTGGTAGAATTCCCCAGGGAATCCGTCAGGTCCTAGGCTCTTCTTTTCTGGGAGGTTTTTGATCACCGCTTCAATCTTGTTACTAGATATCAGTCTATTCAGGTTGTCAATTTCTTCATGGTTCAGTTGTGGAAGTTTATAGTTTTCCAGGAATGCATCCATTTCAGCTAGGTCACTTGACTTATTGGCATATATCTCTTGATAATAATTTCTGATGACTGTTTCTATTTGCTTGGTGTTAGTTGTGATCTCTCTCCTTTCATTCATAATTTTATTAATTTGGGCCTTCTCTATTTTCTTGTGGATTAGTTTGGCCAATGGTTTATCGACCTTACTGATTTTTTTTCAAAAACCACTTTCTAGTTTCATTGATGCATTCTTCTGTATCTCTAGTTTCTATCTCATTGATCTCTGCTGTAATCTTGATTATTTCCATTCCTGTGTGTGGAGCTGGCTTAATTTGCTGTTGATTCTCCACTTCCTTAAGGTATAGAGGCAACTGGTGTATTCTGGATTTTTCAAATTTTTGAGGAAGGCTTGGATGGCTATGTATTTTCCCCTTCGGACAGCCTTTGCTGTATCCCATAGGTTTTGGACCAAAGTGTCTTCATTCTCATTGGTCTCCATGAATTGTTTAATTTCTTCTTTGATCTCCTTGTTGATCGAAGCATTCTGAAGCAAGGAGGTCTTTAGCTTCCAGGTGTTTGAGTTCCTTCCAAACTTTTCCCTTTGGTTGAGCTCCAGTTTCAAAGCATTGTGATCTGAGAATATGCAGGGAATAATCTGTCTTTTGGTATGGGCTGAGTCCTGATTTGTGACCCAGAATGTGGTCATTCTGGAGAAGGTTCCATGTGCACTCGAGATGAGTGAGTATTCTGTTGTTTAGGGAGGAATGTTCTGTATATATCTATGAGGTCCATCTGGTCCAATGTGTCATTCAATGCTCTTGTTTCTTTGTTGATTTTCTGCTTGGATGATCTGTCTATTACTGAGAGTGGCATGTTATGATCTCCTACTATTAATGTATTCATGTCAATATGACTCTAAATTTTGATTACCAGTTTTCTTATGTAATTGGCTGCTCTCATATTGGGGGCATAGCTATTTACAATTGTTAGATCTTCTGGGTGGATAGTTCCTTTAAAAATGATGTAGTGTCCACCTTTATCTCTGATCACAGTCTTTAGTTTAAAATCTAATTTGTCTGATGTGAGAATCGCTATCCCAGTCTTCTTTTGAGACCCATTGGTATGAAAGATGCTTGTCCATCCCTTCACTTTCAGTCTGGATGTATCTTTAGGTTCAAAATGGGTCTCTTGCAGACAACCTATGGATGGGTCCCATCATTTTATCCAATCTGCCACCCTGTGCTGTTTTATGAGCGCATTTCGGAGATTCACGTTGAGAGTGATTATTGAGAGATATGGTTTTTTTTTTTGTTTTGTTTTGTTTTGTTTTTCTTTTCTTTTCTTTTCTTAATTTAGTTATTTGACAGACAGAGATCACAAGTAGGCAGAGAGGCAGGCAGAGAGTGAGAGGGAAGGAAACAGGCTCCCCGGTGAGCAGACAGCCTGACACAGGGCTCAATCCCAGGAACCTGAGATCACGACCTGAGCCAAAGGCAGAGGCTCAACCCACTGAGCCACCCCGGTGCCCCAAGAGATACGTTTTTATTGACATTGTGATATCTGTGAACTCTTTGTTTCTATAGACTGTCTCTATGTATTTCTGTTCAATTATATTCTTGGGTTTTCCCTCTTTTATAGAACCCCCCTTGATATTTCTTGTAGTGCCAACTTGGTGGTCCCATACTCTTTTAAACCTTGCCAGTCTTAGAAGCTCATTATCTCTCCATCCATTTTAAATGTCAGTCATGCAGGATAAAATCTTCTTAGATGCATGTTCTTCTCATTTAGTGCCCTGAATACATCTTGCCAGCCTTTCTGGCTTGCCATATGTCTGTGGACAGGTCTGACATCATTCTGATGTGCTTTCCTCTGTACCTAAGAAATGTTTTCCCCCTAGCTTCTTTCAGGAGCTCCTGTCTAAAATTATGATTCATCATTTTCACAATCAGGTGTCTTGAGGTCTTTCTATATTCTATGATCTTGGGGGGAGCTCTTTCTGCCTCTAGTACAACAACGCTGGTTCCATTTGTCAGATTGGGAAAATTTTCATGGAGAATTTGTGCAACTAGAACTTCTAGTCTTCTTTATTTCTCCTCCCCCTCAGGGATTCCAATAATTCTGACGTTGGAACATTTCATGGTGTCATTTATTTCCCTAATTCTGTTTTCATGGCTTCTGAGCTGTTTGTTCCAGGCTTCCTTCTCTTCCTTTTTCTCCAACAGTTTGTCCTCCAGATCACTAATTTTATCTTCTGTCTCAGTTACCATAGTTTTTAGAGAATTTAGATTAGCTTGGAATTCATTGAGAGAATTGTTAACATCACCCCTGGTGGCTTTCAGTTCTGCTCTAATCAATTCCATTTTGTCATCAAAGGCTTTCTACAACCTAGCTATTGCCTGGATAATTGTTAGCCTGAATTCCTTTTCTGACATACTCTTTATGTCCATATCCAAAAGCTCTGATGGAGAGGGCACAGTCTCTGAATTTTTCGTCTGTTTGGAATTCCTCCTCCTAATCATTTTGGTGAGAGATGGCTGAACAGATGTGTAGCTGAATGTATCAACTGCAGTCAGACAATGTGCACTCTGGAACACTTCTGAGCAATCGAGAGTCCCCATCAAAAAGAAAGAAAAAAGAAAAAGAGAGAGAGAGAGAGAGAGACAGGAAAAAAAGAAAGATATAATAAAAGAGAAAGTCCAGCCTGAATGGGCCCCAAAGGTAAGATTTATAAAGTATGCAAAGAAAACAAACATAAAGACTGACAAAAGTAGATTTCAAGAGAAAAATAAATAAATAAATAAGAACCCTGTCAAAATTAACCCCAAGTATAATATTTATATACCAAAACAAAAACAAATACACAGAAACACTGATAAAAGAAAAAGTTGGGAGGGTGGTTATAAATTCTCAATGTGGGTGAGGAAGGGTATTTTGATTTTCCCTGGATGCATCTTAATATCTTTGTTAAAAGACTCAACTTTCCTGAGACAAAGAGGGATTAAAACTGGTTTACATAGAGGGGTAGCACTGATCAGGCAAAGGGGATTATCTTGAAGCTTATCTCTATATGAATATTTAAAAAAATAAAATAAATTTAAAAATAGCAAAGCAAATGAGAAACAGGTGTATGTATCAAAAAAGTTCAGGTTAAAAGGTTATTATGGAATTTGATGTACTGAATATCCCATTGTGATGGTAAATAGATTAAAATGTTATATTTTTTTAAAATGAAAAGAACCAGAATAGGGTTCGAATTAAAAATAGGGAACGAATTAAAAATAAAAGTTGTATCTATGATGTAGTGTTGGTTGTTCTCTTGTTTTTATGTTTTGTTGTTGTTGCTGTTGTTTTCATTTTTGTTTTTGGTTTTTTTGGCTGGCTTTCTGGGTGAGGGGTCTGCTGCATGGTTTTTCAGGTAGTTTTGCTATAGTTGAGTTCTCCTACCCCCATCAATGGGCTTGGCTCTCAGAAAACCAGGTGGTTTTTTTTTGGTTCTCTGGAGGTTTTTTGCCTTTTAATTGGTTTTTTCTCCCCTTGGAGGTTTTTGGAAGTTCTTTGGAGGTTTAGAGGGTAGCAAACTACATCCAGACCTCCGTCTCTGAGAGAAGCCTCAATGTGTTCCCTTCTAGGTTCTCCAGAGCACATAAATTCCCCCTCTGCCACTGGCAGAGCACATACCCAGTCACACTTTCTGGGGTCACAGGAACTCCTGCTTGTACCCAAAACCATGAGAAATACTAGCCTTGGCTGTCTGGGCAGTTCTAGATGGCCAGAGATGTTCCCAACCAGAGATAGCACCCCAGTTTCTCACGCTGGCCTGGGAATAGTGTTCAAGATCTCCTATTCCTAGAGAGCACTGGCTAATGCCTGCACGGACTTCTTTCAGGGAAGGTGTGGAGCGTGACCCAATTCCCTGGTCCCGCAGCATGGGTGCAGAGCACAAAAGGTTGTGGTTCTAGATAGCACCAGCGGACACCCACCCCAGACTCTCCTGGGAATGGCCACCCAGATGATCTCATGTGCACCAGGTGCTCACGGACCAAGACTTGGATTCTTCGCTGTGCTGTCTGGTTCCCCACCCATGGTGGCCATCCTGGGTCCATGGGCTTAAGTCCCTGTCCCTAACGGACAATTCTACCAATTTTCCCTTAAGATATTTTGATCTTTTTGAGTGCTTTCAAACAGACTCCAAGTCAATGCTGGTCCCCAATCACAGGGCACTCTTGTACTTTCCACTGAGTTGCTTCTGGTGGCTCCCTCCCGCTTTTGTTTATCTCCCAATATCAGTCCAGTGTCCCCACTCCGCTGTACCTGTCCACTGGCGTCTTCTGCCCCCATGGAGATCCAGAAGTGTATAATTCTAATCTCAGGTTAATTTCAAGGGTGATCAGAGTTCTTTGGTAGGATGTCAGCTCACTTTAGGAGACAGGTTGAAACAGCACCTCCTACTTCTCCGCCATCTTGTCCCCAACCAACAGTACAGTTTATCTTCCACATCCTTGCCAACACTTTTGTTCCTGCTGTTTTTAATTTTCACCCCTCTGCCATGCATGAGACAATATCTCATTGTGGTTTAACCTGCATTTACCTGGTTGTAAGGGATGTTGAGTATCTTTATGTTTCTAGTGGCATTCTTTATGCCTTCTATGGAAAAATGTCCATTCATGTCTTCTGCCTATTCTTAAGTTGTATTAATTGATTTTTGAGTGTAGATTTGTATCAGTTCCTTACACATTTTGGATACTCTTTATTGGATATGCTACTTGCAAATATCTGATGCCATCCAGTAGGTTGTCCTTTGGTTCTATTGATAGTTTCTTCTGCTGTGTCCAAGCCTTTTATTTTTATATAGTCCCAACAGTTTATTTTTGCTTTATATCCCTTGTCTTTAGAAGTATATCTAGAAAAATGTTGCTATGGATCAAGTCAGAGACATTACTGCTTGTGCTCTCTTCTAGGATTATGATGGTTTCAGGTCTCACATTTAAATATTTAATCCATTTTGAAATTGTTTTTGTGTATAGTTTAAAAACATGGTCCAGTTTCATTCTTTTGAATGTCATTGACCTGTTTCCCTACACTATTTGTTGAAAAGACTATCTCTCTTTATATTGTTTCCTGCTTTGTCAAAGATTAATTGGCAATATAGTTGTGGGTCCATTTCTGGGGTCTCTATTTTGTTCCGTTGATCTGTGTAGCTATTATTATACCTGCACCATACTGTTTTGATTACTATAGTTTCTAATATAACTAGATGTCTGGAATAGTGATACTACCAGTTCATTTTTCTTATTTTCTTATTATTCCAGATTGCCATGGCTATTTGTGTTTTTTTGTGGTTCCATACGAATTTTAGGACTGTTTGTTCCAGTTTGGTGGAAAATGCTGTTGGTGTTTTAATCAAGGTTGCACTGAATCTATAGATTGCTTTGAGTAGTACAGACATTTTAACAATGTTTATTTTTCCAACTCATAAATATGGAATGTCTTTCCACATTTTTGCATTTCCTTCAATTTCTTTAATCAGCATTTTGCAGTTTTTAGAGCAGTGGTCTTTCCTGTATTTGGTAAGGTGTATTCCTAGATATTTTATTGTTTTTGGTGCAATTATAAATTTTATTTTTAATTATTATTTTTCTTTCTGCTGCCTCATTATTAGTGTATAAGAATGCCACAGATTTCTATATATTGATTTTGTAGCCTATGACTTTACAGAATTCATTGATCTGCTCTGGTAGTTTTTTTGGTAGAATCTTTAGGATAGTCTATATATAGTATCTTGTCATCTGCACATAGTGATATTTTATTCCCCCCTTACCAATTTGAATTCCTTTCATTTATATATTCTAATTGCTGTGACTAGGACTTCTAGTACTATGTTGAGTTAAAATGATGAGAACAAACATTCTTGTCTTGCTCCTGATCTTAGGGGAAAATTCTCAAGTTTTCACAATATAGGATGATATTCACACTGTGTTTTTGTCATATCAGACCATTATTATGTTGAGGTATGCTCCCTCTAGACCTACTGTGTTGAGGTTTTTATAATAAATGGTTGTTATATTTGGTCAAAACCTTTGTCTGGATCTATGAATATGGCCACATGGTTTATTCTCTCTTGTATTGATGTGACATGTCAAGTTTAGTTTTATGAATATTGGACAAACCTTGCATCCTGGGAGTAATTTCTTCTTGACTGTTATCCCAAGCTATTTTTTTTAAGATTTTTATTCATTTATTTGTCAGAGAGAGAGAGCAAGAGTGAGCACAGGCAGACAGAGTGGCAGACAGAGACAGAGAGAGAAACAGGCTCCCTGCCGAGCACGGAGCCCGATGTGGGACTCGATCCCAGGACGCTGGGACCATGACCTGAGCCGAAGGCAGCTGCCTAACCAACTGAGCCACCCAGGCGTCCCCCAAGCTATTTTTAATAAAAGACAGCTGGATGAAAGCCAGGTAGTGAAAAGGGGCCCTTATCCCAAGAGGGAACTACCCTTAAAAGGACAAAGATTAGCTTGATCTTGTGGCCTGTGGTTGTAAAGCATGCCTTAAGGCAGTGGTGGAAGCCTTCTGCTTGGTGATTGAGGCTATGTAACACCACCTTCGAAGGAGCCCTCCACTTCTTCCCATGGGAACAATCACCTGATAGTTAGATGAACTCCTTGACAAAATCCTGATTGGCTGACAAGCCAAGATTATAACAGACCACACTTAAAAACCCTAGGTTTAAATGTCAAATTTGCAAGCCTCTTGGGTCCCCTTTCGCCTCAGGAGCTTTGTGCTATCCCTCAATAAACTTCAGTTTGCTACACACCACTCTTTGTCTGGTGTACCTCTTAATTCTTTGACAGGAGAGACCACGAACCGCCAGCACTATAGAAAAGAAATCCTGTAATTTTTTTGGAAAACATTTGTAACACAGGTAACATTAACTTATTTCTTTGAGTTTAGGTAAAAACAGTTTGAATATAAATGTTAAATTTATGGCTCATAAGTCTAAACACATGTTCATTTTATTAAAAAGACAACCTTAAGTTACCCTTAATACCAAATATATTTCTAGATCACATGAACTTGAAAAACATTTAGGTGAATTTCTAGCTTTCCAGAGTTTTTGAACACCCTTTCCTTAGAATTGCTTACCTTCAAACCAACTAAATTGAGAGTTTACAATGAAACCTTCCACAGGTAGAAACATCACACATTAAAACAAACACACACCAGTGAACAAATACCTTATATTTACTGACATTTGTGGAGAAGATTTTTTTTTAACATTTGTGTTTACCCCTGGAATTAATTTAAGGAGGTTGTGCCAGAGTTGTGGCACAACACCCATTTAGCAGTCTGTTGTATAAAATGGCCTCTTTCCATTTTATACTCTTTAATTTAGTTTAGTTTAGCTTTGTTTTGTTTTAAAAATGCATTTATTTATTTGATAGAAAGAGTGAGCAGGAGCAGTGGGGAGGGACAGAGGGAGAGGAAGAAGCAGACACCCCACTGAACAGGGGGCTCTATCATAACCTGAGCCAAATCCATGCACTTAACTAACTGAGCCAACCAGGTACCTTTTCCTCTTTACTTTAAGTGATTATCAATATGTTTATTTTTCAAACACATGACAAAATGTATATCTATAGGAATCAGAGAAAGAAGGCAAGTTCCTCCAGGAGGATTTAGGTTTCCTAAGACCAGTAACTCATAAGCCCTTAGTGCTTCATTTATTTAGTTCTGTTTTTATGTTATGTTGTTATGTTTTGTTATGTTGTTACATTACATTGCGTTACATTACATTATGTTACGTTATGTTATGTTATGTTATTTATTTATTTATTTATTTATTTATTTATTTTTAGCTAAAGGCAGAAGCTTAAACCACTGCGCCACCCAGGTGACCCTGAAGCCTTTTAAAAAATATTTTATTTATTTGACAGAGAGAAATCACAAGTAGGCAGAAAGGCAGGCAGAGAGAGAGGAGGAAGCAGGCTCCCTGCAGAGCAGAGAGCCCGACACGGGGCTTGATCCCAGGACCCTGGGATCATGACCTGAGCCGAAGGCAGAGTCTTTAACCCACTGAGCCACCCAGGCGCCCCATGTTATGTTATTTTTTATTACATTTCATCTTTTTCCTGTCTTAGGCAATGACACTTTCAATAAAGCTATTTTTGAAATTCTGAATACTTTCTTTTAAGGATGTTTCTTAAATGACCTTATCTAACTGAAATATTTCTCATAAAGACCATTATAATTCTCAACTGTCACTCCTCTGAGGTCTGGCAGCAGTTTGGTAGGACCCTAGGCATACATGGATGGAGTTTAACCCGCATTTCTGTGCAGCATACTTATTTATAAATGGGGTCAACTGATATTTAATCCTACCTTATTTTGTAAGTCATAATCTAACACTTTACAAGCAAAGGTATTGAGGACACAAAACAAGCTTGTAGATTTTGATAGATTCCAGAGCCATAGTCCCTAGATATAAAATCAGCAATGGGTAGAGAGGGTAAAGCACTTAACTTTTTGTCATTTTAAGGATCAATTTGTTTGTTGGCTTCCTTTTTTGTTGGTTTATTCATTTATTTCAGGTAAGCCTTTATCTCACCTACATCCCAACAGAAACCAAGAGTACTGAGGTAAAGGACTTATGGCTACCAGTAGTAGCTAAAGAACTAGTGACTGGAGCACAGACTGGGCAGCAGACCTGCATGAATGCGGACTGTGGACTGATTCCTCATGCAGCGAGCACTGCAGCTGCCACCAACAGCTCCCGACTTGAAATCTGGTTTCAGAACAAGGGCTAGGTTTAGAAGTCACTGCAAACTGGCTCAGTGAATGCACTGTACACATCACCAGTAATTTCCATAATGGACCGAACCAGAAGATTCTATTAATGGGAACTTCAGGCAGGAAGTTGGGAAGAGACTAAACCAGCAATGAGCAATAAATGGAGATGCTGGATTAGAACTGGAGAAGGAATGCCAATGTGGACTTGAGGATTGAACAAGGGCTAAGGGCTCATACTCTATCAGAGATTTCTGTCAGATCCATTAACCCTGAACTGGAAAAATAATTCCATTAGAGCTCTCATGCAAAAAAGAGCAGAGCTCAAAGCAACATAGACTTACTGATAGCTCTTGGGAATGTTGGAGAAAGACAGTGAACTAAAAATGATTTGTGGATTGCCACACCTGTATTTCTTATTGTCACTGAATATAATAAGAAGTTGCTTTGAATATTGATACTGCAACCAAACCTATTAAAGACAAAACAAAACAAAATCACCTGAGTACATTCTAAAGATCTGATTGGCTCTATTAAAAGATTTTTGAATCAGGCAGCCCTCTACCACAAATAGAAAGGAGCTCCATTTTCTTTCTATTTGGAAAGCAGTTCTTTCCAAATAGAAAGGAACTGCAGAAAAGAGACAGTTTTTAAATTTAGAGAGAAGTCATGAAAAAGTTAATAGTAAAGAATCCACTGTTTCATCCGAGGTTGCCCTCATAAATGGGTAGAAGAGGATCTATCATGACAGTTTTTCCTGCTGACCAGGAAATTCCCTTGTTGACTGGCGAAGGATTACATCCCTGCAAATTGAAACTGCTGTTAGATGATACCATCTGGGTATACTGGCTTGGGGCCTTAACTTAAATGGTTCCATTACAATCCTATGTCTCTGCTTTTAACACATCTCTCCATGGAACTATAGTGTTTCATATTGACTTCATTTTGAGTCCAGATTTCACCTCTCCCCATACAGTTGTAGGCTCAGCCTTTGCTTCATCAGATAGAGCTCTGAGCTCTGGAAAAGGTGGACCCTCGTTGACCATCTGTCAACCTCATGGTTTATTTTATTCTGAATTTGAAGGTGGGAATAATTATAATGTCCTTCTAGTGTTGTCAAGGGGATGAGATGAGATGAGAAATGTAAGTATAGGTGTAAATCTAACGATTATTATAATGTATTTCTCATATTTCCACCCATTTTGTCCAGCTTCAGAGGACACACTGACAGAAGTTAAAATGCGATCTCTCAGGACTATCATAAAGCATCTGCCCTTGGCACCCTGTGTTCTTGTTGCAGCAAAAAATAATTTATGACAGAACTTCACATCCAACATCATGTGAGGTATGGAACCTCAACAATAAAGCAAAGCTTTTGCATGGATGAAATTCGCTCAAAACACAGATGTTTGCTTTCCACACCCACTTGTCCTCTTTTTTTTTTGTTATTATTGCATTTTATTTATTTTTTCAGCGTAACAGTATTCATTCTTTTTGCACAACACCCAGTGCTCCATGCAAAACGTGCCCTCCCCATTACCCACCACCTGTTCCCCCAACCTCCCACCCCTGGCCCTTCAAAACCCTCAGGTTGTTTTTCAGAGTCCATAGTCTCTTATGGTTCGCCTCCCCTCCCCAATGTCCATAGCCCGCTCCCCCTCTCCCAATCCCACCTCCCCCCAGCAACCCCCAGTTTGTTTTGTGAGATTAAGAGTCATTTATGGTTTGTCTCCCTCCCAATCCCATCTTGTTTCATTTATTCTTCTCCTATCACCCTACCCCCCCATGTTGCTTCTCCATGTCCTCATATCAGGGAGATCATATGATAGTTGTCTTTCTCCGATTGACTTATTTCACTAAGCATGATACGCTCTAGTTCCATCCACGTCGTCGCAAATGGCAAGATTTCATTTCTTTTGATGGCTGCATAGTATTCCATTGTGTATATATACCACATCTTCTTTATCCATTCATCTGTTGATGGACATCTAGGTTCTTTCCATAGATTGGCTATTGTAGACATTGCTGCTATAAACATTCGGGTACACGTGCCCCTTCGGATCACTATGTTTGTATCTTTAGGGTAAATACCCAGTAGTGCAATTGCTGGGTCATAGGGTAGTTCTATTTTCAACATTTTGAGGAACCTCCATGCTGTTTTCTAGAGTGGTTGGACCAGCTTGCATTCCCACCAACAGTGGAGGAGGGTTCCCCTTTCTCCACATCCTCTCCAGCATCTGTCATTTCCTGACTTGTTAATTTTAGCCATTCTGACTGGTGTGAGGTGATATCTCATTGTGGTTTTGATTTGTATATCCCTGATGCCGAGTGACGTGGAGCACTTTTTCATGTGTCTGTTGGCCATCTGGATGTCTTCTTTGCAGAAATGTCTGTTCATGTCCTCTGCCCATTTCTTGATTGGATTGTTTGTTCTTTGGGTGTTGAGTTTGCTAAGTTCCTTATAGACTTTGGATACTAGCCCTTTATCTGATATGTCGTTTGCAAATATCTTCTCCCATTCTGTCAGCTGTCTTTTGGTTTTGTGAACTGTTTCCTTTGCTGTGCAAAAGCTTTTGATCTTGATGAAATCCCAATAGTTCATTTTTCCCCTTGCTTCCCTTGCCTTTGCCGTTGTTCCTAGGAAGATGTTGCTGCGGCTGAGGTCGAAGAGGTTGCTGCCTGCATTCTCCTCAAGGATTTTGATGGATTCTTTTCTCACATTGAGGTCCTTCATCCATTTGGAGTCTATTTTCGTGTGTGGTGTAAGGAAGTGGTCCAATTTCATTTTTCTGCATGTGGCTGTCCAATTTTCCCAGCACCATTTATTGAAGAGGCTGTCTTTTTTCCATTGGACATTCTTTCCTGCTTTGTCGAAGATGAGTTGGCCATAGAGGTGAGGGTCGATTTCTGGGCTCTCTATTCTGTTCCACTGATCTATGTGTCTGTTTTTGTGCCAGTACCATGCTGTCTTGATGATGACAGCTTTGTAATAGAGCTTGAAGTCCGGAATTGTGATGCCACCAACTTTGGCTTTGTTCTTCAATATTCCATTGGCAATTCGAGGTCTTTACTGGTTCCATATAAATTTGAGGATTATTTGTTCCATTTCTTTGAAAAAAATGGATGGTATTTTGATAGGGATTGCATTAAATGTGTAGACTGCTTTAGGTAGCATAGACATTTTCACAATATTTATTCTTCCAATCCAGGAGCATGGAACATTTTTCCATTTTTTTTGTGTCTTCCTCAATTTCTTTCATGAGTACTTTATAATTTTCTGTGTATAGATTCTTAGTCTCTTTGGTTAGGTTTATTCCTAGGTATCTTATAGTTTTGGGTACAATTGTGAATGGGATTGACTCCTTAATTTCTCTTTCTTCAGTCTTGTTGTTGGTGTACAGAAATGCAACTGATTTCTGTGCATTGATTTTATATCCTGACACTTTACTGAATTCCTGGACAAGTTCTAGCAGTTTTGGAGTGGAGTCTTTTGGGTTTTCCACATATAGTATCATGTCATCTGCGAAGAGTGATAGTTTGACTTCTTCTTTACCAATTTGGATGCCTTTAATTTCTTTTTGTTGTCTGATTGCTGAGGCTAGGACTTCTAATACTATGTTGAATAGCAGTGGTGATAATGGACATCCCTGCCGTGTTCCTGACCTTAATGGAAAAGCTTTCAGTTTTTCTCCATTGAGAAGGATATTTGCGGTGGGTTTTTCATAGATGGCTTTGATAATATTGAGGTATGTGCCCTCTATCCCTACACTTTGAAGAGTTTTGATCAGGAAGGGATGCTGTACTTTGTCAAATGCTTTTTCAGCATCTATTGAGAATATCATATGGTTCTTGTTCTTTCTTTTATTAATGTGTTCTATCACATTGATTGATTTGCGGATGTTGAACCAACCCTGCAGCCCTGGAATAAATCCCACTTGATCGTGGTGAATAATCCTTTTAATGTACTGTTGAATCCTATTGGCTAGTATTTTGGCGAGAATTTTTGCGTCTGTGTTCATCAAGGATATTGGTCTGTAGTTCTCTTTTTTGGTGGGATCCTTGTCTGGTTTTGGGATCAAGGTGATGCTGGCCTCATAGAATGAGTTTGGAAGTTTTCCTTCCATTTCTATTTTTTGGAACAGTTTCAGGAGAATAGGAATGAGTTCTTCTTTAAATGTTTGGTAGAATTCCCCTGGGAAGCCATCTGGCCCTGGGCTTTTGTTTGTTTGGAGATTTTTGATGACTGTTTCAATCTCCTTACTGGTTATGGGCCTGTTCAGGTTTTCTATTTCTTCCTGGTTCAGTTGTGGTAGTTTATATGTCTCTAGGAATGCATCCATTTCTTCCAGATTGTCCAATTAGTTGGCGTAGAGTTGCTCATAGTATGTTCTTATAATTGTCTGTATTTCTTTGGTGTTAGTTGTGATCTCTCCTCTTTCATTCATGATTTTATTGATTTGGGTCCTTTCTCTTTTCTTTTTGATGAGTCTGGCCAGGGGTTTATCAATCCTATTGATTCTTTCAAAGAACCAGCTCCTAGTTTCATTGATTTTTTCTATTGTTTTTTTGGTTTCTATTTCATTGATTTCTGCTCTGATCTTTATGATTTCTCTTCTCCTGCTGGGTTTAGGGTTTCTTTCTTGTTCTTTCTCCAGCTCCTTTACGTGTAGGGTTAGGTTGTGTACTTGAGACCTTTCTTGTTTCTTGAGAAAGGCTTGTACCGCTATATATTTTCCTCTCAGGACTGCCTTTGCTGTGTCCCACAGATTATGAACTGTTGTGTTTTAATTATCATTTGTTTCCATGAATTTTTTAAGTTCTTCTTTAATTTCCTGGTTAGCCCATTCATTCTTTAGAAGGATGCTGTTTAGTCTCCATGTATTTGGGTTCTTTCCAGCTTTCCTCTTGTGATTGATTTCTAGCATCAGAGCATTGTGGTCTGAAAATATGCAGGGAATAATCCTAATCTTTTGATACCGGTTGAGACCTGATTTGTGACCCAGGATGTGATCTATTCTGGAGAAGGTTCCATGTGCACTAGAGAAGAATGTGTATTCTGTTGCTTTGGGATGAAATGTTCTGAATATATCTGTGATGTCCATCTGGTCCAGTGTGTCATTGAAGGCCTTTATTTCCTTGTTGATCTTTTGCTTGGATGATCTGTCCATTTCAGTGAGGGGAGTGTTCAAGTCCCCTACTATTATTGTATTATTATTGATGTGTTTCTTTGATTTTGTTATTAATTGGTTGATATAGTTGGCTGCTCCCATGTTAGGGGCATAGATATTTAAAATTGTTAGATCTTCTTGTTGGACAGACCCTTTGAGTAGGATATAGTGTCCTTCCTCATCTCTTATTATAGTCTTTGGCTTAAAATCTAATTGATCTGATATAAGGATTGCCACCCCAGCTTTCTTCTGATGCCCATTAGCATGGTAAATTGTTTTCCACCCCCTCACTTTAAATCTGGAGGTGTCTTCGCGTCTAAAATGAGTTTCTTGTAGGCAACATACTGATGGGTTTTGTTTTTTTATCCATTCTGATACCCTGTGTCTTTTGATTGGGGCATTTAGCCCATTAACATTCAGGGTAACTATTGAGAGATATGAATTTAGTGCCATTAGTAGCCTCTAAGGTTACTGTTACTGTATATTGTCTCTGTACCTTTCTGATCTACTACTTTTAGGCTCTCTCTTTGCTTAGAGGACCCCTTTCAATATTTCCTGGAGACCTGGTTTGGTGTTTGCAAATTCTTTCAGTTTTTGTTTGTCCTGGAAGATTTTGATCTCTCCTTCTATTTTCAATGATAGCCTAGCTGGATAGAGTATTCTTGGCTGCATGTTTTTCTCGTTGAGTGCTCTGAATATATCATGCCAGCTCTTCCTGGCCTGCCAGGTCTCTGTGGATAAGTCTGCTGCCAATCTAATATTTTTACCATTGTATGTTACAGACTTCTTTTCTCGGTTTGCTTTCAGGATTTTCTCTTTGTCACTAAGACTTGTCAATTTTACTATTAGGTGACGGGGTGTGGACCTATTCTTGTTGACTTTGAGGGGGGTTCTCTGCATCTCCTGGATTTTAATGCTTGTTCCCTTTGCCATATTAGGGAAATTCTTTCCAATGATTCTCTCCAATAGACCTTCTGCTCCCCTCTCTGTTTCTTCTTCTTCTGGAATCCCAATTATTCTAATGTTGTTTCGTCTTATGGTGTCACTTATCTCTCAAATTCTCCCCTCATGGTCCAGTAGCTGTTTGTCCCTCTTTTGCTCGGCTTCCTTATTCTCTGTCATTTGGTCTTCTATATCACTAATTCTTTCTTCTGCCTCATTGATCCTAGCAGTGAGAGCCTCCATTTTTGATTGCACCTCATTAATAGCTTTTTTGATTTCAACTTGGTTAGATTTTAGTTCTTTAATTTCTCCAGAAAGGGCTTTAATATCTCCAGAGAGGGTTTCTCTAATATCTTCCATGCCTTTTTCGAGCCCGGCTAGAATGTTCAGAATCGTCATTCTGAACTCTTGATCTGACATAGTACCAATGTCTGTGTTGATTAGGTCCCTAGCCTTCAGTACTGTCTCTTGTTCTTTTGTTTGTGGTGATTTTTTCCGCCTTGTCCTTTTGTCCAGATAAGAGGATATGAAGGAGCAAATAAACTACTAATAGGGTGGCAAAGACCCCGGAACAATGTGCTGTAACCAAATCAGAAGAGACCCCAAATTGTGGGGGGGAGAAAGGGGATAAAAAACAGGTTCTGAAAAAAAAAGAAAAAAAAAAAAGAAAAGAAAAAAATTTAAAAAATAAAACAAATAAAAAAATATAAAAAAGAAAGAAAAAATATATATATTTAGATGAACTAGTCAAAAAACGTTAAAAAAGAAAAGGGTAAAAGTTTTTAAAAAATTTAGCAGAAGAAGAAAAAAGAAAAAAGAAAAAAAAATTGAAAAAAGAAAAAAAAACATTGAAGTAGCCGCAAGACTAAAGAATCATGGGGAGAAAGCCATGAGTTCCGTGCTTTGCTTTCTCCTCCTCTGGAATTGCTCAGCTGTCTTAGGAATTGAATCTGCTTTCTCCTTGATAGATGAACTTCGTCCTGGCTGGCTATTTTGTTGATCTTCTGGGGGAGGGGCCTGTTGTAGTGATTCTCAAGTGTCTTTGCCCGAGGCGGGATTGCACCGCCCTTACCGGCGGCCGGACTAAGTAATCGGCTCGGGTTCGCTTTTGGGAGCCTCTGTTCCCTGAACGCTTTCCGTAGAGTTCCGGAGTACGGGAATGAAAATGGCGGCCTCCCAGTCTCCGGCCCGGAGGAGCCGAGAGCCTGGGGCCCCACTCCTCAGTGCGCCCCCAGAGGACAGCACCCAATCACTCCCGTATCCCCAGCCTCTAGCCGCGCTCCGAGCTCACCCAGCCCGCGACCAGTTCAAGGTAACCCCGAGCTGAGAGTTCAGTCCTCGGCTCTGTCTTTGCAGCTGGTTTCTCCGTTCTAATACCTCCAAGCTCTCCAACACTCTGACACCCCTGATCCTTCTGTGACCTTGCGGGGCCTGGGGCCACGCTGGCCCCGCGTGGCCTTCACCCCGGTTTAGCCCCTGGAGCAATGTCCCTCAGTGGAACAGACTTTTAAAAGTCCTGATTTTGTGCTCCGTTCCTCCGCCGCTTGCCGGGAGCCGGCCCCTCCCCCCGTGGTCTATCTTCCCGTCGTTTTAGATTCACTTCTCCGCCAGTCCTACCTTTCAGAAAGTGGTTGATTTTCTGTTTCTAGAGTTGCTGTTCTTCTTCTCTTCGCTCTCCCGTTGGATTTGTAGGTGTTTGCAATGTTTAGATAAGCTATCGAGCTGATCTCCTGTTACCTGATGTAGTCTCAGGCTGCTTCTTCTCCGCCATCTTGACTCCCACCTCCCCCACTTGTCCTCTTGACCCTGTCATTGGCTTCCCTTTCTCTGTATTTGTTCTGTTCCTTAGGACCGGTCCTAGTTCAAAATTTTCTCACTTTTCTGTGTATTTTTTACCCTTCCTCTGCAAATGCAGAGGAGTGGAGACCACACCTGAGAGGGTTGAAGTTTCACCTTGTTGGCTCCTCTTTGAGACCCAACTTGTATATGCCACTTCCACACCCAGGCTTGCTCTTTCTGCTTTGTATGCTACCTGCTCTCCAAAGGGCTAGTGGGGTGGTTTGCTCTCCACACAGCAAAAGTTTGGCCCTGCACCTACCAGACACTCAAGACTTCCAAACTTCTGTTGGTGAAGTATGTTCTGGCTGGGCAGTCCAAAATGTAGGTACCATTTTTTTCAGTGCTTAATAGCTTCCCATTCAGCCTTGATGTGCTAGACTCCCACAGTTCTCTCTTCTAAGGAGCATGCTTGCACCCATGTATGTAGCAGTTTAGAGTTTGTGGGTTTGCTTTGAATAATTTCTTTCCCCATTTCTTTTCCATCCTCTGCCTTGGTCTGCAGTCTGTGGCTTCCAGGAAGCCAATGGAGGATGCGCCTGATCCCTCTCTTTTGACATAGGATACTCCCCACATATCCATGATGATGTGAAATGACTTGCTTCCTGGTATAAAAAACTCTGCTCTCAATCTCTGTAGAGAACAGTATATAGAACTTTCAAATTACGTTTACTCCCGGGTTTATGATTTCTTCTTGTAGCTGATCTCAAGGTTGAATTCTGCAGTGATCAGATAGGTCCAGAACACCAACCAGCTCAATCTGACAGACATGATGGAAGGAGACAGAGGAAAAAACTTACCAAGGCTGACTTCTTACAACATTCCGTTCAACTCTCACTTGAGCCTTTCCACACACCATCTATTCCATCTATGACTTTTTTTAAAAAAATTTATTTATTTGACAGAGAGAAAGACATCAAGAGAGGGAAACAGGCAAAAGGAGTGGGAAAGGGAGAAGCAGGCTTCCCATGGAGCAGGCACCCCAAAGAGGGGCTCGACCCCAGGACCCAGGGATCATGCCAGAGACGAAGGCACATGCCCAATGGCTGAGCCACCAAGGTGCCCCATCTATGACTTTTTACACAACAGTCTGCAGGATGACTTATCCGCTCAACCAGGTGTCTGTCACCTTTCATACACAGGCATAAAGCAGGTGATAGGCATAATTTCAGGACAGTTGGGGTGGCTCTTAAAATGTTAGCACATTCCAGGTGGATATTCCAGCATGCTGTTTTTGAAAAAAGGAATCCATGCAAACTGCTATTTCTGCTAAATAAAAAAAAAATTAAAAACAGAAAGAATCCTTTTGGCACCTTGTTTCATGAGCATGCATACTTTCTTTTTTTAAATATTTTATTTATTTGACATAGAGAAATCACAATTAGGCAGAGAGAGAGAGAGAGAGAGAGAGAGAGAGAGAGGAGGAATCAGGCTCCCCGTGGAGCAGAGAGCCCAATGCGGGACTCAATCCCAGGACCCTGGGATCATGACCAGAGTCGAAGGCAGAGGCTTTAACCCACTGAGCCACCCAGGTGCCCCAAGAATGCATACTTTCTAAATAAAAGAAAATGCATTTGTAATCATTTAAATTTTTACCTCTTGATGAAGTTATTTGGTATCATATCTGAGGAGGAGAGGACTCAATCATCCTTATGTAACTGCCACATATGAGAACCAAAGTCTATGGGATGCTGCTGTTAGAGATTATCAGATGTGGATTTTCTGGGGGCATCTTGGTATCTAGTCAGTTAAGGGTCAGACTATTGATTTCACCTTAGGTCATGACATTGAGCGCGTGCTCCATGCCCTAAGATACTGTCTCTCTTTTTCCCTATGCCCCAACCCCACGTGTGCTTTCTTCTCTCTCTCTCTAACAACAACAAAAAAAAAAGCAAAGAAGAAGAAGAAGTGGTTGTTCTGAGGGGTCTTATACCACAGGTGAAAGGAGAGTGGTGGTGAATTCTGATGTTATCTTATTAAATTTGCCATCATGAACAAGTGTTATTTTCTTAACACTAAGTGAAGACAACTAAAACAGAACAAATAAAGATTAATGTGAGCAGGAAGGTTTAGATAGAATAGTCAGGCTTTGAAATTAGTCTGGAAGAATTAAGAGTATCTTAAAGAAGAAGACTTTTCCAGATAGGGTTGGAGGCAAACTTTGCACCAATGTCAGAAATCCAAGCAAAGCCTAGACTGTAAGAGAATGTATCTTGGCTATATTTTTTGGGAGGACTAAGGTACTCCCTGCCTTAACAGCACACTCCAAGCCACCCCATATTGTACAAATTCTTATGCCTTCACTCTTCTCTCCTCCCTCTAGTGTCCTCGCTGATCCAGCCATGGGTCAGTCCTCCTCTTCCATAACCTCTAATGTAAAGAATGATGATTTCACCTCGATCGCTGAGTTTTGTTTTTTTTTAAAGACAGCAACATGGGAAGCAGTATCCTCTCTCAGGAAATTCTCAAGATTGCTGAATCACACCTGCAGAAGGGGGGCCACAAGGAAACAGTTTCTGCCATCAGTAATGCACTGAAGGACACTGAGAATGTTGGAGTGAACATTGCTGTGACTGTAGAGCCTGGGTTAGGGAAGTCCAACTTCATCAATGTCCTGTAGGTTTGGGGGCATAAGGAAGAAAGGGTTGCCCCCACTGGGGTATGGGACACAACCCTCAGAAGAGTTCCATATAACCATCCAAAATTTCCCAGTATGACATTATGGGACCTTCCTGGTATAGAGATCTTTCCAACAGAGAATTATCTGGAGAAAATGAAATTGATTAAGTATGACATGTTTATTATCATCTCTGTTCAACGTGTTACACTAAATGTTGTGCAACTGGCTACAGCAATTAGAAAAATGGGGAAGAAGTTCTACTTCATTTGAACTAAAGTGGGCAGTGATTTATGTAACTTACAGATGTGTAAACCCAAGACATTCCATAAGGATACAACCCTGCAAATGATCTGTGATGACTGTGTGAGATGCCTGATAAAAAGCAATGTATGTGACCTTCAAGTCTTAGTCTCCAATATTGATGTGTCTGCCTATGATTCCCAAAGCCTAGAGACCACCCTTCTGAGAAACTTCTCAGTCCACAATCTCCACATGTTCAGACAATACCCCCTTGAAGTTACCTCGGCTGTTACTGACCAAAAGAAGGATTATAGATCCTTCTTTAAATATATAGATATATAGATCTGGCTGGAGGCCCTGAAGGCTGGAGCATCAGCTATAGTTCCTGTGCCTTTTGAGGGTTTGATCAGTGATAAGGATATGGAGGAACTAGAGGAGACCTTAGTCCTCTACCTGACTGACTTTGCGGTGGATGAGCCATTCCTGGAAAATATGACCAAGGACTTACATGTGCCAATGGAGAAACTCAAGAGAAGCATTACGTCTTTCTGTCTACTATAAATTGAGAAGAATGCAAGTCGTCATGGGAAAAACTGTTGAGTTATATGGAAAAATTTGCTCTATAGCTAGATGACTCAGTGGCATTGATTTTTACTTTCCAACCACTTTCTACTTGCAGAATTATTTCCTTGAGACTGTGGTGAGTGATACTAAAGTTCTTAAAAATTAAGAGATTATTTTTAAGGACCCCGTGGGCTCTGGGCAAGCTTATCTGTTTAAGTATGTTGAGAATGAAAAGGGGAAAAGTGAGGCAGAAAGCTTCTGAAGAATTCTCAGTGCTGGCATAGAATTGGTGCCTAGAAAGATGACTTAGGGCTTCCCCAAAGCTATCCTGACCCACAGCACTACAGAGGTTTCCATAACTCACTCTTGAACCAACCACCAACTTAATGACTATTATTTGACAATAAAACAATCAGTGCTGAAGAATCCTTCCTTCATATGATCCTTCTTGGGAAAACAAAGGACAAGAATCTGAATCTTCTGGTTAGAGGTGAGAGTAAGTCTTTGTGTGATAGTTACTTCATACCCAGCACTAGTCTTACTACTGATATACTTGTAAGAAATGGCTGTGTACACAGTTAAGTCCTGAAAACTGAATTTGTAAAAAAATGCCTCCATAGTCTATTTTTGTGTTCCTGATATTCTGTTATGAATGCATAAATTCTGATCATTAATATCATCAATTAATGTTGAGTGATCCTCCATCTTTTTCTAGGGTTATCATTTTCTTTAATAAACATAAAAGATAATGAGCAATATATGTGTCACAGGAATGAAATGAAGGAGAAATTTTAGCTAGGAAAAACATTATATGGTAACTTTGTAAGAGGGAGAGGTGCATAAGATGACAACATAGTCCAGGGTTTCCTTGGTAGCTAAGTAATATATTTGGTGCCTGAATTTAAGAGGTTAGAGAATGAAAGATGAGAAAATTTTGATAAAACTAAGTGGGCATTTTAAAAAATGCAAAAAGTACTTAAACCTATGAAAGAATACTCAATACTTCTTCTGAAAGGTGAAACTCCAATTATAAATGGCATCTACGCTAAGATATCATTTTCCCCCTATTAGATTTGGTTATTTTCCTATGGTTGACACTCACTGGTTAAAACTGTAGAAAAATAGTTGGTTTTGGTGTTGTACATTGGTGGTGGTGAGAGGGCAAGCTTGAATAAGTTTGAATAAGATGAATAAGTTCTGCCAATTTAATGTACAACATGGTGACTCTAGTTAATACCACTGTGTTATGTGCTAGAAACTTGCCAAAAGAGTAGGTCCTAAGTGTACTCAACACACACACACACACACACACACACACACACACACACACACGTGTGCATGCAAGCATGTGTGCATGCTTGCACGCTAAGTATATGAGGTGATGGATGTGTTAATTAACTTGACTTTGGTAATCAGTTCACTATATATACATATGTATCAATCACATTGTACACTTTAAATATCTATGACTGCATTTATCAAATGTACCTAAATCAAGCTGGGGAAATAGGAAACTAAACAGTTGGAAACATTATAAAATGGTACATACCTCAAGTTATTAATTTCTGCAGTATTTGAATTGGGAAAACATAGAATTCAACTGTTCTTCAATAGGGAATGTCACAGCCACAAAATAGACTACTTGACAACCATTCAAAGAAATGAGTAATATCCTGTATATTGTTATGCTGTCATCCTCGGGATCTATTGTTCAATGCAAAAAGGAAGATGGAGGAGTATGTGTACACTACGTTACTGATGATCTAAGAAAGTTCATAGTATGCTTATATATTTACACGTATTCTTCAATTAAATATGAGCAAACTTTAGGAATAAAATTCAGTTATCTATAGGGGAGGTAATTGTTAGTGATGGGTTGAGAGGCAGTGGTATGAGCTCGATTACACTTCATGCAACTTATTTTACATTGGAACTGTGCAAATTTTTACATAGCTATACAACTGTATAAACACAAACACCCAACATGTAGAAATAAAAAGTAAATAATAGTATGTTTGTGTTTGCTTCTTGTGGTGTAACAAAACAGAAGTTATTTAAAGACTTTATTTCTAATCATTAAAATTCCAGTGTAATTAATAAACAATGTCATATTAGTTTCAGGTGTAGTATATAGCGATTCAACAAGTCTACTCATCACTCGGTGCTCATCACGATAATGTAGTCTTCATCCCCTTTACCTACTTGACCCATTTCCCCCACCACATCCAGTCTGGTAACCACCAGTTTTTATGTCAGAGAGCCTGTTTTGTGTGTGTGTGTGTGTGTATGTGTCTCTCTCTCTCTCTCTCTCTTTTTTTTTTTTGTTTCTTTGTGTTCTTTCTTAAATTTCACATGTGAGTGCAATCATGTAGCTTTTATTTTCCTCTGTATGGCACAATTCAGTTGGCATGAAACAGTCTAGATACATTCATGTTGTTGCAAATTTCATTCATTTTTATGACTTTGTCATGTTCCATTCCATATTTATCCACATCTTCTTTATCCATTCCTCCCTGGATGGATACTTGGGTTGCAGCCAAACCTTAGCTACTGTAAATAATTATGCAATAAACATGAAGAGAAATATATCTTTTCAAATTAGTGTTTCCAGTTTCCATGAATAAATACCCAATAGTGGGATTATTGGATTGTATACTAACCATACATTTAAATTCCTGAGGAAGTGCCATACTGTTTTTCACATGGACTACACCAGTTTGCAATCCACCAACAGTACACAGTGGTTCCTTTTTCTCTGCATCCTCACTAGCATGTATTGTCTCTCATGCATTTTATTTCAGTTATTCTGACAAGTGAGGTGGGATCTCATTGTGATTTTGATTTGCATTTCCTGATGAGTGTTGTTGAGCATCTTTTCATGTGTCTGTTGGCCATCTGAATGTCTTCTTTGGAGAAATATATGTTCACATCCTCTGCTTATTTTTGAATCAAATTTTATTATATTTTTGGTGTTGCATTGTATCACATCCTTACCATATATGTTTAGCTATTAACCCTGCATCATATGTGTAATTAGCAAGTATCTTCTATTCAGTTGATTGTCTTTTTGTTTTGTCAATGATTTCCTTCACTATGCAAAATCTTTTTTTTTTTTTATCATAATGTGGTCCCAACTGTTTATTTTGCTTTTGTTTTGCCTGTCATGGCGGGGGGTAGATATCTAGAAAAATGCGGCTACAGCTTCTATCAGAGTCTTTACTGCCTGTGTTCTCTTCCAGGATTTTCATGGTTTCAGGTTTCACATTTAGGTTTAATCCATTATAGGTTTATTTTTGTGTATGAAATAAGTGGTCCATGTAGTGTTTCCAGGTTGGGTGCATACAAATTGTGGGCAGTTGTTATGTCTTATCATTGTATTGTTATCTTTAAATGTGTTCTTCTTTGTCTTTTATTACAGTATTTGTTTTATAGTCTACCTTGTCTGGTAAGTATTGGTATCCCAGGTTTCTTCTCACATGCTTGTGTATGATAAATGTTCATGATTCCCTTTTCTGAATTGTTTGACTCATTTTTGTAGATACAATTGATTTCACTGTTTTTGTTTGTATAAGGAATTAGTCTACTGCATTTATGGTTTGTATATAACTGCATTTTTTCCTTTCCTAATTTTCATTTATTTTTTAAAAATTTGTTTATTTTTTTAAATATTTTTCTTTTATTCAAAATTCTACTTAAATTTAACTGAGTTAACATATAGTGTATCATTAGTTTCAAGGGTACAATTCAGTGATTCATCACTTGCATATAATACCTATATGTATACTACATCTAATGCCCTCCTTAATGCCTATCACCCAGTTACCCCAACACCCCACCTCCCTTCCAGCAATCCTCAGTTGGTTCTCTATTCATTAAGAACCTCTTATTGTTTGCCTCCCTTTCTTTATTTTATTTTCTTAATTATTTTTAATCTCTCTTTCCCTTCTCCTATATTCATATTTGTTTCTTAAATCTAGTGAAATCATATGGTATTTGTCTTTTCTGTCTGACTTATTTTGCTTAGCATAATACACTGGTTCCAAACAAGTCATTGCAAATTGTAAGATTTCATTCTTTTTGATGGCTAAGGAATATTATACTGTTTATATATACCATTTCTTCTTTATCCATTCATCTGTTGATGGACATCTGGACTTTTCATTTGTTAGCTTGTGGATATTGCTGTTAGAATCATTAGATACATGTGCCCCTTTGAATCACTATTTTTGTGTCCTTTGGATAAATACCTAGTAGGTCAATTGCTGGGTCATAGAGTAGATCTATTTTTTACTTTTTGAGGAACATCCATTTTGTGTTCCTGAGTGACTGCATAGTTTTCATTCCCACCAATACTGTAAGAAGGTGCCCTTTTCTCTGCATCTTCATGCAACATCTGTTGTTTCCTGAGTTGTTAATTTTAACCATTCTGACAGACATGATGTGATATCTCATTGCGGTTTTGATTTGTATTTCTTGGGTGCCCAGCGATGTTGAGCATTTTTTCATGTGTCTGTTAGCCATTTCTATGTCTTCTTTGGAGAAATATCTGTTCATGTCTTCTGCCGATTTCTTGTTTGGATTATTTGTTCTTTGGGTATTGAGCTTGATATGTTCTTTCAAGATTTTGGACACTAGTCCTTTATCTTATATGTCATCTGTGAATATTTTCTCCCCCTCCATGAGATACCACTTAGTGTTTTCAACTTTTTCCTTTGCTGTGCAAAAGCTTTTTATCTTGATTAGTCCCAATAGTTCATTTTTTTGCTTTTGTTTACCTTCCCTTTGGAAACATGTCTAAAGAGAAGTTGCCAAAACTGAGGTCAAAGCGGTTGCTGCTTGTGCTCTTCTCTAGGATTTGGATGGACTCCTGTCACACATTTATGTCTTTCTTCCATTTTGAGTTAATTTTTGTGTATGGTTTAAGAAATGAGTCCTCTCAGGGGGTGCCTGAGTGGGTCAGTGGGTTAAGCCTCTGCCTTCAGCTCAGGTCATAATTTCAGGGTCCTGGGATGGAGCCCCACATCTGCTCAGAAGGGAGCCTGCTTCCCTGCCCCCTCTCTGCCTGCTGTTCTTCCTACTTGTGAGCTCTCTCTGTGTGTCAAATGAATAAAAATAAAATCTTTTAAAAAAGAGAAATTGGTCCTGTTTCTTTTTCTTTTTTTTTCTGTTTCTTTTCTTTTCTTTCCCTTTTTTTATGTGCCTGTCCAATTTTTCCAATATTATTTGTTGAAGACTTTTTTCAAATATTATTTGTTGAAGACTTTTTTTCCCCCTCACTGGATATTTTTCCTGCTTTGTCAAAGATTAATTGACCATAGAGTTGAAGGTCCTGTTCTGGGTTTTCTATTTCGCTCCATTGGTTATATGTCTGTTTTTGTACCAGTACCATACTATCAGATGATCACAGCTTTCTAATGCAGTTTGAAACCCAGAATTGTGATGCCTCCAGCTTTGATTTTCTGCTTTAACATTGCTTTGGCTCTTCAGTCACTTTTCTGGTTCCATACAAGTTTTAGGATTGTTGGTAACAGCTTTGTGAAAAATGTTGATGGTATTTTGATAGGTATGACATTGAAGGTGTAGATTATTCTGGGCAGCATAGACATTTTAACAATATTATTCTTCCAATCCATGTGCAAGAAATATTTTTTTTCCTTTTCTTTGTGTCTTCCTCAATTTCTTTCATAAGTGTTCTGTAGTTTCTAGAGTATAGATAGTTTACCTCTTTGATTAGTTTTTTTCCTAAGTATCTTATGGTTTATGGTGCTTTTGTAAATGGAATAAATTCCTTGATTTCTTTTTCTCCTCATTCATTGTTAGTGTGCAGAAATGTAACATACCTCTGTGCTTTCGTTTTATATCCTCTGATTTTGCTGTGTTCCCGTATTTTCCAGCATTATTGTAGTGGAGTTTTTGGGATTTTCTACATAGAGTATCATGTAGTCTGTGAATAGTGAATGTTTGACTTCTTCATTGCCAATTTAGATGCCTTTTGTTTCTTTTTGTTGTCTGATTGCTGAGGCCAGTACAATGGTGAATAATAGTGGTGAGAGAGGGGCATCGCTGTCATGTTCCTGACCCTCGGACAAAACCTCTCAATTCCCATTGACAATGATTTTCACTGTGGGTCTTTCTTACATGGCTTTTATGATTTTGACTTATGTTCCCTCCATCCCTACATTGCGGAGGGTTTTCAACAAGAAAGGGTGCTGTATTTTGTTAAATGCTTTTTTGCATCTAATGAGAAGATCTAATGGTTCTCATCCTTTCTTTCATTAATGCGGTGTATTACATTGATTTGGAGACATTAAACTACCCCTGAAACGCAGGAATAACTCCCATTTGGTTCTGGGGAATAAAGGTTTTAATGTAATGTTTGATCCCATTAGCTAATATCTTGGTGAAAATTTTTACATCCATTTACATCAGGGATATTGGTCAGTAATTATCCTTTTTAGTGGGGTCTTTGTCTGGTTTGAGGACCAAGGAAAAATTGGCCTCATAAAATGAATTTGGACGTTTTCATTTCATTTCATTTCTTTCTTTTCTTTTTTTTAAACTGTTTTAGAAGAGTAGGTATTGATTCCTCTTTATTTTTATTTATTTTTTTAAAGATTTTTTTTTTATTTATTTGACAGAGAGAGATCACAAGTACATAGAGAGGCAGGCAGAGAGAGAGAGAGGGTAGCAGGCTCCCTGCTGAGCAGAGAGCCCGATGCGGGACTCGATCCCAGGACCCCGAGATCATGACCTGAGCCGAAGGCAGCGGCTTAACCCACTGAGCCACCCAGGCGCCCCTTGATTCTTCTTTAAATGTTTGGTAGAATTCCCCTGGGAAGCCGAGATTTTTTTTGTTTATTCCTTCAGTTTCTTTGCTCTTTTGTGTCTTCTTTGTTCTCTAGTGGTTTCTGTGTTTTTTTTTTTCCAAGCCCAACTAGTATCTTTATAATTGTTTTAAATTCTATTGCAGACATTTTACTTGAACCCACATTTGTTAAATCCCTGGCTGTGAGTACTACCTTCTGTTTTTCTATTGGAGTGAATTTCTCCAACTCATCACATTGTCCAGAAGAGAAAAGGAGAAAGCAAAACAAAACAATAACAACAACAGCAATAACAACAATGACAAGAAAACAAAACAGTAAAAACTACAGCTTGGGTTTTGGGGGTTTTTGTTTTTAACTCTTTGTTTAAAATAAATTAGTTGCCAAAATAAGAAATACATAAAAGGAAATATATTTTTCTTTCATATTAAAATAAGAAAAAAGAATTAAAAAAATAAAAATATAACTGAAAATGTAATGCTAAAAGGTTAAATAATAAAAATACAAAGAATGCTGTATAGTGATTTTCCCTAGAGCTGAAGATTTGCATACCTCTATGATCAGTAAACTTGGTGGCAGCCAGTTGTTTGTGCTGGTCTTCTTGGGGAGAGACCTGTTTTCCTGACTCTCAGGGGGACTTGCCCTAGTGCAAATATTTCTCCAGGGTACAGGGTGGCAGGATTAAGTGTAGGCAACTCCTGACTCCACTAGGTGGTGTTTTCTTGCTCTCTGAAGTGTTTCAGCACCAAATGGGTGAGGGATGAAAATTCTGGCACTCTGATCTCTAGACCCAGAGCTGAAAATTTGTACTCCACTGATTTTAATATTTCAAAGTAGCTTCCTTAAGCAGGCTCCATCCCTTCCACCTTATCCTCAGCTCTATCACACTGTATTCAAGTCTCTGCACCTCTTATCTTCTAAATGATGGTCACTTTTCTACTTGGAGCCTTGCAGCATTTGTTTTCTCAGATCTCCAATTGATTTCTCAGGTGTTAGGATGATTTTATAATTTTATAGTTGTATTCAAGGTAGAAGACAAATTTAGAGTCCCCCTACTTATGTGTCATCTTAACTTGTCCCATTTCTTAATGTTTTTAATCCTGATTATGACCTTTTTAAAATTTTTAATATACTTTTAATTTTCTATTAACATATAATGTACTTTTAACCCCAGGGGTACAGGTCTGTGAATCGCTAGGTTTAAACACTTCACAGCACTCACCATAGCACACACCCTCCCCAATGTCCATAACCCAACAACCCTCTCCCTCCCCCCTGTCCCCTGGCAATCCTTAGTTTGTTTTGTGAAATTAAGGGTCTATTGTAGTTTGTCTTCCTCCCGATCCCATCTTGTTTCATTTATTCCTTTTCTACCCCCCATACCCTTCACGTTGCCTCTCAACTTCCTTGTATCAGGGAGATAATATGATAATTGCCTTTCTCTGATAGACTTATTTTGCTCAGCGTAATACCCTCTAGTTCCATCCATGTCATCACAAATGGCAATATTTCATTTCTGTTGATGGCTGCATAGTATCCCTTTGTGTATATAAATATAAATATATATATATATATATATATATAAATATATATGTATGCATATATATAAAATCCATCGTGTCTATCCTAGATGTCCATCAACAGATGTGTCAACAGAAGTGATATGTCACTTCTTCTTTATCCATTCATCTGTTGATGGACATCTAGGTTCTTTCCATTGTTTGGCTATTGTGGACATTGCTGCTATAAACATTCGGGTGCATGTGGCCCTTCGGATCACTACATTTGTATCTTTAGGGTAAATATCCAGTAGTGCGATTGCTGGGTTATAGGGTAGCTCCATTTTCAACTTTTTGAGGAACACCCATGCTGTTTTCCAGAGTGGTTGTAACAGCTTGCTTTCTCACCAACAATGTAGGAGGGTTCCCCTTTCTCTGCATCCTTGCCAGCATCTGTCATTTCCTGACTTGTTAATTGTAGCCATTCTGACTGGTGTGAGGTGCTATCTCATTGTGGTTTTGATTTGTATTTCGCTCATTCCAAGTGATGTGGAGCCCTTTTCATGTGTCTGTTGGCCATCTGGATGTTTTCTTTGCAGAAATGTCTGTTAATGTCTTCTGCCCATTTCTTGATTGGATTATTTGTTCTTTGGGTGTTGAGTTTGATAAGTTCTTTATAGATTTTGGATACTAGCACTTTATCTGATATGTCATTTACAAATATCTTTTCCCATTCTCTCAGTTGTTTTTGGTTTTGTTAACTGTTTTCTTTGCTGTGCAAAAGCTTTTGATCTTGATGATCAAAATTTTTTGCTCTTGCTTCCTTGCTTTTGGCGATGTTTCAGGGAAGAATTTGTTGAAGCTGAAGTCAAAGAGGTTGCTGCCTGTTTTTTCCTCAAGGATTTTGATGGACTCCTTTCTCATATTGAGTTCCTTCATTCATTTTGAGTGTATTTTCATGTGTGATGTGAGGGAATGTCCCAGCTTCATTTTTCTTCACTTGGCTGTCCAATTTTCCCAACACCATTTGTTGAAGAGACTGTCTTTTTTCTATTGGACATTCTTTCTTGCTTTGTTGAAGACTAGTTGACCATAGAGTTGAGGGTCTATTTATGGGCTCTCTATTCTGTTCCATTGATCTATGTGTCTGTTTTTGTGCCAGTACCATACTGTCTTGATGATGACAGCTTTGTAATAGAGCTTGAAGTCTAGAATTGTGATGCCACCAAATTTGGCTTTCTTTTTCAACATTCCTCTGGCTATTTGAGTTTTTTCTGGTTCCATATAAATTTTAGGATTATTTTTTTCCATTTCTTTGAAAATATGGATGATATTTTGATAGGGATTGCATTAAATGTGTAGATTGCTTTAGGTAGCGTAGACATTTTCACAATATTTGTTCTTCCAATCCATGAGCATGGAAAAATTTTCCATTTCTTTGTGTCTTTCTCAATTTATTTCATGAGTACTTTATAGTTTTTTGAGTACAGATACTTTGCCTCTTTGGTTAAGTTTATTACTAGGTATCTAATGATATTGTGTGCGATTGTAAATGGGACAGACTAATTAATTTCTCTTTCTTCTGACTCGTTATTGGTCTGTAGAAATGCAATTGATTTCTGTGCATTGAATTTATATCCTGACACTTTACTGAATTCCTGTACAAGTTCTAGCAGATTTGGAGTGGAGTCTTTTGGGTTTTCCACATAAAGTATCATAAATGCAAAGAGTGATAATTTGACTTCTTCTTTGCCATTTTGGATGCCTTTAATTTCTTTTTGTTTTCTGATTGCTGAGGCTAGGACTTCTAGTACTATGTTGAATAGCAGTGGAGATGATGGACGTCCCTGCCGTGTTCCTTACCATAGCGGAAAAGATCTGTTTTTCTCCATTGAGAACGATATTCACTGTGGGTTTTTCATAGATGGCTTTGATGATATTGAGGTGTATACCTTCTATCCCTACACTTTGAAAGGTTTTGATCAAGAAATGATGCTTTACTTTGTCAAATTCTTTTTCAGGATCTATTGAGGGTAGCATATGGTTCTTGTTCTTTCTTTTATTAATGTATTGTATCACTTTGATTGATTTGCAGATGTTGAACCAATCCTGCAGCCCTGGAATCAATCCCACTTTGTCATTGTGAATAATCCTTTTAATGTACTGTTGAATCCTATTGACCAGTATTTTGGTGAGAATTTTCACATCTGTGTTTATCAAGGATATTGGTCTGTAGTTCCCTTTTTTGGTGGGATCCTTGTCTGGTTTTGGGATCATGGTGATGCTGGCCTCATAGAATGAGTTTGGAAGTTTTCCTTCCATTTCTATTTTTTGAACAGTTTCAGGAGAAGAGGAATCAATTCTTCTTTAAATGTTTGGTAGAATTCCTCTGGGAAGCCATCTGGCCCTGGGCTCTTATTTGTTGGGAGATTTTTGATGACTGCTTCAATCTCCTTACTGGTTATGGGTCTGTTCAGATTTTTTATCTCTTCCTGGTGCAGTTGTGGTAGTTTATATGTCTCTAGGAATGCATCCATTTCTTCCAGATTGTCAAATTTGTTGGCGTAGGGTTGCTCATAGTATGTTCTTATAATTGTCTGTATTTCTTTGGTGTTAGTTGTGATCTCTACTCTTTCATTCATGATTTTATTTATTTGGGTCCTTTCTCTTTTCTTTTTGATAAGTCTGCCCAGGGTTTAATCAATATTATTAAATCTTTCAAGGAACCAGCTCCTAGTTTTGTTGATTTGTTCTTTTGTTTTTGTTTTATTTTATTTTTGTTTTGTTTCTATTTCATTGATTTCTGCTCTGACCTTTGTTTCTCTTCTCCTGCTGGGTTTAGGCTTTCTTTGTTGTTCTTTCTCTAGCTTCTTTAGATGTAGCATTAACTTGTTTATTTGAGACCTTTCTTGTTTCTTGAGAAAGGCTTGTATCACTGTATATTTTCCTCTCAGGACTGCCTTTGCTGTGTCCCACAGATTTTGAACTGTTGTGATTTCATTATCATTTGTTTCCATGAATTTTTAAAATTCTTCTTTAATTTCCTGGTTGACCCATTCATTCTTTAGAAGGATGTCCTTTAACTTCCATGTATTGGGGTTCTTTCTAATTTTCCTCTTGTGATTGAGTTCTAGCTTCAGAGCATTTTAGTCTGAAAATACACAGGGAATGATCCCAATCTTTTGGTACCCGTTGAGACCTGATTTGTGCCCCAGGATATGAACTATTGTGGAGAATGTTCCATGTGCACTAGAGAAGAATGTGTATTCTGTTGCTTTGGGATGGAATGTTCTGAATATATCCATGATGTCCATCTTGTCCTGAGTGTCATTTAAGGCCTTTATTTCCTTGCTGACTGTTTGCTTGGATGATCTGTCCATTTCGGTGAGGGGAGTGTTAAAGCCCCCTACTAGTATTTTATTGTTGTTGATGTATTTCTTTGATTTTGTTATTAATTGGTTTATGTATTTGGCTGCTCCCATGTTAGGGGCATAGATACTTAAAAATTTTTAGTACTTCTTGTTGGACAGACACTTTAAGTATGATATAATGACCCTCCTCATCTCTTATTATAGTCTTTGGCTTAAAATCTAATTGATGTGATATAAGGATTGCCACACCAGTTTTCTTTTGATGTGCATTAGCATGGTAAATTGATTTCCATCCTGTCACTTTAAATCTGGAGGTGTCTTTGGGTCGAAAATTAGTTTCTTCTAGACAGCGTATTGATGGGCTTTTTTTTTTTTTTAAGCTATTCCGATACACTGTGTCTTGTGGCTGGGGCATTTAGCCCATTTATATTCAGGGTAACTATTGAGAGATATTAATTTAGTGTATGGCCTTTTCTTTTGACTCAAAGATTTCCATTTATCATTTCTTCTAAGGCTGATTTAGTGGTGATAAACTCCATTAACTGATCTTGTTTGGAAACTTTATCTCTCCTTCTATTATGAATGATAGCCTCTTTCACTGCAGGTCTTTATCTTTTGGCACTTTTAATATATCACACTACTTTCTTCAGTCCTCCACAATTTCTTCTGAATAAACAGGTGATGGCCTTATGGGGATTACCTTGAATGTAACAGTTTTCTTTCTTCTTGTTGCTTATAAAGTTTACTTTTTGCCAATTAAATTATGTGTTTTGGTGTAGAAATCCTTGGATTAATTTTGTTGATTTTTTCCTTCCTTACATTAAGGAAATTTTCAGCTATTTTTTTTTCATTTTATTTATTTTTTCAGCGTAACAGTATTCATTCTTTTTGCACAACACCCAGTGCTCCATGCAAAATGTGCCCTTCCCATTACCCACGACCTGTTCCCCCAACCTCCCACCCCTGACCCTTCAAAACCCTCAGGTTGTTTTTCAGAGTCCATAGTCTCTTATGGTTCGCCTCCCCTTCCAAATTTTTATTTTTTAATAAATATATAAAGTATTTTTATCCCCAGGGGTACAGGTCTGTGAATCGCCAGGTTTACACACTTCACAGCACTCACGATAGCACTTACCCTCCCCAATGTCCATAGCCCCCTCCCCCTCTCCCAATCCCACTTCCCCCCAGCAACCCCCAGTTTGTTTTGTGAGATTAAGAGTCATTTATGGTTTGTCTCCCTCCCAATCCCATCTTGTTTCATTTATTCTTCTCCTATCCCCCTACCCCCCCATGTTGCTTCTCCATGTCATCATATCAGGGAGATCATATGATAGTTGTCTTTCTCCGATTGACTTATTTCACTAAGCATGATACGCTCTAGTTCCATCCACGTCGTCGCACATGGCATGATTTCATTTCTTTTGATGGCTGCATAGTATTCCATTGTGTATATATACCACATCTTCTTTATCCATTCATCTGTTGACGGACATCTAGGTTCTTTCCATAGTTTGGCTATTGTAGACATTGCTGCTATCAACATTCGGGTACACGTGCCCCTTCGGATCACTATGTTTGTATCTTTAGGGTAAATACCCAGTAGTGCAATTGCTGGGTCATAAGGTAATTCTATTTTCAACATTTTGAGGAACCTCCATGCTGTTTTCCAGAGTGGTTGCACCAGCTTGCATTCCCACCAACAGTGGAGGAGGGTTCCCCTTTCTCCACATCCTCTCCAGCATCTGTCATTTCCTGACTTGTTAATTTTAGCCATTCTGACTGGTGTGAGGTGATATCTCATTGTGGTTTTAATTTGTATTTCCCTGATGCCGAGTGATGTGGAGCACTTTTTCATGTGTCTGTTGGCCATCTGGATGTCTTCTTTGCAGAAATGTCTGTTCATGTCCTCTGCCCATTTCTTGATTGGATTGTTTGTTCTTTGGGTGTTGAGTTTGCTAAGTTCCTTATAGATTTTGGATACTAGCCCTTTATCTGATATGCCGTTTGCAAATATCTTCTCCCATTCTGTCAGTTGTCTTTTGGTTTTGTGAACTGTTTCCTTTGCTGTGCAAAAGCTTTTGATCTTGATGAAATCCCAATAGTTCATTTTTGCCCTTGCTTCCCTTGCCTTTGCCTTTGTTCCTAGGAAGATGTTGCTACGGCTGAGGTCGAAGAGGTTGCTGCCTGCATTCTCCTCAAGGATTTTGATGGATTCCTTTCTCACATTGAGGTCCTTCATCCATTTGGAGTCTATTTTCGTGTGTGGTGTAAGGAAGTGGACCAATTTCATTTTTCTGCATGTGGCTGTCCAATTTTCCCAGCACCATATATTGAAGAGGCTGTCTTTTTTCCATTGGACATTCTTTCTTGCTTTGTCGAAGATGAGTTGACCATAGAGTTGAGGGTCGATTTCTGGGCTCTCTATTCTGTTCCACTGATCTATGTGTCTGTTTTTGTGCCAGTACCATGCTGTCTTGATGATGATAGCTTTGTCATAGAGCTTGAAGTCCGGAATTGTGATGCCACCAACTTTGGCTTTCTTTTTCAGTATTCCTTTGGCTATTCGAGGTCTTTACTGGTTCCATATAAATTTGAGGATTATTTGTTCCATTTCTTTGAAAAAAATGGATGGTATTTTGATAGGGATTGCATTAAATGTGTAGATTGCTTTAGGTAGCATACACATTTTCACAATATTTATTCTTCCAATCCAGGAGCATGGAACATTTTTCCATTTTTTTGTGTCTTCCTCAATTTCTTTCATGAGTACTTTATAATTTTCTGTGTATAGATTCTTAGTCTCTTTGGTTAGGTTTATTCCTAGGTATCTTATTGTTTTGGGTACAATTGTAAATGGGATTGACTCCTTAATTTCTCTTTCTTCAGTCTTGTTGTTGGTGTACAGAAATGCAACTGATTTCTGTGCATTGATTTTATATCCTGACACTTTACTGAATTCCTGTACAAGTTCTAGCAGTTTTGGAGTGGAGTCTTTTGGGTTTTGCACATATAGTATCATATCATCTGCGAAGAGTGATAGTTGGACTTCTTCTTTACCAATTTGGATGCCTTTAATTTCTTTTTGTTTTCTGATTGCTGAGGCTAGGACTTCTAGTACTATGTTGAATAGCAGTGGTGATAATGGACATCCCTGCCATGTTCCTGACCTTAACGGAAAAGCTTTCAGTTTTTCTCCATTGAGAATGATATTTGTGGTGGGTTTTTCATAGATGGCTTTGATAATATTGAGGTATGTGCCCTCTATCCCCACACTTTGAAGAGTTTTGATCAGGAAGGGATGCTGTACTTTGTCAAATGCTTTTTCAGAATCTATTGAGAGTATCATATGGTTCCTGTTCTTTCTTTTATTAATGTGTTCTATCACATTGATTGATTTGCGGATGTTGAACCAACCCTGCAGCCCTAGAATAAATCCCACTTGTTCGTGGTGAATAATCCTTTTAATGTACTGTTGAATCCTATTGGCTAGTATTTTGGCGAGAATTTTTGCATCTGTGTTCATCAAGAATATTGGTCTGTAGTTCTCTTTTTTGGTGGGATCCTTGTCTGGTTTTGGGATCAAGGTGATGCTGGCCTCATAAAATGAGTTTGGAAGTTTTCCTTCCATTTCTGTTTTTTGGAACAGTTTCAGGAGAATTGGAATTAGTTCTTCTTTAAATGTTTGGTAGAATTCCCCTGGGAAGCCGTCTGGCCCTGGGCTTTTGTTTGTTTGGAGATTTTTGATGACTGTTTCAATCTCCTTACTGATTATGGGCCTGTTCAGGTTTTCTATTTCTTCCTGGTTCAGTTGTGGTAGTTTATATGTCTCTAGGAATGTATCCATTTCTTCCAGATTGTCCAATTTGTTGGCGTAGAGTTGCTCATAGTATGTTCTTTTAATTGTCTGTATTTCTTTGGTGTTAGTTGTGATCTCTCCTCTTTCATTCGTGATTTTATTTATTTGGGTCCTTTCTCTTTTCTTTTGGATGAGTCTGGCCAGGGGTTTATCAATCTTATTGATTCTTTCAAAGAACCAGCTCCTAGTTTCATTGATTTTTTCTATTGTTTTTTTGGTTTCTATTTCATTGATTTCTGCTCTGATCTTTATGATTTCTCTTCTCCTGCTGGGTTTAGGGTTTCTTTCTTGTTCTTTCTCCAGCTCCTTTACGTGTAGGGTTAGGTTGTGTACTTGAGACCTTTCTTGTTTCTTGAGAAAGGCTTGTACCGCTATATATTTTCCTCTCAGGACTGCCTTTGCTGTGTCCCACAGATTTTGAACTGTTGTGTTTTCATTACCATTTGTTTCTATGAATTTTTTAAGTTCTTCTTTAATTTCCTGGTTGACCCATTCATTCTTTAGAAGGCTGCTGTTTAGTCTCCATGTATTTGGGTTCGTTCCAGCTTTCCTCTTTTGATTGAGTTCTAGCTTCAGAGCATTGTGGTCTGAAAATATGCAGGGAATGATCCCAATCTTTTGATACCGGTTGAGACCTGATTTGTGACCCAGGATGTGATCTATTCTGGAGAAGGTTCCATGTGCACTAGAGAAGAATGTGTATTCTGTTGCTTTGGGATGGAATGTTCTGAATATATCTGTGATGTCCATCTGGTCCAGTGTGTCATTTAAGGCCTTTATTTCCTTGTTGATCTTTGGCTTGGATGATCTGTCCATTTCAGTGAGGGGAGTGTTAAAGTCCCCGACTATTATTGAATTATTATTGATGTGTTTCTTTGATTTTGTTATTAATTGGTTGATATAGTTGGCTGCTCCCACGTTAGGGGCATAGATATTTAAAATTGTTAGATCTTGTTGGACAGACCCTTTGAGTAGGATATAATGTCCTTCCTCATCTCTTCTCCTGGATTTTGATGCTTGTTCCCTTTGCCATATTAGGGAAATTCTCTCCAATGATTCTCTCCAATAGACCTTCTGCTCCCCTCTCTGTTTCTTCTTCTTCTGGAATCCCAATTATTCTAATGCTGTTTCGTCTTATGGTGTCACTTATCTCTAGAATTCTCCCCTCATGGTCCAGGAGCTGTTTGTCCCTCTTTTGCTCGGCTTCCTTATTCTCTGTCATTTGGTCTTCTATATCACTAATTCTTTCTTCTGCCTCATTTATCCTATCAGTGAGAGCCTCCATTTTTGATTGCACCTCATTAATAGCTTTTTTTATTTCTACTTGGTTAGATTTTAGTTCTTTAATTTCTCCAGAATGGGCTTTAATATCTCCAGAGAGGGTTTCTCTAATATCTTCCTTACCTTTCTCGAGCCCGGCTAGAATGTTCAGAATCGTCATTCTGAACTCTTGATCTGACATATTACCAATGTCTGTGTTGATTAGGTCCCTAGCCTTCGGTACTGTCTCTTGTTCTTTTGTTTGTGGTGATTTTTTCCGCCTTGTCCTTTTGTCCAGATAAGAGGATATGAAGGAGCAAATAAACTACTAATAGGGTGGCAAAGACCCTGGAAAAATGCGCTGTAACCAAATCAGAAGAGACCCCTAATTGTGGGGGGGAGAAAGGGGATAAAAACAGGTTCTGAAAATAAAAAGGAAATAAAAAGAAAAAAATTTTAAAAATAAAACAAATAAAAAAATATAAAAAAGAAAGAAAAAAATATATGTTTAGATGAACTAGTCAAAAAACGTAAAAAAAGAAAAGGGTAAAAGTTTTTAAAAACTTAGCAGAAGAAGAAAAAAGAAAAAAGAAAAAAAATGAAAAAAAAATTGAAGTAGCCGCAAGATTAAAGAATCATGGGGAGAAAGCCATGAGTTCCGTGCTTTGCTTTCTCCTCCTCTGGAATTGCTCTGCTGTCTTAGGAATTGAATCTGCTTTCTCCTTGATAGATGAACTTCGTCCTGGCTGGATATTTTGTTGATCTTCTGGGGGAGGGGCCTGTTGTAGTGACTCTCAAGTGTCTTTGCCCGAGGCGGGATTGCACCGCCCTTACCGGTGGCTGGACTAAGTAATCTGCTCGGGTTCGCTTTTGGGAGCTTCTGTTCCCTGAACGCTTTCCGTAGAGTTCCGGAGGACGGGAATGAAAATGGCGGCCTCCTAGTCTCCGGCCCGGAGGAGCCGAGAGCCTGGGGCCCCACTCCTCAGTGCGCCCCCAGAGGACAGCACCCAATCACTCCCGTATCCACAGCCTGCAGCCACGCTCCGAGCTCACCCAGCCGGCAACCAGTTCAAGGTAACCCCGAGCTGGGAGTTCAGTCCTCGGCTCTGTCTCTGCAGCTGGCTTCTCCGTTCTAATACCTGCGAGCTCTCCAACACTCTGACACCCCCGATCCTTCTGTGACCCTGCGGGGCCTGGGGCCATGCTGATCCTGCGTGGGCTTCACCCTGGTTTAGCATCTGGAGCAATGTCCCTCAGTGGAACAGACTTTTAAAAGTCCTGATTTTGTGCTCCGTTGCTCCGCCGCTTGCCGGGAGCCGGCCCCTCCCCCCGCGGTCTATCTTCCCGTCGTTTTAGATTCACTTCTCCGCCAGTCCTACCTTTCAGAAAGTGGTTGATTTTCTGTTTCTAGAGTTGCTGTTCTTCTTCTCTTTGCTCTCCCGTTGGATTTGTAGGTGTTTGCAATGTTTAGATAAGCTATCGAGCTGATCTCCTGCTACCTGATGTAGTCTCAGGCTGCTACTTCTCCGCCATCTTGACTCCTCCTCCCTTCAGTTATTATTTCTTACATAATGTTTCTACTCTCTTTTCTAACTTTTCTCCTTCTGATATCCCTAGATGTGAATTTTATTGTACTTGATTACGTCACGGAGTTTCTTTAACCTATTTTCATTTCCCCCCTCCCCCTCCTCCTTCTCCACCTCCTTTTTCTCCTTTTTAATTCAGTTTTATTGCATTCTATAACTCTTCTGACTCAGAAGACTTTATTTTAGTTGACTATTCTCTTTAGTAAATTTTTAAAAATATTTTATTTATTTATTTATTTGTCAGAGAGAGAAAGAGAACACAAGCAGGCAGAATGGCAAGCAGAGGCAGAGAGAGATACAGGCTTCCCACTGAGCAAGGAGCCTGATGTGGGACTCGATCCCAGGACTCGGGGATCATGACCCTATGGGAAGGCAGCAGCTTAATCTGCTGAGCCATCCAGGTGTCCTCTTTAGTAAATTTTTAATTTAACTTATCTAGTAGTTAATGTCTGATATATCCTTCTTTATTTTTTCTGCCTTTTTGTTGAGGTGTCACTGAGATCCTCTACACCTTTTCTCAAGTTCAGTAAGTATATTTATGGTCATTGTTTTGAATTCTTGATCAAATATATTGCTATCTCCATTTCGTTTAGCTCTGTTTTGTGATTTTGTCCAGTCTTTCATTTGATACATATTTCTTCTTGTCCATATTTTGTATTTTGTCTACCTCTCTGCTTTTTTTGTTGTCGTTGTTTTGTTTTGTTTTGTTTTTGTATGTATTGGGAAAATCAGTTAGGTCTCTTGGTCTTGGAAGCAGTGGTCTTATGAAGAACAGGTTATGAAGTACTATAATGCAATGTCCCTTGTTCACAAGAAGAGATGTATTAGTGTTGTTTCCTTTGTGTTACATGTACCCTATTCATTATGACTGATATGCATTTTCCTTCAGTCCACTGACTGGGTGACCACTTTTGCCTGTTGTATGGCCCTGTGCTCTTAAGGGGCCATTATGTGGCTGCCTTGAGCTTCTAGTTGTGTCAGAGAAATGCCTGCTCTCGGGGCGCCTGGGTGGCTCAGTGGTTTAAGCTGCTGCCTTCGGCTCAGGTCATGATCTCGGGGTCCTGGGATCGAGTCCCGCGTCGGGCTCTCTGCTTGGCGGGGAGCCTGCTTCCTCCTCTCTCTCTCTCTCTCTGCCTGCGTCTCTCCCTACTTGTGATCTCTATCTGTCAAATAAATAAATAAAATCTTAAAAAAAAAAAAAGAAATGCCTGCTCTCAGCTCAGTTTCCAGGGCTCTTGTCACACAAAATTGCAGGATAATCTACTTATGTTGTTCCATGAGGTTTTAGTTGGTGTACGTGGCTTGCAGTCAGAACCGATGCTTTCCTCTAGTCCATCTAAAGGTTGCAGTCACTCTGAAATACTGGGCTTTCTCCTTGTGCTGTACATGACTGGGTTATTTTTAGTGAGGTGGACCAGGAGTCAGATCAGGTATATGTCCCCTATTCATTGCTAGGGCTGTAGTTGAACTGGTGTGTGTAATTATCTTGTTCTCTCTGCTGGGCAAGAGTCACTCTGGAGGGAAGCTTGACACTGTTAGGGTTACTGTCAGGAAGAGATGTGTCAGGCACCATTTTGAAGGCAGCCCTGCTACATGGGGTAAATTGACTGAAGTGAGTCCACTGGAGAACGTAAGGGTAAGGTGCATAGTATTACGAAGGCAGGTGCTGGCTCCTGGTCCCTACTTGGCCTACATGAAAGATGAGACCTGTTTGGAGATGCTTTGGAGAGAATCCTGAAGGTATGGAGCTTGTTGGACATGCTCCACCAGAGAACAGGAAGGTGGGGATACAGTGTTAGTGAGCTCTATGATAAGAGTTCACACTGGTTCCTGCAGGTGTTACAATATCTAGGCTGGAAGTGGGAAGAGAAGTAGCACTCACCTGTTTTTTTTTTTTTTTTTTTTAATAAGGTTTTTTATACTTAGAGAAGTTCCTAAGGATCCCTGCCCCTATACTGCACTTTCTGGGAATTGTAAATACATCTCTTTCCTGTACACCCCAGGTGTTTTCAGAGTGCTGCTACTATGTCGTATCTCAACAGGATTGTTTTTTATGGTTTCACTTTAAGGTCTGGGATTCAGTGCCCTACTGCCTTCTGGCACCCAGAGGTGAGACTGTTGATTTTAAAAATACTTGAATTTTAGCATCACTGATTATAAAACTCATGAAGTTGAGCCCTAGTGTTATTCAAAGTAAAATGTTATAGGGACCTATTTTCCCCTGCAGGTCCCCTGCACACCAGGAGTACCTGGTGAGTCTGTTTTTCTTCCTTCTCTCTGTTTTTCCAGGTTGGGTGAGTCTCACTGGGAGTTCTGTTGCTGATACTATCCCTTCAATTTTATTTTATTTTATATGTTTATTTTCAGCATAACAGTGTTCATTGTTTTTGCACCACACACAGTGCTCCATATATCCCTTCCATTTTTGATGTGGCCTCCTCTCTACAATTAACTCTGCTGAGTGTATTCTACCAGTTGAAGTTGCACTGATGTGGTTGTTTTGTAGGTGTAACCATGGAATGAAGTGTCTTCTCAGTCTCCTTGAGTTGTTTTAATATAATAGCAGTAACAAACACAAGAGAACAGAATATGGCAAACTACATAGGTAATTAAATAAGAAAAAGAAAAAGAAAGAAAACAAATAATGGGTAGTGAAAAAGAGAACACAGGAAACACACGTGCATTCTGGTAAAGGGTCTGACCTGTGAGATCATACTGATGAGGTCAGACCTGGAGCTCATAATTAATAGTGACCTTTACTACATGTCTCATCTCAGGCAATTAATTACCTCTTACAACTCAGTTGTGTTTTATCTCTACACATGACCATATTAATGACCATAGACTAGAATTAGCATGTACAAAAAGCTCAGTAAAAATGATATTTCTTTTGTTTCTTTTCAAAAATTCAGGAGGATGCAATTTAAGAGATGAAGGGGGAGATATGAAAAAGCAGATGGGTCTGTTTAGTTCATCTTCACATGTCATGAATTTGTGAACTCTGTTAGCTGGGGTTACCAATGGTGGTGATAGGAAATGAGTAAAGGCAAGAGGAAGTAGATAATGGCAGAAGCAGTGAGAAATGTGTAGTCATCAGTCAGTGTCCCCTCTGATGTCTCTTTTAGTAGCTGTGTTGTCATTACCTTTTGGAAAGTCAAGAAAAACAGGCCTTTGAGGTTTTTAGAACTTCAAGTTTTTATTGTTGTTGTGATGGTGAAATAGTTTCCACAGTATTTAGGCAATAAACTACTGTCTTCCAAAATAATCCATCATGCTTATGCCTTCAACAGGAAGGAGCGGAATCTCTCCTGTTATTATAGTTCACGTCTTTTGGGTTAAATTTACATCCTGTGAACATTAAATCAAAAATTTCAAGTGATGAATTGTTACATTGCACTTGTGATATTTTCCCTTGCTAATTGTGTGGGACACAGGTTAACAAGACAATGTATTTGACCTCAGGGTGCCTCCTTTCTAGCAAGAGAGGATGACAATAAATAAAGAAGAAAACTGCATACTTACAGTGAGAATGATATAGTGCTACTGGCAGATGTCAGAATCCTTGCAGAACAGAACATAGTGAAATGGTATTAGGACACTTCCAATCAAAAATATTTTACATGAGAGAACTTCCCTTCAGAAATGAAGGGGAAATAAATTCTTTCTTAGAGAAACTAAAGCTGGGTAGTTAATCATCAATAGCTCTATCTTTAAAAAAAAAACTCTAACCATTCTCAAGATATAATGAAAGGATGTTAATTAGGAAAATAAAAATATATTAAAGTATAAATGTTACTAGCAAAGATATATTAAAATTCAGAAAACTCTAATATTACAATGGTGGTGTGTAATCACTCTAGTACAGAATGTAGAAGACAAAAAAACTAAAATAACTACAGCTAAAATTATTTTTGATTGGATATGTGTAATACATACATGCATACATACTTACATACATACAGTCCGAAAAAAAATAAGTTGTGACATAAAAAAAAAATGGAGATAAGGAGTAAAGGCTAACTTTTCTTTGTAATTGAGGTAAGTTCTTTCAGTTTAAAATATATTTTTATAACTGTTTCACATTTTATGTAATCTGCATAGTGACACAAAACAAATATCTAATATCACAGAGGTTAGAAAGGGCGGAAATGGTGGTTCTGAGCTGCCCACAGAAGGGAAGGAGTTGTAGGTGTGGACAGGGGAAAACACCGGGAAACCCGCATGGGGAAAATTAATCCCTATAATGTTTGGCCTTGAAAACTAGATAGGGTGAATTCCATGAGTTTGTATAGCCAGCAGGACTTGGGCCTGGAATTTTAAAAATCAACTGACTCAGCACTAGACTAGCCTGGACGGTGAATGATAGCTGGGTCACTACTGTAAAAAGACAATAACCTACAGAGTGGCAACACAAAATCCACAATTTGCACAATGTTTTGGGTATGCTGGAGGAAGATCTCTTAATTAGGATTTTAGAGTTTGTTGAGGGAGCTCTCTGGGGAAAAAAAAAAGAGCTGGCAGATACCAAAGACATGGCGTGAACAGAGAGACACCTGTGGGCAGTGGTACTGTACAGTCACGTTCTACCTAACCAACTGTCAGTGTGCCCCACAAGGAGTAGTGGCTCAGTGCAAATTTTGATAATGCCATATGTCTCCTATCTAGTTTCCTGTGCCCACAGAAGCTACCTCATTGCATTCTCAGCCTCTCTATGACCAGTCATGAAGTGCTCCTACACGTATCCTCTGTTATGTGCCAGACCCCAGTCACCATCATGAATGTGTACCATGCCCCTGGCCACTGATGACATGCTTAGTGGAATATGGTGTAGGAATAATAGCTCAGGGTAAATTTTCCTAAAACTGCTGCCCTGCCCCCAAGACCACCATTGGTCATGCCATACTTAGAACTGGGCTGCCTGGGTTTCACTAACACCAGAGTAGGCAAGCTCAGACCACAAGAGGTAGGCAGCCAGTAAAGAAGTCTGCACAGAAAGGGAAAGTGACTCACACACACAACTGAGACACAAATAACACACATAAGAGATTCCCCTGGAGTGCCAGTTTCTGGTGAACAGGGTATACTTCACTTCCATGCACTTTAAGATTTCTTCTTCACAAAGACACTACTTGGGCACATGGGTGGCTCAGTTGTTTAAGTGACTGAATCTTGATTTTGGCTCAGGTCATGATCTTGTGTTGGCAGGATCAAGCCCTCTTTGGGCTCTATGCTCAACGTGGAGTGTGCTTCAGATTATCTCTCCCTCTCCTTCCAACTCATGGTCTCTTTCCAATAAATAAATAGATAAAGTCTTTAAAAAATATGTCAAGGCACTATTTCCAAGAGTAGAAGATGTATCTCACTTTCCTAACACACAGACACAGAGAGTCAGACAAAATGAGAAGACAGAGAATTCTATTTCAAATGAAAGAATAGGACAAAATCACAGCAGGAGATCTAAGTGAAACAGAAATAGTGTTCCTGACCAAAGCCTCAAAGTAATGATCATAAAGATATTCACTGCATTTCAGAAAAGGGTGCATGACATCAGTGAGACACTTAACAAAGAAATAAAAAAAAGTAACATATCAGAGATGAAGAACTCAATAAATGAAATTAAAAATAGAGTAAATGGGATAAATAATAGGTTGTAGGAACCAGAGAAATGTAAGTGTAAGTGACCTGGAGAATAGAATAAACTGAACAGATGAGAGAGAAACAAATACTGTGCAATGAAAATAGACATAGAGAACTCAATGACTCTACAAAGCATAATATTGTTCATATTATAGGGAACCCAGAAGGAGAAGAAATTCAGGGGGGGGGCAGAAAATATATTTGAAGTAATAATACCAGAAAACTCTAAAATAGGGGAAGGGAAACAGAGATGCTCACTAATGAGACAAACAGATACCCCAACAAAATCAACGCAAGCAGGTACACACCAAACAATGGTAATTAAAATGGCAGAAAAGAGGGACAAGGAAAGAAATTTAATGGGTGTAAGAGAAATGAAGATAATTACATACATAACCCCACAAGACTATGAGAAGATTGTTCACCAGAAGCTTTGTATCTTAGAAAAAAGTAGCATGGTATATACAAAGTGTTGAACAGGCAAAATCTGCAGCAAATAATACTCTATCCGGGAATACTTTGATTCAGAAGAGAAGAAGAGGTGAAGTACTTCCCAGAATAACAAAATTAAAGGGTTTCATGACCACTGCAACAATGTTATCATTAATATTAAAGTGCATTCTTTGAATGGAAACAAAATACCATAAGGGAGAGTATGAAAAGCAAAAAAACCCACAAAACAGTAAAATGAGTATTTATGTAAAAATAAGTCAAGGAATTAATAAATGTAAGGAAGTAAAATACAATATTAACTATCTGAAATATGGGGAGCAATGGAAGGAAGAATGAGTTCAGAATTAAGTGGCCCTCAACTCAATATAAACTATTATATTCAGAAGATATCACCTATAAACCAAATGATAACCACAAATCATTAAAGCAGTAACAGATATGTAAAATAAAGAGAAGGAATCGAGTATATCCTTAAAGAAAACTGGAAAACCATGAAAGAAAGAGAAGAAAGGATGGGAGAACTAAAAAAGAAAAGAAAAGAAAAAATCACAAAACAAGTAGCAAATGTTAATTAATAACATATCTGTCACTTATTATTTTGATGGTAATGGAATAAAGGGGCCAATCAAAAGACATAAGCTGACAGAATGGACAAACAAACAAGACCTATCTATATGCTGCCTACAGGGAAGGGAACAATACAACAAAAGATTTAATGATTGTAAACATTTATGCAGCCAACATGGAAGTACCCAGATATAGAAAACAGTTAACAACAAAGAAAATAATATAATACAATAACAGTAAGAGATTTTAACATCCTGCTTACATTGATAGAAGGATCATCCAGATAGAAAATCAATAAGGAAGGGGCGCCTGGGTGGCTCAGTGGGTTAAAGCCTCTGCCTTCGGCTCAGGTCATGATCCCAGGGTCGTGGGATCGAACCCCATATCGGGCTCTCTGCTCAGCAGGGAGTCTGTTTACCCCCTCTCACTCTGCCTGCCTCTCTGCCTGCTTGTCATCTCTGTCTATCAAATAAATAAATAAAATCTTTAAAAAAAGAAAATCAATAAGGAAACAGTGGATATGAATGACACTGTGTACCAGATGGATTTAGCATCTATATTCAGAATATCCACACCAAAACAGCAGAAAAAAAAACACATTATTTTAAGGAATACATCAAACTTTCTACAGAACTTAAATCAAAATTCCAAAACAAAATACTAGCAAACTAAACCAACAATACATTTTTTAAAAATCATTCACCATGATCAAGTGGAATTTATGTAACATTCAATTGTGGTTTAATATTCCAAATCAGTCAACAAGATACAGCCATTAATAAAAAAAAAGTCGAAGAATCATATGATCATGCAATAGATGCAGAAAAAGTATTTGACAAAATACAACATGCATTCATGATAAAAGTTTCAGTAAAGTAGGGTTAGGGAATGCATGCTTCATATAACAAAGGCCATATAGGAGAAACCCAGGGATGCTATCTTCAATGGAATAAACCATAAAGGCCATATAGGAGAAACCCAGGGATGCTATCTTCAATGGAATAAACCCAAGAGCTTTTCCTTTACCATCAAACATGACATGAATATCGACTCTCTCCACTATTCTTTGACAAAGTACTAGAAGTCCTAGCCACAGCCATTGAGCAACAACAAAAAAATGGAAGTCATCTAAATAGGTAAACTTCACTATCTTGCAGAAGGCATGAAAATCTATACAGAAAACCTGAAAGAATCCCCCACAAAACAAATACACAAATTCAATGAAGTCACAGGGAACAGTATCAACATATAGAAGCCAGCTGCATTTCTATCCAATAATAACGAAGCAGGAGAAAGAGAAATTAAGGAACAAATGTGCAGTTGCAATAAAAACCATTAAGATGCCTAGGAAAAAGCTTAACCAAAGTGTTAAAATCTTTTATCTGAAAACTGTAAAACACTGATGAAAGAAATATAAAATGAAACAAAAAGGAAAAATTTTCTAACATACTCATGAACTGGAAGAACAAATATTGTTAAAATGTCTATATTATCCAAACCAATTTACAATTACTGTAATCCCCACCAAAATACCAATACCATTTTTCCCAGAGCTAAAACAAACAATCTTATATTTTATATGGTACCATAAAATACCTAAAGAGACAAAACAACCTTGAAAAAGAAAAGTAAATCTGGAGGCATCACAATTCCAGACTTCAAGTTATATTCCAAAACTTTAGTGATTGAAACACGTTCAAAATGGTACTGGTGCAAAAATAGACACATAGATCAATGAAACAAATAAAAAGTCCAGAAATGAACTCACAGCTATATGGTCAACCAATCTTCCACAAAATAGGAAAGAATATCCAATGAAAAAAAGACAATTTCTTCAAAAAATGGTTTTGGGAAGTCTGGTCAGCAACATGGGGAAAAAATGAATCTGACCAAAAAATTGGTAGAACTAATACACAAACTCAGCAAAGTTGTAGGATATAAAATCAATGTGAGAAATGTGCTGCATTTCTATCACTAGTAATGAAGCAGCAGAAAAAAAAGTAAAGGAACTGATCCCATTTCCAATTGCACCAAAACCAATAGAATATCTATGAATAAGAGGCAAAAGGTCTGTATTCTGAAAACTAGAGAATACTTATGAAAGAAATTGAAGAAGACAAAAAGAAATGGAAAATCATTCCATGCTCATGGATTGGAAGAACAAATATTATTAAAATGTCTATACTACCAAAAGCAATATACACATTCAATGTAATCCCTATTAAAATACCACCAGCATTTTTCACAGACATAGAACAAAACAATCCTAAAATTTATATTGAATCACAAAAGACCAACAAAAAACAAAAACAAAACACCATGACTCCAAATGTCAAGCTATGCTGCAAAACCTTAGACATCAAGACAGGTACCAGCCCAAAAACAGACACTTAGGTCAAGGGAAGAGTATAGACAAACCAGAATTGGACCCTTATCTCTATGGTCAACTGATCTTCAACAAAGAATGAAAGAATATCTAATGAATAAAAATAGTCTCTTCAACAAATGGTATTGGTAAAACTGGACAGCTACATCCAAAAGAATGAAATTGGACCATTTTCTTAGACCATACCCCAAAATAAATTCAAGTGAAAGACCTAAACGTGAGACAGGAAACCATCAAAATCCTAGAAAACACAGGCAGCAACATCTTCTACATCCCAGTAGCAACGTTTTGCTAGATACATCGCTGGAGACAAGGGCAACAAAAGCAAGAATGAACTATTGGGACTTCAGCAAGAGAAAAGGCTTGGACAGATCAAACGAGATAACACAACTAAAAGGCAGCCTATAGAATGTGAGAAGATATTTGCAAATGACATTCCTGATAAAGTGTTAGCATCAAAATACAGAAAGAAAGAGCTTGTAAAACACAGCTCACCAAAAACAAATAATCTGACTATTAAAATGGGAAGAATACATAGACATTTTTGAAAAGAAGATATACAGATGGCCAAAAGACACGTGAAAAGATGCTCAACATCATTCATCATCATACAAATCAAAACTACAGTGAATTATCACCTCACACCTGTTAGAATGGCTTTAATTAACAATACAAGAAACAGTTGAAGGCAGGATAAGAAGAAAGGGTAAATTTCTTGCACTGTTGATAAGAATGCAGACTAGTGCAAGCACTCTGAAAAACTCTATGGAGGTTTCTAAATAAGTTTAGAATAGAACAATTTTATTGTCAAGTCTCTGATAAAGATACTAGTATGCATTTAGCCAAAGAGTAGAAAAATATTAATTCCAAGGGATATATGCATTCTGGTATTTCTATAATTTGGCATTATGTAAAATAGCCAGATTATTGAAAGAGCCCAAACTTCCATCACCTGATAAATGGATAAAGATGTCATGTATAAAAAAGGATAAAATCATGCCATTTACAATGATGTGGATGGAGCTAAGTAGTATCATGCTATGTATAATAAGTCAGTCAGAGAAAGATAAGTATCATATGATTTCATTCATATAGGGAATTCAAGAAACAAACTAAATTATTATAGGGGATAGAGAAAATCAAACCATGAAACAGACACTTAATTATAAGGAACAAACTGATGTTTACTGGAGGGGAAGTGGATGGGAGGATGGGTTAATATGTGTTAGGGATTAAGGAGTGCATTTCTTGTGATAAGCATTGGGTAATAAATGTAAGAATTGAATAACAAAATTGTACACTTGTAACCAACATTACACTGTATGTCAACTAACTGGATTTAAATAAACCCTTAAAGAAAGGAAATAAAAATACCTTGAAGCAAAAAAAAAAAAAATTGACACACAACACACCAAAATGTTCAGGTTGCTGCAAAAGCAATTCAAAGAGACAAATTTAGAATTTTTAATACCTACATTAAGGAAAAAAAAGAAATATCTCAAATAACCTAATTTCACATTTAAAATAAATAGAACAAACATTAAAAAAAACTAAGCCAAAAGGAAGCTGAAAGATAAAGAAAACACACCCACACACAAAAAACATTAGCACGAAAATAAATTAAATACATGAAAAACAAGAGAGAATATGGTGAGATTAAGAGCTAGTTTTTTAAAAGGATAAACAAAATGGACAAATCTTTAGGTAGACTGAGAAAATACAAACAAATAAATAAAATTGAAAACATCTGATAACCAGAACCAGAAATGGCCTCGTATGCCAAATTTAAGTTATGTAGAAGAAATGGATAATTCTTGGAAACACAACCACAAACACTCAGTGAGAAATTTATAAATCTAAACAGACAAATAATGCTGAAGGAGATTTGTCAGACTTGGCCAGCAAACCCTGAGATGGTGAATGAAAAGATTACTCCAGACACCTTAGTAGTAGAAAAGAGAGACTTTGGGACCAGACTCTCTAGGGTCAAAAGGCTAAAGGCCTCAAACCAAGTTTTGTCTACACTTTAATTGGGGTCATATCAATACACCCAGTGCAAGCACAAAACAGTAGGCAAGGAGTTCTTGAAGTATGTAACTATTGCCAAGTGCCTATTTTTCTTCAAAATTAAAATATTTACTCCACAGATGAAAACCTTGAGCCATGGTAAGAATCTGGCCACTTTCAGTCAAGAAACTTCAAAGGAAGTTGGGTCTTCTGGGCACTCCTTTGCTTTTCAATTAGTCTCATCTAGGAAAACATATACAAGTCAGATTTTGTCTATCTAGGCACCGTCAATTCACACAAGATTAAATCAGTAAACAAGCTTCTCTGTAAAGAACATCCCAGAACTAGATTTCTTCACTGGAGAATTCTACCAAACATCGAAAGAAGAATTAATACCATTTCTTCTAAAACTCTTCTGAGAAATTGAATAGTAGGAAACATGTCCAAATTTATTTTATGAGGCCAGGATTACCCTGGGACTAAAGCCATTCAAGGAAACTAGAAGAAAACATTACAGGTCAATGTCCTTAATGAGTATGGATGCAATTTTTTTTCAACAAAGGCTAGCAAACAATTCAACAGTGTATCAATAGGATCACACATTGTGATCATGTGGGATTTATCCATAAGATGAAAGCATGGTTTATATATATCAATGTGTATAATGCACCACATAAGTGGAATAAAGGATAAAAAGTATATATGTATGATCATCTCAGTTAAATCAGAAAAAACATTTCACAAAATTAAGTGCCTTTTCATGATTTAAAAAAAAAAAACTCAATACATTGTACATAGAAGAAAGGTAACTCAACATAATAAAAACCATGGAAGTCAAGCCCACAGTTAACATTATACTCGACAGTGAAAACCAGAAATCTTTCCTCTAAGATCAGGAAGAAGATAAGGATGCCTACCCATGCCAATTTTATTCAAAATGGTACTGGAAGTTCTAGCAAAAGCAAGAAAAAAATATGAAAAGGATCAAAACCACAAAGGAAGATGTTAAACCCAAGGATTCCACCAAACACTGTCAGAAATAATAAATTTAGTCAAGTTTCAAGATACAAAATGAGTATAAAATGTCTTCTGCATTTACTATACGAAAACAAACTAGCTGAAAGACAAAATAAGACAATTCCAACTACAACTGCATCAATAAAATAAATAGAATATCACCATAGATGAATGGATACAGAAAATTGGTATACTAAAAAGGAAAATTACACACCCATAAAAAAGAATGAGATCTTGCTATTTGCAACAATATAGATAAACCTAGAAGGTAAAATGCTTAGTGAAATAAGTTAGACAGAGAAAGGCAAATATATGATTTCACTTATATATGGAATTTAAGGGACCAAAAAAAAAAAAAAGGAAGAAGAAAGAAGGAAAGGAAGGAAGGGAGGGAGGGAAGAATGGAAGGAAGAAAGGAAAGGGAAGGGAAAGGCAACATTTAGGAACAAGAAGAAAGAGAGAGAGAGAGAGAATGAGAAAGAAAAAGAGAGAGAAAAGGAAAGAAAGAAGAGACAGAATAATAGAGGGGGAGGGAAGAGGAGAGGAGAGGAGAAGAGGAAAGAAAGGGAAAAAAAAAAACAAAGAATACTTTAGGCCCATATTTTTTCACTAGTGAATTCTACCAAACATTTAAGGAAGACATAATACTAATTCTACACAGGAACTTTCAGAAGAAGAAGGTATACCTTTTAACTCGTTTCATCAGTACACCTAAGTACCAAACCAACAAAAATAAAACACAGCTACAAGACTAAAGAAGCAACTCCCATTGATATAAGCACAATGATACTCAAAAAATGTTAGTGATGCAATTATACCAATATATGAAAAGGATGAGACATTACAACCAAGTGAGATTCACTCCCAGAATGCAAAGCTCCTTGAATATCAGGAAAATCAATCATTGTAATTCATAGGATCAGCTGATGCACTAAGGGAAATCCTGTGAAAATCTCAACAGATGCAGAAAAACAATTCAGTGATACTTATCATTCATTTACTATAAAAAATATCATTTGTCAAACTAGGATTAGAACTTTGTTAAACTAATGAACACCATTCATATTAAGAAACAAAAAGCACTAAAAAGTATTATCATTATTAGTTATGAAAGACTAAATTATTTCCCTTAACATCAAGAATACAAGCTTATCCACCCTCAGCACTCTACAATATAAGCTAATTGAGTCCTAGCCTGTGCAATAAGATAAGAATTTTTAAAAAGGTATACTTACTGGAAAGGAAGAAATAGAACTGCCTCTGTTCACAGGAGACAGTTTTTAACATTGAAAAGTCCCAACAAGTCCTCAAAATGCTCCTAAACTAATGAGTGAGTGGAAATGTGACAAAATTCATTAAAGAATTTCTGTATTCCAGCAATGAAAAATTGCTGGAATTTTTTCTTTATAAATTTGAAATTTGAAGAAAAAAAAACAAAATAAAATAGCCTATAAAAATTAAATTCTTAGGAAAGGAAGCAAAATATAAGCAGGAGGTACACACTGAAAACGACAAAATACCAATGAATGAAATAAGAGGATATTCAAATAAAAGGAAATACAAATTATATTCAAAGTTGAAAGTATCAATCGTGTGATAATATATATTTTTTCCAATTTGATCTTTAGATTCTAAACCCCAAGCAAGTTCCTAGTAAGCTTTGTTGATAGATATAGACAAGCTAAATCTGAAATTACCCAGAGGATGCTTGGGTGGCTCAGTTGGTTCAGCATCCAACTCTGAGTTTTGGCTCAGGTCAGGGTCTTGGGGTCCTGAGATCAAGCTCTGTGTCCAGCTCAGCACTTAGCACAGAGTCTACCTAAGGCTTTCTCTACCTCTACCTCTGCTTCTCCCACCACTTGCACTCTATCTCTCTAAAATAAATAAATCTTTAAGAATTTTTAAAATAAAATAAAGTTGTATAGGAAAGGCAAAGGAAACAATAGACAAAACAATTATGGGGAAAAAAAGAATAATGTTTGAATGTTCACACCCTATTCTAATCCTTTTCTAAGACGTACAAGAAAATTTTTGTAATTGGAACATTCTGCTATAGAGGAAATGATAGATTTAAACAAACAGTGGGACAGAATAGAAATTATGGAAATTGACCTATATATGACAAATTTTTGACAACTTGCTATAGCAATTGAATGGATAAAAAAATTGTTTTTAAGAATGTTGCAGGAAGGGACACCTAGGTTGTTCAGTTGGGCAAGCCTCGGCCTTTTGCTGGGGACATGATCCCAAATCCTAGGATCAAGTCCTGCATTGGGGTCCTTGCTCAGTGGGGAACCTGCTTCTCTCTCTCTCTAATGCTCTGCCTGCTTGTGCTCTCTCTCTGTCTTTAACAAATAAATTCATAAAACCTTTTTTAAAATGTTGTTGGAACATGCAGATACTAATATGGCCAGGAGTGGTGGTGGGAAAGGAAGTAATTAAACTATATTTCCCCTGGAGAGAAGGCTGGGATTACAAATTTCTCTGACCCCAATTAATTTACCTGTGCATGCCTCCTAATAATTGTGGACTCATCATGGAGCACTTTTAGTGCACCTTATTTCTTTTATGTGGATGTTGTATTCCCCTAGGAATTTGTATACCCACAAGATCCTTTGACAAGTGAGTCAATCCCCATTTTGAAGGTAAAGGGAAATACTTTTGGGTGATTTTCTGGAGGTTAGGCAACTAGAAATTAGCACAAACACTCTCTGCTCACTCTCAGGCAAATACCCTTATTCACACAGTATCCCCACACAGAGTTCAAACAGAAAATTCGAGTCTTATAGTTCTGTTTCTGATCCCTTGATTCATAACTCTTTCACTTCACCCTTACCTCCAGAACTACTCATCTAGAACTTTCTTCATCTTTTAAATGGCACCTCTCCTCACGCAGTTGCTCAGGACACCAGCACATGACCCTTCTATCATCCCTCTGATATCTCCCTCCAGCTCATCAACAAACCTGGCAGTGTGGGAGGTCACAATAAGGCTTGAGATGAGGACCAAACCAGGCCCCGACTTTTATCTCCTTTAAAGTCTGAATAGCCTAACAAAAGGCTTGTTAGGATGGAAAAGTTGAGTTGCACTGAGAAAGGGTCTGTGCTATGTGTTGTGCGCTCACCTACGTGACTTCCCACACGTTTACTAGTGAGATGAGAGCAATTTGGGTGGGGTCCTAAATTCTTAACTGGTCCTTGCTGTTCCATCACAGCTCAAAGAACACTCTCAGGTTTGTTGTTACTTCTTTGTAATTATTTTCTGAAGACAAAGACCACTGATCTCGGAAGATCTGCATTTAGACCTTGAGAAGTGGTTAGTTAATGGGGAAGTCTGGAGGGTTTCATGCATATGTAAAATCGTAATTAGCTAATGATGGACACTTCTTTGTAATTATTTCTGTTCGCTATATAATGCCTCACAGCCCTGAATAAATTCGGCACTGTTGGACATCCTCCTCAGTGCTCCTCCTGCCCCCATCTCTTTGTCTCTTTAACTTCTTTTCACCATCCTCTTACCCTCACTTTTACCGGTCTATTTGTCACACCAGCCATGACATGGCAGGTCTATGTTCAAAATACATCCCGAATCTATTCTCCTCTCAAACCTCTGTCTCTTTCTCTCTTGCCCTGTCCATTGCCATTTCTCACAAGAACAACTTCATAAGCACCTTCAGGTGCTACAGGCCTACCCATTGGCCACCATGATCATCCATCTGTCAAACTCCTTCTAAAGCATAAATTGGGTCATGCCCTTCCTTCAGTGTTTTCCATTATAGAATGAATTCTGAATCAAGTACCATGCCCTCCGGTGTCCTACATCACCTGGTACCTGATTACTTCTAAGCCTTCCTTTCCAATTTCTCTGTCATTGTCCACACTACTGCACCCCAGGGAATCACAAGCTAGCAATGGATATAGAAAGCTCTTTGCACTTTTCATGGTCTTAGCATTTGCTGAGTGCCCCCTTTATTTGGGAAACTCTTCCTACATATATGCACATTCTGTGTATCTGCTCAATTGTCAGGTCTTTAGAGAGGTCTTTCCTGACCACCAGTCTGAAATATCCTCCCTTTCCAACTCCATTTCTCTTTTTTTTTTTCTCCACAGCGCCAGCACCACTGGACACTATATCACCCTGTATTCCTTCTCATTAAATGTGGGCAGGAACTTGATCCTTTTGTTCCCTGCTAGTCCTGATGAAGAAGCCCTAGATTTTCACTTGCCATGACCAGTCAACTAATGTTGAATAAACAAATGCAAATGTAAATGAGGGAAGATACTGGTACATGAGCAAAAGCCCTTGGCCAGGGGTTCCTGGGTGGCTCAGTGGGTTAAAGCCTCTGCCTTTGGTTCAGGTCATGATTCCAGGGTCCTGGGATCAGGCTCTGCATTGGGCTCTCTGCTCAGCAGGGAGCCTGCTTCCTCCTCTCTCTCTGCCTGTCTCTCTGACTACTTGTGAACTCTATCTGTCAAATAAGTAAAATAAAATAAAAAAAGCCCTTGGTCATAAGGACCTCACCCTTGGTAAACCTGTCCCTTGGTAAACATTTTATTCTTCATTGTGTAGAGTTGCAACACTTCTTCTTCCCTTTTCTCAGATTAGCATACCCTTCTTTTCTCTTCTTTCCTTTTTTTTCCATTTCCTTTCCTTTTCTTTTCCTTCCTTTCTTTTTCTTTTCTTTCTTTCCTTTTTTTTTTGGATTCAATTTATAAATTCCTATCATTCTGCCAGATGAATCTAAACCGTGCAGCATTTAAGCTGACGTCAAGGAATAGGGCATGTTGTGATTCAGATAGGTACCTTCATATGTGGAAAGGGGCAACTGGGGCTTTGGTTTGGACATTGCAAGAAAAATCCCAGGAAGACGAAGTAATAAAAATAGATTCTGGGGCGCCTGGGTGGCTCAGTGGGTTAAAGCCTCTGCCTTCCACTCAGGTCATGATCCCAGGGTTCTGGGATCGAGCCCCGCATCAGGCTCTCTGCTTAGCAGGGAGCCTGCTTCCTCCTCTCTCTCTGCCTGCCTCTCTGCCTAGTTGTGATTTCTCTGTGTCAAATAAATAATATATTTAAAAAAATAGATTCTGGAGACCAATTCAGCTTTCCCCATTACCTAGCTCTGTGACTTTTGAAAAATGACTCAACAATTGGGCTGCATTTGAAAAATTGAATGACAAAGGCATGACACATTTCCTTGTTAGAAGAATCAAATATGATAGCACTAGCTTGGCCCACAATTAGTTATTAATAACAGTTTTCTGTCAGTTATGGAGGAGAAATGACACCCTTGCAAAGATCACTACACTTTACCTCCCCTTTTCGATGATGTCTCCCATGAAGGGATGCCATTTGTCACTTGCTACATTGACTTGGGGTGCTGCAATGAAAAAGAAAAGCAGAGGTGCCCTGGGAGGTGGACTTTTCACATCATTTATTCCAATGATGTCTTACTTCAGAGAACCAATATATCATCTCAAGCCCCTGAATTGGACAGAAGTTAGGACAGAGCCTGTTTTCCACTGACCTAGTTGGTAAGTAGTCTGCAGGATGCCTTCCAACAGGGGCACCAGGGAGCAGGGTGAGACATTTCCCTCTCTCACTACCACCAACTCTGTGGTGGTCCAGGTCACCACCCACAAATTCAGGTCATGAAAAGTACTTTTGTGTTCAAGTGAAGATCACATGGCAATAAAATGTTAAGGCACAGTGAGAAGACAGTGAGGGCTGCCAAGTGACAAGGACTAACCCCAGATGCCTAGAATGAAGCCCTAGCATCACAACACCTCCTGGAAGAGCTTCAGAATCCCCATAAGACAGAGATCATCTAGGTGTTGAAGGCTGACCAGATAAAGTCACTCACAATTATAGATTGGTTGAACTCACAGGTCTCAGTTTACAGACACCTCACAACTCTATTTACTTCCCTCAGACCTTATTACTTCTCTCCCTTTTAACAGTCCCCTCCTTTCACACATTGCACTCCCTGCAGAATTTGTCAGGCCTTTTATGAATGCCAGCCAGGCACATGATGACTCTTATTAACCCTGGGTCAAAGCTACAAAACAAAATCACTAGAGCTTATTACCCTACTTCTACTTTCTTCTGAGGTCTTCCTTCTCAATAAGGAGAGATTCATTGTCCTTTCTCATTTGGCAATGAATGAACTGTAAATTTTAATCTGCAGATGGTATTTGACATCATCTACACAACTCTTCTCACAAGTGTCTTCTCAAAAGGGACTCATACAAAACCCTTTGGATTTGTCTTCTCTTGTCTTAATTAAAAACCACTGAATTGGAAGGTAAAACTTCAGGTAGAGTGAAAAGGCAATGAATACTGGGGGAAGAGTGTGTTGTGTTAGTCCCAGTGCTGGCCACATCTAGTTAATGAGATGGAAAATAAGAAAGATTTCCTCAGTGTCCACATGAATTATAAAGATAGATGTTTTCTTTTGGCAAGAAGACAAACAACCTGTAACCTGTGAGTGTAAATTCTGCACCGAGAACACATATTAAATCTAGGCAACAAGAGAGAGGAAGATGGCAGTGTAGCTGGAGGACCCTAGGTTTATATCATCCTGAGAATGCAAGCAGAAAACTGTCAAATTATCCGAAATACCCTAGAAATTAACTGGAAGTCTGATAGAAGAAACTCCACAACTAAAAGAAGAGAAGAGGCCACATGGAAAGGTAAGAAGTGCAGATAAGTGGTTTAGGGAAGAAATGAGTCACTAGTGCCACAGAGGGGAGCATGCTCTTGACTCGGAGAAGGACAGAGAGAGAAGAACATATTAGGAAAGTCCAAGAAGAAAACTTCCCCAAAGCCACTGGCTTGGGAAATGAGAGAGACTGATTTAAATGAATTTTTGAAGCCAGTAGGTCTTAACGCCTGGAGTTTTAAGGGTCAGCAGCCATGACTGTGTCAGAGCCCTGAGGACATGGTGCTGCTCCTGGAGGGAAGGCAGGCACACAACCAAGGGGCAGAAACCATTGAAATAGTGATCTGAAGCATGTGGGGAACAAGGGATGGGGGAGATTATTCGCTCTTCTCAGAGCAAAAATCATAGAGCCAGTATCAGGCAAATGCCTTTCTGGGAGCAAAGGTGATTGCTGGTGCCATTTCCCCCTCCTGCTCCTCAGAATAAACACAGCATCACTAACAAGAAGCAGCACAGCACCAACACTGGCTGTTAAACTTCCTTGCACCAAGCCTCAACCCACTGTGCTCTAGCAGGACTAACTTTCTTAGTAAACCTGACCTCAGTCCTAGAATGACAGGCAAAATATAGTGCTAAAGAAAAAAAACTTAAAAACAGCAAGAGAAAAGAAGTCCGTAATATACAAAGCAAGACCCATAAAGCTAGCTTCAGATTTCTCAAAAGAACCTTGCCAAGCTAGATAATAGTGGCTTGATATATTCAAAGTACTGTATAGTAAAAATGATAGATAGATGAAGATAGATAGATAGATAGATAGATAGATGATAGATAGATAGATAGATAGATAGATAGATAGATAGATAGATAGGGCCAGGATTCCTCAATCCGGCAAAGTTATCATTCAGAATAAGAGAGTTTCCCTGAAAAAGAAAAACTAAGGAGTTTCTGACCCCTTAACAAGTCCTGAAAGAAATAATAAAAGGGTCTCTCAGAGCGCAAAGGAAAGACCCAAAATTTCAAAGCAAGAAAAGATCACAGAAAAATCCCCAGAAACAACACCAAAATAAGTACTAAAATGGCAATAAATACATATCTATGAATAAATACTTTGAATGTAAACAGACTAAAAGCTTGACTCAAGAAAACATAGGGTGGCAGAATGGATAAAAAAATTACACCCATCTATATGTGGGCTGCAAGAGACTCATTTTAGACCTAAAACAGTTGCATATTAAATGGGGGGTAATGGAGAAACACTTACCATATAAATGGATGTTAAAAAAAAAAAAGCCAAATATCAATATTCATATGGCACAAACTAGACTTCAAAACAAATACTGTAACAAGAGATGAAGGACATTATGATATAATAAAGGAGACAATCCAAAAAGAAGATACAATAATTTAAAATATTTATACACCCAACATGAGGGCACCAAAATATGTACATGTATATGTATATGTATGAGGCTATCTTCTTATTTATTCATTCATCTCTCTGTCTGTCTGTCTCTCTATCTCTCTCTATATATATATGTATATATACATATATGTATGTATATGTATATATGTATATGTGTATGTATATATATACCTAGTGACACATATACATTGTGACCCTCAGTCTGAGCCCACTTACAACAGAGTGGGTTTGCCATGCCCCAAGGCCGAATTCCTAAGCCTTGCTGGGGTTCTCCAGGCACCTGGAACCAGAAACCCTCTGTGAAATCCTTGTTTGGGCAGGACCCCTGAGACGAAAAACAGCACCCTTCCCCCAGGAAGACACCAAACTCTTGGGAGCTGGGCAGAATCCCCAGAAAGATTCTCCCATGGCCCCATGAAGCCACCCCTACATTCTGTGGCCATCCTAGAAACACAATTCAGACAGAAAAACCGGCACTACCACCTCCCAGCCAGTCCCAACTACAAATCCCAAGTAGCTGCCCTCAGGGTGTGCAGACAGGGCCTGCCATTATCTCGTCCCTAACGCTACTCCAAGTTTGTGTCTGCAGACTTCTGTCCCCAAGGACCTCGCCCACGTGGCCTCCAGGATGGGGACTCCAGAGAAAACCACAGGACTGGGCCTGCTCTCCCAAAGGAAACTCTGCCCATCACAGTTGACAAAACCCTCCAGAATAGGAGAAACCTGCAAGGCCCCTGAGACCACCCCAATATCGTAGGTCGCTCTGGACGAAAATACGCAGTCTGACACAACCTAGGCACCAAGCTCCAAGAAGACATGCAGTTCAATGGCCCTGAGTCAGAAGACTGAACCTGACCTGGCCCTAGGACCTCATCAGAACCCTTGCTTAGGTTTTCAGGCATCTGTCCCCAGAAGCATGTTTTGGAATACCAACATATGGTCCAACATGTGGTCCTTGAGCCACACAACAGAACCCCTCCTGTCCCCAGAAGGAAACCTTGCTCTTGGGAACTGGGTCCAACCCTCGGTGTAGGAGAATCCTGCATGGCCCCAGAACCAACGCCACATTGTAAGGTCTCCCTGGATATCAACTAGCATTGTGACCCATCAGCCTGAGAACCCCTCTCACCTCAGCCCCCTTGGAACTTTGCCCAAGAGCCAGCAGATCGAACCTGCCCTGTTCCTCGACTGCAATGGGAATGTGAGGTGTGCTTTTCAGGCATCCAAGTGGAGAGCTCTGCTATCCAATCTTTCCATAATGGGGACCCTGGAGCCATTCAACCGGACTCCCCCTGTCCCGCAGAAGGACACCTTCTGTTTGGATCAGCTCACGAGCCCCAGCTTGGGAAAACATTGGTGGTCTCTTGAGGCCACCCTTCCATTCGTTGGCCATCATGGATGCAGACTCCAGCGTGAGCTGACATCTGACACTCGCCCTTACTCATATGCTGGAGATCTCGAATCAGCCACTGCACACTGGAACTGCCATGTTCTCTGGACTGAACTGAATCGCAGCTTGTCTTTTCAGACTTCTGTCCTCACACTCCTGCCACAAAACCTTCCAGATTAGGAATTCTGGAGCCACAACACAATTTTCCGCCTGCCCACAAGGAAGAAGAAGTGCCCTACGGGTCTGCCCAGAACCCACATGAGGATCCACCTGCATGACCCTCAATGGCACCCCAATATCATAGACTGCTCTGGGCACTAATGCTCTGTCTGACCCAGCCTGAGCCTCGACCTCCTGTCAGCCACCCAGATATTGGGCCCCATATCGTGCAGGTGGGACCTGACATGGCCCGAGGCCATAAACTCTACTGAACCTGGGTATTCATGCATCTGTCCCCAGAACTTACCTCAAATTTCTGCCTATTGGGAACCTGAAGCACAAAAGAGTATTCCTCTTTCCCCATGGCAGGAAACCTGGCTGTTGGGATGGGTTCCCAACCCTCAGAGTGGGAGCCAGCTGCATGGCCCATGAGACCACTCCCACTCAGGAGGGCCATCCTGGGCACAAACATGCATTGAGACCCTCAGCCTGAGCCCGCTTTCAATCAAGCCCCCTTGTGAGCTGGACCAGGAGTCTGCATAGAGGGGCTGCCATGCTCCTAGGCCCAATTCCTTAGCCTCAGTGTGGTTCCCCAGACGCCCGGAACCAGAACACGTCTCTGGAATCCCTGTTTGGGGCAGGACCCCTGAGACGAAAAACAACACTCTTCCCTTTGACCAGAAATACACCAAACTCTTGGGAGCTGGACAGAATCCCCGGAGATAAAGAATATCCCATGGCCCCATGACATCACCCCTACATTCCGTGGCCATCCTAGACAACAATTCAGAAAGAAAAGACTGTGCTACTGCCTCAAAGCTTCCCGAACTTCAAATTCTGAGGAGTTTCCCTCAGGGTGTACAGATTGTGCCGGCCATGCCCTCACCCCTAACACACACCTGAGCTTGTTTCTGCAGATTTCTGTCCCCAAAGCCCTGGCCCACAAGCCCTCCAGGATGGGCCTCCAGAGCCACACCGCAGGACTGGGCCTGCCCTCCCGAAGGAAACTATGCGTTTCACAGTTGCCCAAACCCTCCAGATTAGAAGGCACCTGCAAGGCCCCTGAGACCACACCAATTTCATAGGTCACTCTGTACAAAAGTACACAGTCTGACACAACCTAGGCACCCACCTCCAAGCAGACACACAGGTCAATGGTCTGGAGTCAGAAGACTGAACCTGACCTGGCTCTAGGACTTCATTGGAACCCTAGCAGGGGTCTTCAGTCATCTGTCCTCAGAAGCCTGTACTGGAATACCATCATAGGGTCCAACATGTGGTCCCTGAGCCACACAACTAACCACTCCTGACCCGTGAAGGAAACCTTGCTCTTGGGAGCTGGATCCAACCCTCAGGCTAGGAGAATCCTGTATGGCAACTGAGTCACCGACATATTCTAAGGTCTCCCTGAACAGCAAGGAAGCAGCATTGTGACCTGTCAGCCTGAGAAACCCTGTCAACTCAGCCCCCTTGGATCGTCGCCCCAGAGCCAGAACATCGAACCTGCCGTGTCCCTCGGCTGCAATGGGAATGCGAGTTGGGCTTTCCAGGCATCCATGTGGAGAGCTCTGCTATCGAAACTTCACATATGGGGGACCCTGGAGCCATTCAACCGGACTCCCCCTGTCCCGCAGAAGGACACCTTGCTGTTTGGAGTAACTCACAAGCCCCAGCGTGGGAAAACCTCCAAGGCCTCTTGATGCCACCCCTCCATTCATCGGCCATCATGGACAGAAACTCCAGCGTGAGTGGACATCTGGCCCTCGCCCTTAGTCAGGTGCTGGAGATCTCGGATCAGCGGCTGCACATTGGAACTTCCATGTGCTCGGCACTGAACTGAACCCCAGCTTATCTATTCAGACTTCTGTCCTCATATTTTTCACGCAGAAGTCCTCCAGATAGGGAATTCTGGAGCCAAAATGCAGCCTTCCTCCCACCCACAAGAAAGAAGTGCCCAACGGGTCTGCCCAGAAACTCCACATGAGGAACCCCATGCACGGCATTCGAGGCACCCCAATATAATAGGCCGCCCTGGGCACTAATGCTCTGTCCGGCACAGCCTGAACCCTGACCACCTATCAGCCAGCCAGATAGCAAGCCCTGTATCCTGCAGATACGACCTGCCATGGCCTGAGGCCATCATTTCTACCAAACCTGAGTATTTAGGCAGCTCTCCCTAGACGTTACCTAAAATCCCTACCTATGGGGGAACGCAAAGCACAAATGAGTACTCCTCCGTCCCCATGGCAGGAAACCAGGCTGTTGGGATGGGTGCCTAACCCTCAGAGTGGGAGCCAGCTGTATGGCCCATGAGACCACGCCCACTCAGGAGGGCCGCCCTGGGCACAGGCATTGTGACCCTCAACCTGAACCCACTTTCTAACAAGCCCCCTCACTATCTGGACCATGAGCCTGAAGATCAGGCCTGCCGTGCCCCAGGTCCAAAACCTAAACCTCAGTGGGGTTCTCAAGGTGCCCTGGACAAAAACCCGTCTCTGGAATCCCTGTTTGTGCGGGACCCCTGGGAGGGAAAACAGCACTCTTCCCTTCCCCCAGGAAGACCCCAAACTCTTGGGAGCCAGGCAGAATCCCCAGAGAGGAAGAATCTCCCATGACACCACCCCTACATTCTGTGGCCATCGTAGACACACAATTCAGACAGGAAAACCTGTGCTACTGCTTCCAAGCCGCCCGAAGTTCAAATCCCTTCGAGCTGCCCTCAGGGTGTACAGATTGGGCATGCCATCACCTCACCCCTAAACCTAACTTGAGATTGTGTCTGCAGACTTCTGTCCCCAAAGCCCTGGCCCACATGCCCTCCAGGATCAGGCCTCCAGAGCCACAACACAGGACTGCACCTGCCCTCCTGAAGGAAACTCTGCCCGTCACAGTTGCCCAAACCCTCCAGATTAGGAGAAACCTGCAAGGCCCCTGAGAACACCCCAATTTCGTAGGCTGCTCTGAACAAAAATGCACAGTCTGAAACTCTAGGCACCCACCTCCAGGCAGACACGCAGGTCATTGGCACTGAGTCAGAAGATGGAACCTGACCTCGCACTAGGCCTTCATCAGAATCCTAGCTGAGATTTTCAGGCATTTGTCCACAGAAGCCTGGTCTGGAACACCAACATATGGTCCAATATGTGGTGCGTGAGCCACTCAACAGACCCCCCCCCCTCCCGTCAAGAGAAGGAAACCTAGCTCTTGGAGCTGGGTCCAACCCTCAGGGTAGGAGAATCCTGCATAACCCCTGTGCCACTACCACATTCCAAGGTCTCCCTGGACAGCAAGCAGCATTGTGACCCATCAGTCTGAGAAACCCTGTCAACTCAGCCCCCTTGGAACGTCGCTCCAGAGCCAGCAGATCAAACCTGCCCTGTTCCTTGGCTGCAATGGTAACTCAAGGTCGGCTTTCCAGGCATTCATGCAGAGAGTGATGCTATCCAAACTTCCCATATGGGGGACACTGGAGGCATTCAACAGGACTCCCCCTCTCCCGCAGAAGGACACCTTGCTATTTGGAGCAGCTCACAAGCGCAGCGTGACAAAACCTCCATGGCCTCTTGAGGCCACCCCTCCATTCGTTGGCCATCATGGACAAAAACTCCAGCGTGAGCACACATCAGACACTCGCCCTTACTCAGGTGATGGAGATCTCGAATCAGCCGCTGCACAGTGGAACTGTCATGTGCTCGGCACTGAACTGAAGCATAGCTTATGTTTTCAGACTTCCGTCCTCACACTTCTATCAAGCAAGCCCTCCAGATTGGGAATTCTGGAGCCAAAACGCAGCCTTCTGCCTGCCCACCCGAAAGGTGAAGTGCCCTATGGGTCTGCCCAGAAACCACACATGAGGATTCACCTGGGTGGCTCTCATCGGCACCCCAATATCATAGGCCACCCTGGGCACTAATGCTCTGGCTGACCCAGAATGAGCCCCGACCTCCTGTCAGCCACCCAGAGAGTGGGCCCGGTGTCCTGCAGGTGGGACCTGCTGTGGCTGGAGGCCGTCATTTCTACCCAACCTGGCTATTCAGTTATCTGTTCCCAGAACTTACCTCAAATCCCTACCTATGGGGGACCTGAAACACAAAAGAGTACTCCACCTTCCCCATGGCTGGAAACCTGGCTGTTGGGATGGGTGTCCAACCCTCAGAGTGGGAGCCAGTTGCATGGCCCATGAAACCACGCCCATTCAGGAAGGGCGCCCTGGGCACAAACAGGCAATTTGACCCTGAGCCTGAGCCCGGTTTCAACCAGCCACCTCGGGCGCTGGACCAGGATCCTGCAGGGCGGGCTTGGCAATTCCCTAGGCCCAATTCCTAAACCTCGGTGGGGTTCTCCAGTCGCCTGCACCCAGAACCCATCTCTGGAATCCCTGTTTGGGCAGGACCCCTGAGACGGAAAACACCGATCTTCCCTTCCCCCAGAAACAAACCAAACTCTTGGGGACTGGGCAGAACCCCCAGAGAGGATGAATCTCCCATGGCCTCAATAGGCCACCCCTCCATTCCGTGGCCCTCCTAGACACACAATTCAGACAGAGAAGTCTGAGCTACCGCCTCCCAGCAGCGGGAATTTCAAATCCTGAGGAGCTGCCCTCAGGGTGTGCAGACAGGGCCTGCCATCACCTCGCCCCTAACCTTTACCAGAGTTTGTATCTGAAGACTTCTGTCCCCAAATCCCTGGCCCACATAACCTCCAGGATGGGGCCTCTGGAGCCCTCCTGAAGGAAACTCTGCCCGTCACAGTTGACCAAACCCTACAGATTAGGAGAAACCTGCAAGGTCCCTGAGCCCACCCCAATTTCGCAGGCCGGTCTGGACAAAAATACGCAGTCTGACACACCCTAGGCACCTAGATCCATGCAGACACCCAGGTCATTGGCCCTGAGTCAGAAGATTGAACCTGACATGGCCCTAGGACCTCATATCCCCAGAGGCCAGTTCTGGAATACCAATATATGCTCCAACATGTGGTCCCTGAGGCACACAAAAGAACCCCTCCTGTCCCCAGAAGGTAACCTACCTCTTGGAAGCTGGGTCCAACCCTCAAGCTAGGAGACTCCTGCATGGTCCCTGAGCCACTGCCATAATATAAGGTCTCCCAGGACACCAACCAGCATTGCAACCCATCAGCCTGAGAATCCCTGTCAACTCAGGCCCCTTGGAACTCCGCCCCTAGTCAGCATATCGAATCTGCCCAGTTCCTCGGCTGAAATGGAAATGCAAGGTGAGATTTCCAGGCATCGATGCAGAGTGCTCTGTTATCCAATCTTTCTATATGGGGGACCCTGGAGCCTTTCAACCGGACTCCCCCTGTCCCGCAGGACACCTTGCTGTTTGGAGAAGCACACAAGTCCCAGCGTGGGAAAACCTCATGGCCTCTTAAGGCCACCCCTCCATTCGTGGGCCATCATGGACACAGATTCCAGCTGGAGCGGAAAACGGAGACTCGCCCTTACTCAGGTGCTTGAGATTTCAGATCTGCCACTGCTCATTGGAACTGCCATGTGCTCAGCACTGAACTGAACCATCACTTCTCTTTTTAGACATCCGTTCTCACACTCATGGCCCACAAGCCCTCCAGACTGAGAATTCTGGAGCCACAACGCAGCCTTCTGCCGGCCCAGGAGAAGGAGGATGTGCCCTATGGGACTTTCCAGAAACACCACTTGAGGATCCACCTGCATGGCCCTCAAAGGCACCAAACTATCAGAGGCTGTCCTATGCACTAATGCTCTGTCTGACACAGCCTGAGCCCCGAACTCCTGTCAGTCACCCAGAAAGCGGGCCACGTATCCTAGAGGTGGGACCCGCCATGGCCTGAGGCCATCAAAACTACCCAACTTGGTTATTCAGGCATCTGTCCCCAGACCTTAGCTCAAATCCCTGCCTATGGGGGAACCTGAAGCACAAAAGAGTACTCCTCCTTCCCTGGGCAGAAAACCCAGCTATTGGGATGGGAGTCCTACACTCAGAGTGGGAGCCAGGGGCATGGCCCTTGAGACCACGCCCACTCAGGAGGTCCACCCTGGCCACAAACAAGTATTGGGACCATCAGCCTGAGCCCGCTTTCAAGCCAGCCCCCTCAGGAGCTGAACCAGGAGCCCGCATATCGAGCCTGCCATGTCCCTAGGCCCAATTCCTTACCTTCGGTGTTGTTCTCCAGGTGCCTGGACCCAGAACCCGTCTCTGGAATCCCTGTTTGGGCAGGACACCTAAAATGGAAAACAGCACTCTTCCCTTCCCCCAGAAAGACACCAAATTCTTGGGAGCCGGGCAGGATCCCCAGAGAGGATGAATCTCCCATGGCCGCATGAGGCTACCCCTACATTCCGTGGCTTTCCTAGACTCACAGTTCAGACATAAAAGCTTGTGCCACCGCCTCCCAGCGCCTCCCAATTACAAACACCAGGAGCTGCACTCAGTATGTGTAGATAGGGCCTGCCATTATCTCTCCCCTAACCTTAACCCGAGTTTCTCTCTACAGATTTCTGTCCCCAAAGCCCAGGCCCACATGCCCTCCAAAACAGAGCCTCTGGAGCCACACCGCAGGACTGGGCCTGCCCTCCTGAAAGAAACTCTGCCCGTCACAGTTGACCAAGCCCTCCAGATTAGGAGAAACCTGCAAGGCCACTGAGCCCACCCCAATTTCGCAGGCGGCTCTGGACAAAAATGGGCAGTCTGAAAGACCCTAGGAACCTAGCTCCAGGCAGACACACAGGTCAATGTCCCTGAGTCAGAAGATTGAACCTGACATTGCCCTAAGACCTCATTAGAAACGTAGCTTAGTATTTCAGGCATCTGTCCCCAGAGGCTGGTTCTGGAATACCAACATATGCTCCAATATGTGGTTCCTGAGGCACACAACAGAACGCCTCCTGTCCCCAGAAGGCAACGTACCTCTTGGAAGCTGGGCCCAACCCTCAAGCTAGGAGAATCCTGCATGGCCCCTGAGCCACCGCCACATTCTAAGGTCTCCTTGGACACCAACCAGCATTGTGACCTGTCAGCCTGAGAACTCCTGTCAACTCAGGCCCCTTGGAACTCCGCCCGTGAGTCAGCACAATCCAACCTGCCCAGTTCCTCGGCCGCAATGGAAACGCGAGGTGGGATTTCCAGGCATCCATGTGGAGAGCTCTGCTATTCAATATTTCCATATGGGGGACCCTGGAGCCATTCAACCAGACAACCCTGTCCCTCAGAAGGACACCTTGCTGTTTGGAGAAGCTCACAAGTCCCAGCGTGGGAAAACCTCATGGCCTCTTAAGGCCACCCCTCCATTCGTTGGCCATCATGGACACAAACTCCAGCAGGAACGGAAAACAGACACTCACCCTTACTCAGGTGCCTGAGATCTCAGATCAGCCGCAGCATATTGGAACTGCCATGCGCTTGGCACTGAACTGAACCACTGCTTCTCTTTTCAGACATCCATCCTCACACTCCTGGCCCGTAAGCCCTCCAGACTGGGAATTCTGGAGCCACAACGCAGTCTTCTGCCTGCCCACGAGTAAGAAGGAGTGCCCTATGGGTCTGCCCAGTAATCCCACATGAGGATCCACCTGCACGGCCCTCGATAGCACCCCACTATCAGAGGCTGCCCTGTGCACTATGCTCTATCTGATACTGCCTGAGCCCCGACCTCCTGTCATCCACCCAGATAGCGGGCCCCATATCCCGGAGGTGGGACCTTCTGTGGCCCAAGGCCGTCACCTCTACACAACCTGGATATTCAGGCTTCTGTCCCCAGACCTTAGCTCAAATGCCTGCCTATGGGGGAACCTGAAGCCTAAAAGGGTACTCCTCCTTTCCCATGGCACGAAACCTGGCTGTGGTGATGGGAGTCCAATCCTCAGAGTGGGAGCCAGCTGCATGGCCCATGAGATCACGTCGACTCAGGAGGTCTGCCCTGGGCACAAACAGGCATTGTGACCCTCAGCCTGAACAAGCTTTCAAATCAGCCGCCTAGGGCGCTGGACCAGGAGCCCGCATATCGGGCTTGCCATGCCCCTAGGCCCAATTCCTAACCTTCGTTGGGGTTCTCCAGGCGCCCGGACCCAGAACCCCTCTCTGGAATCCCTGTTCGGGTGGGACTACTGATACAGAAAACAGCACTCTTCCCTTTCCCCAGAAAGACACCAAACTCTTGGGAGCCAGGCAGTATCCCCAGAGAGGATGAATCTCCCATGGCCACATGAGGTCACCCGTACATTCCATGGCTCTCCTAGACACACAATTCAGACAGAAAAGCCTGCGCTACCACCTCCCAGCCAGTCCCAATTTCAAATCCCAAGGAGCTGCCCTCAGGATGTGCAGACAGGGCCTGTCGTCACCTTGCCCCTAACCCTAACCCGAGTTTGTGTTTACAGACTTCTGTCCCCAAAGCCCTGGCCCACATTCCCACCAGGATTGGGCCTCCAGAGCCACACCGCAGCACTGGGACTGCCCTCGAGAAGGAAATTCTGACCGCCCCAGTTTTCCAAACCCTCCAGATTAGGAGAAACCTGCAAGGCCACTGAGCTCAACTCAATTATGCAGGTCGCTCTGGACAAAAATGCACAGTCAGACACACTCTAGGAACCTACCTCCAGACAGACATGCAGGTCAATGTACCTGAGTCAGAAGATTGAACCTGACATGCACCTAGGACCTCATTGGAACACTAGCTTCAGTTTTCAGGCATCCGTCCCCGGAGGTCTGTCTGGGAATACTAACACGTGGCCCAACATGTAGTCCCTGAGCCACACAACAGAACCCCTCCTGTCCCCAGAATGAAACTTTGCTCTTGGGAGCTGCGTCCAACCCTCAGGGTAGGAGAATCCTGCATGGCCCCTGAGCCACCGTCACATTCTTAGGTCTCTCCGGACACCAATCAGCATTGTGAGCCATCAGCCTGAGAACGACTGACAACTCAGACCCCTTGGAAATTCTACCCAGAGCCAGCGGATCGAACCTACCCTCTTCCTCAGCTGCAATGGTAATGCGTGTTGGGCTTTCCAGGCATCCATGCGGAGACCTTCTCTCTCAAATCATTCCAGATGGGAGAAACTGGAGCCCTCTAACTGGACTCCCCCTGTCCCGCAGAAGGACACCTTACTTGGAGCAGCTCCCAAGCCCCAGCATTGGAAGGCCTCCCTGGCCTCTTGAAGCAACCCCTCCATTCATCAGCCATCATGGACAGAAGCTCCAGCATGAGCGGACATCTGACACTCGCACTTACTCAAGTCCTGGACATTTCACATCAGTCACTACACATTGGAACTGCCATGTGCTCGACACTGAACTGAACCGTAGCTTGTATGTTCAGACATCTGTCCTCATACTCCTCACCTGCAAGCACTCCAGTTGGGAATTCTGGAGCCACAATACAGCCTTCTGCCTGCCCCTCAGAAAGAACACGTGCCTTATGGGTCTGCCTGGAAACCCCACATGAGGAGACACCTGCATGGCCTTCGACGGCACCCCAATATCCTAGGCCGCCCTGTGCACTCATGCTCTGGCTGACACAGCCTGAGCCCCAACCTCCTGTCAGCCACCCAGAGAGTGGACCCATATCCTGCAGGTGGGACCTGCCGTGCCCCGAGACCATCATCCCTACCCAACCTGGGTGTTCAGGTGTCTGTCCCCAGACTTAAGTTCAAATCCTTGCCTATGGGGGAACCTGAAGCCCAAAAGACTACTCCTTCTTCCCCAAGGCAGGAAACCTTGCTTTATGGATGCGTGACCATCCCTCAGAGTGGGAACCAGCTGCAAGGGCCACGAGACGATGCCTACTCAGGAGGGCCCCCCGCTGGGCACAATCAGGCATTGTATCCTCAGCCTGAACACGCTTTCAAACCAGTCCCCATGGGAGCTGGACCAGGAGCCCAGAGTGGGCCTGCTATTCCCCTAGGCCCAAATCCTAACCCTCAGAGGTGTTATCCAGGTGCCCGGACCCAGAACCTGTCTCTGGAATCCCTGTTTGGGCAGGACCCCTGAGACGGAAAAAACTCTTCATTTCTCCCAGAAAGACACCCCTACCAGCCTCACAGACTAATTTTCATAGAGTTAGTTTATCGGGCTATACACAGGTGGCCAATGAGTTTGCAATACACAGAGGAAACTGCACAGTCATTTTAGGTCACACACAATCAGCCATTGAATTACAATTCACCCTAGTAGATATGTGCACCCCCCATTGATTGACTGTCTCTACCTTGCCTGACCCGCCCTTGTATCTGGGCTTTGCAAGTAAGTTCCTCTGGGAGGGGCAGGGTCAATCTATGTTTACTGCTTAGAGTCTATCTAAGTTTACTGCACAGTGTCGATCTATGTTTACTGCATAAACAACAAAATGGCTCCCTCTGATGGAGTAGGCCTTAACATTCCCCCCTTTTCTTTGGAGATTACTCAAATCCTTGACATTTCAGCCAGTTCTATGTTATATCGAGCATGAAAGACTAACATTTTATCGCTCTAATTTTCTCTTAGACAAATGACATTAGTGCCCAGTCGGCTGATGAGTTAGCTATTTACTGCTTTGTATAACCTTTTCCATTTTTTCCTAATTCCATTTGTCTAATTTCCCACTTATACTTTACATAAACAGGTAGCAAGAGGAGCAACAATAAACTCATAGTCTTTTGAATCTTAGCTTTAGTCCACGGTAGCAGGGTCCATTGGCTGTGGCTTTCATATGGGGGGCGTCCTTGTCCTCATTCTTGCCTTGTTTGACGTGACATGTGTGAATCCAGGCCCTTATGCCTTCTACTTTTATTGCCATGGGGGTGGTCAGGATGACAGTAAATGTTCCCTTCCAGCGAATCTCCAAGTTTCCCACTTGATGGCGATGTATCTAAACCCAGTCCCCAATGTATCCAAACCCAGATGGTAAGGATGTGGTTCCACCTCCGTCTCCATCTCATTGTGGACAGTTCGGATCCCTTTGTGAGTTCTTTTTAAGACAGACTGTAATGCCTGCAGTGACTGGAGTAAAGACTGATCAGTCATTTCTGCTAGGACAAACTCTTGTAGCTGAGGGCAGAGTGGGGGTGAGCAGGTCTCCTGAACCTTATTTCAAAGAGGGTCACCTTGTTTAAGTAGGGTGTACATCACGCCCTGAGGAGGGCAAAAGGAAGGAGATCCACCCATCCACTGCCATCTCCAGAATTAGCTTTGTCAAGGTCTCTATAAGAGTCCGGTTCATTCTCTCTACTTGCCCAGAAATCTGTGGCTGGTAGGCACAATGTACTTTCCAACTACTGCCCACAGACTTGGCCAATGCCTGTGAGACTGAACTGAAAAATGCAGGGCCATTGTCTGACCTGATCGCGAGAGTCAGCCCAAACCTAGGAATTATTTCTTCTAATAGCTTTTTTGGCTATCACTCCTGCCATCTCATGATGGCAGAAAAACCTCTACCCTGCCTGAAAATGTATCTACAAACATTCACATATACTTGTGCCCATATTTTCTGGGTTTCAGTTCTGTAAAATCTATTTCCCAATAAATTCCTGGTCCTTACCTCTTTCTCTTTTCCCTCTTCCCATTCTTCCCATTCTGGTTCCTCCCACATTAACTGCCTGGCGTAGAGCACATCAATCAACTATATCCTGAACCATGCACCATAATTTAGAAACCTGGAACTGCTTGCCTATAAGTTCCATGAGTTTTTGTGTTCTCAAATGAGTACCCTGGTGTATCTGGTCTACTAACTTCTTACCTAGTCTCCGAGGAAGAATTAACTTTCCTGTTTTAGTCTTAGCCCAATCACCTTCTTGGTCTAATTTAGCCCATTTTTGTAAATACTTTAAAATCTTCTGAATAGTTCGTTTTTTTTGTTGTTGTTTTTTTTTTGTTTGTTTTGTTTTTTTTCTGGTAGGGCTGGAGCCAGGAGTGTTACCAGCTCTTGCAATGTGTTTCGGGCTGCTTGCTTTGTGGCTTGATCTGCAATTGGTTTTCTTTTCTTATCTTTCTTTTTTTAACATTTTATTTATTTGTCTGAGAGAGAGAGAGAGAGAGAGAGAGAGAGAGAGAACGCCAGCACGCACGAGCAGGGGGAGCAGCAGGCAGAGACAGAGAGAGAATCAGGCTCCCTGCCGAGCAAGAAGCCTGATGCGGGACTTGATCACAGAGTTCTCTTCTCATGACTTGAGCTGAAGGCAGCCACTTAACTGACTGAGACACGCAGGAGTCCCTGGCTTTCTTTTGAAATCAGAACAGTCCCCTCCTGGTGTACTGGGCAATGCATAACCGCCACCTCTTTTTGGTCCCAAATAGTCTGTAGAAGAGCCAATATTTGTTCTCTGTTTTTAATTCCTTTTTTCTTCTGCTGTTAACAGGCCCCTTTCTTCATAAATAGCCCCATGGCTATGGAAAGTAGCAAAGGCATACCTAAGGTCACTTGGCCATCTGAAGTGCCTTGGTGAGTGCAGTCAGCTCCACTTTTTGCGCCAATGTTCCATGTGGCAGGGCTGCTGTCCAGAGTTCTTGCTCAGTGGAAACCACTGCAGCCCCTGCATACCCCTTTCCATTGACTGTGTAGCTATTCCCTTCTGTGAAGAGAGTCATCTCCGCATCCGGAAGGGAATGTTTCTGGGGTCCAGCCTTACTCCTGTGACTTGGGTTAGGACTTCCCCGCAGTCGTGTCAGCTCCTCTGACAGCATCATGGCTGGATTTAGCACCACCGGGGCTGGAAGGTCACGCTTGGGTCTATGAGGAGGAGAGCCTGATACCCCGTTACTCGGGCATTCGTCATCCATCGGTCTGGTGTAGTCCAGAGAAGGCCCTCGATAGCGTGGGTGGTGGTCAAGATGAGATTTTGACCCAAAGTCAATTTACTTGCATCCTTGACCAGGAGGGCCATGGCATCAATTGTGTAGAGGCAAGGGGGGAACCTAGCTGCTACTGGATCTAGTTTCTTGCTAAGATAGGCTACTGGCCTTTACCAAGGCCCCAGAGTCTGAATTAAAACTCCTTTGGCCACCCCTGCTTTTTCATCCACATACAAGTGGAAGGGGTTGGTAACATCTGGGATGGCCAGTGCTGGGGCACTCAGTGAGGCTGTTTGTAATTCCTGAAATGCCCCTTCTGCCTCAGCTGTCCACTCTATCATAGTGAGCCCGCCTTTTGACAGTTCATAGAGAGGTCGGGCAATCTCTGCAAACCTCGGTATCCACAGCCTATAGTAGTCCACCATCCCAAGAAAACCCTTCACTTGTTGGGATGTGGTGGGGCGGGGGTATCGGGTGATCACCTGTTTCCTGGACTCAGACAGTGAACGCACTCCCTCAGGGAGATCAAAGCCTAGATAAGTGGCATGGCTCTGAGAGAGCTGTGCTTTATTTGCTGACACCCAATACCCTTTTTCCTGCAGAGGCTGTAAGAGCTCTTGTCACCTGCAAACATGACTCATAGTCCTCAGTGGCTATCAGCAAGTCATCAACATACTGTAACAGAGTGAATCCTGGGTTTGAGGTTCTGTACTCCCACAAATCCTCGTGTTGGGCCTCGTCAAAAATGGTGGGTGAATTCTTGAATCCTTGCGGAAGTCTTGTCCAGGTGAGCTGGCCTTGAAGCCTTTCTGTTTGTCAGACCACTCAAAAGCAAAAAGGGGCTGAGATTCCCTTGCTAAAGATATGCAGAAAAATGCATCCTTGAGATCTAAGATGGTATACACAGTTCTTTTGGGGCCCAGGAGGGAGAGTAGGGTATGGGGGTTAGGCACCATCGGGTGGATATCTTCAACCCATTTTTTAACTTCCTGCAAGTCCTGAATGGTTCAGTACTCCCCTGTCTCGGCCTTTTTGATAGGCAACAAAGGTGTATTCCACAGAGATTTGCAGGGAACTAGGATCCCGTCTCTGTGGAGGTGGTTAATGTGTTTTCTGATCCCTTCCTTTGCTTCCTGGGGAAGGGGGTACTGCTGAACGTGAACAGCCGCAGCCTTCACCTTTAATTGTACCACCACTGGAGGTTGTTCCTTGGCCAAGCCAGGGGCTTCCCTTCAGCCCAGACCTCAGGAAACTGGACCTGTAAGATTTGGAGAAGGCTCCCCCCCATTGTCTCCTCTGGTTTTGATACTGACTTGTAAAGGAGGTATTCATCTACTGCTGCCATAAGCACCTGTACAGTGCGTTGTCTCAAGGTTACAGTCATGTCTACTTCCGAGAAATGAATGCCAGCTCTTGTGGAGGAGATCTCTTCCCATCAAGTTATATGGTGCATTAGGGAGGACCAAAAATCAATGTTTAGCTACTCCCGAGACCCAATATAAAGTCCTTTCTGTTGTTCATTTATGTCTCTCTGTGCCATTTGCTCCTTGTACCGACTAACTCTCCAGATAGTTTTCCCATCGTTTTAATTTATGATGAAAATTGGGCTCCTGTGTCCACCAAAAAAAATCAAATTATTTCCCCTCCACTTCAATTTTTACGCAAGGTTCGGGGAGGGGCTCTGAACCATGACCCCTTCAGTCTCTGGTAGCGAGCATTGCTGTCTTCCTTTTGGGGCACTCCCTGGTCCAATGTCCTTTTTCCTTACAGTAAGCACACTGATTTGAATGTAAGTCTTCCTGCCTGCCTTCTCTTTGTTTAGGCTTTAAATTCCATTTACTACCCCCTACCTGTCTCCTCCCACCTCATGTAATGCCAAAACCTTAACCACTTTTTTTGGTCTGTTTTTCATCCTCTTGTGCATCCCTGTTGTTAAACACCTTTTCTGCTATTCCCACTGACTCAGTCAGATTCTTCCCTTCAAATCCTTTGATTTTCTGAAGTTTCCTCCTTATATCTGGGGATGACTGACTGACAAATGCAAAATTCATTGCCCTCTGATTTTGGGGTGCCTCAGGTTCGATCGGGCTATATATTTTATAGGCTACAATTAGCCTTTCTAGGAAAGCTCCTGAAGACTCATTCTTAAACCTTGAGTCACCATACTAATTTTAGATAAATTTATGGGTCTCCTTGCAGCTGCACGGAGGGCTCCCAGTAGAGCCTGGTGGTAGAAACGTAAGCTCTCCTTACCTTCATCGGGGTTTGGTTCCTATTTGGGGGGTTGCCTCGGGCAGTAATACTCCATTTGGTGGAAACAAGGTCCCTGCCAAGTCTCTTGCTTATCACCTTATGTGTTTCTCTCATGATGCGATCCCTTGCTTCCCCATTAAAGAAAGCCATAAGGAGCTGTTGAATATCCACCCAGGTAGGTTGGTGGGTAAGAAAGATAGTCTCCAAGAGACTAATTGAATCCTGAGGGTGGACAGAAAAGGATTTGTGTTGGGTCTTCCAGTTATAGATGTCAGAAGAGGAGAAAGGTATATAGCTTAGGTGGTAGCTCCCTCTCCCGTCCAGTAGAGCAACTCATGGACAAGAGGAAAGGGGAAAGATAGGGCAGTCTCTCTGCTTGGTGGTCCCATAGGTGGACCCCGACCGCCTATAAGGTGGACTGGTAAAGGCATCTTGGGACCGAGAGTCAGATTTAGGAGACAGATGGGGGGGAATTCCACATCCTCCACATCCGATGGAGGTAGGATGGACTTCTTCCCTGGTTCCCCCTCATCTGTCTCTTCTGGTTTTGGTGTTCTGACTTGCCTTAGAGGGATAGAAAAGGTTTTGTCAGCAGGGGGAATGTGGAACTTGAGCCATGATGGTGGCTACTCTATCAGATATCGCAAGGCCACAATGTATGGTATTTGGTCTTGATGTAGATCAAAGACCTCACTCAAGGTAGAATAGTTCTGAGCCAAGGCAAACGTTCCTTCTGGCGGCCACCCTGTGGAGAAATTGGGTCACTCTAATTTGCAGAGTGTTTTTAGTTTTCCCGGGTAAACCTTGTCACCTGACTGAGTGGCTTTACCTTGAAAATCCTTGAAATGTTCGAGAACAAGTCCTAGGGGTGTCACAGGTCCCTTACTCCCTGCTTGTCCCATTTCTCCACATGCAACAAATAACACAACAGACAACAAAAAAATCAAGGCAAAGAAAACCGCAGGCCCAGAGATCCCCATCCAGAGCCTGCTGCTGGTGGGGACTTTCTTGGTCCCCTGCAAACACAACAAACCACACAACAGACAACAAAAGAACCAGGCAAAGACAATCGCAGGCCCAATGATTCTACCCAGAACCTGCCACTGGTGGGGGCTTTCTTTATCCCCCGACTGCCTAAGGGTACTCGAAAACCCACCCATCTAGGGTGACTCAAACCCCCTGACCACTCAGGGGGATTCGAACCCTCGAATGTGTAGGGGGACTTGAACCCCCTGTTGATCTACCAGCAGAGGGATGGGGTGTCACCTCATCCACTCCAGCCCTGGGGAGAATGGCTGCGTCCAGCTTCTCCCCGATGAGCTATAACCTGGAGTTCTGCAACAGACAGACAAGTTCCCAATACCTCCAGAGGCTTTACCCAGAAATTCCAGTGCTGGCTCCGTTCTCATCGTTTTATCCTGGATGAGCCCCAGTGTTAGGGTACATGATCAAAGGAAAGAGACTGATGCACAGCAAAAGCCAAGCAAAGCTTTATTTAATGACAAGCATCAGAAACCAAACCAAACATTAGGGGCCATCTCTCATGAAAAGGCGATGATGATGACCCCCACGAGGCTGCTTCCAATGTGGCCACTCCTGACGAGGCCAAATCCCAGAAGAGGCCCCTCCCAATACGAGGTCAATCCCGAGGAAGCCGCTCCAGCCAAAGCCGCTCACCAACGAGGCCACTTGCTGAGGAGGCCACCTGCTGACGAGGCCCTTCCCTGGAATGACGCCACTCTGGCAAGGCCTTTCTCGCGAGGCTGCATGCAGCAGGGTGGCGGCTCTGGGCGGTGAGGCCGCTTGCAGTGGGACCATGGCTTGGGGCAGCAAGGATGCTCGCAGTGGGACCATGGCTCGGAGCGGCGAGGCCGATCTAGGCGGTGCTGCTGTTCGGCAATGCCACTCCTGACACTCCCAATGATCCCAAAGCACCGATGCTCCCAACATCCCCAATGCTATCACTCCTGTGACTACCCTAACGGCTACCGGTGGCTACTCTAGTGGCTGTTCGAACAGTTATTCTAACGGCTAACACAACGGCTATTCTAACTCCTCCTTCTACCCTCCCCCCCACCGCCAGCCTCACAGACTAACCTTTATAGAGGTGGTTGAGCCGGGCCCACACACAGGTGGCTAATGACATTTCAACTCACCACAGTAAAAATATGCGCACCACACTGATTGGATGTCTCCATCTGGCCTTGTCCGCCCCTATATCCGGGGTTTACAAATAAGTTCTTGTGGCTAACCAGGCCCCTACAGTGGTGGCTCAGGGGCCCTGCACGATTCTCCTACCCAGAGGGTTGGACACAGCTCCAAAGAGCAAGCTTCCCATGTGCAGACAAGAGGGGCTCTGTTTGGTGCCTCAGGGACCCCCAATATGGTGGTATTCGAAAGCAGGCCTCTGAAGACAGACGCCTGGAAACCAAAGCTAGGGTTCAGAATAGGGCCTAGGGTCCTGTCCGGTTCAATCTTCTGTCTCTGGGATCATCGGTCTGCGTGTCTGAGTGGAGGTGGTAGCTGAGCCCTTGTCAGAATGCCACTGTTTGTCCAGGGTGGCCTAAATGATCGGGATTTCCTCACAGGCGTTTGAGGTTTCTCCTAATCTGCCGGGTTGTGGCCAATGGAATGGGCACGGTTTCCTTGGAGAGAGCAGGCACCATCCTGTGGTGTGGCTCCAACGGTCCCAGCCTGGAGGATGTGTGAGTCATGCTTGTGAGGTCAGAATTCTGAAAACACAAATTCGGCTTAGACTTGGGGCTGAGGCTATGGCATGGCCTGATCTACAGACCGTGACGGGAGCTCCTTGGGATATGAAAGAAGGGTGAGTTGGAGGCGGTTGCTCAGGCTTTTGTCTCTGGATTTTGTGTCAATGGTGGCCATGGAATAGAAAAGTGGCCTCATGGGCCATGGACGAGTCTCCCTCTCTGGGGATATGTCCTGGCTCCCAAAAGGTTGGTGTCATTCTGTGGGAAGGGAGGAGTCCTGTTTTCTGCCTCAGGTGTCCCTCCAAGAGAGTGATTCCAGAGCAGAGCCCTGGGTACGGGAGACTGGAACACCCAACCTCTGGCTCCTATTGGGGGCCTAGGGGCATGGCAAGCCCCATAAGTGGGCTCTTGGTCCAGCCACTGAGAGGCCTTACGTGAACATGGGGCTCATGCTGAGGGTCACAATGTGTGTTTTTGCCCAAGGCGGCTCTCAAGCCTGGGCGTGGCCTCATGGGCCATTCTGGTTTCTCCTACCCTGCAGATTGGACACCATGCCAATAGCAAGGATTCCTGCCATGGGGACAGAGTTCTGATTTGTGCATCAGGTTCCCTCCTGTGCAGGGATGGGAGATAACGTGTAGGTTCCGATGCCTGAAAACCCAGGTTGGGAAGAGATGACGGCCTAAGACCATGGGGGGTCCGATGTGCTGGGTGTGTGGCCAGTTTCTGGGTGTCTGTCAGGAGATCTGGGCTCAGGCTGTGTCAGACAGAGCATTAATTCCCAGGGCAGCCTATGAAATTGGGGTACGGTCGAGGCCCATGCAGGTTGATCCTTATTTGGGGTTTCTGGGCAGCTTCATAGGGCAAAGTTTTCCTTCAGGTGGGCAGGCAGAGTGCTGTGTTGTGCTTCCAGAGTTCCCAGTCTTGAGGGCTATTGGGCCAGACGTGTGAAGACGGAAGTCAGAAAACACAGCTAGCATTAGGTTTGTGGCCGAGGGCAAGGCAGGTCCACTCTGCATAGGCTGAGTGGAGATCTCCTGCATCTGACTTCAGGGCAAGTATCAGACGTTGGCTCAGGCTGAGGTTTTTGTCCATGATGGTTCTTACATGAAGGGGGGGTACTCATGAGGCCATGGAGGTTTTACTCCGTCAGAGGATGTTAGCTGCTCCAAACCTCCAGGTTTCCGTCTGTGGGACAGTCAATCATTTATTGATGACTCCAGGACGCCCCATATGGAAAGACTTGAGAGCGGGGTTCTAAAGATGGATGTCTGGTCACCCCACATTGCATTCCCATTGGCACTGAGCGATAAGGCAGGTTCAATCTGCTGGCTCTGGGGCGAGCTTCCCAGGGGGAGGAGTTGAGTTGGACTCTCCTGAGGATGGGTCATAATGTGGGTTTGTGTCCATGGAAACCTTGGAATGTGGCGGTGGCTCAGGGGACCTAAAGTATTCTTCTACCTGGAGGGTTGGACACAGCTCCAAAGAGCAAGCTTCCCATGTGGAGACAAGACGTGTTCTGTTTTGTGTCTCAGGGAATCCCCACATGCTCATATTCAAAAGCAGGCCTCTGAGGAGAGACTCCTGATAACCCAAGCTAGGGTTCGGATTAGGGGCTAGGGCCCTGTCCAGTTCAATCTTCTGTCTCTTGGGACATCAGTCTGTGTGTCTGAGTGGAGGTGGTAGCTCAGCCCTTGTCAGAATGCCCCTGTTTGTCCAGGGCTGCCTACATGATCAGGATGTCCTCATGGGCCTTGGAGGGTTCTCCCAACCTGCAGGGTTGTGGCCAATGGAAAGGGCACGGTTTCCTTGGAGAGGGCGGGCACAGTCCTGTGGTGCGGCTCCAAGGGCCCCAGCCTGGAGGGTGTGTGGGCCAGGCCTGTGGGGCCAGAATTCTGAAAACACAAACTCGGCTCAGGTTTGGGACCGAGGCTTGGCAGGCCTGATCTACAGACTGTGACGGGAGCTCCTCAGGATATGAATGAAGGGTGAGTGGGAGGTGGTTGCTCAGGTTTTTGTCTTTTGGATTTTGTATCAAGGATGGCCATGGAATGGAAGAGTGGCGTCCTGGGGCATGGATGAGTCTCCCTATCTGGGGATATGGCCCAGCTCCTAAAAGGTCAGTGTCATTCTGTGGGAAGGGAGGAATCCTGTTTTCTGCCTCAGGTGTCCCTCCAAGAGAGGGATTCCTGAGCTGAGCCCTGGGAATGGGCGACTGGATTTTATTTATTTATTTGACCAAGAGAAAGACACAGAGACAGAGAGCACAAGCAGGGGGAGTGGGAAGGGGAGAAGCAGTCTCTCCACTGAACAGGGAGCCCAATGTGGGACCTGGGTGAAAGTCAGATGCTTAATGACTGAGCCACATCGACACCCCTATACACCTTCATTGTAGAAGAGAAAAGACTTGGCTCCATTCTAATGCATAAGAGGAGAATTGTTGGATGATATGGGTATTCTATATTATTTTTAAGTACTTTTTACCACCAACGTGGGGCTCAACCTCATGACCCTGAGATCAAGAGTCATTCACTCTTCTGATTGTGTCAGCCGGGTTCCCCTCTGTTGAATTTCTTGAGAAATCTTGACACTGTTTTCCATAGTAGCTGCCCCCATTTATAGTCCTACCAACAGAGTCCATTTACAATCCCCCTAGAGCCCAATAAAGCGCAGTTCCCTTTCCTCCACATTTTTTCCCAAAATTCTTGTTTGGTCTTCTGGATACTTGTCATTCTGAAAGGCGACAGGTGACAGGTGACATCATTTTGGGCTCTGATTTGCATTTCCCTCGTGATAAGGGGTGGTGAACATCTCTTCGTGTATTTGTTTGCCCTCTTTGTGTTTTCTTTAAAAAAATCTAGTCTGAACTCTGCTCATCTTGTAACTGCTATCTGTTTTTGTGTTATTGAGTGGTATGAGTTCTTCAATATTTTGGATATGAGACATTTATCAGTTAGGTAATTTGCAAATATTTTCTGCTCTTCAGTATGTTGTCTTTTCAATGTGTTGATGACTGGAGATTTCCTTTGCTGCACAGAAGGCTTTCAGTTTGATGCAGTCCCAGTTGTTTTTCATTGTAGCCTTTGCTTCTGATGTCAAACCCAAAAATCAGTGTCAAGAAGGAACTCAGGAAACATTCTTCCCCCAAAATTGTGTTAAGTCAATGAATGAATAGATCTCCTCTGACACCTCTGTGCTGCATAGTTTTAATAGGTTCTTGCCTGGCTCAGTCAGCACAGCATCTGACTCTAGATCTCAGAATCCGGAGTTCCAATTTTGGTCATGGAGCTTATTATAAAAAAGCAGGGGTGTTAATAACATTCTGCCCGATTTACAGCTAGATATTTTATGGGTGTAGCTGTTTTGTTGAAGTTCTTGCCACATTGTGACTTCGTTCTTGTGGATCGAGTGGGATAGACATTCATTTGCATTGCTTTACCTGAGGCTGCCCAGTGTTTCCAAAGCACTTACCGTGGAGACTGTTGCTTGCCTATTTTATATTCTTGGAGCTTTTGTTGGAAATCAATTGGCTACATATGTGTGGGCTTTTTCCTGGGTTTTCTACTCTGTTCCATTGATCTGTGGTCTGTCTGCATGTCGATACCATACGATTTTCATTTCTACAGCTTTATAATACACTTTGAATTCAGAAAGCATGATGCCTCCAGGTTTGTTTCTTCTCCAGATGGCTTCAGCTATTCAGGGCCTTTTGTGGTAGTATTCACTCTGTAGGATTATTGGTTTTATTTCTAAAAATGCCATTAGATCTTGATGGGGCTTGCACTGAATATTTAGATTTTTTATGCAGTGTGGACCCTTGGATTACTTATATTCTAGGGCTCCATTAGTATTGTCTTCCTCATATTCTTTCATTAATGATTTAAATTTTCAGTATGCAGGTCTTTCTCCTCCAGGTGAAAATAATTCCTATCTATTTTATTCTTTTTGAGTGATTATCAATTACAAATAATTTTCCTAATTTCTGTCCGTGATAGCCTGTTATTTGTGTATAGCGATGAAACTCATTTTTATATATAGAATCTGTGTCCTTCAGTTTAGGACATAATTTGTATGTTAGTTCTAGAAGGATTTTTGTAGAGTTATTAAGAGTTCAATATATGACACCATTTTTTCCTAAGAAGTAAAAAAACAAGCTGGGAATATAATTTGATGTCATCTAAATGGGAAAAGAAGATACAGATATGCTGAGTGATAGTTTTCAAATTGTCTAAAATATTGTATGTTTAGTGTAAGTAAAGGAATCCATAAATATGGCTTGTTTTCTTTTACTGCTTTCTTTCGACCAGATATACAGAGCTGTGGTATGGACCAGTTATTTACCATACTATCCCACCATACACCCTGTGCCTTTTGGGAAGCATCCACCATTCTCCCTACTTTCTATCCTGGAACCCAAGGCCTGACTCAGCTACTCAGAAAATATTTCTCAAAATAGTGCATTTGGGAAAAAGCCCATTTTCCACAGATTTCCTAGAAGACACATTCCAAAACGTTGAATTCTATGGAACTGTTCTGATCTCTGTGTGAATCCTTGAAGATGCCCAACATCCACTGTTTTTTTGTGTTTTTTGTTTTTGTTTTTGTTTTTTTTTTTTTTTTTCAGACAGTTCAGGGAACTCCTGCAATGTCACCTGTGGCCACCAGAGGAGGTGTGTGCTCTTAACATGAAACTGCTCCACCCCTGCAGAAGATATAAGTTAACCTCCTTTTGGACTTCCTTCATAATCTCTGAGAATTTCTTGAAGGATAGAATAAATATCAATCTACAGATTCTTGCAGATCTATTGACAACTCCCTACAAGTGACAACCTAAGGTACTACAGTGACTAAAGTGCATCCGTTCTTACACATACCAATACATAAAATTATAAATGATTGAATGAAGGGCTCTGGACCCTCCCCTCAGAGGAGACAAAAAATGAACCCCAAAAGGTCACAGATCTAAATTCAAGAGCTAAAACTATAAACCTCAGAGATGAAAGCCTATGAAGAAATATTCCTGACCTTAGCTTTGTCATCTGTTTCTTAAGGATGACAACAGAACTAACAAGTGTGTAAATTGGTCACTGACACGGATGCCTTTCCTCTGCACTCTACACGTGCTCTAAGGCACCAAGCAGGAACTGTACGAGTCATTTCTTTCTACATCCCACTTAGCAGTACCCATTACATTCTCCAGTTTAAGGATGGGGTCTGTAGCTTCAGAGCCCCGCTTGGTTTCGCCCCGCTAAAAAGAGGCTGAGCAGGGGCTATAACTGCTGTCTCTCTGCCATTGGACTCTGTATTCCATCCACACGGCTTACTCCTGGAACTCAGAAGTGCACAAAGCTCCACATCCAACCCCGAGGCCTGGAGACCTCACTTAATTCAAGGTGCAGTGGTGCCATTTCTGACTTGGGCTTGTCCTGGGTCTGTTGTCTGATGATGCTGTGGCTTGGCACTGAGGACTTTCCCAGTAACAGCCAGCCTTTGTCTGGGCAGGATGAGGTTTCTCCCTGAGTCCAAAGGCTCATGTAACCTCAGAGTTGAGAAGTCTCTTCTGAAGCAACTGGTTGCAGCCTTCTTGTGAGGTTGGGCCCACAATGTTGGCAAGCCCTGGTTTCAAATCCTGCCTGTGACTCAGTATGGATTATGGAAAGATGCAGTTTCTCAAAGCCTTGGTTTCCTTCTTCATCAAACAGAGACAGCATTTCTACCTTCCACATGGAATTGTTAGGGGGATTGAAAAATGGGTAATAAGGCGGGCACGTACTGCATGGAGCACTGGGTGTGATGCCAAAACAATGAACACTGTTATGCTGTAAATAAGCAAAACAAAATAAATAAATAAATTTAAAAAAAAGAAAAAAAAAGAAAAATGTGATTCATGCTCTAAAAAGATACTCAGTAATCCTTAGCTTTACCTGCTAAAATTTGCTTACAGGGAGCACATTCCTGTCATGGGCTCTGGGACTCTGCCTTACTGTGTCCCTTCAGCCTGCCAATCCAGGCTCCCCTGATTCATTTGCCCTTTCAGAAAGCCTTCATCTCCTCCAGTATGGGATCCCACAACACTGGGTCTCATCCATCAGACCCAGGCCAACCATGAGGCAGAATGTTAGCCAGAGCTTGTGTTTTGGACATGGACAATCCTCAGTGTGGAGACTGGCAGGCTGGAGCCCCTGGACCTGTCACCTGTTTCTGGGAAAATATTGGGGGGGGGGGCCTTGTGATGGGGCTCTTTCTCCCCAAAGCAGGGAAATTATTTTCCAAAGGCCAAAAGAGCATGAGCCCTGGGCACACCCCTGGTGGCCCCAGGCACCACTAAGAGAGAGCTCTGGAGGAGGCGGGGAGAGGGGCAAGGTTAGCTTGGTGCCTTCAGCTGCTTTAGGCCTTGGGTGCACAGGGTCTTGGGGGCATAGAGGGAGGTGGTGGAGGCAAGGAGGCTACACGGATGGCTGAGGCTCCTCGACCTTTGGGCAGGGATTCCTGGGCAAGGTTCCATCCCCCGTCCCACCCCAAAGCCTGTGCCGCCACTGCTCTAGGAACTCAGATGCCTGCAAACTGGGGTGGGTCACATGGGAGGGAGTGCAAAGCAATCTAGCTGCAGCTCCTCCTGCTCCTGGAACTGCCTCTTCCAAGGGGCTTGCTAAGCTCCCAGATGAGAGGGCTTGGAGCTTCTGGGGTGCCACCAGGTCCTCCTCGCTACTCTCTGTGCACAAACCCCGCCCTGGGCACACAGCTGGTCACAGCGATGTGTCCTCAAAGATAAGTGGTCAGGGACCTCCAAACAGCAACTGTGTCCCTGGGCCTCCAAGATGCCGACCTGCACCGGACTCCTCTGGCTCTTGCAGCCCAGGTTCACCATGCTTCTGGAAATGGACTTCTCTGGGTATTGAAAGAGCACTCCTTAAGGGGCCTGGCTCAGCCTCCCTGCTTGCGAGAAAGTGGAAGGCCTGGAGAGTCTCCACTATTGCCATTCATTCCTTCCCAAACACCCAGGAGGGCAGGCTACAGTTCTTGCAGAGACCTGAGGCCCTGGAGGTATTTGTTCTTGGGTCTTCAGTGTTTCTTGGAGTCAGGAGGCCCCATTCCCCCAAGACTGTGCTTGGTGGGCTTGGGGGAGTCTGAGGAGGGTTGGTGCCCTTGAGCTGGGAAGCAATAGTAAAAGAAAAAGTTCCTTACTTCCTACATTTCCTTGACAAGTCCTTGCAACAGGTGGAGGGACCTTCCTCTGGGAGATCAGAGGCCTCCATGGTGACACTTTGTCTAGGGCAAAGGCAAACTTAGAGCAACCCCCAGGATCCTGTGAGTCTACTTTTAAAGATAGAGAAATTCCTCGGGAAATTTTCCTTCTCTCTAGTCCCAAGATACATGTTTGTGATTATAATCCAACTATATGCCCCACTGATAGACATCTAAAGGGTCTCATGACTGGCTTTTTACTGAACAGTAATAAATGATGATGGGGTCCATGATCAAAGGAGTGAGGCTAATACAAAGCAAAGGTCAAGCAAAGCTTTATTTCGTGACATCACTGAGAATCAAACTGACCAGCCGGGGACATCTCTTATTGACAGAGCGACACTCCCCCCCCACCCAGCTTCACAGACTAGCTTTCATAGAGCAAAGGCCAAGTGGTTGAGCCTGGTCAATGAGATTGTAACACACAGAGAAAGTTGCATAGTCATACTATGTCACACACGGGTGGCCAATTGAGTTACAATTTACCCTATAGTAGCTGTTTGAACTAGCCTATCACCTTAGTCAGAATTGGCGCCCAAGGTTGGCACCCAAAAGGTGGGGTTTACATTCTTTGGTGGTTAGGGAAATAGTATGTGTGCTTTACTGATTGGATATCTCTACTTGGCCTGACTCGTCCTTGCATTCTGGGCTGTTATCTCCAACTGACTTGACTCGTCCTTGTATTTGGGCTTGGTTATCAGGGACTGGTCGAACATATTTTACTGGTTTCCCAGACTTGTTTCTGTCAGGTTTCTCGATAACTAAATGGAAATGAGACCGCCAAGACAAGCGAGGGTCCGAGAACAGATCTTTACTGTGGGCACCCTCGGGCGAGGTTCCGCGACTCAAAAGAGGGCAGTGAGTCAGGGACGTTGCACGCAAGACAAGGTGGCAGGGGTTTACATAAAGTTGAAAAGCAGAACTGTTTCCTATTGGTCAGCTCATATGCAAAGGGTGGATTGTAAAATGACCAGTCAAGGTTACTTCCTTTTCTGGGGTTTGAGAAGTATTGGGTTCGGTTGGGGAAGTCCAAAAGGGGAGGTGTAGGGGCCTGCATCGAGCTGTTAGCAGGTCATTGATCCATTGGCGTCCCAAGAGGAGGTGATGACGAGAACCTCGGCCATTTTGGGGTATCCGCCATCTTGAAGAATTTCCCTTCCTGCCCGTCCCCAACAGTTTCTAAGTAAGTTCCTGGTGGGGGGGAGAGGGTCAGTTTAAGTTTACTGCACAAACACCAAAATGGCTGTTTTACCAAGATGGAATCGCTCTGGATAAGTAGGCCCTTACAAAGGACACATATCCAACAACAGCGAGCGCCTCCAGGTCATGGAAAGCTTGTTTCCAAAATTCCTTAGAGTCTTATACTGTTCCTAACCTGCTCCCTACATGAGTATGTCATCAGTTACCTGTCACAACCCCATTGCAGCTCTTTCTGGCAATGGATCCTGTCCCTGTGCTTTAATGAAACCACCTTTTTGCATCCAAGACGTCTCATGAATTCTTTCTTGGCTATGGGCATCAAATCCCAACATGTCTACATCACCAGGAGCCCACACAGAACTGGTCACTGCCAGAGGCCATTCAGTCCTGGACCCAGGCCAGAAGCAAGTCACAGCTCCCTGCCCTTTCCCTGTCCTCTGAAAAACAAAATAGGTCTTCTCCTTCCTAACTAAAGGCTTTTTGAATTTCCAGCCTTTCTCCTTTACCCCAGTGGTGCTGATCTCCCTCTGTGGTCCTCAGTATGTAGCTGCTGTGTTTTTTTTTTAAAGATTTTATTTATTTATTTGACAGACAGAGATCACAAGTAGGCAGAGAGGCAGGCAGAGAGAGAGGCAGGCTCCCTGCCAAGCAGAGAGCCTGACACAGGGCTCAATCCCAGGTCCCGGGGATCATGACCTGAGCCGAAAGCAGAGGCTTTAACCCACTGAGCTACCCAGGCGCCCCTATGTAGCTGCTGTTTAAGTCTGGTTTTCGTTTGTTTTGAATTGACTCCAGATCAAGGAGCCATGGTGAGAACAGAGGGGAAAGAAGTCAGGGCCCTTGCACAAGTCAACTGAAGTGAGGAGCCCATAGCAGTTGAGGAAAATCTACACCCACAGCTACTTGGTGTCAAACATCATTCATGGGGCCTAGTGTCTTGTGATGCAGGAAAGATGTTAGGGTTTGAGCCAGTAGTCAGGAGAGAATTCTTGAGACATCTTTGGGGGAGAAAAATGATTTTATTAAAACACAGGGACAGGACTTGTGGGCAGAAAGAGCTGCACTCTTGTTGTGACAAGTAACTGATGATATACTCAAGTTGGGAAGGGTTTAGGGATAGTGTAAGTCTCTAATAAACTTGGAAACAAGGTTTCCAGGACCTTGAGGAGGCTAGCTATTGTTAAGAAAAGGTCACTTATTACTGTCTAATAAAACCATAGTCATGAGACCCTTCAGATGTGGGTGGGCCATATGCCTGGGGTAAGATTGGGGATTTACAGATAAAGAGGATTCATAAAGGAATTCTTTTTTAAATTAATTTATTTATTTGACACAGAGAGACAGCAAGAGAGGGAACATAAGCAAGGGGAATGGGATAGGGAGAAGCAGGCCCCCCACTGAGCAGGAAGCCAGATGTGGGGCTCAATCCCAGGACCCTGGGATCATGACCTGAGACAAAGGCAGAGTCTTTATGACTGAGACACCCAGACGCCCCTCTAAAGGAATTCTTATATGTTAATGTAGGCTTACAAGATTCTTGGTGGGGTGGGAGGGTCAGGCTAAGGTTGCCTTTTGTCCTTAGCAAAGTGTCAAATCTAGGCAGTTGAGTCCCTAAAGGAATGTCACCCTGCTTGTTTCAAGGACTTCTCAATGGGCTATAGGTGGTAAAGAGATTTAATAATTTCTCTTCTGCCTTTGTTTCCCACATCTTTTCCCCCTGAGCAGTTTTGACTCTTAAATCTTTAAGGTTGCTGAGGGGGGAAAGTCTCATCTTCTGTGACTCCTTCCTGCTGAATAGGGGTGTAGAGATGTCCCTACCCAAGGGTCAACATTGGTGATTTAGGGCTTATATAGATACAGGATTTATGAATGCAGAGACAGTTGATTCCAAAGGAGACTACATGTGTGGATCTTCCCAAGTAGAAAGGATTAACTGTGGGCTTGAAGTTAGGGCAGTGAAGGGGTCTCGGCACGAGTGGAGAGATATGGGAGAAAACAGCCAAACATGCTTAGAATAACACAAAGAAAAAGAAGCCCAAATAAGCATCCTTTGATGGTTGACAAAAGTCCTTTTCCTGTCCAGTAGTTTAAGCAATCATTAAAGAAAGAGAGAGATTATTAAAAGCACCAGTTTGAGCGTTCATGTCAGAATACCGAGAAGCAGTTTGTGGAATGTGTATTCAGCATTCTGTTTTTATGGTAGCACAAGTTCCACTTTGTGTAGTAGTTAAAACATCTAATCCCATTCTGTTTTGCAGAACTGCTTTACACATTGCTGTCATTTCAGTTATTTAACAGTGAAACCTTGTTTTGGGTATCACTGTGGGCCTTGACCGTGTACTTATTAAGAACTTCCTTATGTGTGTCAAACAACATTCTCCAGTTCCAAAAAGGGAACAAAGGTGGATGGATGTTAGGTGGTCATACCAATGAGACACAGAACGTATCCATAATTGTTTTAAATTTGGAAGGTTGGTTGTGTTGGCAATTGTTTTAATAATACATCCATGCATCCAGGCAAAACCCAGAGAACAGCGACCTGTCCAGCTTGGGGGAGGCTGTGGACGCAGATCAGAGCTGCATAGCCTTTTGGGTATTTTTAGGAAACAGTCTTCTAATTCAGGGCCTTCTTTAACTGCAGCCAATGGCTATTGAGTTTGGGAGAGTGAGCTTTTGAATTTATGTAAGAAGAGATGGTCTATTAACACTTTGTAGGAACCAAAGGAGTCCAAACAAAGGGAAAATTTCTCTTAGAAAAGTTTTGGTCACCTCAGTGGCCTTTTTACCCAAATAAGTAGCCTGGTGTAAACCTGTATTCCCTTCCATTGGTTATTTTTGGGGGTCCAGAGTTTTTCTCATTATTAACAAGCCAGACCTGTGCATTTTTTAATATCCTCATTCCTGGGCTATGTGAACTTTTTTGGTGCAAATGGACTGGACTTAAGGACCCTATTAGATTTAGGACTGGTAAAAGACTTAACATTTCTTTATTTTGTGCTGCCTGCTTGGCTTCATGATCTAGTGAATTGTTCCCTGTAGATTCTAAGATCATATCATTTGATGTCCTTTGAGGTGAATTACAGATACATATTTAGATAGGTATCCAGCCTCAAGAAGACTAATAATTTCAAGTCCATATTTGATTGGGAAATTATGACTTGATAATAATCCCCCTTTTCTCCAAATTATTCCATGAGTATGTCAGACTAGGAAAGCATATTTGGAGTCAGTATAAATATTTCATGTTAAGGCTTTGGACATTGCAAAGCATAAGTGAGCACTGTAGTATACCCAGCTTTTGTTATTCCTTTTCCTTGAAACTATTGCCATCAGTAAATTGACTGCTATCTGCATTTTTTATAAGGGCATCTTTTAAATCTGCTTGACTAGAGTAGACAGGATCAAGAACTTCTGAAGCGTTATGCCCTACAGAAGTACGATGGGTCAGGGCTAGGAATAAGGGTAGCCGGTTTTAAAGTTTGAGAGGTCTCAAGTATTATCCAGGCATATCAACAAGCATACCCTGTATTTAATAAGTTGGCCTCCCAGCAACCATTGGTCGCCTTTGGTCTCTAAGACACTCTGGACCTGCTGTGAATTCATTACAGTCAAGAGCTTTGAAGATCTTTTAACCATGAGAGCTGTCGTATGCCTGGCTAAAACCTTTGTTTGCAATTGTGCATTAATAGAGGTGGCTTCTAGGTAAGTATGAGTAAGGGAGAAAACCATCAAGAAGCCCTATTTGTTTAAGGTCCAGCGTTACAAATATGCCACTTCCCGATGGTGCATGGGAGAAGAATGAGGCACAAACAAGTCAGCTGCAAGAGAGAGAGAGCAGGGGTCAGCGGTAGAGATGACTGTTGCCTGAAACAACTCCTCAGTCTCATATTTACTGGATACTAGACAGTAACTAACAAAGGATCTGCAGAAGACTGTACATTAACCATACGCCTTATAGATAAACAAGAAGGAATATGGGTCATTCATTGATTATAAGTCTATATATAAGCAAGAAGAAAGGCAGGATATGCCTGGTCAAGCAGTATAGAATTTATAGTTGAGCAAGTACATTCAAAGGGATCATCTAATTAACCCCAGGTGGTCTCTGGAGACAGGGAGATAACAGAAAAAAGAAGCAGGCAGCGTTCCACCCTGAGCAGGCCAGACATTCCCTGCTGCTCCAACTCAAGGATGTATATCATCCTATCCCCCAGAGGCCTGTTGCTAGTGCAATATAAAGAAGGTTATATTTAAGCATGCTTGTATGACTGGTACAATTACGTATAAGTTGTATTTTAAGTAATACATTGTTCTGAGGGACAGTTACACCAATAGCCTAATTATAAGGATTCACTGGCAAGTGGGAGCAGACTTGTCTCAAGACAGAAGGGCATCCCCAAGTGCATCATCCAGTCCAATCATAAAGAATATGGAGTCATCTGTTATCTCTCCAATCCCCTAGGTAACCTCATGGAGCTGGGTATGCTCTGGATTTTAAAGAGTGATTCTGTTAACCCAGGATTTGTCAAAGTATTAGCTGGTTTATACAGTTGTTGGGAAATCAATCCCATTTTCCTGGTTTTCAAATAATCACATGTGCATGGGGTCCTGTTATAATCCCCACAAAATAAAAAGCAAGGAGATTGTCTATACATGAGCTATTCTGACCACTTTTGTGGAGTTGACCTCAAGTATCTAGCATATGCAGATATCACTCAAAGAGAATCAGAACTAAGATGTAACAAACACAAAGGTCTCAAAAATAATTGAGACATAGGGAGGAGTCAAGATGGTGGAGAAGTAGCAGCCTGAGACTACATCAGGTAGCAGGAGATCAGCTCGATAGCTTATCTAAACATTGCAAACACCTACAAATCCAACGGGAGAGCGAAGAGAAGAAGAACAGCAACTCTAGAAACAGAAAATCAACCACTTTCTGAAAGGTAGGACTGGCGGAGAAGTGAATCTAAAATGACGGGAAGATAGACCGCAGGGGGGAGGGGCCGGCTCCCGGCAAGCGGCGGAGGAACGGAGCACAAAATCAGGACTTTTAAAAGTCTGTTCCACTGAGGGACATTGCTGCAGAGGCTAAACAAGGGGGAAACCCACACGGGGTCAGCGTGGCCCCAGGCCACGCAGGGTCACAGAAGGATCGGGGGTGTCGGAGTGTTGGAGAGCTTGCAGGTATTAGAAAGGAGAAGCCGGCTGCAGAGACAGAGCCGAGGACTGAACTCTCAGCTCGGGGTTACCTTGAACTGGTCGCGGGCTGGGTGAGCTCGGAGCGTGGCTAGAGGCTGGGGATACGGGAGTGATTGGGTGCTGTCCTCTGGGGGTGCACTGAGGAGTGGGGCCCCTGGCTCTCGGCTCCTCTGGGCCAGAGACTGGGAGGCCACCATTTTCATTCCCGTCCTCCGGAACTCTACGGAAAGCGTTCAGGGAACAGAAGCTCCCAAAAGCGAACCCGAGCAGATTACTTAGTCTGGCCGCCGGTAAGGGCGGTGCAATCCCGCCTCGGGCAAAGACACTTGAGAGTCACTACAACAGGCCCCTCCCCCAGAAGATCAACAAAATATCCAGCCAGGATGAAGTTCATCTATCAAGGAGAAAGCAGGTTCAATGCCAAAGACAGCAGATCAATTCCAGAGGAGGAGAAAGCAAAGCACGGAACTCATGGCTTTCTCCCCATGATTCTTTAGTCTTGCAGCTACTTCAATTTTTTTTTCTTTTTTCAATTTTTTTTTCTTTTTTCTTTTTCCTTCTTCTCCTAAATTTTTTAAAACTTTTACCCTTTTATTTTTTAACGTTTTTTGACTAGTTCATCTAAATATATATATTTTTTTCTTTCTTTTTTATATTTTTTAATTTGTTTCATTTTTTAAATTTTTTCTTTTTTTTCCTTTTTTTTTCTTTTTTTTTCCAGAACCTGTTTTTATCCCCTTTCTCCTCCTCACAATTAGGGGTCTCTTCTGATTTGGTTGCAGCGCATTTTTCTGGGGTCTTTGCCACCCTTTTAGTAGTTTATTTGCTCCTTCATATCCTCTTATCTGGACAAAATGACAAGGCGGAAAAAATCACCACAAACAAAAGAACAAGAGACAGTACCGAAGGCTAAGGACCTAATCAACACAGACATGGGTAATATGTCATATCAAGAGTTCAGAATGACGATTCTGAACATTCTAGCCGGGCTCGAAAAAGGCATGGAAGATATTAGAGAAACCCTCTCTGGAGATATTAAAGCCCTTTCTGGAGAAATTAAAGAACTAAAATCTAACCAAGTTGAAGTCAAAAAAGCTATTAATGAGGTGCAATCAAAAATGGAGGCTCTCACTGCTAGGATAAATGAGGCAGAAGAAAGAATTAGTGATATAGAAGACCAAATGACAGAGAATAAGGAAGCCGAGCAAAAGAGGGACAAACAGCTACTGGACCATGAGGGGAGAATTTGAGAGATAAGTGACACCATAAGACGAAACAACATTAGAATAATTGGGATTCCAGAAGAAGAAGAAACAGAGAGGGGAGCAGAAGGTCTATTGGAGAGAATCATTGGACAGAATTTCCCTAATATGGCAAAGGGAACAAGCATCAAAATCCAGGAGATGCAGAGAACCCCCCTCAAAGTCAACAAGAATAGGTCCACACCCCGTCACCTAATAGTAAAATTGACAAGTCTTAGTGACAAAGAGAAAATCCTGAAAGCAGCCCGAGAAAAGAAGTCTGTAACATACAATGGTAAAAATATTAGATTGGCAGCAGACTTATCCACAGAGACCTGGCAGGCCAGAAAGAGCTGGCATGATATATTCAGAGCACTCAACGAGAAAAACATGCAGCCAAGAATACTCTATCCAGCTAGGCTATCATTGAAAATAGAAGGAGAGATCAAAAGCTTCCAGGACAAACAAAAACTGAAAGAATTTGCAAACACCAAACCAGCTCTACCAGAAATATTGTAAGGGGTCCTCTAAGCAAAGAGAGAGCCGAAAAGTAGTAGATCAGAAAGGTACAGAGACAATATACAGGAACAGTCACCTTACAGGCTAATAATGGCACTAAATTCATATCTCTCAATAGTTACCCTGAATGTTAATGGGCTAAATGCCCCAATCAAAAGACACAGGGTATCAGAATGGATAAAAAAACAAAACCCATCAGTATGTTGCCTACAAGAAACTCATTTTAGACGCGAAGACACCTCCAGATTTAAAGTGAGGGGGTGGAAAACAATTTACCATGCTAATGGGCATCAGAAGAAAGATGGGGTGGCAATCCTTATATCAGATCAATTAGATTTTAAGCCAAAGATTATAATAAGAGATGAGGAAGGACACTATATCCTACTCAAAGGGGCTGTCCAACAAGAAGATTTAACCATTTTAAATATCTATGCCCCTAATGTGGGAGCAGCCAACTATATCAACCAATTAATAACAAAATCAAAGAAACACATCAATAATAATACAATAATAGTACGGGACTTGAACACTCCCCTCACTGAAATGGACAGATCATCCAAGCCAAAGATCTACAAGGAAATAAAGGCCTTCAATGACACACTGGACCAGATGGACATCACAGATATATTCAGAACATTTCATCCCACAGCAACAGAATACACATTCTTCTCTAGTGCACATGGAACCTTGTCCAGAATAGATCACATCCTGGGTCACAAATCAGGTCTCAACCGGTATCAAAAGTTTAGGATTATTCCCTGCATATTTTCAGACCACAATGCTCTGAAGCTAGAACTCAATCACAAGAGGAAAGCTGGAAAGAACCCAAATACATGGAGACTAAACAGCATCCTTCTAAAGAATGAATGGGTTAACCAGGAAATTAAAGAAGAATTGAAAAAATTCATGGAAACAAATGATAATGAAAACACAACAGTTCAAAATCTGTGGGACACAGCAAAGGCAGTCCTGAGAGGAAAATACATAGTGGTACAAGCCTTTTCAAGAAACAAGAAAGGTCTCAAGTACACAACCTAACCCTTCACGTAAAGGAGCTGGAGAATGAACAAGAAAGAAACCCTAAACCCAGCAGGAGAAGAGAAATCATAAAGATCAGAGCAGAAATCAATGAAATAGAAACCAAAAAAAAAAAAAAAACAAAAGAAAAAATCAATGAAACTAGGAGCTAGTTCTTTGAAAGAATCAATAAGATTGATAAACCCCTGGCCAGACTCATCAAAAAGAAAAGAGAAAGGACCCAAATCAATAAAATCATGAATGAAAGAGGAGAGATCACAACTAACACCAAAGAAATACAGACAATTATAAGAACATACTATGAGCTACCCTACACCAACAAATTGGACAATCTGGAAGAAATGGATGCATTCCTAGAGACATATAAACTACCACAACTGAACCAGGAAGAAATAGAAAACCTGAACAGGCCCATAACCAGTAAGGAGATTGAAACAGTCATCCAAAATCTCCAAACAAACAAAAGCCCAGGGCCAGACGGCTTCCCAGGGGAATTCTACCAAACATTTAAAGAAGAACTCATTCCTATTCTCCTGAAACTGTTCCAAAAAATAGAAATGGAAGGAAAACTTCCAAACTCATTTTATGAGGCCAGCATCACCTTGATCCCAAAACCAGACAAGGATCCCACCAAAAAAGAGAACTACAGACCAATATCCTTGATGAACACAGACGCAAAAATTCTCGCCAAAATACTAGCCAATAGGATTCAACAGTACATTAAAAGGATTATTCACCACGATCAAGTGGGATTTATTCCAGGGCTGCAGGGTTGGTTCAACATCCGCAAATCAATCAATGTGATAGAACACATTAATAAAAGAAAGAACAAGAACCATATGATACTCTCAATAGATGCTGAAAAAGCATTTGACAAAGTACAGCATCCCTTCCTGATCAAAGCTCTTCAAAGTGTGGGGATAGAGGGCACATACCTCAATATTATCAAAGCCATCTATGAAAAACCCACCGCGGGGGGAGGAGTCAAGATGGTGGAGAAGTAGCAGCCTGAGACTACATCAGGTAGCAGGAGATCAGCTCGATAGCTTATCTAAACATTGCAATCACCTACAAATCCAATGGGAGAGCGAAGAGAAGAAGAACAGCAACTCTAGAAACAGAAAATCAACCACTTTCTGAAAGGTAGGACTGGCGGAGAAGTGAATCTAAAACGATGGGAAGATAGACCGCGGGGGGAGGGGCCGGCTCCCGGCAAGCGGCGGAGGAACGGAGCACAAAATCAGGATTTTTAAAAGTCTGTTCCACTGAGGGACATTGCTCCAGATGCTAAACCAGGGTGAAGCCCACGCAGGATCAGCATGGCCCCAGGCCCCGCAGGGTCACAGAAGGATCGGGGGTGTCGGAGTGTCAGAGACCTCGCAGGTATTAGAACGGAGAAGCCGTCTGGAGAGACAGAGTCGAGGACTAAGCTCTCAGCTCGGGGTTACCTTGAACTGGTCGCGGGCTGGGTGAGCTCGGAGCGTGTCTAGAGGCTGGGGATACGGGAGTGATTGGGTGCTGTCCTCTGGGGGCGCACTGAGGAGTGGGGCCCCAGGCTCTCGGCTCCTCCGGGCTGGAGACTGGGAGGCCGCCATTTTCATTCCCGTCCTCCGGAACTCTACGGAAAGCGTTCAGGGAACAGAAGCTCCCAAAAGCGAACCCAAGCCGATTACTTAGTCCGGCCGCCGGTAAGGGCGGTGCAATCCCGCCTCGGGCAAAGACACTTGAGAATCACTACAACAGGCCCCTCCCCCAGAAGATCAACAAAATAGCCAGCCAGGACGAAGTTCATCTATCAAGGAGAAAGCAGATTCAATTCCTAAGACAGCTGAGCAATTCCAGAGGAGGAGAAAGCAAAGCACGGAACTCATGGCTTTCTCCCCATGATTCTTTAGTCTTGCGGCTACTTCAATTTTTTTTTCTTTTTTCAATTTTTTTTTCTTTTTTCTTTTTTCTTCTTCTGCTAAATTTTTTTTAAACTTTTACCCTTTTCTTTTTTAACAATTTTTGACTAGTTCATCTAAATATATATATTTTTTCTTTCTTTTTTATATTTTTTATTTGTTTTATTTTTTAAATTTTTTCTTTTTTTTTTCTTTTTTTTTCCAGAAGCTGTTTTTATCCCCTTTCTCCCCCCGACAATTTGGGGTCTCTTCTGATTTGGTTGCAGCGCATTTTTCCGGGGTCTTTGCCACCCTTTTAGTAGTTTATTTGCTCCATCATATTCTCTTATCTGGACAAAATGACAAGGCGGAAAAAATCACCACAAACAAAAGAACAAGAGACAGTACCGAAGGCTAGGGACCTAATCAACACAGATATGGGTAATATGTCAGATCAAGAGTTCAGAATGACAATTCTGAACATTCTAGCCGGGCTCGAAAAAGGCATGGAAGATATTAGAGAAACCCTCTCTGGAGATATTAAAGCCCTTTCTGGAGAAATTAAAGAACTAAAATCTAACCAAGTTGAAGTCAAAAAAGCTATTAATGAAGTGCAATCAAAAATGGAGGCTCTCACTGCTAGGATAAATGAGGCAGAAGAAAGAATTAGTGATCTAGAAGACCAAATGACAGAGAATAAGGAAGCCGAGCAAAAGAGGGACAACCAGCTACTGGACCATGAGGGGAGAATTTGAGAGATAAGTGACATCATAAGACGAAACAACATTAGAATAATTGGGATTCCAAAAGAAGAAGAAACAGAGAGGGGAGCAGAAGGTCTATTGGAGAGAATCATTGGACAGAATTTCCCTAATATGGCAAAGGGAACAAGCACCAAAATCCAGGAGATGCAGAGAACCCCCCTCAAAGTCAACAAGAATGGGTCCACACCCCGTCACCTAATAGTAAAATTGACAAGTCTTAGTGACAAAGAGAAAATACTGAAAGCCGCCCGAGAAAAGAAGTCTGTAACATACAATGGTAAAAATATTAGATTGGCAGCAGACTTATCCACAGAGACCTGGCAGGCCAGAAAGAGCTGGCATGATATATTCAGAGCACTCAACGAGAAAAACATGCAGCCAAGAATACTCTATCCAGCTAGGCTATCATTGAAAATAGAAGGAGAGATCAAAAGCTTCCAGGACAAACAAAAACTGAAAGAATTTGCAAACACCAAACCAGGTCTCCAGGAAATATTGAAAGGGGTCCTCTAAGACAAGAGAGAGCCTAAAAGTAGTAGATCAGAAAGGTACAGAGACAATATACAGTAACAGTCACCTTAGAGGCTAATAATGGCACTAAATTCATATCTCTCAATAGTTACCCTGAATGTTAATGGGCTAAATGCCCCAATCAAAAGACACAGGGTATCAGAATGGATAAAAAAACAAAACCCATCAGTATGTTGCCTACAAGAAACTCATTTTAGACGCGAAGACACCTCCAGATTTAAAGTGAGGGGGTGGAAAACAATTTACCATGCTAATGGGCATCAGAAGAAAGCTGGGGTGGCAATCCTTATATCAGATCAATTAGATTTTAAGCCAAAGACTATAATAAGAGATGAGGAAGGACACTATATCCTACTCAAAGGGTCTGTCCAACAAGAAGATCTAACAATTTTAAATATCTATGCCCCTAACGTGGGAGCAGCCAACTATATCAACCTATTAATAACAAAATCAAAGAAACACATCAATAATAATACAATAATAGTAGGGGACTTGAACACTCCCCTCACTGAAATGGACAGATCATCCAAGCCAAAGATCAACAAGGAAATAAAGGCCTTCAATGACACACTGGACCAGATGGACATCACAGATATCTTCAGAACATTTCATCCCAAAGCAACAGAATACACATTCTTCTCTAGTGCACATGGAACCTTGTCCAGAATAGATCACATCCTGGGTCACAAATCAGGTCTCAACCGGTATCAAAAGATTAGGATTATTCCCTGCATATTTTCAGACCACAATGCTCTGAAGCTAGAACTCAATCACAAGAGGAAAGCTGGAAAGAACCCAAATACATGGAGACTAAACAGCATCCTTCTAAAGAATGAATGGGTTAACCAGGAAAATAAAGAAGAATTGAAAAAATTCATGGAAACAAATGATAATGAAAACACAACAGTTCAAAATCTGTGGGACACAGCAAAGGCAGTCCTGAGAGGAAAATACATAGCGGTACAAGCCTTTCTCAAGAAACAAGAAAGGTCCCAAGTACACAACCTAACACTACGCATAAAGGAGCTGGAGAAAGAACAAGAAAGAAACACTAAACCCAGCAGGAGAAGAGAAATCATAAAGATCAGAGCAGAAATCAATGAAATAGAAACCAAAAAAACAATAGAAAAAATCAATGAAACTAGGAGCTGGTTCTTTGAAAGAATCAATAAGATTGATAAACCCCTGGCCAGACTCATCCAAAAGAAAAGAGAAAAGACCCAAATGAATAAAATCATGAATGAAAGAGGAGAGATCACAACTAACACCAAAGAAATACAGACAATTATAAGAACATACTATGAGCAACTCTACGCCAACAAATTGGCCAATCTGGAAGAAATGGATGTATTCCTAGAGACATATAAACTACCACAACTGAACCAGGAAGAAATAGAAAACCTGAACAAGTCCATAACCAGTAAGGAGATTGAAACAGTCATCAAAAATCTCCAAACAAACAAAAGCCCAGGGCCAGACGGCTTCCCAGGGGAATTCTACCAAACTTTTAAAGAAGAACTCATTCCTATTCTCCTGAAACTGTTCCAAAAAATAGAAATGGAAGGAAAACTTCCAAACTCATTTTAGGAGGCCAGCATCACCTTGATCCCAAAACCAGACAAGGATCCCACCAAAAAAGAGAACTACAGACCAATATCCTTGATGAACACAGACGCAAAAATTCTCGCCAAAATACTAGCCAATAGGATTCAACAGTACATTAAAAGGATTATTCACCACGATCAAGTGGGATTTATTCCAGGGCTTCAGGGTTGGTTCAACATCCGCAAATCAATCAATGTGATAGAACACATTAATAAAAGAAAGAACAAGAACCATATGATTCTCTCAGTAGATGCTGAAAAAGCATTTGACAAAGTACAGCATCCCTTCCTGATCAAAACTCTTCAAAGTGTGGGGATAGAGGGCACATACCTCAATATTATCAAAGCCATCTATGAAAATCCCACCGCAAATATCATTCTCAATGGAGAAAAACTGAAAGCTTTTCCGTTAAGGTCAGGAACACGGCAGGGATGTCCATTATCACCACTGCTATTCAACATAGTATTAGAAGTCCTAGCCTCAGCAATCAGACAACAAAAAGAAATTAAAGGCATCCAAATTGGTAAAGAAGAAGTCAAACTATCACTCTTCGCAGATGATATGATACTATATGTGGAAAACCCAAAAGACTCCACTCCAAAACTGCTAGAACTTGTCCAGGAATTCAGTAAAGTGTCAGGATATAAAATCAATGCACAGAAATCAGTTGCATTTCTGTACACCAACAGCAAGACTGAAGAAAGAGAAATTAAGGAGTCAATCCCATTTACAATTGTACCCAAAACTATAAGATACCTAGGGATAAACCTAACCAAAGAGACTAAGAATCTATACACAGAAAATTATAAAGTACTCATGAAAGAAATTGAGGAAGACACAAAAAAATGGAAAAATGTTCCATGCTCCTGGATTGGAAGAATAAATATTGTGAAAATGTCTATGCTACCTAAAGCAATCTACACATTTAATGCAATCCCTATCAAAATACCATTCATTTTTTTCAAAGAAATGGAACAAATAATCCTCAAATTTATATGGAACCAGTAAAGACCTCGAATAGCCAAAGGAATATTGAAGAACAAAGCCAAAGTTGGTGGCATCACAATTCCGGACTTCAAGCTCTATGACATAGCTGTCATCATCAAGACAGCATGGTACTGGCACAAAAACAGACACATAGATCAGTGGAACAGAATAGAGAGCCCAGAAATCGACCCTCAACTCTATGGTCAACTAATCTTCGACAAAGCACGAAAGAATGTCCAATGGAAAAAAGACAGCCTCTTCAATAAATGGTGCTGGGAAAATTGGACAGCCACATGCAGAAAAATGAGATTGGACCACTTCCTTACACCACACACGAAAAGAGACTCCAAATGGATGAAGGACCTCAATGTGAGAAAGGAATCCATCAAAATCCTTGAGGAGAATGCAGTCAGCAACCTCTTCGACCTCAGCCGTAGCAACATCTTCCTAGGAACAACGGCAAAGGCAAGGGAAGCAAGGGCAAAAATGAACTATTGGGATTTCATCAAGATCAAAAGCTTTTGCACAGCAAAGGAAACAGTTAACAAAACCAAAAGACAACTGACAGATTGTAGATGGCTTTTTGATATTGAAAGGAAACAGTCAACAAAACTAAACAGCAACCTAAGAAATGGGAGAAAATATTTTCACATGATATATCACATAAAGATATCCAAGATCTATAAAGAACTTCTTAAACTCAATACCCAAAAAAACAAATAATCCAGTCAAGAAATGGGCAGACAATATGAACAGACATTTCTCAAAAATGGCCAGAAGACACATGAAGAAATGGTCAACATCATTTGTCATCAGGGAAATATGCATGAAAACAGCAATGAGATCCCACTTCACACCAATCAGAAAGGCAAAAATTAATAAGACAGGAAACAAAAAAATGAGGTGAAGATGTGGATAAAGGGCAACACTCTTACACTATTATTTGGATACAGACAGGTACAGCCACTATGGAAAACAGAATGGAGGTTCTTAAAAAACTTGAAAATAAAGCTTCACTATGACCCAGCAATTGCACTGCTAGGTATTCACGCCAAAGTACAGATGTACAGAACAGAAGGGGCACCTGCAACCCAATGTTTATAACAGCAATGTCCAAAATAGCCAAACTGTGGAAGTAGCTGAGATGTCCATTGACAGAGGAATGGATGAAGAAGATATGGTATTATTTATATACAATGGAATATTACTCAGCCATCAGAAATGATAATTATTTACCCCTACATCGACATAGATTGACCTGGAGGGTATTATGCTAAGTGAAATAAGTCAATCAGAGAAAGGCAATTATCATATGTTGTCACTCATATGTGAAATATAAGAAAGCGTATAGAGACCATTTCAACCTGTACCCTAAAGTGAGCTGATTACCTACCAAAGAACTCCGACCACCCATGAAATCAGTCTGAGATCAGAATTATACATGTCTGGATCTCTACAGGAGCAGAAGACGCCAGTGACAGGTAAAGCAGACGGGGAGCGTCGGACTGATATCGGAAGATAAACAAAAGGGGGAGGGAGCCACCAGAGGTCACCGATTGGAAAGTAATACCCCAACACGAGAATGCTCTGCGTCTGGGGACCAGCATTAACTTGGAGTCTGGTTGAAAGAACTCAAAAAACAAAGAGCAAAGGATCGCGGGGGGTAATAGTGGGAACCTGGGCGGTTAGGGTCAGGGACCTAAGTCCCCCAACCCAGGACAGCCTCCCCTGGTGCTGAGCCAGAGAGAGTGTGGCAGAGAAATCAGGTCTCTGTCCCTGAGCCGCCAGTGCACCTGAACGCCAGCGCGCCCGAGAAGGAGTGGGGTCTGTCTCCCGTGAGGGGCTGGGAGCCTGGCCAGACGGCAATCCTGAAACGCACGCGTCCCACACCCTCCCTTTGGATACGTGCTCATAGGCGCTAGCCTGGAGCTCTGGCATCCAGAAGAAACAGACATTCCCAGCCCGGGACAGCGGGAAAATCTCAGTGTGCGATCTCTGCTCGGAACCTCTCTGGCGGTCTGGAGCTGCCTAGACAGCCACCGCTGCCCTGGTTTTGGGTACAACGAGGAGATCCTGCATCCCCAGGGACAGTGACTCAGAACCGACTCAGCCAGCAGCTTCTCCAAAACATTCTGGGGCTTCTCTCTGAGAGGGAGGTCGGGGTGCAGTTTGCTCTCCTCTAAACCTCCAAAAACCATCAAAAGCTGTCAAGGCGAGAGAAAGCAGATGAAAGAACATAAAAACCCTCAGAGAACAAAAGGCTGAAAAAAAAAAAAAACAGTTTCCTCAGAGCTCACCCCCTTGAGGGGAGCGGGAGGACCTAACTCAGGGAACATCATTGTCTGAAAACCCACGTGGCAGGCCCCTCCCCCAGAAAACCAACCAGGAAGGAAGAAAAAAAAAAAAAAGACTACAAGAGAACAACCACCACTACTTCATAAATACAACTTTTATTTTTAACTCTTTACCAATATTCTGGTTCTTTTTTTTATAGCTATAGACAATTTTTTAACCTATTTACCACCACACTGAGATGTCCAGTACATCAATTTCTTTAATAACCTTCTAACCTGAACTTTTTGATACATACACCCGTGTTTTTCTTTTGCTTTTATATTTTTTTAATTCTTTTTTAATTTTAACTTAGTTTAGTCTAGTTTATTCTTTTTTAATTTTTATTTTCTACTATTCATATAGAGTTAAACTTCAAGGTAATCCCCTTTCCCCAATCAATGCTACCCCTATAGGCAAACCAGTTTCTAATCCCCCTGTAACTTAGGAAAGTTGAGTCCCTTAACAAAAACATCAAGATACATTCAGGAAGAATCAAAATAACCTTGCTCACCCACACTGAGAATTTATAACCGCTCTCCCAATTTTTCCTTCTGTCAGTGTTTCTGTGAATGTGTGTTTGTCCTGATAATATATAAATCTTATTCTTGTGGTTCTTTCTGATGAGGTTCTTCCCTTTTTTTGCATATATATATATATATATATATATATATATATATATATATATCTTGTTATATAAGTTTATCAGTCTTTTTGTTTGTCTGCTTTTGTTTGTATACTTCACAAATCTTACCTTGTGGCCCATTTGGGCTGAGCCTTCTCTTTTATCTTCCCTTTTTTTCCTAGCTCTCTCACTCTCTCTCTCTCTCTTTTTTTCCTTTTTTTCTTTCCCCTTTTTTTTCTTTCTTCTTCTCTATTTCTTTTTCTTTTCTTTTTTCTCTCATTTGGGTGGGGAATCCTGATTGCACAGAAGTGTTCCAGGGTGCACATTGACTGCACCACAATCAATAAGTCCAGCTGCATCTGTTCAGTCATCTCATTCCAAAATGACTAGGAGGAGGAATACCTAACAGAAGAAAAATACAGAGGATGGGCCTTCTGCAACAGAGCTAATGGCTATCGACATAGACAATATGTCAGAAAAGGAATTCAGACTAACAATTATCCAGGCAATAGCTAGGTTGGAGAAAGCCATAGAGGACCAAACAGAATTGATTAGGGAAGAACTGAAAGCCACCAGGGATGATGTTCACAATGTTAGGGCAGAACTGAAAGCCACCAGGGATGATGTTCAAAATGCTCTCAATGAGTTCCAATCTAAGTTAAATTCTCTAAAAGCTAAGGTAACTGAGACAGAAGATAGAATTAGTGATCTGGAGGACAAACAGATAGAGAGAAAGGATCAGGAGGAAGCCTGGAACAAACAGCTCAGAAGCCACGAAAACAGAATCAGGGAAATAAACGATGCCATGAAATGTTCCAACGTCAGAATTATTGGAATCCCTGAAGGGGAGGAAAAAGAAAGAAGTCTAGAAGATATAGTGGAAGAAGTTGTCTATGAAAATTTTCCCAATCTCACGAATGGAAACAACATTCATGTACTAGAGTCAGAGAGATTTCCTCCCAAGATTTTAAATTCTCAAAAGTCCTCACGACACATTATAGTTAGAATGAGGAATTATGTTTCAAGACAGGCCCTCTTAAAAGCAGCTAGGACAAAAAGGCTCCTTACGTACAGAGGAAAGCCCATTAGAATAACGTCAGACCTTTCCACAGAGACCTGGCAAGCCAGGAAGGGCTGGCAAAATATATTCAGAGTACTAAATGAGAAGAACATGCAACCAAGAATACTCTATCCAGCAAGACTGACATTTAAAATGGATGGAGAGATAAAGACTTTCCAAGACCGGCAAGGCTTAAAAGACTATGCAACCACCAAGCTGACACTGCAGGAAATATTAAGGGGGGTCCTACAAAAGAGAAAAAATCCTAAGAACATCATTGAACAGAAATATAGAAACAATCTACAGACAGAAAGACTTCAAAGGCAACACGATGTCAATAAAAACCTATCTCTCAATAATCACTCTCAATGTGAATGGCCTATATGCGCCCATAAAATGACACAGGGTTGCAGATTGGATAAAACGACAGGACCCATCCATATGTTGTCTACAAGAGACCCATTTTGAACCTAAGGGTACACCCAGACTGAAAGTGAAGGGATGGAGAAGCATCTTTCATGTCAATGGGCCTCAAAAGAAGGCCGGAGTAGCGATTCTCATATCAGATAAATTAGATTTTAAACTAAAGACTGTGATCAGAGATACAGAAGGACACTATATAATTCTTAAAGGGACTATCTGCCAAGATGATCTAACAATTGTGAATATCTATGCCCCCAATATGGGAGCACCCAATTACATAAGAAAACTATTAATCAAGATAAAGAGTCATATTGATATGAATACAATAATATTAGGAGATCTTAATACGCCTCTCTCAGAAATAGACAGATCATAGAAGCAGAAAATTAATAAAGAAATAAGAGCATTGAATGAAACATTGAACCAGGTGGACCTCATCGACGTATACAGGACATTCCACCCGAAAACAACAGAATACTCATTCTTCTCAAGTGCATATGGACCTTCTCCAGAATAGACCATATACTGGGTCACAAAGCAGGACTCAACCAATACCAAAAGATTGACATTATTCCCTGCATATTCTCAGATCACAATGCTTTGAAACTGGAACTCAATCACAAGGAAAAGTTCAGAAGGAACACAAACACCTGGAAGCTAAGACCACCTTGCTTAACAATGCTTGGATCAACCAGGAGATCAAAGACGAACTTAAACAATTCATGGAAACCAATGAGAATGAAGACACCTCGGTCCAAAACCTATGGGATACAGCAAAGGCGGTTCTAAGGGGGAAATATATAGCCATCCAAGCCTCCCTCAAAAACATTGAAAAATCCAGAATACACCAGCTGTCTCTACACCTTAAAGAACTGGAGAATTAACAACAAATCAAACCAACTCCACAGGCAAGAAGGGAAATAATCAAGATTAGAGCAGAGATCAATGAGGTAGAAACGAGACATACAGTAGAACGTATCAATGAAACTAGAAGCTGGTTTTTTGAAAGAATCAATAAGATCGATAAACTGTTGGCCACACTAATCCAAAAGAAAAGAGAGAAAGCCCAAATTAATAAAATTATGAATGAAAAGGGAGAGATCACAACTAACACCAAGGAAATAGAGACAATCATCAGAAATTATTACCAACAGTTATATGCCAATAAGCTAAGCAACCTAGATGAAATGGATGCATTCCTGGAAAACTACAAACTCCCAAAATTGAACCAGGAAGAAATTGAGAACCTGAATAGACTGATATCTAGTAATGAGATTGAAGCAGTGATCAAAAACCTCCCAAAAAACAAGAGCCCAGGACTTGACGGATTCCCTGGGGAATTCTACCAAACCTTCAAAGAAGAAATAACACCAATTTTCCTGAAGCTGTTCCAAAAAATTGAAGCAGAAGGAAAACTTCCAGACTCTTTTTATGAAGCCAGCATTACCCTGATCCCCAAACTAGGCAAAGACCCTACCAAAAAGGAGAATTTCAGACCAATATCACTGATGAATATGGATGCAAAGATTCTCAACAAGATCCTAGCAAATAGGATCCAGCAGCACATTCAAAGGATTATCCACCATGACCAGGTGGGATTCATCCCTGGGTTGTAAGGTTGGTTAAACATTCGCAAATCAATCAATGTGTTAGAACAAATCAATAAGAGAAGATAGAAGAACCACATGGTCCTCTCTATTGATGCAGAAAAAGCATTTGACAAAATCCAGCATCCGTTCCTGATGAAAACGCTTCAAAGTAGAGGGATAGAGGGAACATTCCTGAACTTCATAAAATCTATCGATGAAAGACCCACAGCAAATATCATCCTCAGTGGGAAAAAGCTTGCAGCCTTCCCGTTGAGATCAGGAACACGACAAGGATGCCCACTCTCACCACTCTTGTTCAACATAGTATTAGAAGTTCTAGCAACGGCAATCAGACAACAAAGAGAAATAAAAGGTATCCAAATTGGCAAGGAAGAAGTCAAACTCTCTCTCTTCGCAGATGACATGATTCTTTATATGGAAAACCCCAAAGACTCCACCCCCAAACTACTAGAACTCATACAGCAATTCAGTTACGTGGCAGGATACAAAGTCAATGTACAGAAATCAGTGGCTTTCTTATACACTAACAATGAAAATACAGAAAGACAAATTAGAGAATCGATTCCATTTACTATAGCACCAAGAACCATAAGATACCTGGGAATAAACCTAACCAAAGAGGTAAAGGACCTGTACTCGAGGAACTACAGAACAGTCATGAAAGAAATTGAAGAAGGCACAAAAAGATGGAAGCCTGTTCCATGCTCTTGGATTGGAAGAATAAACATTGTTAAAATGTCTATACTGCCTAGAGGAATCTATACTTTTAATGCCATTCTGATCAAAATTCCACCAGTATTTTTCAAAGAGCTGGAGCAAATAATCCTAAAATTTGTATGGAATCAGAAGAGACCCCGCATTGCTAAGGAAATGTTGAAAAACAAAAACAAAACTGGCGGCATCACGTTACCCGATTTCAAGCTTTACTACAAAGCTGTGATCACCAAGACAGCGTGGTACTGGCATAAAAACAGACACATAGACCAGTGGAATAGAGTGGAGAGCCCAGATATGGACCCTCAACTCTATGGTGAAATAATCTTAGACAAAACAGGAAAAAATATTCAATGGAAAAAAGACAGTCTCTTCAATAAATGGTGCTGGGAAAACTGGACAGCGATATGTAGAAGAATGAAACTTGACCATTCTCTTACACCGTACACAAAGATAAACTCGAAATGGATAAAAGACCTCAATGTGAGACAGGAATCCATCAGAATCCTAGAGGAGAACATAGGCAGTAACCTCTTCGATATCAGCCACAGCAACTTCTTTCAAGATATGTCTCCAAAGGCCAAGGAAACAAAAGCAAAAATGAACTTTTGGGACTTCATCAAGATCAAAAGTTTCTGCACAGCAAAGGAAACAGTCAACGAAACAAAAAGGCAACCCACGGAATGGGAGAAGATATTTGCAAATGACAGTACAGACAAAAGGTTGATATCCAGGATCTCTAAAGAACTCCTCAAACTCAACACACACAAAACAGATAATCATATCGAAAAATGGGCAGAAGATATGAACAGACACTTCTCCAATGAAGACGTACAAATGGCTAGCAGACACATGAAAAAATGGTCATCCTCATTAGACACCAGGGAGATTAAAATTAAAACCACATTGAGATACCACCTGACACCAGTTAGAATGGCCAAAATTAGCAAGACAGGAAACAACGTGTGTTGGAGAGGATGTGGAGAAAGGGGAACCCTCTTACACTGTTGGTGGGATTGCAAGTTAGTGCAGCCACTTTGGAGAACAGTGTGGAGACTCCTGAAGAAATTAAGAATAGAGCTTCCCTATGACCCTGCAATTGCACTGCTGGGTATTTACCCCAAAGATACAGATGTAGTGAAAAGAAGGGCCAACTGTACCCCCAATGTTTATTGCAGCAATGGCTACGGTCGCCAAACTGTGGAAAGAACCAAGATGCCCTTCAACGGATGAATGGATAAGGAAGATGTGGTACATATACACAATGGAGTATTATGCCTCCATCAGAAAGGATGAATACCCAACTTTTGTAGCAACATGGACGGGACTGGAAGAAATTATGCTGAGCGAAATAAGTCAAGCAGAGAGAGTCAAGTATCATATGGTCTCACTTATTTGTGGAGCATAACAAATAACATGGAGGACATGGGGAGATGGAGAGGAAAGGGAGTTGAAGGAATCTGGAAGGGGAGATGAACCATGAGAGACTATGGACTCTGAAAAACAACCAGAGGGTTTTGAAGGGGCGGGGGGGGGTGGGAGGTTGAGGAACCAGGTGGTGGGTAATAGGGAGGGCACATACTGCATGGAGAACTGGGTGTGATGCCAAAACAATGAACACTGTTATGCTGTAAATAAACAAATAAAGGAATTAAAAAAATAAAAATAGATTAAAAAAGAAAAAAAAAAGAAAGCGTATAGAGGACCATCAGAGAAGGGAGGGAAAACTCAATGGGAAGAAATCAGAGAGGGACACATACCATGAGAGACTCTTAGCTATGGGAAACAACTGAGGGTGTTTGAAGGGGAGATGGGTGGAGCAGATGAGGTTTCTGGGTGATGGGCATAAGTGAGGGTATGTGATGTGATAATCACTGGGTGTTATATGCAACTTATGAATTATTCAACACTACATCTGAAATTAATGATGTAATATGTGTTGGGTAATAGATTTTAAAATTATATAAGTGTTTTTGAACTAATGGGTGGAAGTATATGAGAATAATGCGGTGTTTAACTTATTTAACAGTGTATAATACATTCCTTTTGTAAGATCTTTTTTTCAATAAGATATAAATGTCTGTTAAACTATGCATAGAAACGATGAAGGACCCATTCCATGCTCATGGATCGGAAGAATATACATTGTTAAAATGTCTATACTGTCTAGAGCAATCTATACATTCAATGTCATTCCGATAAAAATTCCATGGGCATTTTAAAAAGAGCTGGAACAAACAATCCTAAAATTTGCATGGAACCAGCAGAGACCCCGAATTGCTAAGGAAATGTTGAAAAAGAAAAACAAAACTGGGGCATCACGTTGCCTGATTTCAAGCATTACTACAAAGCTGTGATCACCAAGACATCATGGTCCTGGCACAAAAACAGGCACATAGAGCAGTGGAACAGAGTATAGAGACAAGATATGGACCCTCAATTATGTGGTCAAATAATCTTTGACAAAGCTGGAAAAAATATACAGTGGAAAAAAGACAGTCCCTTTGATAAATGGTGCTGGGAAAACGGGACAGCTATGTATAGAAGAATGAAACTCAACCATTATCTTACACCGTACACAAAGATAAACTCAAAATGGATAAAAGTCCTCAACTTTGAGACAGTAATCCATCAGAATCCCAGAAGAGAACATAGGCAGTAATCTCTTAGACATCAGCCACAGCAACTTCTTTGAGATATGTCTCCAAAGGCAAAGGAAACAAAAGTGAAAAGGAACTTTTGGGACTTCATCATGATTAAAAGCTTCTGCAAAGGAAACAGTCAACAAAACAAAGAGGCAACCCATGAAATGGGAGAACATATTCGCAAATGACACTACTTAAAAAAGGGCTGATATTCAAGATCTATAAAGAAATCCTCAAACTCAACCCACACAAAACAGATAATCACGTCAAAAACTGGGTAGAAGACATGAAACCACACTTCTCCAAAGAAGACGTACAAATGGCTAGCAGACACATGAAAAAATGGTCATCCTCATTAGACACCAGGGAGTTTCAAATCAAAACCACACAGAGATAACATTTTAGAATGTCCAAAATTAACAAGACAATAAACAACATGTGTTGTAGAGTGTATAGATAAAGGGGAACCCTCTTGCACTGTTGGTGGGAATGCAATTTGTTGCAGCCACTTTGGGTAACAGTGTGGAGATTCCTTAAGAAATTAAAAATAGAGCTTCCCTATGACACTGCAATTGCACTACTGGGTATTTACCCCAAGGATACAGATGTAGTAAAAAGAAGAGTCATCTCTACCAGAATGTTCATAGCAGCAATGGCTTCAATCACCAAAATGTGGGAAGAACCAAGATGCCCTTTAACAGAAGAGTGGATAAAGAAGATACGGTCCATATATATTATGGAGTACTATGCCTCCATCAGAAAGGATGATCAACATGGACAGGACTGGAAGACATGCTGAATGAAATAAGTGAAGCAGAGGGAGTCAATTATCATATGGTTTTGCTTACTTGTGGAGCATAAGGAATAAAATGGAGGGCATGGGGAGATGGGGAGGAGAAAGGAGTTGGGGGAAATTGAAGGGGGAGAAGAACCATGAAAGACTGTGGACTCTGAGAAACAAACTGAGGGTTTTGGAGGGGAGGAGGCTGGGGGGTTGTGTGAGCCTGGTGTGGATATCATGGGGGACACGTGTTGCATGGAGCATTGGGTATGGTGCATAAAAATGAATTCTGGAACACTGAAAAGACATAAAACAACAACAACAACAACTATACATGGAAGCATATTGGACTATCACTGTGCTTAACATAAAAAATGAAAAAAAAAGAGAAAAGGAAAACACAGAGCCAAATTATTTGCTATTTTGCTATTTCACCACTGCTGCTGATATTCTGTGCCCTGAATATTTTCTAAGAGTGGTAATTTGTAAAATAGTTTTATTTCAGTTGTGGGAATAAGTGTTATCTTTGTCTCCATTGACTTGTTTAATTGGTATCAGCCCTTAGTAAACCTTAATTTGTAATGACTACAATTGTTCTATCATAACTTTATATTTGTAGTGATTTTCACTCTATGAACATGTCTGTAATTAACCTTAGCTTTTAAAAAATGTAATAAATCAACTTTAATTAATTTATTATTATTGTGTTCATTATTATCTAATTCTTACCTTCATTCATTTCAGTGTCCTCCATTTTATCTATGTTGCCTCAAATGGTAAGATTTCTTTCATCTTTAAGCTGAATAATATTCCTTGTATGTATTACAGGCCACATTACCTTTAGCCATATTTCCCTCAAAAATTTTTATATTGTTTAAGTATACTTGCTACCATGCATAAGGTTGCATTAAGCAATTAAATGCTCACAAGTCGTTGGGATTCTGACTAATTTCTTCAGCGATACATTCAGAAATGGGATTCATGGATCAAATGGTGATTCTATTTTTAAATTGATATATATCCACATAGTTTTCCATTATGACTGCACTAAGTTATATTCCCATCAGTGCACAAAGTGTTCCTTTTCTCCACATTCTCATATTTCTTCCTTATATTACCTTTGCAGTTACTTTCATTCCCTTGACTTATTAATTCTGTAACTGGAAGCCTGTATCTCCCACTGCACTTTTCCCATTATTTTAATCCCTACTCACTCATTATCATTTGTTTCTATTTTTGAAAATAGCCATCCTAACATTTGTGAAGTGATATCTCCTTATGGTTTTGATTTTCACATCCCTGATGATTTGTGATGCTGAATACCTTTTTCAATAACTTAAGTACTGGTACACCTTAAAGAAATATTTATTAAGGTTCTTAGCCTATTTTTAATGGTATCATTTAGTCTTGGGTTGTTGTTGTTGCTGCTGCCATTGTAGTTGTTTGCTATTAACTTATAGGATTTTCTTATATATTTTGGGTGTTAAGAACTCATCATAAATATAATTTTCACATACTTCCTTTCATTGCTTAGGTTGCCTTTTCATCATGTTGAGTGTTTCCTTTGCTATACAGACAAATTTTTGTTTGGTGTAGTGCTTTAATGTCTCTGCATTTGGTATCAGATCTAAGAAATCATTTCCAAATGCAATGGTATAAGCTTCCACAACATAGTTTTTTTTTAAGATTTTATTTATTTATTTGACAGAGAGAGACACAGAGAGAGGAAACACAAGCAGGGAGAGTGGGAAAGGGAGAAGCAGGCCCTCCGCTGAGCAGAGAGCCCAATGTGGGACTTGATCCCAGGACCCAGGGATCATGACCTAAGCTGAAAGGTATACACTTAACAACTGAGCCACCCAGGTGCCCCAACAACGTAGCTTCTTCTAGAAGTTTTATTTTCTCAAATTTTATGTTTAGGACTCAAATACAGTTGAATTTTGAGTGTCCATCAGGAAAAGATTTCAATTTATTTCTTTTCATGTGGATATGTAGCATTTCCAAGAACATTTATAAAGAGACCATTATTTGCCCACTGTGTATTTTTGGTGCCCTTATAAAAATTAATTGACCATATACCTGTGGGTTATTTCAAAATTCTCCAAATTATTCCATTGCTCTACATATCTGTTTTTATTCCATATCATAATGTTCTCATTACCATAGCTTCATAATATATTTGAAGTCAGGAATGGTAATATCTCTAGTTTTTATTTTTTTTTTCAATTTTTCATTTAAATTAAATTAACCAACATATAATAATAAATCATTAGTTTTTGATGTAGTGTTTAATGATTCATTAGTTGCATATAACACCCAGTGCTAGATCACATCACATTCCCTCCTTAATTCCCATCACCCAGTTACCCCATCCCCCCACCCCCACCCGCCTCCCTTTCTGTAACTCTTAGTTTATTTCCTGCTGTCAAGAAATTGTCATGGTTGTCTCCCTCTCTGATTTCTTCCCATTCAGTTTTTCCACCCTTCCTCTATGATCCTCTGCACTATTTCTTATATTCCACATATGAGTGAAACCATATAATTTTTTTTTGGTTGTTGTTGTTATTGTTTTTACTGACTTATTCCACATAGCATAATGCACTACAGGTCCATCCATGTCAATGTAAATGGTAAGTATTCATTCTTTCTGATGGCTGAGTAACATTCCATTGTGTACATGAACCTTATCTTCTTTATCCATTCATCGGTTGAAGGACATCGTGGCTTCTTCCTGTTCTTCTTGATCCAAGTTACTTTGGTTATTCAGTGTCTTGTAGGTTTCCAAATAAATTTCAGGATTTTATTCCTATTTTTTTGGAAAATTACATTGGGATTATGATAGTGATTATCACTATAAAGTCATTCTATAAAGTTTATCACAATAAAGTCCTTCTATATTTAATTTATTGAAAGTTTTTTTATTATGATGTGATGTTGAGTTATGTCATTTTTTGAGTATTTTGATATGATTTTGTAATTTTTTTATTTTTCAGCCTATCAATATGCTGTATCACACTGATTGACTTCCATTAAGTTGAGACATCTTTTTAATCAAGGGACAAATCATCTGTGGTCATAATTTATAGACTTTTTAATGCACTGCTGAATTTGGTTTGTTAGTACCTTCTCGAGGATTATTATATATGTTCATCAGGTATTTTGGTCTGTAGGGTGTTTTTGTTTTTATTTTTATTTTTTTTTTTTTTTTGGTGTCTTTCTCTGGCTTTGTTACAGGGCAAATGTTGGCATCATAGAATGATTTGTTAATATGTTCACTTCTATTTTTGTAGGATTTAAAAAAATTGTATTTATTCATTTTTTCAGATTTTATTTATTTATTTGATAGGGAAGGAGAGAGTGAGTAAGAGCAAAAGAGCAGGGGGAGGAAGAAGACTCCCCGCTGAGCAAGGAGCACAATGTGGGGCTCAGTCCCAGAATGCTGGGATCATGACCTGAGCCAGAGGCTGATGCTTAACTGTCTGGGCCACCCAAGCACCCCTGTATTTATTCTTTTTAAAAATATTCAGTAAAATTGGTTGTTTTTATTATTATGATTACTGCTTCAATCTCTTTGATATTAACTCATTCAAATTTTCTATTTTATCTTGATTCAGAATTACTAGATTGAAAGTTTGTAGGAATTTATACACTTCTTTTGTTTTCTCTATTGTAAAATTATTTATAATTAGCTCTTATTCTTAATTTTATTTCTGTTGTTTCAGTTGTAATTTTCCTTTATGATTTTTGAATTTACATTTTTAAATCTCTACTCTTTTTTCTTAGATTGTGTAGCAAACGGCTTGTAGATTTTGCTTATCATTAAGATGACTCAATTATTTATTTTTTATTGTATATTTCATTTATTTCTGCTGTGATATTTATTGTTTCATTTTTCCAACTATATTTGGGTTTAGTTTATTCTTGTTATTGTTGCTTGAGATATAAATGTAGGTTGTTTATTTTAGATATTTTTTCTTAATATTGACATTTATTACTATACATTTTTCATTTAGAATTGCTTTTGCTGCATCCTATAAGATTTGTTAAATTATCTTTTCATTTGGATAAAGATTTTTTTCTTTGATTTCTTCTTTGACCTATTGGTTCTTAGAGTGTTAGTTGTAAAATATTACTGAATTTCCCACCTATTATTAATAGTTTCATACCACTGTGGTTAGTGAAGGATCTTGATGTATTTCAAAGTTATAAATTAACTAAGACTTTTTGTTTTGTTTTTCTTTTGTGTCCTACCACATTAGCAAATCCTGGAGAATGTTCATTGTATACTTCAAAAGAATATATATTTTGCTGCTATTGAAAGGAATATTTTGTATATGTTAGGTTAATTATTACATAATAGTTTAAGTCCACTATTATATTACTGACTTTCTGTTTGTATGATGTATTTGTTGTTAAAAGTGCAATATTGAAATTGCTTATTATTACTATGTTGGTTTTTATTTTCCTCTTCAGGTCATTTAATATTTGCTTTATATACTTAAGTTCAAGATATTGGGTGCTAACATATTAACAAATGTGATAGTGTACTGGTGAATATACCCCTTTATCAATATGTAGCATTCCTTGTCATTTGTGATAGTTATTGGGTGATTGATTATAATTATTGTGTAATATTTTTATTTATTTATTTTTATTTTGTTCAAGCACTCGTTCTTACATGCAACTAATGAATCAAACACTACATTAAAAATTTATGCTGGCTTTAATTTTAAAATTTAATTTTAAAATTTAATTTTCATTTAAAGTATATTTTTCTGATATAAGTATAAATCTTCCTGTTCTCTTTCTTTTTCATAGCAAATCATTTTCTATCTCTTCCATTTTTTTAATGATTTTATTAATTTATTTGACAGATAGAGATCATAAGTAGGCAGAGAGGCAGGCAGAGAGAGAGAGAGAGAGGAGGAAGCAGGCTCCTTGCTGAGCAGAGAGCCCGATATGAGTCACAATCCCAGGACCCTGGGATCATGACCGAAACCGAAGGCAGAGACTTTAACCCAATGAGCCACCCAGGCGCCCCATCTCTTCTTTTTTAGTCTATGTGTGGTCTTTTTTTTTTTTCTTAAATATTTTATTTATTTATTTGACAGACAGAAATCACAAGTAGACAGGCAGAGAGGCAGGCAGAGAGAGAGTAGGAAGCAGGCTCCCTGCGGAGCAGAGATCCCAATGTGGGGCTCAATCCCACAACCCTGGGATCATGACCGGAGCTGAAGTCAGAGCCTTTAACCACTGAGCCACCCAGGCGCCCCAGTCTATGTGTGGTCTTAAGACTGAAGTGATTTTATTGTACAAAGAATAAAGTTAGTTATTGTTGTTATTTAATTTATTTATTTATATTAATATTTTATTACAGTAAATGTATATATACATACATAATATTTACCATTTTAACGATTTTTAAGTGTACAGTGCTATTTTTATATTAACATATAATGTATTTTTTGTTTCAGCGGTGCAAGTCTGTGATTCATCAGTCTTACATAACACCCACCACAACACATACACTTCTCAATGTCCATCACCCAGGCACCTCATCCCCCCACCCTCTCCCCTTCAGCAATCCTTAGTTTGTTTCCAAAGATTAAAAGTTTCTTGTAGTTTGTCTCTCTCTCTGGTTTCATCTTGTTTCATTTTTTCCTCTCGTCATCTGTGATTCTCTGTTTTGTTTCTTATATTACACATGTTATTGACATCATATGATAATTGTCTTTCTCTGATTGACTTATTTCAGTTAGCATAATACCCTTTAGTTCCACCTACATTGTTGTAAATGACAAGAAATGGCAAGATTTCATTTTTTGATGATGGATGATATCTATGCCACATCAATTCATCTGTCAATGGACATCTGGCCTATTTTCATAGTTTGGTTATTGTGGACAGTACTATTATAAACACCGGGGTGCAAGTTCCACTTCAAATCACTGTATTTGTATCTTTAGAGTAAATACCCAGTAGTGCAATTGCTGGGTTATATGGTAGCTCTATTTTCAACTTTTTGAGGAACGTCCATACTGTTTTCCAGAAGGGCTATAGTTGCTTGCATTCCCACCAACAGTGTAAGAGTGTTCCCCTTTCTCTGCATCATCACTAATATCTGCTGTTTCCTGGATTGTTAATTTTAGTCATTATAACTGGTGTTATGTGGAATCTCATTGTGATATTGATTTGTGCTTCCCTGATGTCCCGTGATGTTTAGCACTTTTTCTTGTGAGGGGGTGGAAAACAATTTATCATGCTAATAGAACTCTAAGGAAAGCTGGGGTCACAATCCTTATATCAGGCAAATTAGATTTTAAGCCAAAGACTGTATAAGAGATGAGAAATGAAACTATATCATAATTAAAGGGCCTATCCAACAAGAAATTTGTAAATATTTATATCCCTAACATGGGGGCAGCTAATCATATAAGCCAATTAATAATAAAATCAAAAAACACATCTATAATAGTAGGAAAATATAAAATACCCCTCACAGCAATAGACAAATCATCTAAGTAGAAATCACCAAGTAAATAAGGGCTTTGAATGACACACTGGACCAGATGGACTTCACAGATACATTCAGAACATTATATCCCAAAGCAACAGAATGCACTTTCTTATCAAGTTCATTGGAATATTTTCCAGAACAGATCACATACTGCATCAAAAATCATGTCTCAACAAGGACCAAAAGATTAAGATCTTCCCCTGCATATTTTCAGACCATGATACTTTGAAACTAGAACACATTTACAAGAGGAAAATTGGAAAAAAAAAACCTCAAAGGCGTGGAGGCTAAAGAGCATCCTACTAAGAAAAGTATGGGTCAATCAGGAAAATAAATATATTTTTTTAAAAAATCATGGAAACAAATGAAAATGAAAACACAACCGTTCAAAATCTTTGGGACATAGCAAGGGCGGTCCCAAGAGGGAAGTATATAGCACTACAAGCTTTATCAAGAAACAAGAAAGCTTTTGTGTGCCTGTGTGACTCAGTTTGTTAAGTGTCCTCCTTCAGCTCAGGGCATGACATCAGGGTCTCGAGATTGAGCCCTGCATCATGCTCCCTGTCCAGTGGGAAGCATGCTTCTCTCTCTCCTTCTGTCTCTCCCCACACTCTTGCTTTCTCACCCTCTCTTGCTCTGCTCTCTCTCAAATAAATAAGAATCATTAAAAAAAAGAAATAAGAAATGTCTCAAATACACAGCATAATCCTACACCTATGGAAGGTGAGGAAAGAACAGCAAATAAAGTGTAAAGCCTGCAGGAGAAGAGAAATTACAAATACAAGTGCAGAAATCAATGAAATAAAACCAAAAGAACAGATCAATGAAACTAGGGGCTGGTTCTTTGAAAGAATTAGTAAGATTGACAAGCCCCTGGCCAGACTTTTCAAAAATAAGAGATAAAGAACCCAAATAGATAAAATCATGAATGAGAGAGGGGACATCACAACCAAACTGAAGAAATACAATTGAAAGACCATATTATGGGAAACTATATGCCAACAAATTAGATAATCTGGAAGAAATGGATGCATTCCTAGAGAGCTATAAACTACCAAACTGCCATTGTTTTTAATTCATTCAATCAGTCTATCTTTCAGATGGAGTCTAATCTGCCTAGCTGGAGGTACCTCTAGGAACAGAAAGTTGAATAATTAACATTTGTACAGTACTTAGTTACCTTTATCTGTCATAGTGTAAGTTACTTTCATTGACTATATCCAAACATATGCCTTTGGCAGTGAACTGATGTAATTCAAGTAGTTTAGACTCCAGGATATCATCTGTATAAGGATAAATAGTGAATCTAGAGGGCTTCAAAATATATATCATAGACTTAACTTGCACATTCATATTTATCTAACTGAGATGATTTGTTCTTCCTGAACACATCAAATGATATATTTTAGATTTGAAAAAAGAAAAATAAACATTACTATTAAAATATACTTCCCCCTTTCCTTTATTTCTTCTTTCTTATTTTATTTTCTTTTTTTTTCCATTTTATTTATTTTTTCAGCATAACAGTATTCATTCTTTTTGCACAACACCCAGTGCTCCATGCAAAACGTGCCCTCCCCATTACCCACCACCTGTTCCCCCCAACCTCCCACCCCTGACCCTTCAAAACCCTCAGGTTGCCCCAACCTCCCACCCCTGACCCTTCAAAACCCTCATGTTGTTTTTCAGAGTCCATAGTCTCTTATGGTTCGCCTCGCCTCCCCAATGTCCATAGGGAGACAAACCATAAATGACTCTTAATCTCACAAAACAAACTGGGGGTTGCTGGGGAGGGTGGGATTGGGAGAGGGGGAGCGGGCATATTTTATTTTCTATCTCTTTTTCTTTATATGTATTAGGTGTGTGTCTGTGTGATTGTGTATATATCTGTCAGTAAAGTTTTTTTTTCCCTTTCCACTGAAAATATTTATGTTAATTTTTAATATTTGAGTTTTAACTAGTTTTAATTTTCAAGCATTCATTAAGTTTTTGATTTAAACTCTATTCTTCTACTTATGAAAGTATTACCCTGGTCTTTTTCCAAATATTTGTGGTAATTATTTTCCACAGATTGCATTTTAGTCTCTTTGGTTCTCTTTAATTCTAAAATATGGTACACATTTACTTGTATTCTGTTTTTTTTTTTAAGATTTTATTTATTTATTTATTTGACATACAGAGATCACAAGTAGGCAGAGAGGCAGGGAAAGACAAAGAGGAGGAAGCAGGCTCTCTGTTGAGCAGAGTCCAAGGCAGGGCTAGATCCCAGGACCCTGAGATCATGACCCCAGCCAAAGGCAGAGGATTAACCCACTGTGTCACCCTGGAACCCAATTTACTAATATTGTGAATCAACTTTTGGAATGTATACAATTTTTGTTTATTGAGAATTTTTTATAACAGATGTAAAAATGTATAATATGGGAACCTATCATTTGATATTTTAATACTTATTTTATATTACAATGGATAATTATATGTTGATTTAGTAATTCCAAATAAGAATCAGAAATCAATATAGTCATTGTAATTGTGATTGAAAATATAAAAGCTTACACCTATTAGCCATCATTTAATGTTGTGTAAGATAATTAAATATTTCCAATTGCATTATAAAGTCAATTTTGGCAAAAATGTTGTCAAAGAAGTCACTATATAGGTTTAAAGTGATCTATATTTTAAATTCAACACATACTGAATTTTTATTGCATCCCATAACATCTTTGGATAATAAGATTTTAGTTATAAAATGAATTAATCTTAACAAATAGAATAATCTTTAAGTAGGAAAAATGTCTTTCATTAAAAAAAATACACAAAAAATGAAAATTTGATTTGCTGAGGTGGCTCAGTGCATTAAGCCTCTGCCTTCAGATCAGGTCATGATCTCAGGGTCCTGAGATTGAGCCCCACATCAGGGGTCTCTGCTCAGCAGTAAGCCTGCTTCCCCCACCCGCCGACACGCGTTCTCTGTCTGCCAAATAAATAAATAAAATCTTGAAAAAAATCAAAATTTTATAATCTATTTTAACGATTCATGGATGACCTCCAAATATATATTTTTTAAATTTAAATTAATTTTTTTTCAGCGTAACAGTATTAATTGTTTTTGCACAACACCCAGTGCTCCATGCAATATGTGCCCTGCCTATTACCCACCACCTGGTTCTCCCAACCTCCCACCCCCGCCCCTTCAAAACCCTCAATATGGTTTTCAGAATCCATAGTCTCTTATGGTTCGCCTCCCCTTCCAATTTCCCTCAACTTCCTTCTCCTCTATATCTCCCAATCTCCTCCATGTCATTTGTTATGCTCCACAAATAAGTGAAACCATATGATACTTGACTCTCTCTGCTTGACTTATTTCACTCAGCATAATCACTTCCAGTCCCATCCATGTTGCTATAAAAGTTGGGTATTCATAATTTCTTTTTTTTTTATAAATATATAGTGTATTTTTATCCTCAGGGGTATAGGTCTGTGAATCACCGGGTTTACACACTTCACAGCACTCATGATAGCACATACCCTCCCCAATGTCCATAACCGCCTCCCCCTCTCCCAACCCCACCTTCCCCCAGCAACCCCCAGTTTGTTTTGCGAGATTAAGAGTCATTTATGGTTTGTCTCCCTCCCAATCCCATCTTGTTTCATTTATTCTTCTCTTATCACCCTAACCCCCATGTTGCATCTCCACATCCTCATATCAGAGAGATCATATGACAGTTGTCTTCTCCGACTGATTATTTCACTAAACATGATACCCTATAGATCCATCCACGTCATCGCAAATGGCAAGATTTCATTTCTTTTGATGACTGCATAGTATTCCATTGTGTATATATACCACATCTTCTCTATCCATTCATCTGTTGATGGACTTCTAGGTTCTCTCCATATTTTGGCTATTGTAGACAATGCTGCTATACACATTTGGGTACACGTGCCCCTTCGGATCACTATGTTTGTGTCTTTAGGATAAATACCCAGTAGGGCAATTGCTGGTTCATAGGGTAGTTCTATTTTCAACATTTTGAGAAACCTCCATCCTGTTTTCCAGAGTGGTTGCACCAGCTTGCATTCCCACCAACAGTGAAGGAGGGTTCCCCTTTCTCTGCATCCTCGCCAGCATCTGTCATTTCCTGACTTGTTAATTTTAGCCATTCTGACTGGTGTGAGGTGATATCTCATTGTGATTTTGATTTGTATTTCCCTGATGCCGAGTGACGTGGAGCACTTTTTCATGTGTCTGTTGGCCATCTGGATGTCTTCTTTGCAGAAATGTCTGTTCATGTCCTCTGCCCATTATTTGATTGAATTCTTTGTTCTTTGGGTGTTGAGTTTGTTAAGTTCCTTATAGAGTTTGGATACTAACCCTTTATCTGATATGTCGTTTGCAAATGTCTTCCCCCCTTCTGTCAGTTGTCTTTGGTTTTGTTAACTGTTTCCTTTGCTGTGCAAAAGTTTTGATCTTGATGAAATCCCAATAGTTCATTTTTGCCCTTGCTTCCCTTGCCTTTGCCGTTGTTCCTAGGAAGATGTTGCTGCAGCTGAGGTCGAAGAGGTTGCTGCCTGTGTTCTCCTCAAGAATTTGGATGGATTCCTTTCTCACCTTGAGGTCCTTCATCCATTTTGAGTCTGTTTTCGTGTGTGGTGTAAGGAAGTGGTCCAATTTCATTTTTCTGCATGTGGCTGTCCAACTTTCCCAGAACCATTTAATGAAGAGCCTGTCTTTTTTCCATTGGATATTCTTTCCTGCATTGTCGAAGATTAGTTGACCAGAGTTGAGGGTCTATTTCTGGGCTCTCTATTCTGTTCCATTGATCTATGTGTCTGTTTTTGTGCCAGTACCATGCTGTCTTGTTGATGACAGCTTTGTAATATAGCTTGAAGTCCAGAATTGTGATGTCACCAACTTTGGCTTTCTTTTTCAATATTCCTTTGGCTATTCGAGGTCTTTTCTGGCTCCATATAAATTTTAGGATTATTTGTTCCATTTCTTTGAAAAAAAAATGGATGGTGTTTTGATAGGGATTGCATTAAATGTGTAGATTGCTTTAGGTAGCATAGACATTTTCACAATATTTATTCTTCCAATCCAGGAGCATGGAACATTTTTCCATTTCTTTGTGTCTTCCTCAATTTCTTTCATGAGTACTTTATAATTTTCAGTGTATAGATTCTTAGCCTCTTTGGTTTGGTTTATTCCTAGGTATCTTATAGTTTTGGGTGCAATTGTAAATGGGATTGACTCCTTAATTTCTCTTTCTTCTGTCTTGTTGTTGGTGTAGAGAAATACAACTGATTTCTGGGCATAGATTGTATATCCTGACACTTTACTGAATTCCTGTACAAGTTCTAACAGTTTTGGAGTGGAGTCTTTTGGGTTTTCCACATATAGTATCATATCATCTGCGAAGAGTGATAGTTTGACTTCTTCTTTGCTGATTTGGATGCCTTAAATTTCTTTTTGTTGTCTGATTGCTGAGGCTAGGACTTCTAGTATTATGTTAAATAGCAGTGGTGATAATGGACATCCCTGCCATGTTCCTGACCTTAATGGAAAAGCTTTCAGTTTTTCTCCATTGAGAATGATATTTGCGGTGGGTTTTTCATAGTTGGCTTTGATAATATTGAGGTATGTGCCCTCTATCTCCACACTTTGAAGATTTTTGATAAGGAAGGGATGCTGTACTTTGTCAAATGCTTTTTCAGCATGTATTGAGAGTATCATATGGTTCCTATTCTTTCTTTTATTAATGTGTTCTATCACATTGATTGATTTGCGGATGTTGAACCAACCTTGCAGCCCTGGAATAAATCCCAGTTGATGGTGGTGAATAATCCTTTTAATGTACTGTTGAATCCTATTGGCTAGTATTTTGGTGAGATTTTTTGCATCTGTTTTCATCAAGGATATTGTTCTGTAGTTCCCTTTTTTGGCGGGGTCCTACTCTGGTTTTGGGATCAGGATGATGCTGGCCTCATAAAATGAGTTTGGAAGTTTTCCTTACATTTCTATTTATTGGAACAGTTTCAGGAGATAGGAATTCGTTCTTATTTAAATGTTTGGTAGAATTCCCCTGGGAATCTGTCTGGCATTGGGCTTTTGTTTCTAGTTTTTTGATAACTGTTTCAATCTCCTTACTGGTTATGGGCCTGTTCAGGTTTTCTATTTCTTGCCGGTTCAGTTGTGGTAGTTTATATGTCTCTAGGAATGCATCCATTTCTTCCAGATTGTCAAATTTGTTGGCGTAGACTTGCTCATAGTTTGTTCTTATAATTGTCTGTATTTCTTTGGTGTTAGTTGTGATCTCTCCTCTTTCCTTCATGATTTTATTGATTTGGGTCCTTTCTCTTTTCTTTTTCATAAGTCTGGCCAGGGGTTTATCAATCTTATTGATTCTTTCAAAGAACCAGCTCCTAGTTTCATTGATTTTTTCTATTGTTTTTTGGTTTTTATTTCATTGATTTCTGCTCTGATCTTTATGATTTCTCTTCTCCTGCTGGGTTTAGGGTTTCTTTCTTGTTCTTTCTCCAGCTCCTTTACGTGTAGGGTTAGGTTGTGTACTTGAGACCTTTCTTGTGTCTTGAGAAAGGCTTGTACCGCTATATATTTTCTTTCAGGATCTTCAGGACTGCCTTTGCTGTGTCCCACAGATTTTGAACCATTGTGTTTTCGTTATCATTTGTTTCCATGGATTTTTTCAATTCTTCTTTAATTTCCTGGTTGACCCATTCATTCTTTAGAAGGATGCTGTTTAGTCTCCGTGTGTTTGGGTTCTTTCCAGGTATCCTCTTGTGATTGAGTTCTAGCTTCAGAGCATTGTGTTCTGAAAATATGCAGGGAATGATCCCAATCTTTTGATACCGGTTGAGAACTGATTTGTGACCCAGGATGTGATCTATTCTGGAGAAGGTTCCATGTGCACTAGAGAAGAATGTGTATTCTGTTGCTTTGGGATGAAATGTTCTGAAGATATCTGTGATGTCCATCTGGTCCAGTGTGTCATTTAATGCCTTTATTTCCTTGTTGATCTTTTGCTTGGATGATCTGTCCATTTCAGTGAGGGGAGTGTTCAAGTCCCCTACTATTATTGTATTATTATTGATGTGTTTCTTTGATTTTGTTATTAATTGGTTGATATAGTTGGCTGCTCCCAAGTTAGGGGCATAGATATTTAAAATTGTTAGATCTTCTTGTTGGACAGACACTTTGAGTAGGATATAGTGTCCTTCCTCATCTCTTATTATAGTCTTTGGCTTAAAATCTAATTGATCTGATATAAGGATTGCTCCCCCAGCTTTCTTCTGATGCCCATTAACGTGGTAAATTGTTTTCCACCCCCTCACTTTAAATCTGGAGGTGTCTTCGTGTCAAAAATGAGTTTCTTGTAGGCCACATACTGATGGGTTTTGTTTTTTTATCCATTCTGATACCCTGTGTCTTTTGATTGGGGTATTTAGCCCATTAACATTCAGGGTAACTATTGAGAGATATGAATTTAGTGCCATTAGTAGCCTGTAAGGTGACTGTTACTGTATATTGTCTCTGTACCTTTCTGATCTACTACTTTTAGGCTCTCTCTTTGCTTAGAGGACCCCTTTCAATATTTCCTGTAGAGCTGGTTTGGTGTTTGCAAATTCTTTCAGTCTTTGTTTGTCCTGGAAGCTTTTGATCTCTCCTTCTATTTTCAATGATAGCCTAGCTGGATAGAGTATTCTTGGCTGCATGTTTTACTCGTTTGTGCTCTGAATATATCATGCCAGCTCTTTCTGGCCTGCCAGGTCTCTGTGCATAAGTCTGCTGTCAATCTAGTATTTTTACCATTGTATGTGACAGACTTCTTTTCCCGGGCTGCATTCAGGATTTTCTCTTTGTCACTAAGAATTGTAAATTTTCCTATTATGTGACGGGGTGTGGACCTATTCTTGTTGACTTTGAGGGCATTCTCTGCACCTCCTGGATTTTGATGCTTGTTCCCTTTGCCATATTAGGAAAATTCTCTCCAATAATTCTCTCCAATAGACCTTCTGCTCCCCTCTCTGTTTCTTCTTCTTCTGGATCCCAATTTTTCTAATGTTGTTTCGTCTTATGGTGTCACTTATCTCTCGAATTCTCCCCTCGTGGTCCAGTAGCTGTTTGTCCCTCTTTTTCTTGGTTTCTTTATTCTCTGTCATTTGGTCTTCTATATCACTAATTATTTTTCTGCCTCATTTATCCTAGCAGTGAGAGCCTCCATTTTTATTGCACCTCATTAATAGCTTTTTTGATTTCAACTTGTTTAGATTTTAGTGCTTTAATTTCTCCAGAAATGGCTTTTATATATCCAGAGAGGGTTTCTCTCATATCTTCCATGCCTTTTTTGAGCCCACCTAGAACCCTGAGAATCGTCATTCTGAACTCTATATCTGACATATTACCAATGTCTGTGTTGATTCGGTCCCTAGTCTTTGGTACTGCCTCTTGTTTTTTTGTTTGTGGTGATTTTTTCTGCCTTGTCATTTTGTCCAGATAAGAGGATATGAAGGATAAAATAAAATACTAAAAGGATGGCAAAGACCCCAGAAAAATGCGCTGTAACGAAATCAGAAGAGACCCCAAATTTGGGGGGGGGGGGGAGGAAGGGGATAAAAAGAGGTTCAGAAAAAAAAAGAAAAAAATTTAAAAAATAAAACAAATAAAGAAAAAATATAAAAAAAGAAAGAAAAAATATATATTTTAGATAAACTAGTTAAAAAACGTTAAAAAAGAAAAGGGTAAAAGTTAAAAAATTTAGCAGAAGAAGAAAGAAGAAAGAAAAAAAAATTGAAAAAAAATTGAATTAACCGCAAGACTAAAGAATCATGGGGAGAAAGCCATGAGTTCCGTGCTTTGCTTTCTCCTCCTCTGGATTTCAACTGCTGTCCTAGATATTGAACCTGATTTCCTTGATAGATGAACTTTGTCCTGGCTGGATATTTTGGTGATCGTCTGGGGGGAGGGGCCTGTTGTAGTGACTCTCAAGTGTCTTTGCCCCAGGCGGAATTGCACCACCCTTACCGAGGGCCAGAATAAGTAATCTGCTCTTGTTCGCTTTTGGGAGCTTCTGTTCCCTGAACACATTCAGTAGAGTTCCGGAGGACAGGAATGAAAATGACAGCCTCCTAGTCTCTGGCCCAGAGGAGCTGAGAGCCCAGGGCCCCACTCCTCAGTGCGCCCCCAGAGGACAGCACCCAATCACTCCCGTATCACCAGCCTCCAGCAGCTCTCCGAGCTCACCCAGCCCGCGACCCGTTCAAGGTAACCCTGAGCTGAGAGTTCAGTCCTCGGCTCTGTCTCTGTAGCCAGCTTCTCTGTTCTAACACCTGCGATCTCTGCGACACTCCCAGTCCCCGGATCCTTCTGTGACTCTGCCAGACCTGGGCCCACACTGACCCCGCATGGGCTTCACCCCGGTTTAGCCTCTGGAGTAATGTTCCTCGTGGAACAGACTTTTAAAAGTCCTGATTTTGTGCTCCTTTGCTCCACCGCTTGACAGGAACCGGCCCCTCCCCCCGCGGTCTATCTTCCCGTCATTTTAGAGTGACTTCTCTGCCAGTCCTACCTTTCATAAAGTGGTTGATTTTCTGTTTCTAGAATTGCTGTTCTTCTTCTCTTTGATCTCCTGTTGGATTTGTAGGTGTTTGGAATGTTTAGATAAGCTATTGAGCTTATCTCCTGCTACCTGATGTAGTCTCAGCCTGCTACTTCTCTGCCATCTTGACTCCTCCCCTCTCCAAATATACATTTTAATGCTTAGTAAAATCAGTATTGATCTGAAGTGAAGGTGAGAACCGATAATTACCAATTGTAATATGGACTTTTGTCATTTTAGAATGACTGATATTAAATTTGACCTACATTTTTCTTATGTAGTATTTTGTAATTACATTTTCAAATATTTGGATAATAGAGAAAGCAAATACCTCATCCGACTCAACAATTATGGTTCTTCTGCAGTCATGTTTCTGTATGCTTCTGGTACAAACCAATGCTTATCTTCAACTGAGGTAAGGAAGAAAACAATAAATAATTAGATCTATTTATTTTTCTCAATTTTAACTTTTCTTCAAAATATATGCACTTTTAAACTCTTTATTAAACTCTAAATATTAACTCTATGAATTGTATATTAAGTCAAAATATTTACACTTCTTTAACTTTATATTAACTCTATATTAAATAAATATTATTTATTGTACATAAATTCAATATGTTATCCCTTTCAAATGTCAATATGCAAAAGTAATTATTTACTATAAGATTTATTATAATGAAATAAAATATCTCAGCTGAACATTTTTCTAATCATCCCATGACTTCCACATAATTAAATAAATTAAAAGGAATACACACTGAAAGCATATTGTAGAGTTATAAATGTTATTTACCAAATATCTCAGGAAATATTAAACTTGTGATACAATCTGCTATCTGTTATTTTGCTTTCTCCATTATGAAATAGTTAATTTATCTTATTTGTCCTAAAAATTTGTAATCCATTGTATTTTTGTGTGTTTTTGGTAATTCTAACCATGAAGTTAAGGACTTTCACACATATATTTACTTACAGATAGTTTCTACTTTGCAATAAAGTATGTTTTATTTTATTTTATTTTTTCCCATTTTATTTATTTTTTCAGCGTAACAGTATTCATACTTTTTGCACAACACCCAGTGCTCCATGCAAAACGTGCCCTCCCCATTACCCACCACCTGTTCCCACAACCTCCCACCCCTGACCCTTCAAAATCCTCAGGTTGTTTTTCAGAGTCCATAGTCTCTTATGGTTCGCCTCCCCTCCCCAATGTCCATAGCCCGCTCCCCCTCTCCCAATCCCACCTCCCCCCAGCAACCCCCAGTTTGTTTTGTGAGATTAAGACTCATTTATGGTTTGTCTCCCTCCCAATCCCATCTTGTTTCACTTATTATTCTCCTATCCCTCTACCCCCGCATGTTGCTTCTCCATGTCCTCATATTAGGGAGATCATATGATAGTTGTCTTTCTCCGATTGACTTATTTCACTAAGCATGATACGCTCTAGTTCCATCCACGTCGTCGCAAATGGCAAGATTTCATTTCTTTTGATGGCTGCATAGTATTCCATTGTGTATATATACCACATCTTCTTGATCCATTCATCTGTTGATGGACATCTAGGTTCTTTCCATAGTCTGGCTATTGTAGACATTGCTGCTATAAACATTCGGGTACACGTGCCCCTTCGGATCACTATGTTTGTATCTTTAGGGTAAATACCCAGTAGTGCAATTGCTGGGTCAGAGGGTAGTTCTATTTTCAACATTTTGAGGAACCTCCATGCTGTTTTCCAGAGTGGTTGCACCAGCTTGCATTCCCACCAACAGTGGAGGAGGGTTCCCCTTTCTCCACATCCTCTCCAGCATCTGTCATTTCCTGACTTGTTAATTTTAGCCATTCTGACTGGTGTGAGGTGATATCTCATTGTGGTTTTGATTTGTATTTCCCTGATGCCGAGTGACGTGGAGCACTTTTTCATGTGTCTGTTGGCCATCTGGATGTCTTCTTTGCAGAAATGTCTGTTCATGTCCTCTGCCCATTTCTTGATTGGATTGTTTGTTCTTTGGGTGTTGAGTTTGCTAAGTTCCTTATAGATTTTGGATACTAGCCCTTTATCTGATATGTCGTTTGCAAATATCTTCTCCCATTCTGTCAGCTGTCTTTTGGTTTTGTTAACTGTTTCCTTTGCTGTGCAAAAGCTTTTGATCTTGATGAAATCCCAATAGTTCATTTTCGCCCTTGCTTCCCTTGCCTTTACCGTTGTTTCTAGGAAGATGTTGCTGCGGCTGAGGTCGAAGAGGTTGCTGCCTGCGTTCTCCTCAAGGATTTTGATGGATTCCTTTCTCACATTGAGGTCCTTCATCCATTTGGAGTCTATTTTCGTGTGTGGTGTAAGGAAGTGGTCCAATTTCATTTTTCTGCATGTGGCTGTCCAATTTTCCCTGCACCATTTATTGAAGAGGCTGTCTTTTTTCCATTGGACATTCTTTCCTGCTTTGTCGAAGATTAGTTGACCATAGAGTTGAGGGTCGATTTCTGGGCTCTCTATTCTGTTCCACTGGTCTATGTGTCTGTTTTTGTGCCAGTACCATGCTGTCTTGATGATGACAGCTTTGTAATAGAGCTTGAAGTCCGGAATTGTGATGCCACCAACTTTGGCTTTGTTCTTCAATATTCCTTTGGCTATTCGAGGTCTTTTCTGGTTCCATATAAATTTTAGGATTATTTGTTCCATTTCTTTGAAAAAAATGGATGGTATTTTGATAGGGATTGCATTAAATGTGTAGATTGCTTTAGGTAGCATAGACATTTTCACAATATTTATTCTTCCAATCCAGGAGCATGGAACATTTTTCCATTTTTTTGTGTCTTCCTCAATTTCTTTCATGAGTACTTTATAATTTTCTGTGTATAGATTCTTAGTCTCTTTGGTTAGGTTTATTCCTAGGTATCTTATAGTTTTGGGTACAATTGTGAATGGGATTGACTCCTTAATTTCTCTTTCTTCAGTCTTGTTGTTGGTGTACAGAAATGCAACTGATTTCTGTGCATTGATTTTATATCCTGACACTTTACTGAATTCCTGGACAAGTTCTAGCAGTTTTGGAGTGGAGTCTTTTGGGTTTTCCACATATAGTATCATATCATCTGCGAAGAGTGATAGTTTGACTTCTTCTTTACCAATTTGGATGCCTTTAATTTCTTTTTGTTGTCTGATTGCTGAGGCTAGGACTTCTAATACTATGTTGAATAGCAGTGGTGATAATGGACATCCCTGCCGTGTTCCTGACCTTAATGGAAAAGCTTTCAGTTTTTCTCCATTGAGAATGATATTTGCGGTGGGTTTTTCATAGATGGCTTTGATAATATTGAGGTATGTGCCCTCTATCCCTACACTTTGAAGAGTTTTGATCAGGAAGGGATGCTGTACTTAGTCAAATGCTTTTTCAGCATCTATTGAGAGTATCATATGGTTCTTGTTCTTTCTTTTATTAATGTGTTCTATCACATTGATTGATTTGCGGATGTTGAACCAACCCTGCAGCCCTGGAATAAATCCCACTTGATCCTGGTGAATAATCCTTTTAATGTACTGTTGAATCCTATTGGCTAGTATTTTGGCAAGAATTTTTGCTTCTGTGTTCATCAAGGATATTGGTCTGTAGTTCTCTTTTTTGGTGGGATCCTTGTCTGGTTTTGGGATCAAGGTGATGCTGGCCTCATAGAATGAGTTTGGAAGTTTTCCTTCCATTTCTATTTTTTGGAACAGTTTCAGGAGAATAGGAATGAGTTCTTCTTTAAATGTTTGGTAGAATTCCCCTGGGAAGCCGTCTGGCCCTGGGCTTTTGTTTGTTTGGAGATTTGTGATGACTGTTTCAATCTCCTTACTGGATATGGGCCTGTTCAGGTTTTCTATTTCTTCCTGGTTCAGTTGTGGTAGTTTATATGTCTCTGGGAATGCATCCATTTCTTCCAGATTGTCCAATTTGTTGGCGTAGAGTTGCTCATAGTATGTTCTTATAATTGTCTGTATTTCTTTGGTGTTAGTTGTGATCTCTCCTCTTTCATTCATGATTTTATTGATTTGGGTCCTTTCTCTTTTCTTTTGGATGAGTCTGGCCAGGGGTTTATCAATCTTATTGATTCTTTCAAAGAACCAGCTCCTAGTTTCATTGATTTGTTCTATTGTTTTTTTGGTTTCTATTTCATTGATTCCTGCTCTGATCTTTATGATTTCTCTTCTCCTGCTGGGTTTAGGGTTTCTTTCTTGTTCTTTCTCCAGCTCCTTTACGCGTAGGGTTAGGTTGTGTACTTGAGACCTTTCTTGTTTCTTGAGAAAGGCTTGTACCGCTATATATTTTCCTCTCAGGACTGCCTTTGCTGTGTCCCACAGATTTTGAACTGTTGTGTTTTCATTATCATTTGTTTCCATGAATTTTTTTAAATTCTTCTTTAATTTCCTGGTTAACCCATTCATTCTTTAGAAGGATGCTGTTTAGTCTCCATGTATTTGGGTTCATTCCAGCTTTCCTCTTGTGATTGAGTTCTAGCTTCAGAGCATTGTGGTCTGAAAATATGCAGGGAATAATCCTAATCTTTTGATACCGGTTGAGACCTGATTTGTGACCCAGGATGTGATCTATTCTGGAGAAGGTTCCATGTGCACTAGAGAAGAATGTGTATTCTGTTGCTTTGGGATGAAATGTTCTGAATATATCTGTGATGTCCATCTGGTCCAGTGTGTCATTTAAGGCCTTTATTTCCTTGTAGATCTTTTGCTTGGATGATTTGTCCATTTCAGTGAGGGGAGTGTTCAAGTCCCCTGCTATTATTGTATTATTATTGATGTGTTTCTTTAATTTTGTTATTAATTGGTTGATATAGTTGGCTGCTCCCACGTTAGGGGCATAGATATTTAAAATTGTTAGATCTTCTTGTTGGACAGACCCTTTGAGTAGGATATAGTGTCCTTCCTCATCTCTTATTATAGTCTTTGGCTTAAAATCTAATTGATCTGACAGAAGGATTGCCACCCCAGCTTTCTTCTGATGCCCATTAGCATGGTAAATTGTTTTCCATCCCCTCACTTTAAATCTGGAGGTGTCTTCGTGTCTAAAATGAGTTTCTTGTAGGCAACATACTGATGGGTTTTGTTTTTTTATCCATTCTGATTCCCTGTGTCTTTCGATTGGGGCATTTAGCCCATTAACATTCAGGGTAACTATTGAGAGATATGAATTTAGTGCCATTAGTAGCCTGTAAGGTGACTGTTACTGTATATTGTCTCTGTACCTTTCTGATCTACTACTTTTAGGCTCTCTCTTGGCTTAGAGGACCCCTTTCAATATTTCCTGTAGAGCTGGTTTGGTGTTTGCAAATTCTTTCAGTTTTGTTTGTCCTGGAAGCTTTTTATCTCTCCTTCTATTTTCAATGATAGCCTAGCAGGATAGAGTATTCTTGGCTGCATGTTTTTCTCGTTGAGTGCTCTGAATATATCATGCCAGCTCTTTCTGGCCTGCCAGGTCTCTGTGGATAAGTCTGCCGCCAATCTAATATTTTTACCATTGTATGTTACAGACTTCTTTTCTCGGGCTGCTTTCAGGATTTTCTCTTTGTCACTAAGACTTGTCAATTTTACTATTAGGTGACGGGGTGTGGACCTATTCTTGTTGACTTTGAGTGGGGTTCTCTGCATCTCCTGGATTTTGATGCTTGTTCCCTTTGCCATATTAGGGAAATTCTCTCCAATAATTCTCTCCAATAGACCTTCTGCTCCCCTCTCTGTTTCTTCTTCTTCTGGAATCCCAATGATTCTAATGTTGTTTCGTCTTATGGTGTCACTTATCTCTCGAATTCTCTCCTCATGGTCCAGTAGCTGTTTGTCCCTCTTTTGTTTGGTTTCTTTATTCTCTGTCATTTGGTCTTCTATATCACTAATTCTTTCTTCTGCCTCATTTATCCTAGCAGTGAGAGCCTCCATTTTTGATTGCACCTCATTAATAGCTTTTTTGATTTCAACTTGGTTAGATTTTAGTTCTTTAATTTCTCCAGAAAGGGCTTTAATATCTCCAGAGAGGGTTTCTCTAATATCTTCCATGCCTTTTTCGAGCCCGGCTCGAATGTTCAGAATCGTCATTCTGAACTCTTGATCTGACATATTACCCATGTCTGTGTTGATTAGGTCCCTAGCCTTCGGTACTGTCTCTTGTTCTTTTGTTTGTGGTGATTTTTTCCGCCTTGTCATTTTGTCCAGATAAGAGGATATGAAGGAGAAAATAAACTACTAAAAGGGTGGCAGAGACCCCTGATAAATGCGCTGTAACCAAATCAGAAGAGACCCCAAATTGTGGGGGGGGAGAAAGGGGATAAAAACAGGTTCTTTCAGAAAGTGGTTGATTTTCTGTTTCTAGAGTTGCTGTTCTTCTTCTCTTCGCTCTCCCGTTGGATTTGTGGGTGTTTGCAATGTTTAGATAAGCTATCGTGCTGATCTCCTGCTACCTGATGTAGTCTCAGGCTGCTACTTCTCCGCCATCTTGACTCCTCCCCTCTAAAGTATGTTTTATTTTAAATGAGCACTAGATTCCTATATTTGGCTCTTATAATATGGTCTAATTCAAATAACATCTATGATTCTTATCTGCATTAGAATGTGATTATTCAGATTCTAACTACAAATGATGATGCATGCCTTATTTATGCTACTAAAATGATTTTACTTATTAAATAGTGCAGCATTCTATGCTAACCCATGGTAATTGATAACACAAACACTCAGGAATTTCAGTAGCATTGAAACAGGAAGCTATTAGTCTTAGAAATATTAGATATTAAGATGATTACCATGAGAAAAAAATTAAATTAAATTAGACAATATTTTGTGGACACTGATGCTTAAATCAAACATTGTTGCATCTCTAGACAAATACCAATATGGGAAATCAACAGAAGAAGAAAAAATTTCATACATTTGTTACTTCCCATTGTATATACAATATTAAAAAATCTAAGTATTAAAAGAAACAAAAGGAGGGGGGGAGGAGTCAAGATGGCGGAGAAGTAGAAGCCTGAGACTACATCAGGTAGCAGGAGATCAGCTCGATATCTTATCTAAACATTGCAAACACCTACAAATCCAACGGGAGAGCGAAGAGAAGAAGAACAGCAACTCTAGAAACAGAAAATCAACCACTTTCTGAAAGGTAGGACTGGCGGAGAAGTGAATCTAAAACGACGGGAAGATAGACCGCAGGGGGAGGGGCCGGCTCCCGGCAAGCGGCGGAGGAACGGAGCACAAAATCAGGACTTTTAAAAGTCTGTTCCACTGAGGGATATTGCTCCAGGGGCTAAACCGGGGTGAAGCCCACGCGGGGCCACCGTGGCCCCAGGCCCCGCAGGGTCACAGAAGGATCGGGGGTGTCAGAGTGTCGGAGAGCTCGCAGCTATTAGAACAGAGAAGCTGGCTGGAGAGACAGAGCCGAGGACTAAACTCTCAGCTCGGGGTTACCTTGAACTGGTCGCGGGCTGGGTGAGCTCGGAGCGCGGCTAGAGGCTGGGGATACGGGAGTGATTGGGTGCTGTCCTCTGGGGGCGCACTGAGGAGTGGGGCCCCAGGCTCTCGGCTCCTCCGGGCTGGAGACTGGGAGGCCGCCATTTTCATTCCCGTCCTCCGGAACTCTACGGAAAGCGTTCAGGGAACAGAACCTCCCAAAAGCGAACCCGAGCCGATTACTTAGTCCGGCCGCCGGTAAGGGCGGTGCAATCCCGCCGCGGGCAAAGACACTTGAGAGTCACTACAACAGGCCCCTCCCGCAGAAGATCAACAAAATATCCAGCCAGGACAAAGTTCATCTATCAAGGAGAAAGCAGGTGCATTTCCTAAGACAGCAGAGCAATTCCAGAGGAGGAGAAAGCAAAGCACGGAACTCATGGCTTTCTCCCCATGATTCTTTAGTCCTGCGGCTACTTCAATTTTTTTTCTTTTTTCAATTTTTTTTCTTTTTTCTTTTTTCTTCTTCGGCTAAATTTTTTTAAAATTTTACCCTTTTCTTTTTTAACATTTTTTGACTAGTTCATCTAAATATATATATTTTTTCTTTCTTTTTTATAATTTTTATTTGTTTTATTTTTTAAATTTTTTTCTTTCTTTTTTTTTCTTTTTTTTTTTCAGAAGCTCTTTTTATCCCCTTTCTCTCCCCCACAATTTGGGGTCTCTTCTGATTTGGTTACAGCGCATTTTTCCGGGGTCTTTGCCACCCTTTTAGTAGTTTAGTTGCTCCTTCATATTCTCTTATCTGGACAAAATGACAAGGCGGAAAAAATCACCACAAACAAAAGAACAAGAGACAGTACCGAAGGCTAGGGACCTAATCAACACAGACATGGGTAATATGTCAGATCAAGAGTTCAGAATGACGATTCTGAACATTCTAGCCGGGCTCGAAAAAGGCATGGAAGATATTAGAGAAACCCTCTCTGGAGATATTAAAGCCCTTTCTGGAGAAATTAAAGAACTAATATCTAACCAAGTTGAAATCAAAAAAGCTATTAATGAGGTGCAATCAAAAATGGAGGCTCTCACTGCTAGGATAAATGAGGCAGAAGAAAGAATTAATGATATAGAAGACCAAATGACAGAGAATAAGGAAGCCGAGCAAAAGAGGGACAAACAGCTCCTGGACCATGAGGGGAGAATTCGAGAGATAAATGACACCATAAGACGAAACAACATTAAAATCATTGGGATTCCAGAAGAAGAAGAAACAGAGAGGGGAGCAGAAGGTCTATTGGAGAGAATTATTGGAGAGAATTTCCCTAATATGGCAAAGGGAACAAGCATCAAAATCCAGGAGATGCAGAGAACCCCCCTCAAAGTCAACAAGAATAGGTCCACACCCCGTCACCTAATAGTAAAATTGACAAGTCTTAGTGACAAAGAGAAAATCCTGAAAGCAGCCCGAGAAAAGAAGTCTGTAACATACAATGGTAAAAATATTAGATTGGCGGCAGACTTATCCACAGAGACCTGGCAGGCCAGAAAGAGCTGGCATGATATATTCAGAGCACTCAACGAGAAAAACATGCAGCCAAGAATACTCTATCCTGCTAGGCTATTATTGAAAATAGAAGGACAGATCAAAAGCTTCCAGGACAAACAAAACTGAAAGAATTTGCAAACACCAAACCAGCTCAACAGGAAATCTTGAAAGGGGTCCTCTAAGCCAAGAGAGAGCCTAAACATAGTAGATCAGAAAGGTACAGAGACAATATACAGTAACAGTCACCTTACAGGCTAATAATGGCACTAAATTCATATCTCTCAATAGTTACCCTGAATGTTAATGGGCTAAATGCCCCAATCGAAAGACACAGGGAATCAGAATGGATAAAAAAACAAAACCCATCAGTATGTTGCCTACAAGAAACTCATTTTAGACACGAAGACACCTCCAGATTTAAAGTGAGGGGGTGGAAAACAATTTACCATGCTAATGGGCATCAGAAGAAAGCTGGGGTGGCAATCCTTCTGTCAGATCAATTAGATTTTAAGCCAAAGACTATAATAATAGATGAGGAAGGACACTATATCCTACTCAAAGGGTCTGTCCAACAAGAAGATCTAACAATTTTAAATATCTATGGCCCTAACTTGGGAGCAGCCAACTATATCAACCAATTAATAACAAAATCAAAGAAACACATCAATAATAATACAATAATAGCAGGGGACTTGAACACTCCCCTCACTGAAATGGACAGATCATCCAAGCAAAAGATCAACAAGGAAATAAAGGCCTTAAATGACACACTGGACCAGATGGACATCACAGATATCTTCAGAACATTTCATCCCAAAGCAACAGAATACACATTCTTCTCTAGTGCACATGGAACCTTCTCCAGAATAGATCACATCCTGGGTCACAAATCAGGTCTCAACCGGTATCAAAAGATTAGGATTATTCCCTGCATATTTTCAGACCACAATGCTCTGAAGCTAGAACTCAATCACAAGAGGAAAGCTGGAAAGAACCCAAATACATGGAGACTAAACAGCATCCTTCTAAAGAATGAATGGGTTAACCAGGAAATTAAAGAAGAATTAAAAAAAATTCATGGAAACAAATGATAATGAAAACACAACAGTTCAAAATCTGTGGGACACAGCAAAGGCAGTCCTGAGAGGAAAATATATAGCAGTACAAGCCTTTCTCAAGAAACAAGAAAGGTCTCAAGTACACAACCTAACCCTACGCGTAAAGGAGCTGGAGAAAGAACAAGAAAGAAACCATAAACCCAGCAGGAGAAGAGAAATCATAAAGATCAGAGCAGAAATCAATGAAATAGAAACCAAAAAAAACAATAGAACAAATCAATGAAACTAGGAGCTGGTTCTTTGAAAGAATCAATAAGATTGATAAACCCCTGGCCAGACTCATCCAAAAGAAAAGAGAAAGGACCCAAATCAATAAAATCATGAATGAAAGAGGAGAGATCACAACTAACACCAAAGAAATACAGACAATTATAAGAACATACTATGAGCAACTCTACGCCAACAAATTGGACAATCTGGAAGAAATGGATGCATTCCTAGAGACATATAAACTACCACAACTGAACCAGGAAGAAATAGAAAACCTGAACAGGCCCATAACCAGTAAGGAGATTGAAACAGTCATCAAAAATCTCCAAACAAACAAAAGCCCAGGGCCAGACGGCTTCCCAGGGGAATTCTACCAAACATTTAAAGAAGAAGTAATTCCTATTCTCTTGAAACTGTTCCAAAAAATAGAAATGGAAGGAAAACTTCCAAACTCATTTTATGAGGCCAGCATCACCTTGATCCCAAAACCAGACAAGGATCCCACCAAAAAAGAGAACTACAGACCAATATCCTTGATGAACACAGATGCAAAAATTCTCGCCAAAATACTAGCCAATAGGATTCAACAGTACATTAAAAGGATTATTCACCAGGATCAAGTGGGATTTATTCCAGGGCTGCAGGGTTGGTTCAACATCCGCAAATCAATCAATGTGATAGAACAAATTAATAAAAGAAAGAACAAGAACCATATGATACTCTCAATAGATGCTGAAAAAGCATTTGACAAAGTACAGCATCCCTTCCTGATCAAAACTCTTCAAAGTGTGGGGATAGAGGGCACATACCTCAATATTATCAAAGCCATCTATGAAAAACCCACCACAAATACCATTCTCAATGGAGAAAAACTGAAAGCTTTTCCGTTAAGGTCAGGAACACGGCAGGGATGTCCATTATCACCACTGCTATTCAACATAGTACTAGAAGTCCTAGCCTCAGCAATCAGACAACAAAAAGAAATTAAAGGCATCCAAATTGGTAAAGAAGAAGTCAAACTATCACTCTTCGCAGATGATATGATACTATATGTGGAAAACCCAAAAGACTCCACTCCAAAACTGCTAGAACTTGTCCAGGAATTCAGTAAAGTGTCAGGATATAAAATCAATACACAGAAATCAGTTGCATTTCTGTACACCAACAACAAGACTGAGGAAAGAGAAATTAAGGAGTCAATCCCATTCACAATTGTACCCAAAACTATAAGATACCTAGGAATAAACCTAACCAAAGAGACTAAGAATCTATACACAGAAAATTATAAAGTACTCATGAAAGAAATTGAGGAAGACACAAAAAAATGGAAAAATGTTCCATGCTCCTGGATTGGAAGAATAAATATTGTGAAAATGTCTATGCTACCTAAAGCAATCTACACATTTAATGCAATCCCTATCAAAATACCGTCCATTTTTTTCAAAGAAATGGAACAAATAATCCTAAAATTTATATGGAACCAGAAAAGACCTCGAATAGCCAAAGGAATGTTGAAGAACAAAGCCAAAGTTGGTGGCATCACAATTCCGGACTTCAAGCTCTATTACAAAGCTGTCATCATCAAGACAGCATGGTAGTGGCACAAAAACAGACACATAGATCAGTGGAACAGAATAGAGAGCCCAGAAATCGACCCTCAACTCTATGGTCAACTAATCTTCGACAAAGCAGGAAAGAATGTCCAATGGAAAAAAGACAGCCTCTTCAATAAATGGTGCTGGGAAAATTGGACAGCCACATGCAGAAAAATGAAATTGGACCACTTCCTTACACCACACACGAAAATAGACTCCAAATGGATGAAGGACCTCAATGTGAGAAAGGAATCCATCAAAATCCTTGAGGAGAACGCAGGCAGCAACCTCTTCGACCTCAGCCGTAGCAACATCTTCCTAGGAACAACGGCAAAGGCAAGGGAAGCAAGGGCAAAAATGAACTATTGGGATTTCATCAAGATCAAAAGCTTTTGCACAGCAAAGGAAACAGTTCACAAAACCAAAAGACAGCTGACAGAATGGGAGAAGATATTTGCAAACGACATATCAGGTTAAGGGCTAGTATCCAAAATCTATAAGGAACTTAGCAAACTCAACACCCAAAGAACAAACAATCCAATCAAGAAATGGGCAGAGGACATGAACAGACATTTCTGCAAAGAAGACATCCAGATGGCCAACAGACACATGAAAAAGTGCTCCACGTCACTCGGCATCAGGGAAATGCAAATCAAAACCACAATGAGATACCATCTCACACCAGTCAGAATGGCTAAAATGAACAAGTCAGGAAATGACAGATGCTTGTGAGGATGCGGAGAAAGGGCAACCCTCCTCCACTGTTGGTGGGAATGCAAGCTGGTCCAACCACTCTGGAAAACAGCATGGAGTTTCCTCAAAATGTTGAAAATAGAACTACCCTCTGACCCAGCAATTGCACTACTGGGTATTTACCCGAAAGATACAAACGTAGTGATCGGAAGGGGCACGTGTACCCGATGTTTATAGCAGCAATGTCTACAATAGCCAGACTATGGAAAGAACCTAGATGTCCATCAACAGATGAATGGATCAAGAAGATGTGGTATATATACCCAATGGAATACTATGCAGCCATCAAAAGAAATGAAATCTTGCCATTTGCGACGACGTGGATGGAACTAGAGCGTATCATGCTTAGTGAAATAAGTCAATCAGAGAAAGACAACTATCATATGATCTCCCTGATATGAGGACATGGAGAAGCAACATGGGGGGTAGGGGGATAGGAGAAGAGTAAATGAAACAAGATGGGATTGGGAGGG